>NC_138424.1:10000000-10708745 GCF_016097725.1 Ips typographus | reverse complement strand
GAGACAAAAACATACCAATTATCTGTTGGAAAATATTAATTGACAAATTTAAACTGACCAAATAATTTCCAAATGCTTCAAAGTAGTCTAGAAAAATGTAAAAACATTCCAAAACACTAAATAAGTTCCAAAATGTCTTTAAAAATCTTACAAAACAGTGTTGAAGCTTCCAAAAGTTTTCAAATTATTATATATTTTTCAACTTATCTATAGAAGCTCTCAAACAATTTGAAATCAGTCTAGAAGCTTCTGTATGCTTCTAGAGCAGTTTAGCTTGTTTTCCAAAAGTTTCTAGAACATTCTACAAGCTTTCAAATGTCTTAAAAGCAGTCGAGAACCTCAGTGCTCTTAAACTGTAAACACTTTTCAAATGCTCAACACAAATCTGGTGTCTGTTTTGCTGTAACTGCCGTCATTTTGTGACTGACTTTGAAATTAGGAAATTTTTTACAGTTTTCAAGACATGGCACCCTTAAAAATTATATTTTTACAAATGACACTTTACGTCACATTTCTACAATTAACCTTAACTACCTAAGGCAGCTATAGACAATTTTCAAAATTCTTTTAAAAATGTCAAAAATCTAGTATTTTATTTTTCAAGGTCGACGGGTAAGTTGTACAGTAAAATGTTATATTTAATGAAAGTTGCGTCTCTTTGAGAGGCATACATGAAAAAAATTTCACACTGCTAACTCAAGCCGTTTTCGAGATATTTAGAAAAATGTTCGAGAAAAGGTAATCAAGTATGACGCCCTCTAGCGGGCAGACGGGGCAAGTTATCGGTGCCCGCTCAACGTCACGTGATAGATCCAATCATTAGCTACTTAGGATCATTTAATGTGTCTATAGGGAACATTTTAAATAATCAAGTTATTTGCGATTTTTTGGGAAAATGTACTGAAATTTTGTCCAAATGAAGGTTTTTCCTGGCCTACTATACTGAACGGTTAGATGTACATAAAAACTACAAGAATGCAAAATTTTGTTGTTAATGAATCACTAAACCAAACTATGTAAGGTTTGAACCTCAATACAGAGTGTGCACGAAATTGTTAATGGGTCATTATTTTTGCTCACCCTGTACACAATTTTTTAGATAGAATTTTTTGCTCTACACCACTGAAAAGAGAAATTCAATATGTTTCTTTTGAGTGGTTAAACCTCCCTGGACTCCCAAAAATAACCAAGGTACAGGGTGTTCAATTTTTGAACTAATTTTAGAGCAGTCTAAAAGCATCCAAACGCTTTTCATCTAGTCTAGAAGCTCTCAAATCAATTCAAGACAGTCTAAAAGTTTCAGTATGCTTTTGGAGCAGTTTAAAAGGTTCCAAAAGTTTCTAGAACCTTCTACAAGGTTTCAAATGTCTTAAAAGCATTCCAGAACCTTCAATGTTCCTAAAGAAATCTAAAAAGAATTCAAAACACTACAGAAACTTCAAAATGTTTCTAAAGCCATCAGAAGTTTTTCAAAACGGTCTAAAAGCTTCGAAAAGTTTTTAGAACAGTCTAAAAGATTCCAAATGCTCTTCAACTATAGTTTAGAAGCTTCATGAAAAATTTTACAGATTTTAGTTTTATGCTTTTTTGAGAAAAATTAATTCAATTTTTAAGCGCTTTTTTTCACGATTTTAGTGATTTTTAATCCGGACTCTAATTATAAGTATTTTTAAAGATGACACCATTTATTATAGTCACATAGTATTTTTTTTTACTCTGTATTAACATCTTGGCACGGCTAGGTTAGGCAGATTAGATAGAATTTAAAATATTAGCTAATTCATTAATTCATCAAAGTTTTTTTTAATTGAAAGGTTGTAGTGTATATCAGAGTCAATGTTTTTTAGTTCAATGTTTTAGGACAAGTGAAGATGATGTAACATCTGTTACTTCAGAAGTAAAAACTGACAAGAAATCTTTTGAATCTCATGATGTAAATGAGGGAAAAACAGTTTTTATTAAAAATGTACCTTTTCACGCAACCAGCGAAGATTTAAAGCAGTGTATGCTGCAATTTGGCCCTGTTTACTATGCCTTAATTTGCATGGACAGATTGACTGAGCATTCAAAGGGCACTGCTTTTGTTAAGTTTGTCGTAAGTAATTTTTTCCTGATTTATATTATTCCTTCAATTATTTGGTGTTTGAAGAACAAAGAAGACGCTGAAAAGCCACTACAAGCAGGCACTGAACTAACTCTATTAGGCAATGTGTTGGATTGCCACCCTGCCATTGACCGTAACGATTTAAAAATAAAGAACAACTGAACAAAGAACTAAAAGGCAAATCTAAAGATTCAAGAAACCTGTATCTAGTAAAGGAAGGAGGTATGCCAAGTATTTTATTTTTTACTCTACAGCTTGTAATTTAATTGATTTGACAGTTATACTGGCTGGAACCAAAGCAGCCGAGGGAGTATCAGCAAGTGACATGGCTAAAAGGCTACAAATTGAACAGTACAAAACACAAATGCTGCGAAACCTCAACACATTTGTGGCAAGAGATCGTTTGGTTGTACACAATCTCCCAGCAACGTGGGACGACGCAAAACTTAGGTCACTTTTCCAAAAACATGGTGGTAAAGGGGCTGTAATTAAAGAAGCTCGTGTAATGCGCGACTTACGGCAACTTGATCATAAAGGAGTAGGCCAATCAAAAAGATTTGGGTTTGTGACTTTCGGCACACATGAAAGTGCTCTGGCTGCCTTAAGATCACTAAATAACAACCCCAATGTGTTTTCCAAGGCTCAAAGACCAATTATATGCTTCAGTATAGAGAGTAAAACAGCATTAAAAGCTAAAATAAGAAGACAAGAAAAATCCAGAGTTAAAAACCCTAAATCAAAGGACTACAAAAATGAGGTGGTTGGGAATACAAATGAAGTACCAATTGAGGAAGATCCTGAAAGTTTCACAGGAATCACAGCAAAAGCGGGGACAGTGCAGAAAATGAGGAGCAGGTATAAGCTGACTGAACAAGCTAAATTACATTATCAAACACTGAAAAAAGAAAAGAGACAGAAGAAAATGGCTAAGAAGAGTTTAAGTGAGAAAAAGAAAGACTTTATTAAACAACCCAAGCAGAAGTTGGGCCGTGGAAAAGGAGAGGATGATAACTTTTCCAAAATGGTTTCCAGCTATAAAAAAAGATTAGGTGAAGCCCTTCAAGTTTCTAAAAAGTCAAAATGGTACCAGGATTAAGTTAGTAATTAGTAAGTACCTAAATGTTTATTTTTTTGTATATTATGTTTACAATAATGGATTAAATTGATGGTTACTACAAAAATCAAAATTTGTGGAACATATATTACAAAACAGTAGCAAATTAACAAATCTAAATAAATACAGTAATAAACTTAATTAAGTCCAAACACCAAATATAATATTCTTCTGCAATGTTGCACTTCTTCCTGAAATGCACCACAATTATGAGCTATATAAACACACACAACAATGAGTTACAAACTCACCAAACACTCAGGTTTATCTGCATTATTATTAATGTACTCCTTTAAAACTTGATGTAGGTTGTGTCTGGGATTTCTGCACTCAGCTATTGCAGTATTATTATCCTCAATTATACTGGCTAATAATGCCAATACATGTTCATGACTTGGCTGTCTGCTTTTTGATAAAAGTCTAATTAGAACTGGAACAAACTCCAGGAATACCAAACGGCCTATAAAAATATTAGTTATCTATTTATTTAGAAGGAAAAAATACCAAATTTTACTTTTAAAATCAGGCTGGGATTGACATAAACTATCCAAGAGGAACGTTGACTTGGTTATAAGTTTATCATCGCCCCTATCAAGAGCTTTGAGCAATATTACAGGTCCATTATAGTGGATGAACTGACTGAACCCTTCTTCACTATGTCTAACAATTGCTGCAAGTTAACAAGCCCAATAAAAATGTTGAACTAATCACACACCCACAGACATACCACTTAAAGCATACAAAGCTTTAACTGCAACCTGATTGTCCTCATCCTTTTCTAGTAAACTTAACAATTTAGGGACAAACTCATTGTCCAAAACCACTTGTTGGCAATAGGGGTTATGTTGACAAAGCACTGCCAACAATTCACAACCAGCAGCCCTTATTTTTGGATGAGGTGATTTTAAACAAGGGTAGAGCACCATAAAACCACCAATTTTATGGAAATCTTATTTAAAAAAAATAAGTGAGAGTGGCAGAAATGATGATTATTTTTGGTTAAAACTCACCACAAGCCACATCAATATGATCCACATGCTCCAAAATTGTGTCCACAGCATCCTCATACTGAGATACATCATCTTCTGCCTTAATTTTATCTACATTCTTTAGTATTTCAATTTGTTTCCTCAACAGCTCAACCACATCAATAGTCATTGACTTGATTGCATTTTCAAGCCACTGTCTCCTCTGTAATGTTCACAATGAGTTATTATTAATGAAAATTAGTGGAAGCAAAGTACAAACCTGTTCATCCATGGCCATATACTGAGATTCATGTGGGGCATCCTCTGACTTTGTTGCTTCCATGCAAAATTGGAGAAGTCCTTGTAAACTGCGGGGTTGCCTAGGTTGGTTCGGCAATACTTGTATTTCACCTACAACAATTTAAAAGTGATTCTGTGTATGGATAAATTATTGAAAATAAATCAACCTGAAGGCTCTGGTGGGGCACATATTGCTCCAGCAATTGTGGGCTTTTTTTCATCAAGTCCCGGCATGATTTTGGATAATTCACTAGGACAAAACTATGACTGTTTACACGCAATGTGTTTATATTTGAAATAGGGTCTTGTGAAGAATAGCTAACCACGAATTTTGAGTCAATTTTTTTTTTTGGGTTAGGTTACGTCCTATATAGTACAGATAAAAAAGAAAAAATGCGAACGATCCACAATTTTTGTCACAAAATCGTTCAAAAAATCCATGATTTTACAAGCATTTTGTGGAATTTGATCAGCTGATTTGGAAAGTTCGTCTGCGCTGTTGCCAAATCGCACGCGTAGTCTGAAATCAAATATTACATCATTCTTAAAAATTGTAGAAGTGTTTTGAAAAAAGAATGAATATGAGAATATGTGAACCTATGCTAACCTAGTGGCCGATCACATAGAGTAATCAAAAACATGGTTATGCTGTAAGGGTTATTTTTTAAATATTATTAAAAAAAAATGCTTAGGTGAACCTATGCTAACCAAGTGACTGATCACTTAGATGGCAACAGCGGACAAAGCATCTCGTCGTAGTAAATTCATGGTTAGTTATTGTTCACAAGACCCTTTGAAATATTAGTTCTAGATGAGTTTTTCTGTTCTAGAAGGATTAGAAGGAAAGTTTGTTGTTTTGCTGAAATTCTAGAATAATGACATGACAAGTGTAGATTGTCGATGTCAATAACGATTGCACTCGGTTACATTTAGTATCTTTGTTTTTCTAATTGATGTTGCACTGTGTTAGAGAGAGACTTACAATGACCCAACTTCCGTGTTCTACTCTCGGAATGGTAATTTTAAACGTCCATTGTCAACTCTTCTTTTTTTCGATATTTTTAAACAAAGAAGAAACACGAACATCATAACCTTGTTTTTCTCATGTGTTTCTTGGTTATGTTATGTTAAAAGGCAGGGACCAGGGTAAACAGTTTCATTTAAATTTAATTTTCAGTTGATTTTACGTTTTAGTTCTGCAGAACAATGGGAAAAAATCGGTATAACTGGAAGGCCAGACAAGTGGTAAATGCTGTGGTAGATAATTCAGTAACCAAACAGGTAAGTTGCCTTAAAATTTGAAATTGCTAAATCCAATGTGTTTTCTATTTAAACTGTTCACTGGATAGTAACATGGATGGATAGTACATAACATTCACTTTGACTTACAGATAGAATTAGATTTGAAAGCTCCTGGCAAATATGATGAAAGCAATGAGCTAGTTCTACCATCAGCAAAAAGAAAAACTAAGATCAAAGATGATAAATTTAAAATTACTAGAATATTATCAAAGAAGCAACGAAAGAAATTGGAGAAAGTTGTGGAAATCAAAAAGAAAAAAGAAAATGTAAGTATAACTTTAGTTAACTGTGACTTTAACACAGTACAATTTTTATAACTTTTTAGAGAGCAAACTTACTAGAGTCTCTACAAAAAGTACAAGCCAGTTCTGACGAACTTGCTCAGCTCACTTCAATTAAATCAATCCAAACAAAAGGGCTAAGAAAACACTTTTTAGAAGAAGCAAACCCTGATAAATTTAACCTTAAAGTTGACTCTGAAGTTAAACCGGGAGTAATATTAAATCCTTTAAAAGGTGCTAGAAAAAAAAAGGTTACAACTAACATCAGTGGCTCCAAACAAAAAGTCCAAAAGTAGCACAGATCCTAATGTGGTTGGGTTTGATTCTGATAGTGATAGTGATGAGAGTTTTGAAAGTGAAAATGATGAAGCTCCTGAAATGGAGGAGGTCTTGGAAGTAGCAGATAAAATTGAAGAAGCTTCTGTACGAAATGAAGATGATAATAAAGTTGAGGGAGATAATGAGGTGGTTATAACAGAAAAGCCACCAGAAGTGATTGAAATTAAGGATACTCCAGCACCAGTTAGTAATAAACCAGCTGTGTATGTTGATGTTATACGTACAGAGGAGATACAAGCAGCTAGAATGAAATTGCCTATATTGGCAGAAGAACAACAAATTATGGAAGTTATTAATGAGAATTCAATTATTATTGTTGCTGGTAAGTTATTTTACAGGTGAGATAAAAGTAATACTTATTTTCCTTTTTTAATTCTTGTTGAAGTTATTTTTTATAAACAGCCTGAGATGTAAGTACTCATAAAATGAATTTAGTAAACAATGTTTATAAACTATTTATTAAAATTTTATGATTTTCAGACTTAAAATGGTTTTAGCAAAATCACACTTTAAAGTGCATATTATTTTCAAAATGTCTAAACCATGTTCTACAGGGTGATTATTAAAAACGAATTCTAATGTTTTATGATGAATCTTAGGGTGATCAGCATTTTTTTAATAGACCCTGAAAATGTTTAAAAAAATTGCAAAATGTTTATTAATTTATTTATTACCTACTTATTTAATGTGATATTAAATTGGGGTTATTTTTTATTTATTCTCCTGATTATTCCTCAAATTCCTTTGCCATTTTATACTGCAAGTATTCTTCATCTAACATTGTAGTACTGCTTTTTCAAATATTTAATCTCAAGCACTTAAATGCTTAGAGTAAAAAAAAACAATTGAAGACCTTTCTTAAGTAACCTATAACAGTAATAGTGTTTGGTTAGGTTTTATACCTTACAAGTTTGTTTTGTTTGAAAGTTTAAGAGTAGGATTCTGTATTTTTTTGCAAATTAATTAGGTTGGAACTCTTTGTGTAACTTCAAACTTCTTTATTTAATCAGAAATCCACAGGGTGTCCCTGCCCCATTAGAACACTTATAGGTATACTTGACAAGAGAGAAAAATTCTTAAAATATGAAATACGGTTTTTTCTTGAAAACTAGATCTTGCACTTTAGTGCCTTAAGGGCAGTTTTCCACAAATATTTCCCTAGGACCACCACTTAGGGCAAAGGTGCCTTAATACAATCTTGTAGACAATGGAATTCACTGAAACTTTTATTCTTACAGTTTTTTTTGTACTTGTCAAAATAACGGAGTTATGATTGGTTGAATTTTGAAACTGGATTTCTTTAAGCATTTTAGTTCCTTATGGGCAGTTTTCCGCAAATATTTTCCTAGGACCACCACTTAGGGCAAAAGTGCTTTAATGCAATCTACTAAATTCAAATGCTTAAAAATGTCACAATACATCAAGTGGACAAACCACATTAAGTTCTTTTTATCGCCCAGGAAAATACTAAATTCCTCTTTTTTCTTTTCAAATTGGGCAAAATAAGGCTGGTAATTTCTTAAATTTTATAATAGGTGAAACGGTAGCGGTAAAACAACCCAAATACCTCAGTTTCTTTACGAAGCCGGTTATGCACGGGAAAGGCAAATTGGCGTTACTGAACCTCGTAGAGTAGCCGCCATTTCAATGTCTCAAAGAGTTGCCCAAGAAATGAATTTAAGCAGCAGAGAAGTATCTTACCTGATACGTTTTGAAGGAAACGTGACAGAGGAAACTAGGATCAAGTTTATGACTGATGGAGTCCTTTTAAAGGAGATGCAAAGCGACTTTTTACTAAAGAAATATTCAGTTGTTATACTTGATGAAGCCCACGAAAGGTGAATTAATCTGTACACTTTTGGCTTTTGGCTTTACAATTTTTACTTACAGGTCAGTTTTTACTGACATTCTGATAGGTTTTCTTCACGTTTGGTGCCTTTACGCCAGAAAAAGGGCGACCCTTTAAAACTTATCATAATGTCCGCCACTCTAAGATTGTCCGATTTTACGGACAATAAAAGACTATTTAAAGTACCTCCGCCTGTTATCAATGTCGAAGCCAGACAGTTTCCTGTTACTGTTCATTTTAATAAACGGACAGATGAAAATTACTTAAAAGCGGTAATAAAAACGTTTTAATGGTAGTTTTTGTGTGTTGGTTTAATTGCCAGTCATTTTAGGCTTACAGCAAGGCTGTTAAGATTCATACTACCTTACCAGAAGGGGGTATATTAATTTTTGTAACTGGTCAAAGAGAGGTAAACCACTTGTTGAAAAAACTTAGGAAGGCTTTTCCTTTAAAACATTTCAAAAAGAAAGACTCTCAGATTGATAATAAAATTGAAACTGACCAAGAAGAGGAGGCTGATAATGGAGATAATTTTGATACAAGTAAATGGAACTTGAGTATTTTATTTTACAGACTAATAGTACTAAATTTGTATAGGAAGGAAAAAGATCAAAAAGCGAAAAATGAAAGTTGTCCCTAAAATCAATTTGGATGATTACAGTGTCCAAAATGATACTGAAACTTTCTCAGACGAAGGTTCAGATCATTTTTCTTCTGATGAGGATGACGTTGATGACACTACAGTGTATCAGAATGCACAACCTTTGTGGACTTTACCTTTGTACTCCATGTTACCTACACAAAAACAGCAGAAGGTTAGTTTTTATTAGAGACTTGTTGAGGGAGTAGCATAACGGTGTTTTTAGGTTTTTCAACCACCTCCCGAAGGTTGTCGTTTGTGTATCGTAAGCACTAATGTTGCAGAGACTTCATTAACAATTCCTAACATTAAATACGTCGTGGACAGCGGCAAAGCTAAGGTATAACCGTTAAAATTTGTATCTTGACTGCACTTCAGTTTAATATAACTTCAGGTGAAACTGTATGACAAAGTCACGGGATTGACTACACAAATGGTAACTTGGACTAGTAAGGCTTCTGCCAATCAGAGAGCTGGTAGAGCTGGACGTACCGGTCCTGGACACTGCTACAGGTATTTTTTTGCATCTAGTAACACATACTGTTTTTATAATGCGAATTTTTGTGTGTAGATTGTATTCTAGTGCCGTTTACAACGATGAATTTCCGGAGTTTAGCATTCCCGAGATCCAGCAAAAGCCGGTAGACGATCTGTATTTGCAATTGAAATGCATGCACGTGCACAAAATTATGAACTTTCCTTTTCCGACCGCTCCTGATATGTTGCAACTGGCCGCTGCTGAAAAACGTCTTGAATTGTTAGGCAAGTTCTTCATTGTCTTGTAATGTTTGTGTTTTATTTACTTTTGATAAGTTTAATAGTTGAGAACATGTAAAGTTTATGTCCACATCAGGTTATAAACTGCGCTCCACCTCAACCAGGACAGACATTTTTTGGGTCATTTTTAAAACCGCGCCATTTCAAAATGAAACAATAGATTTTGATCAGGTTTGATCCATCGATAAGCTTAATTTATTGGCTTTTGTCTGGTGGAAAAAACTTGGACTTGGATGCACTATAACTGTACTGTACAGGGTGAGACAGAAGTTTGTAAAAAAAAAGGTATTTTTTTAAATAGTCCCCAATTAACAACTAATGCTGAACATGGGGAAGTGTTGTTTAATTCCATATCTCGGGACGTTTTGACCGTTTTCCAGTTAACGTCCTATATCCCAAGCAGTAGCTTTGATTATGTCATTTTTAGAAGTTAGGTTTTGATCCTATTATTATCATCATCATCAATCAGCCCTCTGCGTCCACTGCTGGACATAGGCCTCCCCTAGTTGAGTCTTGCGCGCTACGAATCCAGTTTTTTGTAATTTTTGTAATGTCGTCTGTCCAGCGAGTTGGTGGTCTTCCTCTATTTCGTTTATCGGATCTGGGTCTCCATCCAAGTAATTGTTTTGTCTACCTGCCATCTTGCATGCGAGCCACATGACCTGCCCAGTTCCTTTTGAGTTTTGCTGCATGTACGACCACATCAGTCACTTGATGATGATCCTATATTATGTGTTGAAAAGATTTAAGTTCCTTGACCTATAGAATCATATATACGGTGTCTAGACAGTTAAAGTGACAAAACAACTTGTCCAAACAATTTCTAGTTTCACTCACTGTCTCTGAACACCCTGTAAGGTGTTATCAAACCAACAATTAAACTTAGAAGGTTTTCAGTCGTATTTAGGAGCCTCTGGCAATTTTAAACAATTGGAAACGCTAAAATATGCTTTAACTTGAGACAGGTCATGTGCAAAATGTCACAGTCAAATGAAAACTTATAGGGTGCCTTTTAATATGTCGGTGGCCCTTAGAACTCTCTAAACTTGTATACAACATGACTGTAGAAGCCTCTCGAAATTTCAGTCATATTTAGAGAGCTCTGGCAAAGGTTCTATAGGCATCTGACACCTTTTAGAAGGATGTCAGTAGCACTTAGAGTTCTCTTGCAGATTCAAATGATCCTAGAGGCCTCTAACAATTTAAAACAAGTCTGGAAAGGTTTAAGACAGTTGTAGAGACCCGTGGTATTTTTATAAGTTTCTAAACAGCATTTACATTTCTATAGAACTTTCAAAATGGTCTTAGAGGCCTTTGGCAATTTATGACAGTTATGGGAGAGTTTAAGACAGTTGTAGAGGGCTCTGGAACTTTTCAGAAAATTCTGAGCAGCGATTTTTGGTTTACGATCGTCGGTTTGATAGTATGTAGTAGCTTTTTCTTTTTTGGGAGTTGGATCGGGTTTACGTAGAATCAAACTACAACAGTGTAGCCGACGTTTCGCAAATTTATTTTTGCATCTTCAGCGCCTATGGTTTACAAAAAAAGGGAGTTGAAACTAAATGTGTATTTCAATGGGTTGTTACGATTTACTTACACGCTGTTCTTATGATCCCGTGTCATTGTTTTTTATGCACTCATTTGGAGGCATACACGGGGATATTACACTTAAATAAAACGTTATTAAAAGAACATATAACATTTAGAGCACACACAAATTAAAAAAATTAAAAACTGATGGCGATTTGGTTGGTAATCGTAGTCAAATGATTTGAAACGGCTGGCTAGGGATACTGCTATCTATTTATTTGTGTTATTTTTTGGTGTTTGTAAATTGATATTGTCACGTTTTAAATTTATGAGCCCTTCTGGATTCATTAATTAAACTGACTCACGACGTTAAACGTCGCGCCGGGATCTCAGTTTCAAGGATGGAATCAAACACTGAGTTTTCTATTAAACACTTAAATCTATTAAATACGATATACACAAATGGATGCACAATACGGTTGTAAACACACTAAAAGTTGACAATTTAACAATTGTACTTACATAGACTCATAAGCTAAGGACTTAGCATTTTCTGGCGGCGGGCTTGGTCACTTTCTTGTTGGAACAATTCTGGAGAATGGACTACTTAACTTGATCTTCTTGACCGAGGAGAGTCGACATCTCGACTTCCTGGTTCAGCTGGTCGCACTACCGTCGATTGGTTCACACTCTTCTATACTGCTGAAATCGGCGTGTTTTATACCCGATTGATCGGCTGACGTCGTTTGTTATTGTTCGTCGCCTATTTTTCATATTCCTGCAAAGCAGGTGGTGTTGACTCATCACCGATATAATGCACTCGGTGCATCTTGGTGCGACCTTGCCTCGTGCGCTTAATATTTCGCAATCCTCGAATATTCTTATGTTTTTAAGTTAATAAGTCCATCTTTTGAATTAATGGATTTTCCATTCGTGACAATATGAGCAGCTTTTCAAAGAAATTGTTTTTTTTTCAATAGTAGGCTATTCTAATTAATTTATTCAACTAAGATTTTCGAAGAACAACTAAAATTTGTTTTTTGAAATACTTCTTCATGTCATCAGAGCTCTTTATTTTGTAAAAACTTTTGATATTTGCTAGTAGCTGGAATGGTTCTTTACTACAAACTAACTAAACAGTTTCTAGAAGATTTCAACAAGTATTATTTTTAGGTGTTATCAAAGAAGACAAAGTGACGCCTTTAGGTCAAGCTGTGGCTAAATACCCAGTTTTACCGCGTTTTGGTAAAATGCTGGCCCTTAGCCACCAGTTCGACCTTCTGCCCTATACTGTCTGTTTAGTAGCCGCGTTGAGCGTCCAGGAAGTTTTACTAGAGGTCTGACTTTCCAAAGTTTTAAGGAATATCTTAGTTTTAAATAAACTTTTTTAGACTCCAATTCACACAACTTCTGCTGAAGACCAGAAAGCCGTGCGGGATCGGTGGAGGACGTTAAGAGAACGCTGGGCGGGGTCCGGACACTCTCTTCTTTTGGGAGATGCTGGCGTTCTTCTCAGAGCGGTTGGAGCTGCTGAATATGAGCACAGCAAAGGCAAACTGCAAGAGTTTTGTGATAGAAGTGGGCTGAGGCATAAGGCTGTGATAGAAATACGGTAAAATTTTGATTAGTCTTTTCAACATTTCTTGATACAATAGGTTGTTTGCTTATTCTAGAAAGTTAAGACTTCAGCTCACATCAGAAATAAAGAAAAATTTCTCCAATGACGACTTGGTTGTTGATCCAAAAATGGACCCTCCTTCTGATACGCAGGTATTTTCTTTAATTATTTTTTGCATCTCAAGATATTTATTTAGTGAAACCAAAAGGCTAAATTACTGCGCCAAATTCTCCTGTGCGGTATGGGCGACCAATTAGCAAGGAAGGTGACGTTGGACGAAGTCAAAGACAGAGAGGACAGAGCCAAGTTTAAGTACGCTTACTGGGCTAATAACATGGAGGAACCGGTACATTTGCATCAGGGCTCTGTTCTCAGGAAAACACTGCCCGAATTTGTGGTAAGTTTACTCCCACCGCGTTGCCAAATACTACCAACACATTATTGAACAGGTTTATCAAGAAATTTATGAAACCAACAAGATCTACATGAGGGGGGTGACAGCAATAGAAGCGGAATGGCTGCCCACATATGTCCCAGCGCTGTGTAATCTATCTGAGCCTTTGTCAGATCCACCACCTTATTATAATGAAGAAACTGGTAAGTTGCAACTATAGTTTTGTTAATCCATATAAATTGTCAGTGGGAAATTGCTGTAAATTGAGTTGTTACTCATTGTCATGAGAGAAATGTCTCCAAAATCAATGGAAATAAGTCAAGTTTAATATTTTTTAGTCTACTGTTTGCCTAGAATGATAACCCTAACATTATAAGATAAAGAAAATCTGTATTTCTAATATTCCAACCCTCAAGAGTAACTAACTCTTGGTATGAGGTAGTAGAAAAGCAAAATTCGATTTCAAACTATTTATCCCGTCATTTGTTAAGAAAAATTAAAATAATTTTACTGTTAGATCACTTATATTAGATACAAGTTTGTTGTACAGGGTGTCCCAATAAGCCGTGCACGCGGCTGTTCCTCGTAAACGTAAACCCTATGCAACATATAGTATTCTAATTTGATTAATAATGTAATGTTTACAACTGTAAAAAGGCTATTCTTCACGTTTTTTTCAATAACATCTCGTTTTACACAAGAGATAAGGTACTGCAGTTTTCACACAACGATAGATAATCTAATCTGTTGTTGCTTATGGAATAAGTAATAGGAAGCTAGACCATTGCATTTGATTTTTTCGAGATATCTAAGATGAAAGTGCAATTTTTATAAAAACACCCTTTATCGAAACGACCGAAAACTAAATGGAACTTTATTTTGGGACACTCTACAGGACAGAAAGAAAATGCTCTTAAAAACTCCGGAAAAACGAAGTCTATACGATTAGCCGTTTTCAAGATATTTCATTTCTTTCAAAGCAAACTTTGGACTACTCCCAACACCTTATTTGAAGAGATAGAAAAAACAGTTAAATAGGAAAATTCTTCGTAGAGAATAGGGGATTACTTTTATTAGATTTTTACTATACCTTTCCATTTAAATTTTCAGAGATTTTGGACATTTTTCATTTTAGTGGTATTGAAACGTCCGCTAGCTGTGGATTGCTGAAAATTATTTCCAGTATTTTCCCTTGGCCACATTTACTAAAACATTTTTTCGTAGCCATACTATGTATAGTTTTCGAGAAACAACCGCGTGCACGGCTTATTGAGACACCCCGTACAGTTCGTTTCATTAGCCAATTTAATGCGGATAACTTTTTTGTAAATAGTTTTGACCATTAATAACTACACACCTGAACAATAACTATAGTTTTAACTACGATGGGTTTAGTTATTTGCATTAAATTGGCTATTAACTTTGATAACATTTTGATCAACTGTAACTTTTGGAATAAAACAAAAACTACATTGCATAGTTGACTAGCAAGTTTTTTCGGATTTAAGGATAAACATTAAAAACCAGCGATTTTGTAAGAATTAAAATAGGGAATAAATAAAAAGAGCTATGCAGAATTTATGTTTTTTGACATCTCCAGAAGTTCCCAAATTTTTTTTACTTTAATGCAGTTTTTAAGTTGGCTCTAAATTGCGCAACTTTGTCCTAATTTAATCTACTTTGCATCTCAAATAACCAATTTAAACATTTTTAGGAAAAGTCCACTGTTCCATAACAGGAACGATAGGAACTCAAGCATGGCCGTTGCCAAGAATTGACGTACCCTATCCAGAAGGACTTGACAACATAAAGTGGTTTGCTAGCTTTTTGTTGGCAGGAAAACCCTTCAAAAAACTGGAAAAATATGTCAGCAGTTTATTAAGCCAGCCTGGAATTATGGTGAAAAAATGGGCTAAGTATGTGCATGTACTATATTGGTCTAAGATTTTTAAACTTTGTTTTTATTTACAGCTTACAGCCTAGAACACAAACACTTTTGAAAGCACTTCTAGATAGGAGGATAACTTCGAAACAGTGTTTGGAAGAACAGTGGAAAAAGGATCCAAAATGTAAGTGAATTGTCAACTTTTTTGTCTTGATTATCATTGATTGATCAATTTTTTTCAGATTTGTTAACTGAGTACCTCAACTGGGTGCCTCAGTCAGGCCATGCAGAGATAAGTTTAATGTGGCCTCCCTTAAACTGATGAACAATAAACCTAATTATTAAAGGTAATGATTTTTGTATATTATGTGTATAAAATTTTTAATTTTAGTTGTAATAAAACACTGTAAAACATAAACAATTTACTCTTTACTAAAATCCTGAATTTCATCAGGGTCTTCTTCCTCAAAATCTTTAGTTTTTACATCTTGATCCTCACCATACTGTATTGTGTTATCTATTGTAATTAAGATGTCACCTGAAATAGTTTTAAAATTAGATAAAACTGTAGCAGAGGCTTGCAGCTTACCCATATTTTCATGATTTTTCAGGTTTAAAGGTATAAATCGTACTAGTGAGTAATCTTCAATTATTTTTCCAATAGTTTCGGTAAGGGCTTTGTACTTCAGGTTAAATGCGGACATTCCATTTAACTCCACATCTCCTGCCGTAATTTCACTTTAATCTAGTTTTAAATATGCATAAAAAAAGTTCAAACCTAAGATTGCATGGCAATCAGGTTCCAAGAACCTTTCCAATCGTCTCCTTGCTGTTTTACTTAACAAGTCCATTTTTGACAAAATATTTACATGAGGTAATTCCAAATTGACCATAACACTCAGTGCTGCCATTGTTCCTGTAACTTGCCAATTTTAGTAAAAAAATAAATTAAAAAAACAAGTGACCACACCTGATAAGAATTTAGCACCATCAGTCATAAACTGTACATCAACTAGAAACACTGAACATACATTAAAATTCCAGTCTTGCAACTGTTTTACCAACTTCTTCATTGCTGTTAAATGTGTGTATAACTCAATTTGACCAGGACAATCAAATAAAATGTAATCATTTTCATGCTCCCCTACAATTTTGAACAATTACCTAAAATACCATATTATTCTGCAGATTGTGGTTTACCCAATCTTTCCCTTAACCAATCGGAATTCTCCAACAGGTACTCAATGCAAAACACCAAACCCCCTAAAAAAAGTAACAGTAGATGCAAGGTTTATGAAATTAGGGCTGTGTAGGGTACCATTTGGACCAAAATGTAGTTCATCATCCTCCATGGTGTCTTGCACTTGAATCAACTCTCGGATGTCCACTAGTGGTGTGTAGTCAAAATGTTCAGCAGCAGGATCAAGGTTTACTACCTCGATTGTTCTATGCATATCAGCTCCATACTGTGCTACTGCACTGCAGTATGTAGACTTGTGAAAGAAACAGTTGTATTAAAAAGATGAGATAATTTCTAGTCAAGAATAAATAATACCAACCTTTCCACAGCCTGCAGGACCGACAACTAACTGAGCGTAACGCATTTTTGGTACTATACCTTAGAAAACCAATAAAACATTTATAGCAGAAAAATAAATTTATTTCTTGTGTTTATGTACATGTTTATACAAAAATGTGAGGTTATGTTAATGTTAAACAAAACGTATTGTCAATTGTCAATTTGCTGTTAACGTAAATTTTTCCCACTTTTGACATATACCACGTCATTTTTAGGTTAGGAATTAAACGTCAAAAAACATTTGATGTGAATTTGTTGATCTGTGGAGTGATCTTTTAGGGGTGTAATGTTTATTTATAACATTTAGGAGAGAGCCAAGGGGAATACGTACGAAAATGTTTAAAAAATTGAAAGACAAAATTACCGAGGAGGTGAAAATCAGCCCTCAACGATTCCAACAGCTTACGCAGAGTGTCAGCGACAAATTACAAGGCACTAGTGCCCCAGAAGAAAATATGTTTTCCATTGGAGATGACGGTAAATACTTTTAATTTACTTTCTTGTTTATTCAAATAGAGGCCAATGTTTGTTAGTGGAAAACCTACTAGAATTAGTAATTTGGGTCTGCTGTTCATTTGATTATGTATTGGAATTCAATGAAATTATTTTATTTTACAGTGTACATAAAGGAACAGTGTTTATTTGCTTTTTTCAAATGAATCCCACTTGATTTGTAACTCAAATGCACTAGGTTTCATTTCTTTTATTATTACTCTAAAAATGGCTGTAAATTATTAGCTTAACCTTTCAATTGTGCTGTGATCTCATTTAAAATAACTGTTCTTTAATTGGAGGTATTTATTATGAACTCCATGTCTAGTAAACATACTAATAGATCAATACCACACAAGGTTGTATTAGACATTAAAAAAATATGAAATGGAATAAAAAATCATCAGTTTTTGAGTGTGGTTGAACTGATATAGTATTTTAGATAAGAAAGTGGTCAAAAAAGCTGTAATGTTAAATATAAAATATCACATTGTCAGGAAATATTTTCAGGTACAGTTCTTTTCAAATTGTTTTGTTATTATTTGTTGGTAGTGTATCAGAATTTAGTTTTTGTATTAGTTGATAGTTCAAAATGGACTATGATTATGAAAACCATTCTGAACAAGAGATGTGCAAATATACCTAGAGGGTTTTGATTTGAAATAGCTAAAGACAGACTATTACTTTTTCTCACATTTAACCCAAGACATGAAAATGATGAAGAACAGCTTTTAATTTTTAATTCAAGAAGATTAGGGCTTTTATTGATCAAATTCAACAGTGTAACCATGTCATAATTTTACTTTTTTATATAGGAAAGATACCCAATTAATATGTGAATGACCAAATATTTTTTTTTTGAGGAATGAGCTGAAGTGTTGTTTTCTCCTCCTGATAGACATTTGCATTAAACTATTTATTTTATTTAAAAAAATGTAGTTATTATCAGTTTTTCCAGATTTCTGAATGTGGAATAAATTTCACTGATGTTTTTTCTAAGTATAGTATTAATCATCAACAATTCTATTTTACTCAAAAACTATTATTTGTGATGCTTAGTTGGCAACTTACAAAGTCACATTTTAAACTAAAATCTTCAAGCTTAGACTTATTCTTTTAGTCTATGCTTAAAGCCAACAAACAGTGCAGTAGTCTAAAATTGAAACCAAGTGGAAAGTGCTTACAGTTGTATTTTCTTCACTGTTCAATTGCATTGTTTATTACTATATTATATACACATATTCTTACATGTGCTAACCTAATTGTATTTCAAACTCATATTATCAGGGAATCAAATTTCAGATGAAAATACAAACAGTTCAAATAATGCAAACTCCACAGACCATGGTTTCTCTAGTGTAAATCTGGTTTCCCCTTCTTCAGAAAGAAGCAGGCGCCTGTCTAATTCTTCAATGGCCAGTGACATTTCCTTCCTTCCCAGATATGAAGCAAGCAGTTTATATCATTTACAAGTAAGTGATTATCAATATTTCTAGGTCAACTAAGATTATATCATTTTTAAGGATCTAATTACAGTGAGATAAACCTTTGACCTTGTCTCAATGCCAATTAGTCTAATCACAGTTTTTAATTTTAAGATGGGATTGTTATTTAATGCTACTTTTGCTCACATACTAGAATAATGTTTAAAGGTGAACACATGCTGAAATAATAAAGCTGTCATTGATTAGTTATTTTTAACTCATATTTTTTATTAATATTTTTGATGCAATGTGATTCAGAATTTTAGTTGTTATGCAGATAAATAGAAACAGTTTTATTGCAGTCAGACTTAGATGTGTCCGCGAGTGAGTTGGAGGATAACACATCTCAGTCCTCATCACAGTTTGGCCGTTTATCAAAAGAGCAAATCTACTCCGCCTTTCAAAAGTCGCAGATGCGATATCACAAATACCGCGGTAGATACACGGATTTAGCTAGACATTACAAAGAACTGGAAAAGGAAATTGCTAAAATGAAGGTGCGTGACGCGTTTGTGTTTAGAAAATTTAATTTTGCTAATTAGGTCAACAAAGTGGGATTTTTTAAAAATACGCCTTGCACTAAATTTTCGTTTTTAAATTCAGAACCTCTGTTTGCTTTAGTCGGTTTTGGTGGAAACCCAAGATAAGTCAATCAGACGCGTAAACGAGCTGAAAGAACAGTGCGCACTAGAACAAAAAGCAAAAGCCCATTTGGAAAACGCGTTACGTGACGAATTGGATGAGAAACAACTGAAAATTGACTCCTTACAAACTAAAATTGGGTTGATGAATCAAGGCCAGAATGACACAAACAATCTGGTGGATGTTGAAGACAGAGAAACAACAAACGTGGATGCGGGGAAACTAGAACAGCTCACTAAGTACTTAAATGATGCCAGAAATGAAATCGAGGCATTGAATAGCAAAATTCAGGAGTACAAAGCTAGCGCCATTGTTTATCAGAGTAAGGAACAGCAGTATAAGGCAAAAATTGCTAATTTGGAGAAGGATATTTCAAGTTTTTCTGAAAGGTTTGTTGTTTTCTTATTAATGTTGTTTAGTTAAGTAGGTTCAACAATGGAGTAATGTTCAAGTATCTATTATTTTCTAAATTAAGATTATGTTTGTGTAGAGATGGCCCAATTTTGTCCACGAAGAATTTACGGAAACCGGTAAATTATCGAATATTTTTTTTACAATCAGAATTTTGAATATTTTTTCATTTCATTCATTTCTCAGTAATTTACCGAGAATATTCTCTTGCGCTTCTTTTTTATTGGTAAGTTGTGAATAAATACGCTTCCTTTCTACCAGAATCAAAACAAAATCTGAAACATTATCTTTAGTCACTTTTGGCAACGTCGGAAAGCTCAAGTAGCTTTTATTTCTGTGGTTGGAAAAACTTGGACCACTTTGACGAACGAACTGAAGATATGACGTTCAATGACAGCTGTCATAACTGTAAAAACTCATTAAACAGTGCTGTAAAACTTTAAAATATCAAATAGTCGCCTCTCTTTGATGAATTACCTTTCTTTGTGTCTTGTTATTCGTAACTTTGTGGAGTTAAGTTTGACAGTTGTTACCTTAAATGACAGTTTAAGACGTTAAATTTGACTGTTATGACACACACACACAGTGTCACTTATAGTCAGGTGGCACTTGTTATAACTAACTCATTCAGCAGTGAAATGAAACTATGAAATGCAAAACAGTTATACTTTGTATTTACACCTCAATAAATCTTGAAATTCGACCTTTGTGAGCCAAAGTGACACTTTGATATGTTTCTTACGTCATCTGACAGCCGTCCACAGTCAAAACTCATTCATTGTTCTACTGCAAGGTGTATTTATAGCTCCAAAGAGTTCAATTTAACAATTGTGACATTAATAGACACTTTGGTATGTTATTTATGTCACCTGACAGCGGTAAAAAATCACGCAGCTATGACGCGAAGTTGCCAATCCAAAATAGTTCTACCGCTTAGATAAATCACACTGAACGTTGTTTTTATAGTTCTATGGAGCAAAATTTGATGGTTGTGACGTAAGTATCAAAGTGTTCCTTCACATCAGAATTAACAAATTTGGCTTCAAGGAGCTGTAAACAAAACTTAAACTTGTAAACAGTGCAATTCTTTGTGAGTGAGTTTTGACAGTTATGACAGCTGTCACGTGACGCCAGCAATGTGTTAAACTAATTCTAATTTTGTGTTACATAAAAGTATAAGAGTGTTCCTCAACGTCAGCACTGTCAAATTTGGCTCCATGGAGCTGTAAAGACTACTTATAGTGTGGTTCCTTCAAGAAACACATCTACTTGGCATTTTATAATTTTCAATTTCTTAAATTGTCTTGGCATTTTCTCCAAAAGTAAATTTCTGAAAATGTTCCATCTCTATGTTTGAGTATACAGGGTAGTTTGAAAAATCGTGGCAAATATAGCTACTAATCGTTTTTAGGGAAGAAGAAAACAACATTAAACTAGCCGAAAACAAAATGGAGTTGCATAAAGAGTTGTTGGGTAAAGACTCAGAAATAAGCAGGTTACAGGCAGAAATAGAGTCTTTGAAGGGCAGTCAGGAAAAATCAGTAAAGATGGAAAACCTGCAAAGCCAAAACACTAAACTAATAGAAAAACTTGAAAATATGACTGTAAAGTGCAACACTTTGGAGAATGAGCTGCTGAAACTGGAAAAGTACAAAATGGATATTAACCATCTTAGTGAGGAAAACATTAGACACTTAAACCAAATCCAGGAGGTGAGTGATGAAAACAGCCGACTTCAGAACATTATAGGAACGTTAAAAATTGGTTTAAGTGCCTGCCAAGACAATCTACAGCGGTAATTTTGCTTTTTTCATCGGGTTTAAGCACGATTTTTGTTGTTTTATATTCCTAGGCTTTCTCAAGAGAAACAGGGTCTTATTGAGACAATCCAACAGGAAAAACAGAGCTATGAATCCCAAATAGAGCACTTGAGAGAAAGTGCAAAAAAAGGTTTGTTCACTTTGGAACATCAAATATCCGAACGAATTCGAAGGGAATACTGGGCTAAGGAAGCTGATTTAAAAGAAAACTTTGAACAACGGCTAAAGGAGATTTCAGAAAATAATCAGAATGTGGCAGACATTTATTTGAGACTTGGCGAGAAGGATAATATTTTAACTCAACTTAGTGAGGAGTTGAAGGATGTAAAAGGAAAGCTGGCTGCTAAAGAAAAGCAGTATAGGGAGTTGGAGAATAACCATTTAGAGTTGATTGAGGAGAGTAGTCAGTTAAGGAGTATGGTCAATGGTTTGGAGAGGCAAATGTCAGAGGCTAATAATGAGGACAATCGGGTTTATGAGGAGAAAATTGGACGATTACAGGTTAGTAAATTATCAGTCTTGTTACCAATTATTGTCAAATAACGTTATTTTGTTGTTACTATATCAAACATTGTTTTTTTTTAATCATTGTTGACAGCTGAAAGCTTGAAAACAATCATGACTGATGTTAAATATCAATTCAATACTTTGTTATTTAAATAATGCAGGCAAACATAAAAACCCTTCAAGAGGAAGTAGAGCACTTACAAAATTGCTGTGATGTTAAAGAGAAAATCAACATACAACTTTCTAAGGACATTCTAAAGTTACAAACAACCAACACTGAACTAACCCAAAAATCCCGTCTAATGGAAGAGAAAGAGGAGGCGGCGGAAATGGAAATAACCGAAAACAATTTGCTGACTATGAAACTTCAAAGTTTAGAGCAAGAAAAGAAAGAATTACTTGAAAGTTTTGAGGTAGAACGCAAGCTATTTAATAAAGTATTAGAAGAGCACAACGATTTGAAAATCTTACAAATTAACGTGTCTGAGTTGGAGCAGAGCAATAAAATTTTGGAGGAAAAAGTTGTCCAGCTAAAAGGTTATTTAACTGAGAAGGAAAATGCTTTGGTGGAAGTGAATAAAGCCAAACTACATCTAGAAGAAGAACTAGTTAAATATCAAGAACTAGTACGGATAAGCGAAGAACGAGAAGAAGCCATTGATTTAGAAAAATCTGAATGCGGCTTGCTGCAAATGAAGCTCCAACAGTTAGAAAAGGAAAAGGCTGACTTGCTGAAGTCATTCGATAAAGAACGGGAGGTTTACGATCAAATTTCGCATACATCCAGCGAACACGACACAGTAAATCATAAGGAAGGTATTTTACAAGAGAACGTGGAACTGGCCAAAGAGAATTTGGATTTGAAGCGAATAAACCAGGAGTTGTCTGCCAAAGTTCGACTTATTGAAGAAAGGGATATGGTAATATCATACATCCCTGTATTATTATAGTTTTTAAATAAATTGATTCAGGTGGTTGAGTTGGAAAGCTCCGAATGTAATTTACTGAAACTTAAAGTGCAACGGTTGGAGCAGGAGAAGGTGGAATTACTGAAGAGTATAGAGACTGAGCGGGAGTTGTTTAATCGAATCATGGCCGAGCACAAAGATTTGAAGGTGAAAGAAGAGCGAATAAAAGAGTTGGAAGGAGTTAACGAGAGTTTAACGGCTAAATTAGTTCAGTTTAAGCAGTACTTGGAAAATAAAGAAGAAACTATAGTAAAATTGCATAAGGTAAGTTTAATTTGTCGCTTTTTTGTTACTAATTATTTGTGTGTGTTGCTTTTTTAAGTAAGTATTTCAAAAAGCGGTCGTTTTAAATAATTATATTTAGGAATTAGTGAACAAGTTGGTAAAATCTAATAGTATATCTACAATGTGAAAACTACTAATGTGCTATTGTTGTGACTCGCACATTTGTGGTTTTGACATTATATCGACGATATCTGATTGCCAGTGACTGACAGAAATAATCAGACAGCAAAATGTGTGAGACCGCCTTACGACCGAGGTGTACAACACAAAATTTTTTGTTCAAACGATATTTAGAAATTCTTAATTTTTGATAAATAAAATGAGAATTTATTTTATTGTTATGTTTGCTGGTTATGCATTGTTGATCTGACGTTAAATAATAAACTGACTCTTGTCAGAAATATTTTCCATTTTTTCATATACGCGAAAATGAAATTGGGGGACAAAGATTGCTGTACTGATATGGATGGGTGTACTGCTGTAAATGGTGCACACCGTGACCACAAATCGTAACCAGCAACCATAAGCGTAGACGGTGACATAGTGATTGTTAATTTACTTTTTCCTTGTATTTTTTTTTCGGCCGTTGCTATTGACACCCTTTGAACAAAAATATTTTTAAAGATCACGTGACTTTTATTAAATGCCAAAACGGAACCCTGAAGATCACGTGACTGTAAATGACAAAATATTATTTGACGGGTCACGTGACTATTTTCAATAATTAAATTTAATTTTAAAGATTACGTGACCGTTTTTTATTTTTATCTCGTGACTCATTTTAAGGTACAAATGGTCATGTGAATGTTTTAAGATTAAACATGGAATTCATAATGTATTAAGTATAAAATAACCCTTGATGAATATTAAAAATAAACTAATAACAAATAACTAAACTAAAAATACAACGAAGTGAAACACAATAATTAAAGAAAACACACACAAAATCTGTTATTTTTTGCCTAGAAACAAAACAAAAAATGTGATTTGTCAACTAGACAACGCCGCATTAAAACTGATGTTTTCCAACAGTCAAAATTTCCGAATTGCTGCGTCTGGCTTTAAAATTACGCGATATGCCGTTAGTGGTGCCATCTCACGCTGCTTACTTAAATTAATTTTTGGTTCCATTGCCACTGTTTGTCTATAATTATCATTTAGTCTATGTCCCTACTCTTTCTTTTGTAGGCAAGAAAACTAAATATAATTTTAGAATTTTCAAATCATCATCTTTTAAAATATTTGAATTTTTTTCAGAAACCGTTAAAATCATATCTGGAACCTGCATAAATGTCTTTATAACAACAGGATCAAATGTGCATTACATTTTTGTGGTAATTACTTTGTTGATGATTAGTGAATATTCAAATTTCAAATCAATAATGAATTAGCCATAGTCACTGTTAATTTTTCAAAATCTTTTATAAGGTTACGATTTTCTCTTTTATCTTTTATCTATAGAAATACATTCTATGTACTAAGACGGCAACTTTAGAAGTTCAAGTAAAGCAATGTTTACAATAAACATCTGAAATATTTAATTAGATGTCATTAAACGCTTATCGCAAAAGTACCGCTAACCGCTACGATTATTGACACATAAAAAATCATTCCAAAGTTTCCAAATTGTAAAAATCGGTTTATAACCTGATAGTTTTCATGTCAGGATGGCCGAGCGGTCTAAGGCGCCAGACTCAAGGTTACCTTGCCTATTAATAGTAGGCTCAGAGCGTTCTGGTCCTCTTTGAGGGCGTGGGTTCGAATCCCACTTCTGACAAACTTTTTTTTTTAATATTAGCAAAATGTGTTACTTTATTTATGTAGCTGCTTGTGAATGCGTACTTAATCTTCTGGATTTACTGTTAAATTCAAGTAATAATAAGATACATTTCAAGACAAGTAGTATTAAAGCTACAGTTTTGATTGATTTTTTGATAGTAGTTCATAATCTGATCATTTTTCTATATTTCAGCTCTGGTTTCACTCATTTTTTTACGCCTGCAAGTGTTGATTTAATTAAGTTTTTTTTTGTTTCAAAAATGACCGTTATTTTGAGGGAGAAAGAAGTTATGACTTAAGAGTACAATCTGCTCTAGAAGCTTGATCTAAATAGTTTTTCTATTAAATTAATCGCTAATCGAGACTGCCCTGTGTGAGTTTCAAGTGAGGGTTGTCGACGCCTTGGACAGCAGAATGTCCGCTATTGAATGTCTTTTCGTGGATTTTTCTCGTGCTTTTGACGTGGTAAATCATAGTATTTTGCTTGCCAAATTGTATAGATACGGTTTTCGAAGTACCTGCTTCAATTTGATTCAGTCTTACCTTCAACATAGAAAACAATATGTTTCAGTTAATGACCAGAAAAGCAAATATTCAATTTTAACTAAAGGTGTGCCACAGGGATCAATAATTGGTCCTTTTCTGTTCTTGGTTTTTGCTAACGATTTGTTTAGTTTTATTATTGGGTTTTAGATCCCCATTTTTCTCACTTCTCTACAACATATACCACAACATATACAATCATAGATTTCGGGAAAAGAATTACATCGACAAAACTTCTTACAGGCTATAGTATGCTGACGATACTGCACTTATTGTACATGACAAAACAACCACAAAAGCAGCAGAAAGGCTCCAGATGCTGACAGACCATACTATGACATGGTTTTATAAATGGAGACTCACCACCTCCTTTTATGCAACCAAAAAACGACATAAAGTAGTTGGGACTTACTTTTGACAAAAAACTAAAATTTACAAAATATGTATGAGACAGAAATTATCAGAAGATCGAAACACTTCAGATCTCTAACGTATAAAGACAAAGGAATCAGTACTAAAACAGCTCCCACAATTGACAAATCCATTTGTCGACCAATGTTGGATTATGGAAACATACTGAGGACAAACGCAACGGAAAGAACTATAAAACACGTACAGACAACAGAACAAATATCCAGAATCTCTGAAAGACTGCTACAAATATAGGCTAAATGGAAAAAACAATTCTGATAACTAAACCAGACTGACTATTCCGATTCCAGTTTTCTTCTTGTACCCTACTTGAAAAATTTAGTTTATAAGAACACTACACTTGACTACACTTACAAGTACATTGGGTCAACCATACCTCAAAAAGAAAAACTATTGTTTGGATTTTTTTTAACTATTGACGACATGTTCTGTTAAGTTGATAACCTCCAGCTGTTGATGTAGAAGCATATTCCTGTTAGTAAAATACTATTTAAGAAAATGTTATCTGTCGAAAACATCCATTGGGATATTTTCGAGAATTTCGGAATACTGGCTACACAATTGTTTTGATAATATTTGAAGAAGGACATATTATCTAAAGACTAAATATACGTCCCACACAAAACCTAAACCACATTACATAGAGAAATTCAACATCGAATCTCTGGAAGACGAAAGTGTGAAACAATTGTACGAAAGTAAGCTGTCACAGAAGATAACACAAAACCCAATCAACAGAGAAGATGCTGTAGACGAACAATGGAGAACCCTAAAACATAATATCCTTAACGCAGCCAACGAAGTTCTAGGAAAACGACAGGTAGATGTCAACAGAACAAATAAAACTGCACCATGGTTTACACAGGAAATAAAGGAACTATCAGAACACAAGAAGAAAGCACACATTTACGCAACAGTTATATGCAACAGGCATATGCTGACGACACAAATATCCTTATTTTAGATGCGAGCTCTAAAGGCGCTATCGCAAAAACCGAATTGGTTTATAAAAGGATTTTGTTGTGGTCCGATAAGAATCAATTAAATCTCAATATAAGCACTTTCTTCACCACTTCCCACTTCCACTTCCCACTTTCTTCATTTCTCCAATAACACAGCCTTGTCGGTGAGAGCGACTATGTTTGAAGATTCTGACCGTGCTATAACTTCTTCTAGGACATCGAAAATGCTGGGATTAACTTTTGACTCATGTTTACTCTGGTACGATCATATTGTTTGTAATAAATTACGCAAAAATTGTTATGCGCTAAAATGTATGTCAAATCATTTCAGTCTTGATGTGCTTCTGACTCAATATTACGCGAACTTTTATTGTCATCTGCGTTATGGTATTTTAAAATGGGGATTGAGTTTCCAAGTGTCATGGGTGTCATTTCTATTACAGAAATATGCGTTCCGTATAATGACTGGTTCGAGTCCTCGTCAATCATGTAGAGAGTCGTTTGTTCGACCCAAAGTATTACCTCTGACGAGCATATATATTTTTGAGATCTGCGTCTTTGTTTTTAAGAATAAAGCTCTTCTTGACGCGCCTAGAGTATCGCATAATCATGACACTAGACATAAGATTCGGCTGGTATAGTATATACGAAGTCAGTTGAAACTACTCAAAAAACAATTCTGGTGGAATAATCGTCGGCATCTTTGTTAAACATGGGCGGCGTTATAAAAATTTATTAAGGCAATCAGCTCAAACAGCTTTACGGTGGTTATACTCAGAATTATTGGTGACACTCACACATCAAGTCCACGTTGATTCGCTGCAAATTTCTACGGGGGACAATCACATACAAATTTGCTCGTTTTTTCCTATGCTTTATGTGGTGTGTTGATCGAACCCCGTATTTTGACCTGTCCCAACTGACTTCGTATAGACTATACCTGGATTGCACCGCACCGCACTTTATCAAAAGAATATGGTTTTTAATTCCTAGGTTTTATAATAACCTCAAAAATACCTTTAAAACTTCTCCAACACTTCATGTTTTTAAATTTAGATTGAAAAAGTTTTTAGTACAAAAGTGATCCTACTCGGTGGAGGATTTTTTTAGAGCGCGGGTTTTCAGTTTTTGGCGATTGACGGACATAATTTGAAATTTTGTAATTTTTGTATTTATTTAAGATAAAAAATCTTTTGACGTTTTCGATAGTTACATTTTTTATGTTAAATTGTGGAAATAACTGGATTATTATTATTATTATTATTATTAATATCTTTTGTTTTTTTACGTGGTAAAACAAACCTAACAAAAAACCACGTTGCATTTTTCTAGTGTTTGTTATATTAGGATAATCTGGTTGAAGAACAAGACCTGGCCAAAGTAAACGAAACCTTGCAACTTAAGGAATTGCAATTTGAAACTCAACAAATCGAATCCACCGAGTGCGACTTACTGGAATTGAAACTCAAAGCCTTAGAGGAGGAGAACCGCAACTTGCTTAATTATTTCGAACTTGAACGTGTCAGTTTCGAAAATGCCTTGGCCAAAGGTGCACACAGCGCAACCCAGCTTGACGATTTGAAGCGACAAATTATTTTGATGAATCAAGAAAATAGTGATATGGCTGAAGCTTTCAGGCAGGAGAAGCTTGATATGATTGATTCTTTTGAGGTAAGAACTCAGTTATGTTGCTGGTTTTAAGAAATTATAGTTTAAAAGTTGTTCAGGTGGAAAGAAAGAACTTCCAAATGACCGACGCAGAGCTGCGCAAAGTAAACCAAGAAAATTTGCTACTAAAAGAAGAAAAGGACAACTTGAACTCCAGGCTGAACGAAGAAACTGAACTTCTAGGAGGTCAAGTGAGTATTTTAAAAGAGGAGGTGAACAAACTGCAGGAAACCAATGAAAAACTGCGAAAAGAAATTGGTAAGGTTGGATTGTTCTGGCCGAAGTGTCACAGTTAATTTATTTGGGCGATTATTTAAGATCAGCGGCAAGAAAAACTTGATGAACTCACTGCAACTTTAACCCAACTGAGAAAAGACTTGGAGAACAGCGAGGAGAAGTACAAAAATGCGCAAGAGACGTTGAATAAAGTTAAATCAGAGAAAAAAGAAGCTTTAACTAAAATCAAAGCCATGCAACAGGAACTAGACAAAAACAACGAGGAAATCAGTTCAATAAAGAAATCGTTAGAGATGGTAGACCAACTGTACAACGAAGCCAAAACTAAACATTCCAGCGATTTAGAGATACTGGAAACGACAAAACGTGAATTGAACGACCTGAAAAATGAAAAAATCAAGTATGCTTACCATAATATTTGATACAGTGTTGAGAACAAAATTTTTAGGCTGGAACAGGAGTTACAAAAGAAAACGGACGAATGGCAATTTAAACGAAAAGAAATGAGCGTAGTGGAACAGCAGTTCAACGTTTTAACGCAGGACAAAGAAGCGCTAATACAGGAAAACAAACAGTTGAGAGAGAAAATGGAGGAAATTACTGCGGAATGTGACAAGTTGCGTAGTTTAACGTTGAAAGTTAAGGAACTGGAACTTGTTAAGAATCAAAATGAGGTAAGTTCTGAATTTTGCCATAAAGTGAAACGTTCATTGATTTTTAAATTTTATTCTATGAATTTATTTGCATGATTTATTATCCCTGTAAATAGATTACACTATACACTGAATATTTTTTCATATCAAGATTTTGAGTTTAAAAGGATCAACAAAAACTCTTGGAATATTGTAAAAGCAAACTCTTTTTGTCAAAATGTTTTTGTTGACGTTTTTACATCCATCGAAAACAAGAGAATTAGTATACAGAGTGTTTGAATAATTCGGCAACAGTAATAGCTATTTGGAAAAAATCTTTAAAAACAATCATGATCCACGACGTTTATTGTATCGGTTTGAATAAGTAGATAACAGAAACAATTCTTTTTGGCCTCTTCATGTTTAAACATAAAAATGGTCATGTAATCCTTTAAATACCATTTTGGCATTTAATTAGTAATTTTTACCTTAAAAAGAGTCACGTGACTGTGGAATTTGATTGAAAATAGTCACGTTATATGCACGATAACGTTTTTAAACATAAAAATGGTCACGTGACTTTTAAAATTAAATTTTATAATTACACAGTCACATGATCATCAGAATATCAGTTTGAGTTTAAACATGAAAAACGGTCACGTTATTCTTTAAATATCAGTTTGACATTAAAAAAAATTACGGAATTTTAACCTAACAAAGAGTCAGTTGACCTTCAGAATTCCCTTTGAAATTAAAAAAAAATTGAATTTGAAGATTGACAATAGGTCACGTGACATGCAGGATAACGTTGAATGGTCACGTGACCTTAAAAATGCTCATTTTGCCATTTAAAGTAGCCACGTGACTTTAAAAATTAAATTTGAACTTTAACTAAAACGTAAAAAATAAATTGCAGGTATTTAATCTATTAAAACTTGTTTAGCTGTAAAAAAAGGAAGTTTTGTGTTCAAACTTTAACACCCTATACAGGGTGATTCACGGTGATGGTATATTAAAAGTATCTAGAGAACAACTCAATATTTTTCACTGAAATTTGGAGTGTTGCATAGGTTGGGTCCAAACTTTTTCCAAAATATTTTGGATTTTATGGTGTACGGTGGACCAGATCAGTCGGAAAGAACACCAACTTTTGATTTTCAAAAGGAACACCCTGTTTTTAATCTTCTTTTTGAATTCCTCGCAAGAAGGCTAGTAATTAATGTTATTACTTTCTTATACCTATCTTGCACCGTTTCTTAGATATTTTATAAAAAATGGTGAATTTGTCAGCAAAACGGTGCTCTAAACTTTAATTAAATTCTCAAGTCCTGAAAGGTTTGCTGATGTGACCTTTTGTCCTCAGTTAGACAATGCTACATGGTTGAAAAACCCAGAGACAGAAAATGAAAAAAACCTACAGAGTGGTCAATGTTTTTACCTTTTAGTCGGACAGATAAAAAAACTGCAAAAAGTCCGTTTTTTTAAATGGATCCATCGGCGTTTTATGGTTTGTAATAAAAGAACATTAAATTTAGAACAAATCCATGAATACATTTCCTTTGTTTCTGTCAGTTCAAAATTAACACCGCTTTTCTCCCTGGCTGTACCAAATTTTGTAGTTTTTCAGCTTATTGGATAGGAAATTTAATGAGGAGACCAAAAATGTGCTTAAAACAGTCATTTTCTTATTTCAAGTGGGTTTTACAGGCGTTTTTGTCCCTGACTGTCTTTTCAAATTGTGTTTCTGTCAGTTCGAAATTAACATCGCTTTTCTCCCTGACTGTACCAAATTTGGTAGTGTTTTTTCAAGTTATTGGATCAGAAATTTAATGAGGATTCCAAAAATTGGCTTAAAACAGTAATTTTTTCACTCCAAGTGGTTTTACAGGCGATTTTAACCCTGACTGTATTTTTAAACAGTGTTTCTAACAGTTCACACTTTGACACCGCTTTTCTCCCTGGTTGTACCAAATTTTGTAGTGTTTTTTCAGCTTATTGGATAGGAAATTTAATGAGGATTCCAAAAATGTGCTTAAAACAGTCATTTTCTTATTTCAAGTGGGTTTTACAGGCGTTTTTGTCCCTGACTGTCTTTTCAAATTGTGTTTCTGTCAGTTCAAAATTAACAACGCTTTTCTCCCTGACTGTACCAAATTTGGTAGTGTTTTTTCAAGTTATTGGATGAGAAATTTAATGAGGATTCCAAAAATTGGCTTAAAACAGTAATTTTTTCACTCCAAGTGGGTTTTAAAGGCGATTTTAACCCTGACTGTATTTTTAAACAGTGTTGTTTCTAACAGTTCAAACTTTGACACTGCTTTTCTCCCTGGTTGTACCAAATTTTGTAGTGATTTTTTCAGCTTATTGGATAGGAAATTTAATGAGGATTCCAAAAATGGGCTTAAAACAGTCATTTACTTACTACAAGTGGGTTTGACAAGCAATTTTGTCTCTGACTGTCAAACTATGCTCAAAAGTTGCAAAAATCAGGATTTAGAAACGTTTTTTGCAGTATTTGATACACAACTTATATCTGAGATTTATGACAGTTATTTTGACAGTAGTCAACTTAGCTAAATTATCCTCCAAAAACCTCGTGATACCTGTCACTAATCACTGTCAAAATTTGCCTAGAATTTGCAAGAATTACAGTTTAACACAGTTTTCTTACAGTTTTTGAAAAAGACGTGTTTTATTTATGACAGTTATTTTAACAATTGTCAATTAACAAATTGTTTTTAAATAATAATATCGTTAGATTTGCGTCATTTTTCTCAACTGAAAAACATATTATTTGTCATAATTTAAACATAATAATAAAGAAAAGTGACAAAAAGCTGAAAATTCTATTTTTTAGAGGAGGATGCAAACGTAAATTTTGCCAAACACCTGTACATTAATTTCAATTAGTTAATATAAATTTAAATTTAGTAATTTAATCAAGGCTTACAAACTACAAAGTCAAATTATTTAAACTGTTCCTATTGTCACGTTTAATTTATGAGCCCTTCTGGGTTCACCAATTAAACTGACTCACGACGTTAAACGTCGTGCCGGGATCTCAGTTTTAAGGATGGAATCAAACACTGAGTTTTCTATTAAACACTTAAATCTATTAACCAAACAATACAGTCATGAACACACTAAAAGCTGACAATTTAACAATTCGTACTTACATATCGTAAGCTAAGGACTTAGCATTTTCTGGCGGCTGGCTTGGTCACTTTCGCGTTGGAACTACTTTGGAGAACGGACTACTTAACTTGATCTTCTTGACCGAGGAGAGTCGACATCTCGACTTCCTGGGTCAGCTGGTCGCGCTGCCGTTGATTGGTTTACACTCTCCCCATACTGCTGCAATCGGCGTGTTTTATACCCGATTGATCGGCTGACGTAACTTGTTATTGTTCGTCGCCTGTTTTTCATATTCCTGCAAAGCAGGTGGTGATGATTCATCACCGATATGGTGCACTCGGTGCATCACGGTGCAACCTTGCCTCGTGCGCTTAATATTTCGCAATCCTCGAATACTCTTATGTTTTTTAAGTTAATAAGTCCATCTTTTGAATTAATGCATTTTCCATTCGTGACACTATTTTAACGATTTTTAGTTACGTTAATCATAATCTTATACTATAACTTGTTTAGGCTTTACAAACCAAATGCGATAAACTAAATAAAGAAATATCAGAGTTAAAAGTCCGAATCAATCAGTTGGAGTCAGATAATCGTCACGTGAACGAAGAACACGAGAAAATAATCGGGGAGATGGAAGGGTACAAGGCCAAAGCCGAATTTTTAGAAAATGAAAAAAGCCAACTGGTAAAGTTGCGTGAAGAGGTCGAGGTAGAAAGAGACAGTTTAAGGGTAAGTGAACTAGTTCAATAAATTTTATGTTTTGGAGTTGTTGAAGTATTTTGCAGACAACCTTTATATGAAGAGTATTAAATTGTAGGTGGCAGTCACGGATCTAACCGAACACTTGGAGAAAAACCGCGAAGAACGAACCAACAATCCCGACCTAATGCAAATTCAAAAAGACTTTCTAGAAATCAAAGACAAATGCGATAGGTTACACTTAGAAAATAGGAATTTAAAGGCTGAATATTCAAAGCTAGAAGAGCAATGTAACAGCTTTACTAAGGTTTCTTTAGCCCACAACTAAAATTTTCCCAAATATCACGGTTATTTGTTTAGGTCAAAAAAGAATTGGAAACTCAACTAGCCGAAGTGGAAGGTCACTACAACGAGGTCTTGCACGAAAAACAGCTGCTACGAGACGAAATACAAGAACTAAAATTCTCCCCTGTGTCCCACCAAGAAATAGGTCAGTTGTTTAATTTATCAACTTTCTGTAGTCACTTAATACAGCATTAATAGCAAAACAAGAAACATTACCACTAGAAGCGACAAACGGACCAAGTCACTTGCAAATAGAAGTGGAAAGCTTACGGGATAAACTCACTCAGTATAAGAGCCTTGACATGACCAATAAAAGCTCGATTGATTTCTATGAAAATGAGCTGCAAAAGTTGAAAAACAAAAACGAAAAACTGAACAGAAAGTTGGACGAAACTCTGGTGACTCTAAATCACTGCGCAGAACTGTCGACTTCCACTGAGGTGGAGTATTTAAAGAACGTTCTGTACAACTACATGCTGGGTAAAGAAAGTTTGGTGCTTGCCAGAGTTATAGCTGCCGTTTGCAAGTTTGATCCCGCACAAACCGAGGCAGTTTTACAAAAGGAGCAACAGAAACAGACTTTGGTTAGTAATTTTTCAGTGTCAAATTCCAAGTATAGTCAAAATTTTACCCTTTGAGAATGACGTCAAGCAGGTGAAAACACCTGCGCTCCAGCACTTACATTACATACATTTTAAAAAAAATTATCAACATTTACTACTTAATTTCCTAATAGCTATTTATGTAGTAAGCGCGCAAACATTGACTTTTATGCGCCGAGAATGAAGTTGATTTATTCGAAAGCAAAAATTTTGAAGCACTAATTCGAAAGCATAAAAGTCACATTGTGCGCGTAATACGTACATACAATATCGAAAAATGCATCATTATTGAATGTTCGTAGAAAAAGTATTTTTAATTCGGAGCTGGATTGGCAAAGATAATCAATAGCAGTGTTCGAATCTATGGAGTTCAAAATATCAGCTTCTGAGTGCATTAATACCAAAGATTCTAAATTTTCGTTTGTCAAAGACGACCTTAACCTGGATTTAATAAGTTGTAATTTAGAAAATGCTCGTTTGCAAGAAACTTGACTCAATGGGATGGTTAGCAGAAATTTGTATACTTTTGAATGTTCCGGGTATTGTTAACAGTACTGTTCTCGCGGAGTGAGTTTACCCGTACGTCACGAAGGCTACGTCATTTATAATCATATGAATCATATCAAGTTTTCGTCAACAAACCTGTTGTCATATTATAAAAAAGGGCGTGTCTAAAGCTTCGTCACGTTTAAAATTTTGCGTGTATTGTCAGTCAGAAAGTAGAGATCTTTGGCTGCAAATTTGCACTAAAACAACCTTATACCAAAGCAAATCAAAAATATCTTGACCAAAATAACATTTTTTATTTATGAGACATCTCCGTTTGGATCATAGAATTCCGTCTAAAATTGAAACCTAATTTATTTACCAAAATTCGCAGAGATGTATCACCAATATGGAGTATTTCTTTAACTTTAAGCTCTTGATTTAGGTTCGGCATGGTTACATGTTTCTTTAAAATAAATACAACAAATTAAAAATTCAATAAGACATTCTGAGGGATGCTGTAGTGTCTCATATCTCATTTTCAGGTTGCAATCCACTTATTTTATTTTAAACCCGCTGGACAACATTTTAGACGCTTATTTTATTTTTTCTATTACTTTATTATTATGTTTCAAGAAATTTTTATGAAAAATCTATAATGCAACCCAAAAATCTCAGTCTCTGGAATCATTGAAATGTTAATAGATGTTTCTTACAAAAGTAGATATATTTTACTATTATTAACATACTATCGTTGTACATATTGTTACGGTTTGGGCCTACTATGCTCGATACTCGATGAAACCGATGCGCCGCAATATCTGGCCGGGCGCGTATTAAAGTAGGCCACAGTTAGGAAGCGCCACACCTGGAAGATTCGAAGCAATATAAAAGATATATAATATAAAAGAAGCGGCGCCGACGAGAGTAGTGAAGTAGTGTAGTAGTAGTGAATTTGGGAACGCGGTAAAGTTTAAATAGCGGAGTAATTGTGGAATTGTAGTAGTGTTTTTAGTAGCTGTGTTAATTATTGTACGGAGTGTTTTGAAGTGTAATAAATTTATTAATTGTTGAGTTAAATTGACTTTGTGTGAACCCACGGGAAAATCGTAACAATTGGTGTCAGAAGTGCGATCAGACTTTAGTGCGACGTGAATTGGAACTAAACTAACTGGGTGTGTTAAATTTATTTTATGCCAATAACAAGACGTCAAAGTGCAAACATGGAGGCCCAACTTGCAGCTATTATGGCAATGCTTGAAAAACAAGAAGAGAAACAAGAACAAACAGAAAGGATTCGACAACAAGACAAGGAAGAACAAGAAAGAATTCGACAACAAGACAAGGAAGAACAAGAAAGGATTCGACAACAAGAGAAGGAAGAACAAGAAATGATTCGACAACAAGAAGAAAGAATTCGACAACAAGACAAGGAAGAACAAGAAAGGATTCGACAACAAGAGAAGGAAGAACAAGAAAGAATTCGACAACAAGACAAAGAAGAAAAAGAAAGAATGAGACAACAAGATATAGAAATGCGTCAAGAAGATAGAGAGCGGCAAGAAAAGCGTAACGAAGAAATATTGAACGTTCTAGCGGGGACCAAAACAGAAATCCAAGAGTATGTAACCCATAGTCTTAAAAAGATGGAGTGTGATGTTGAGGAAAAATTAAAGGATGTTCGGGAAGACATTAATGATGTTCGGGACGACATTAGTAAAATTCAGATTGATGTTCGGGAGGACATTAATAAAATTCAGAATGATGTTGAGATAAAGCTACGCGACTTAGAGCAGAAAATTGACAGCAGAGGACCCAGCTCTACAGTGATCACCGGAAACAAGATCAAGCCTCCCACATACGACGGTCAAACTTCATGGGCAACGTACCAACTCCAATTTGAGGCCGCTGCAAATGCAAATCGATGGAGTAACGAGGAAATGGCTGTAGCACTGGTGGTGGCATTACGAGGACCTGCATTGGAGCTGTTACAGACTCTGCCTATCGCCCAACAAAGCAACTATGACGCATTAGTAGCTGCATTAGAACGACGTTATGGGGATCAGCATAGGAAAGGAGTGTACCAAACACAATTAAAGGCAAGACTGCAGAAAACTGGTGAAAATCTAGAAGAGTTTGAAACCGAAATTCGTCGCCTTGTGCATCTGGCTTACCCAGCCGTCCCGGATGAGATCCAAGAAGAACTTGTGGCACAGTATTTTGTAGATGGGATTCGAGATCCGGAGGTAAAGAAATGGCTGAAGATGTTCAAAGGGAGCAACAACAGCGAATTACTGGTTCGAGCGCTGGAAGTTGAAGCTGCGTGCAATGATTTAAAGCCAGAGACTATTCAAGAAGAGAGAGAACCGCCAGCCGATCATGTTGCTACATCAATAAATAAAATTGAATCAATGTTCGGCCAATTAGTGCAACAAATGGCAGCATTAGGAAATGGTCAGTCCAGACAGTTAGAACGGTCACGTCCGATCACTAGAGTGGAATGTTATCGATGTGGACGCAAGGGACACTATAGAAGGAATTGCAGACAGCGGTCTTGTTCTCCAAACCCACAGTGTCGACGAAATCAGGACATCAGAACAAATCACCGGAACTCCTCTGCTAAAAGAAACATTACATGTTATGTTTGTGGACGTAAAGGACATTACCAATGGAATTGCAGACAGCAGTCTCGTTTACCGACCCCGCAGAATTGGCGTAACCAGGAGCAGGAAATGAAGAATCCGGAAAGACATTTACCGCGATATGTAGAGGATCGTCAAGTATTTGATAGTGATCAATCGCGAAGGTGACAGATAAAGAGACTACAAAAAGAATGAAGAGCAGCGTTTCTAAAGAAGACATAATAAAAGGACAGCGCTCAGACTCTGATTTGGAAGTAATCAGAAGATGGTTGGAGAAAGATTTGAAACCGGATTGGCAACAGATTTCCAGATATGGACCAACAGTAAGGGGTTACTGGTTGCAGTGGAATTCGCTTCGACTGCGAGATGACTTAATTACTCGCAAATGGGAAAGTCCAGACGGAAAACGTTTTGTTTACCAAACAATAGTGCCCAATTTCTGCAAAGAGAATGTGCTGCGAGAACTACATGACAGTCGCGGAGGAGGACACTTTGGAGTAAACCAGACTTTGGCTAGAATAAGAGATCGATTTTACTGGATTAACTTCAGAAAGGACGTTGAGGAATGGTGTAAACGGTGTGACCAGTGTTCGTTACAGAAGGGATCCAGCACAATTCGGGAACTTGAGAGAGAGAAGATGAAACCAAACAACAACCGTGTGAAGATGACACTAGACCACAGACCAACTGGTGGCAATTATAAGGAAGGTGATGCCGTGTGGATGTTTCAACCCAGGAGGAGCAAAGGATTAAGTCAAAGATGGCAACGACACTGGGAGGGACCTTACAATGTGGTAAAAAGGTTAAACGACGTCGCATACAGAGTCCAACGCAGCCCCAAAGGCAAGATGAAAATTGTCCATCTGGACAGACTCAAGAGATACCAGGGACTAGATGAAGCGGATCGGGACGATCAGCTTTAAGAGGGGGGGGCAGTGTTACGGTTTGGGCCTACTATGCTCGATACTCGATGAAACCGATGCGCCGCAATATCTGGCCGGGCGCGTATTAAAGTAGGCCACAGTTAGGAAGCGCCACACCTGGAAGATTCGAAGCAAATCGCGAAGCGTTTCGCGGTCATTCTAGAACGTGGTTTGTGAATATAAAAGAAGCGGCGCCGACGAAAGTAGTGAAGTAGTGTAGTAGTAGTGAATTTGGGAACGCGGTAAAGTTTAAATAGCGGAGTAATTGTGGAATTGTAGTAGTGTTTTTAGTAGCTGTGTTAATTATTGTACGGAGTGTTTTGAAGTGTAATAAATTTATTAATTGTTGAGTTAAATTGACTTTGTGTGAACCCACGGGAAAATCGTAACAATATCATATAATGTATTTCGAACATCTATTTTAATGCTTTCAGATAAATCAGTGGTCTTGGCCCGTCGATAACGTCTCGATTTACGTTTTCTAGGTGAAGAAATCATAAGATTACTTGCTTGCTTTTTCCGAATCGAATAAACAGTTTTGCGGGAAATTTTCAAAGCAGCTGCAACCTTCTAGTATCAAAAAAATTACATCAGTAAGAATATGTAAGGTCTTAAAATTTCTTATTTTCTTCCTGAACAGATGATAAAGCTTCTAAAGGTCCTCCATTGGTTTTTTCCAATTCAAAATATTCACAAAGGTTAAGAATTAACTGCTGGGCTTGTCTGTGGAGAATTTTTCCAGGCATTTTCTAAAAAAATACTGTAATAGTAAGTAATTCCGAATTTACGAAAAACCAAATGGCTAAATAAAAACCATAATAGACACTCCCACTTTTTTTTCAAAACAGGTTAATAATTGTGCCAATTTTGGTTAGATCGTGACAGCCGACATAAAAAAAAATAATAATATTATGAAAGTATAGTTTTGTGCAACATCTGGTGACATCTCTACTCAACTCTATGAGTTAGAAAGTACAGATGGCGTTCCAAAATCTAGGAACAGCACCATTAATGCCGCATCATTCGGTAAACACCGATCTGATTGGTTGAAAATGGTGAGGTTTTGTTTTTTGTTTATCAATCCCAATCCTCTGACCGGTTTCGCCGTATTACGGCTCATCAGAGAGGCTATAGGGCTTGATAACCAAAGAACAAAACCTTCGTTCCAGTATAGTCAACTGGATGCCAGAAATGATAGTTTGAGAATGTGGGAATGTGAATATTTTTTTTTTTTTTTTTTTTTTTGCTGTTCCTAGATTTTGGAACGCCATCTGTACTTTCTAACTCATAGAGTTGAGTAGAGATGTCACCAGATGTTGCACAAAACTATCATTTCTGGCATCCAGTTGACTATACTGGAACGAAGGTTTTGTTCTTTGGTTATCAAGCCCTATAGCCTCTCTGATGAGCCGTAATACGGCGAAACCGGTCAGAGGATTGGGATTGATAAACAAAAAACAAAACCTCACCATTTTCAACCAATTATGAAAGTACTTACAGAATGTTAAAAGCGTAGAAACAATAGCTCTTAAAAGAACTGTGGTGGTGTGGTAAATAGAAAACTTTATAAATGATTAACAACACAAAGAAACGGAAAAGAATTAATAGTAAACAAATCAAATAAATTTCGATGGTTTTCAAACTGACAATGACTGAAATAGAAGCGCTAATCAGTAAATGTTTTTTTTTTTGAAGACATTCACTTAGATATTTACCCTTTCTGAAAGTGAACAATAGACAAGGATGAAGTCAATAATGCATGTCTACTTCTAAATCACAGGGGGATGACGCACGGGTAAACTCAGTCCGCGAGAACAGTACATGTTATATTCTAATATAATTTTATAAGCACACATACAACTGTTGCATGATGCCGACGCGTTGCACTAGATCTCATGGTCTTCATCATCATCTTCTTGATTATCGCCATCATCATTATGGTCATCGTTTTTCTCGTCTGAGACATCTTCATACGCATAGTCCGCGTCCATACTTACATTTGAAATCTGGGGCCAAACATTCATGAACGATATAAGTTCTTCTTTCAGCTTTTTTTCGTCAACGTTTAAAAGTAATTTTATTTTCGCCAATGATTTAGGATGAAGATATTCTTGGGATTTTAATCTTCTTTGATCGAAACTTGCCATATCCAAGTAGAGCGATTTGTGCTGCACAAAGCGGCTTTCCATAGTTTGAACAGCTTTATTCACAATTACGAAAAATATCTTTATTTTGAATTCATTTTTAAGGGAAGTTCCAACACTGTCATCTTCAGGAAGTTCTGCCATTTTCTTTACTTTCTTCTTTCTTTTCTCAGTTATTGCTTTGCCAATAACGATGTTATTAAGTGTTTCATCGTAGTTTGCTCTTTCTTCAAGCCTCTGCGTTATTATTAGAACAAAACGTTGGGCTAAATTTGTTGCTTGTGAAATTTTGAAAAGAGCCAATATCAACTCTAGATAAACAGGTCTATTCATCTATTCTGCCGAATATTTTATTTGCTGGGTTGCTGCGGCTTTGCCATCTAGTAGCTCCAATAGCTTCCAATTTGTAGTCAGGAATTTGCTCCCTGAATTTGTCCAGTCTCGCCACTCGGATTAAGCGTTGTCGCTGCAGGGGTGACCGGTAACGCAAAACCGTTGAAACGCTCTCATTTAATACACATGGGTTCATATTGGAGCAAGCCATTGCGCGGTTTCGTCGTAACTTCTCAGTTTCAAAACAGGAGGGCGCCAACATTTCTAGGCTGGAGGGCGCACCGGGATAGGTCCCGGCGGCCCAGCACGGCCCTGATTAGATCACAAATTTAAAAAAAAAATAAAAAAAAAATTTGGTCACAGCTATTTGAAAGCACTATAGATCCAGTGACGTAGTAATTTTTTCAATAAAAAAATCGCTAATAAAAATTCTCCATTTTCTATCAAGAAAAAGTATCGTAATATGACCTGAAAACTGAAATAAATATTTAAAATTTTCTCCCGTAATAGACATTTCATTCCTAATTATTTCAAAAAAAAAATCATTGAAATCGGTTAATAACCTAAAATTTTATAGGGGTGTTTCCATTCTAAATGGGTCACACTGTATTATTAATGTTCATTGATTTTCTGCTGTTATTGTGCTTTGCACAATAAAGCGAAAATAGTAATTTGTCATACCAACATTACCAACTTCTTTGTTTTTCCTAAAAGCGGTTATTTTGGTTTTACTGACCGAGATTTTCTTAGAAATGCTTTCGGCATAGGATAGCAGTACTCACTTTTAAAGCCTCTGATGCTCTATCATACACATTGGAATAATCAATTGGGATGACATCTGGAAACTGTTTCTTTTCGTACTCCAAAAAAAACAGCACATTTAGAATTAGCATTTGGGCTTGCTCATTGTAGCACAGCATTTTTATTCCTTTGATATTTGTTTATATCAAAGTGACAGTAAATGTCAACGTTTTTAATTTGACAGGATGACAAAATTACTAACGTGCCTTTTTTGCTAAAATGGTTTATTTCACATGTTTGATATGCGAGAAACAAAGATGTAAAAAGATGACGTCATTCTCAAAAGGTAAAAATTCAACTATATAAGGTGTGTTTTTTTAGTTAGGACAGTTGGGACTTCTCTAGCATACAGAAAATGCGGATGCCTTAGATCCATTTAAACTGGAGTAACCTTGGAGGTAAGTTTGCAATGAGGACCTGAATATGATATAATAGAGACGGTGATTGTTGTCTTTTGCACTTAAGTGGATATACTTAAATAGTGTGCAACTCTAGTCCTCTTAATAGATCACTTAATCGCTATTTATTTACGCTAGGACCCCAATAAAAAAACGTCTAACATAGCCAAAGGTTCTAGCTTTTGTACAACTTTAAATAAATGGACTTAACACTTTTATATGTTTAGCATTCCAGTTAATCACAGTATTCCTTCTTAGTGTTGTGGATTTTTTATATAATGTAAATAAAAATGAACTGTTTTAGAAACAGCCTTAAATTACTTACATATTTAAGTTTTATCTGAATCACTTTATATAAAGATGTTTACTGGTATTGTTAAAATAAAACATTTTACTAAATGAACGTGAAAGTTTCAGTAGAACCAAAAACGAGGTAAAACTTCTTTATTGCTGAGTGTATACATTTATGTACAAGTGAAAACAGATTAGTAGAGTCCGGATTTATAGGAATTTAGCTTTTCGTAAATAATAAAAGCAGCCAACGTTTGACATCTAATGTGAACGATTTACGCAAAAACACGTCATTTGGAAGGGTTTTTCATGCTTTCTTCTTTTTTTTGTGCTTAATTTGGTTTTTTATGCTTATTTGCGGCTATTTTTTGTATGGTTTTATTTGTATAGGTTAATTTACAATTTAAGCTTTTCAAGCTCTATTGAGATATTGAAGGCTTCTGAGAGACAGAAACATACCAATTATCTGTTGGAAAATGGGTAAGTATTAATTTACAAATTTAAACTGACCAAATAATTTTCAAATGCTTTAAAGTAGTCTAAAAAAATGTAAAAACATTCCAAAACACTATAAAAGCTCCAAAATGTCTTGCAAAAGCTTACAAAACAGTCTTGAAGCTTCCAAAAGCGTTCAGAACAGTCTAAAAGCTTTCAAATGTTTTTCAATATTTATAGAAGCTCTCAAACAATTTGAAGACAGTCTAGAAGCTTCCGTATGCTTTTAGAGCAGTTTAGCAGCTTCCAAAAGTTTCTAGAACCGTCTACAAGGTTTCAAATGCCTTAAAAGCTTCCATAAGTTTTCAAATGCTTTTTAAACTCTCTGGAAACCTTCCAAATAGGCCTAAAGTAGTCTAAAACGATTTCAAAATACTACAGAAATAACTCCAATATGCTTCTAAAGCCGTCGAAAGCTTTTCAAAACGGTCTAAAAGATTCCAAATGCTCTTGTCTCAATTTCTCCAATCTAGTCACAATTGTGGTAAAGTGGCAGAAAGTTAGTGGGCAAGTAAATAGTATGACCTATTTATGAGACTAGTTAGACTACCTGCTGGTACAAATACTTACCTTATGAGGTTTACATTGAGATAAGTAACTAACCCATTTACCAAACCTATGTAAACGTTTTTCAAGTGTATTTTATGATGGTGCAGCAAAGATTGCTTTTCATTATTTAGAATCACTGAAGAAATCTTTATAACTATTTCAGTTACCACTAAATAGATATTGCAGATTGTTTGTTCTACCTAAACGTTTCTCAAATAGCCAGTCTTGAATGTTTACCACTGCCATTTGATTCCTACGGTTTTAAAAGAAGCTTATTTTTGTTGAGGTGTTTGGGTAGGCAGATTTAAAATTCTTTGACAACAACGCTAGTGGCTTGTTTACTTTATTAGCTCTAATGATAAAAAATATATGTAAAGAAACAAAATATGTAAAGTAAATGATTTGTTGAAGAGCTAAAATGACTAGAGAAGCTTCCAAAAAATTTCAAATTTGTCTAAATTTTCCAAAAAATTATGGAACCGTCTAAGAGTTTGAAAATGCCTCTAAATCATTCCAGAACCTCCAAATGCTCTTTAAACTGTCCAAAAAAATTCCATATGCTCCTCAAGTAGAACAAATTTTGAGAACAGAAATTTCCAAAACAGTCTAAAATCTTCCCTATGCTTCTAAAGCAGTATTAAAGTATCAATTCTAGAAAAAAAAATTGCATCTCTGAAATAGTGTGTTTTTACAGATTTTTAATATTTTTATGCTTTTTTGAGAAAAATTAATTAGTTTTTTTTTCATGATTTTAGTGTTTTTTAATGCAGACTCTACTTATCAGCTAGGGCATCCAGGCAAAAATTGGTACACAAATTCAAATTTTGGAAATAACTTATTTAATACTTAAAAGAAGTTCTTAAATTAATATAACTTACTTACATTTACACAAAAAAAATTGAATAATCACCATTCAATTTGCACATTTGGAAAATCACTTAGAATCGCTTTAAAAACTCTTCGGCAACGATTCTAGCTCGGGCGTTTACCGCCAGTTTCATTTCGGATATTTCCTTGTCGATTTCTTCCATGAAGTGTATCACAAAGTCGACCAGTTTATGCTTGTACATTTGTTCGGTGTGGAAGTTGGTGATAAGAAAACTGATGTCGTATCCTTCGATTGGTTTCCGTCGCAGTACGATAAAGTTTTCCGCTCGCATCATCATGAACCTCATGAACTTTTTGCACAGGATTTTTTCAATTTCGTCTGCTTGTTTTACCGCAATACTGATGCGTACCGAATTCACTGCCGTTTCAATTAATACCTGAAAGAAATTTCAAAACTCTAGTGAATAAAAAATTGTTTAAATCCTTGCCAAGCCTTGAATAATTGACTAATAATAAAGTGAAATATAATAAAAGAAATTAAAATAATTTCTTTTTTTTATTAATAATTTCTTTATTTTTTTTTTTTTTAAATGATTCCATATGAGTTGTTGGTTGTAACCTACAAAATATTGTTTTTTAGTGTTTTTTTATTATTATTTTTATTAATAGTTTTTTTCCAAGGTTTGTAAACTTCAAAATTGTCCTTATAAAGTAGGGATGGGGTTGTACAAAACACCCCCTGCATTATAAGGTCACATGACTTTTTTATCTAGTTTCAAGTTTGGCAGTTTAAATTTGCCATTCAGTCACATTTTGAAGCTCAAAATTGCATTACTGTGGGTCATGTTACTGTTTTAATAAACTTAAAACTTAATATTTTTCAATTTGAAGTTTGGCAGCTTTAATTTGACGGCCCAGACAATTTTCAGGTTCAAAACTGATTTTCACTTTTCATATTGTTTTTATCAGGGTCACGTGACCGTTTTAATCATTTTTAAATTCTAATTTCTTTATTAATTTAAACTTGAAAATTCAAAACTGTAGTCATAAGAGTCAGGTGTCACAGGTGTTTCCCCATCTCTATTGCTAAGTGACAGCCTTGTGTCAATTTGTCAAATTGCAAGTGACATAATTTGACAGTTGATCACAAGATGTCAATCAAGCATTTGCAGAAATCCCAACATTGTAGTTTGTGATCATCACAATTATATGTATCTTTGTTTATTTTTTTTAGCAAGTTTTAATGTAATTTGAAATTTTGAAAAATAATTGATCAAATGTTTTTATTCACAAAACCTCATGACTATATCAACAGTGCTGTGATTTCCCAAAAATGGTGGCACTGAGGGCTAACCATAGTTTCATTTATTTTGAGGCACTGTCATATTCTGAATGTGACATCACAATGGCATATTTTGGTACAACATGTCAATCAATACAATTACGTCATTGTGTCGTCAGGATTGCTCTGCTTAGTGCTTAATCATAAAGTTTAATTGTGGGCCATGATAAAGTGACAAACTGCAAACTGTAAAATTATGTCATATCCTTAGATTAGGATAATCCATTACTTAAAACAGTCTAAAATAACCAAAGTGTTTTGGTAAGGTTGGAGTTGTTTTCTGGCAGGTGCATAATACCTAGTTTTTCAAAGTAGGGAAGTAGGCTTAACTTAGGAAGTTGAAGTTCAAAACAGTAGACTATCAAATGCACAACATAACAATGTAAGCAAATAATAATGATATAGATTAAAATATTCTAAAGGATAGGGAACTATCAGAGCTGTATTTTAATAAAGACAGGAAAGAAGTCATTAAGACTACATTGGGGCATTATAGTAAGTTCAACTCACAAAAGTGATAAGTGGTGGTTTTAATATACTTGAGACACACTGTACATTATACATACCTTTTCTTTCTCATTTCTGGAAATTACCACAGGGGTGAGTAATAACTCCTTGGAGCTCCTAACCTCAACTTCGGGTTTATTGTGCCGTTCCACCACTTGTGAACTGAAATTATCCAAGCACATCGCCGCGGTCAGGGTGTGCCTAACCGCCGTTAGGTACGGTTTAAGGGTTGCGGACATTTTTTGTGTTTTAATTTAGAAAAACAACTTTCGGGCTGATTGTGGGGCAAAACTTGACACACCTCCCGTTTTTTTGTTGATAAAAATTATCAACTGAAACTGACAACAAGACAAAATGTCATTTTAATGTCAATTGTCAGTGGCTTAGTGGCGTTGACAGTGAACATGAATACGAACATTTCAAACTGAATGGATGAAATTAAAATATTTCTATCTCATTCTAACCCGAGGACAGACAAGGTATGCAAAAGTAGTGATTTTTTGTTTATTTTAGCATTTTTAGGCTATTCCTCGACATGCCAATTGAAAAGTGTACTTGAAGATGATTTGAAACCACCCTGATTGGCTGAATAGTGGTGCGTCGACTCTTATCCAACTTTTTGATAGGCATCACTGATTTTGCACCAGGCGCGCCATCTATCCATTCGTGAACACGTGAACGTGACTTGTGACAGAAATGACATCACCACCACCAACACTACAAAAAAAAACAAAACATCAACAAACTTAACCTAATAAAAATGTCAAAAACGATCAAACTGAAAATTGTTAAAAGTCTTGACCTCAAACTCATCTAAAAATATTAAAGAATCTATGGGGGTTCTATTTTTAGCCCTTACTTGAAATGACCGAAGGCTCCTCGTACCCGAATGATACGTACAGTTATATCAGCATAGCACCGCCACTAGGCCAGTTCCTAGTGCATTTCTGTGACAATTTGGACTTTTTTTTGGTGCATTTTGAACGATACGTGGTCGACACAGTGGAGCATTTTATTTTAGGCCTCCTCTGCTACATAGTACTATGCATAGTGCTGTACATTTGTATCACCCAGCTGGGATTGCTGAGTTTTGCAAGAGACATGCGAAATGCCAAAAGAGTACTGTTTATAACTGCCCACCCAGATGACGAAGTTATGTTTTTTGGGCCTACTATTTATCACTACACACAGAAACCGAATTGTTCCGTTTTTTTGATGTGTTTATCTTCAGGTAATCATTGAAACTTAGTAAGGTAAGGTACACTAAAAAATACATTCAGGTAAAAACTATGGAATGGACAAAATAAGAACCAATGAGCTGTATGAATCATGTAAAGTGTTAGGTATAAAAGAAGAGAACATAATTGTACATAACAATAGTGACCTACCAGATGCTATGGATGTGCGATGGCCTTTGGAAATTATTGCCAAACATGTATTATACACTGTTGAGGTATTTTTTATTTTACAAGCAACTGAACTCTCAAAACATGAATATTTTTGTAGGCTTTTAATATAACAAATATCATAACTTTTGATAGATTTGGTGTATCAGGTCATCAAAACCACTGTAGTATTTACTATGCTGTGGCTAACTTAATTTTAGATGATGAACTACCAAAAAGTGAGTCTGTTATTTGCGAGGGGTAAACTGCTGAGTACAATTTTGTACAATTCCTAATATGCCAGTAATGCCCATTAATTTCTTATTAAATATTACCCACTAACTTCCTGAATTATCACAACTGGAGAGTCTAAAAAACCTTTTTCATTTAAAAAAAGTAAAAATGAAAAAATATGCCTGCAATGAATTAACCAGAATGGGACACCCTGTATATTTTTTAATTTTTGTTTTCTATGCCAAATTCTAGACATATTTTGTGTATTAATTTTATGTGAAAATTGATATTTTCAGTCTCCAAAACATTTTTCATTTTTACAAATCAGGAAAGGTTTTTTTCTTGGTTTTTGTGTTTTGTCATGTTAGACAAGGTTTGTTCTAGGAATGGTTGCAGAAAGAGGTCAAAATATATAATACAGTGTGGTCAAAAATTCAGTTCTAAAAATCGGCAGAAAGTCTAGTTTTTCAAACAGAACACATTCTTATAATTCTGTCTGATTCTCTGTTCAAAATTAAAGAAGTTTGTATTACGCCACTTATTTAAAAAAATAACTTTTTAAATTGATACATTGAACCACCCTGTAACTGTCAAAATAATCAAATTAATGAGGGGTAAAGTAGTAGTCGTCAAATTTAGTCAAAACTGTTTTTATTGTCACTCACAACACTTTGTATAGAATTTTATATGTCAAGAAAATAAAATGGGCTTTCAAATAAATATGGCCGCCTGTGTTGATAGGTTGCTTCGTTTGGCCGCCAGAGGGCTCCAAAGCTAACTAAGTGTTTTCCTTGACTGTTACTGCTCTAATATCTCTAAAGTATTTTTTTTTAAATCAGGCAGATATGGCACTGATATTTGGCACAAACCTAGCACACTGATTGCCAAATCTAGGGTAGTAGCAAAACTGTAGAAATTCACTCATTAAGGTCGATTTTCGCTTGCACTAACTGGTCAACCTAACGCGCAAAACCTAATGGGATTAATAGTGGCGGTGTTTCAGGCAAATTTGACCCTTACGAAAATTGTAATTTTCAAAAACAGTGTTTCAAAAAATTTCCAAGCATTACGTCGTTGTAGATCTAGTAAGTCATGTGACCGTGTTTTTCTATTTTTCTATAGTCAAATTAGCCTTTAACCAGTCAAAAAATTTTTGTGGTGCATCCTGTCACTAAACCAAAAATAATACACTTTGTATATACTTTCATATGTCGATGGACAGCCAATGAAATGCGTTTTCCATTGACGTATAAAAATCGATTGGTTAGCCGTTTGCCCGCTAGAAGGCGTCAACGTTGACCAATTTTTTTTGGGTATTGTTTTGTTTAATCTTTAAAAACTCGCTTAATTGCACTACTTTTAGTAGCGTCAATGGATAACCAATAAAATGAGCTTTCTAAAAACATCCCTATTTGGGTTGACAGATTAGACGGTTTGGCCGCTAGAGGGCGTCAAATTTGACCAATTTTTTGTATCAATTTCTTGGTGCATCCTTTTGTTTAATCCTCAAAAACTCGCTTAATTGCACTATTTTTGGTAAAGTTTTATACGTCAATGGATGGCCAATGAAATGAGCTTTCTAAAAATACCCCAACGGCTGTTAATAGGTTGGACGGTTTGGACACTAGAGGGCGTCAAAGTTTTAATGACTGTTTTTGGTGTATTTTTTTGTTCAATCGTCACTAACTAGCTTATTTGCTACACTTTGTATAAGCTTTTATATGTCAATGGATAGCTAATGAAATGAGATTTTTATTGACGTATAAAGTTGATTGATTAGTTGTACGGTTTCGCCACTAGAGACTAAAAAATTACTAAAATTACAAAATTCATATTTTTTTCTTGTTTTCAAACGGATTTCATTGAAATTATCAAACTTTATTTATTTTAGTTATGTTTATAATATAATTTAGATCTTTTTAATTTTATTAATAACACTAATTTAATGCCTACTAATTCCTACAGTTTGTATACTATAATGCCCCAGTGGTTTACCCCTCGGTTATTTGCCCCCTAAAGTTTGAATATTGCTTTTTTAGCTTGTGGGGTCTTTGTACTGGAGTCTGTAAATATCATTAGAAAATATTCACTTATCTTGGATATTCCTATATCTTTTCTGATGTCAAGGTTTAGGTGAGTAAAATTTACTGTTTAAGTTTAATTTTTTTATATTTTGAATTGTTAGATATATGAGAGGCTTTAGACAAAGGAAACAACTGTTCCAAGCAATGTACCAACACAAGTCACAGTTGGTGTGGTTTCGCAAGTTGTATGTGCTCTTTTCAAGGTACATGCTCATAAACACTTTGCAGCAGGTTAATTTGGTTGATATTGAACTGGACTACTTGGAATTAGATGAGTGATGCATGTACATTTATAGGCTTAAGGGAAAAAGCAATCTTTTATATTATTGGATTGAATAAAGGCTATTTAATATTAGCCTGAGGTGAAGGCTATGCAATAAAATGAGAAAGTTTGAGGAATTCAGTTTGAGCTACAAATTGAGTTTGGTTTTATTTTTTGTTTATTAGGTGGTTTTGGTGGGGTGGGGTTCGAACTTAGATGGCACATAAAGATGACTTTCCTGTCTAATAAAAATTCTTACAAAATTATAAGAATCAAAGTAAGTTTTCGAAAATCTTTAACTATAAATGTCTTTGACACTTTTTGAGAAACTACAACTTTCACTCTTTTATGGAAGCAAGTTTTGATAATTGCCACGTACCTGACAGATGTCATGTGACACTAAGATTTTAACCTTCAAAAACTCCCTCCCATAAAGCTGAGAGTGCATTTAACTCTTACCAATTCAAGAGAAATTGAAACTTTCATTTTGATATATCTTCGTCCTAATTGAGGCCTAATTTGACAGTTGTGACGTAACTAACAGGTTGTCACGTGACACCAACACACTTTTTATATACTGACTACGTTACAACTATCAAAAATGCCTTCCACAAAGCTAGAAAATTCATTTTCCCTTTGACAGAGAACAACTTTTAAGTTCATTTTTATAGCCCCTAACCCAGGTAAATTTTGACATTTGTCATGTGATCTAGCATGTGATACTAAGACACTTTTTAATTTGATGCTTACGTCACAACTGTCATAAAGTGTCTTCCACTTATAAAGTCAATTTGATTGTTTGACAGTTTTTGAGTAACTAACTATCTTTACCAGTACTTCCACTTTTGAGGAATTTTGTTACAATGATAATTTCCACAGAAACTAATGCTGTTGGTCAATTCTGTCATTTCTACCCAAATTATCCTAAGAATAAACTTATCTGAAGGTGAAAAAAACTAGTCCTCAGTCTGCTCTTGGAAATTTACTTGGTTTTGGTTAACATTTGAGATTTAATGGATTTTGTTTTTTTTAAGTGATTTTTCAAATAATATCGATATTTGGATGAAGCTTGGTATTTGGGGGTTTTGTAACATGAGAAACTTAAATTGGATCTTGGTTTTGCTCTTACATGTTTATTTAATTTTTAACGCCCTGTAGCTCGATAAGTGAAGCCTTGCAGACCCATGCCTATATGGACTTTTTTATTTAAAATACCTGAGCAATCACCCTGGAAACCATTGACACAAATTTAAAAAACACCCTGTATATTTGTCTTAGTAATATTGACCATCGACTTCTTATGCAACTATCACATCGTCTGCAAATAATAACGTTTGCAATGTAGTATGTTAGTATTTGTAAAAGCAGACATGCTACTTAATTAATCTGACCTAAAAACTGCCACATTACCAAAAAAAAAATTTAAGGTTGTATTTCATCAAGGTTTATCATTGTTCCAATACCAGGGCCCTTATAACTAAATTTAAAAATGCCACAAATGTGTAGGTAAACATTTGAAGGCATTCTGAGACAGTTTAAATAATTTAAAGGCATTTCGAGGTATTTCAAGGTAATATGAGGCATTTTGAGCAATAATAAAGCATTGTGAGGTATTTTAAAGGCATTTCAAGGTATTTTGTATGCAAAAAAGCATTTTGGTGTACAAAAAATTATCGGCGGTCTACCCCTCCTGGAATATATAAATACATGACTAAAATAATTCCGATATCCTGCAATTCTAATGCAAACTACCTACATTTGAGGGAAATATTTAATAATTAAAATACAGTGTAAGCTATACTTATTCCCAATTCTCCAAAAGAGTAAAAAAGACTATGAATATTTTTGGTAACAAAGTTTCAAGCCTACAATTAAATCACAATTCTTCTCCAAAAATCATAATAATTGTTATTTTACTAATAACATAATAACAGTCTATTTTACTGCATGTTTATTACTTTTAATAAAATATCTTTCCAGGTTCATGTCTGTATTTTTAAATTACCCTTAACAACCTCTATCCTAAGGGAAGCTTTATAAAAAAAAAAAAACTATTAAATACTTTTATAAAAGCAGCATTTATATTTAATATTAACTAACATATTCAAAGACAAACAATTCTTAATGTAACATAAATTTTTTAAACCAAGCAATCCCTTATTAAATAGGTGCAAATATTAAACATTTTGAATTCATAAATATCACATTCATAGAGTCTGCTAAAATATTCTTTGGTATAACAAATACAGCAGTTAAAATTCACATTCTATAGTCACTGGTTTTTAAAAATTGTTAAAATGATTATCAAATTTATTTTTTTTAAAGCCTCATTAGAAGTGTTTAAAAAACTGTTTATCCACAAGTATTCACTCAGTCATTTTAGTTTACTTATTTGCAAAAGCGGAATGTGAAAAACTACCTTATCAACAATAATCTTAAGTAATATAAATGTATTTTTCAAGCTTTTAAAAACATATAAATAAACTTCTTGTGCATTAAATACAGTTAAAAAGCCCTTATTTTTAACAATATTTATATCACTTTCTCAGTAATACATACTTAGAGACTGTCTTAAAAAATTGTGTAAGAATCAGTCCAGGGCTAAATGCCATACCAAAACAAAGAGATCAGCTTGCAACTTACCCACAAAAATTGTTCAAACTTCATCAAAACTATTGTCAAAATTTGGTTATGTTTGCACACCTCCATTGTATGCATAGTCAGCCTTGTTGTGCATTATTAAACAGTCATCCACAAAGTAGAAACTATCTGATCGAGTTTCAAATGGGTTTGCAATCATTTCATTTACTACAATTGTCACTTGTACTAAAAAATCTATTACATAAAATTGACACTTACTGAGCTCCTGAGGCAGTGTTGGAAACTCATATATGTGTTCACAAGTGTTTCTTGAGTATGGAATGCAGAATCCAAACTCAAAATCAAAAGTTTTTAACAGCTTTTCTCTAAAGAAATGTTTCTCAATCATTCGAAATCTGTTTACTGGATGAGAACCTACAGTAAACTCCACACTAAAGCAATTAATGTTAGTCAGTGCAACACTGCAGAAACATTAAAGGTAACTTACGTGGCCCCAACAGTTTTCAGTTTTAAAAACTGGGGTGTAAACTGGTACCTTACAAAACGTCCAGAATTGGGATCAATCAACTCATCACTTTCACAATTGATTTCTGTAGACCCATCTGTGTTTACTGGTTTAGCTATTTCGAACAGGATAGCTCCGCTTTCCAAATCTCGAATCTTAAACCTAACCAAACGGTAAAATGCTAGTAAATAACGAGATTTAGTAAATTTTACCTGGTGAAATCAATTTCGTAAATATTTGCGTCTGGGTCGCAAAGATAGGTGTCGGTGATCTTTTGCAACCTCAAAACTTCTTCGGGAGTGATGACCTTTTTGTTTTCGGGCGTCGGTAAGGCCCTCGGAATGTTCTCGCGGTTTTCCCTTAGAACGCTCATTTTTTACTGAAATTATTGTTTGTTTAAATGCTTTAATGAATAAATAATAAACAATTGTTTGTAGAAAGATCTTTTTTTTGACTTGGACAGTTGTCAAATGTCAGATGTCTAGCGGACTAGGTTAGCGCTGTTGTCACACATTATTTTTCTTGGTTTAACGACTTCTTGTTAAATAAGCAGGAAAGTGTTATAAGACAGTAAGTTTAGATTTAAGTAACAAAAAAATATTCAAGGCAAGAACGGTAAAGGATGGATAAGAAAGGTCTAATTTTCTATTAGAATAAAGAATGTCGTAAGCGTAATGTTGCCAGTTTAAACGAACTTTCATTGTCAGCTGTTTTTTTTTTTTTGAAAATGACAGTTATCCTACGTAAACTTTAAATAAACTTCTGACGTCACCGTGAGTACGATTCCGTTCATAAATTCTGTTTATGAATAATTAATTACTGTAAACATGTGTTTATGTCTCTTAGGTATTTTCCATGTTTGGCCAATTATCGAATCAGGCAACATTTAGCTGTCCCTGGGCTTAATATCCTCTAATGCTGTCTTTTAATTGAATTTATGTCAAGTACGTTCCTACAAGTTGGCAAAAGTAATAATTTCCAGATGAAGAAACAAAATGTTTCAATCTGCATTTCCAAAAAAGTATAGATTCTTTTAAGTTATTGTTATTAAAATAAATAATGTAAAATATGTATAATTTGTGTTATAAGGACTGGAAATCAGCAGATTGATTGAACATATAGATTGATCTAGGCTAGGAATTGTAAAATTGGAAGTTTTACTATTTAACTGATGATATCAGAGGACACTAAGTACAACTTGCCCTCCGACGTTCTGCTGCCACCGATTTCTGCTACAGGACCCTCGTACCATAGAGAGTAGACTGAGCAGATATCTGCTGGTTTACGGACGGCTCAATGTCCTCAAAAGGGACTGGAGTCGGGGCTTTCTGTGCCAAGGCGGGGGTCTGCTTGACTGAGAGACTGGGACAAACACCGACGGTTCTGCAGGCTGTACTCTACGCCATCAAGATCTGCTCTAGGGAGATGATGAATAAAAACTCCCCTAGGCGGGAATCGATAAAAATCTCAGCCAACTCCAGGTCCTCCATATTTGAACTGGTGGATGTACGCCCAGTAGACCTGGACAACTTCTCATCCAGAGCAGTATTTCGGTTCCTCACAAGAGAATTATCAAGAGAAAGACCTGTAGAATGTGACAGGAACCCGCCATTGTCAGCTTCTTCTGTCACGTTCTATCAACACTTCTCTAGAAAATTCAGTTTCCTGTTTTCAAGAATAGGCCCCCTGATGGATATTTTAGTCTCCCTAATGCTTGATGTTTTTTTGAATGATTTTCCATCATTCCTAGTATTCAAAATTGAAGTTTGCACTTGTCCTATAATATAATTGATTTGTTATTTTGATGTGAAAGTGATTTTGATATTCCTGCCAGTCAACAGTAATTATTGCAAAATGTATGAAATTTTGCACAATATATGAGAAAACAATAAAGTATAATCACAGAGCACAATACCACAAAAAAATTTCATGACATGTTTTAATGCAATTCACATCTGTTTACCAAATTACCAACTTTCTTATTAGTATCTTGGCACGTCTAAACTAGATTATGGCAAAAACATTATTCTATCAGAATGATAGTCACAAGTACAGTTTACATTGATCATATAAACACCAACTCGAATTTATATGAAGTGTTTAACAGATTATTGCCGGATGGTAGTGGCGTGCCCATAAAATAAACTATGCTCAACTTAAAAGCCAGAAATAAAAGCTCTCCTACCATTTCCTACATAATACATATTTCATCCCGGCCCTCGCTCTCGCAATTAAAATTGTCATTAGCAAAATAGCGTCATTATGATTCGAGAGGATGTTTTTTATGCGAACACAATTTGCATTTCGTGTCAATGTTCACTATTATTCCCGTTAACTATGCTCTATTCCGCACTAAGAGCCAGTGGCGTATCCTAAAAGTTTCTTTCCAGTCCAGATTGTTTACTGATTTAGGAAATAATGTAAGTAATTACATGGTTTGCCATGTTTATTTTGAAAAATATTGTAACTAAAATTTTTCTAAAATTGATTTTTTTTAGTTACATTAGTCGGGCATTTAGTGCACCATAATGGGCATAATGCACTAACGGTTTTTCCTTCGATTTTTACTAAAGTGAGGCTATTGAAATGATTTTTGAAAAATGTGCCAGAATTTGCTATATTTTTAATAACATTTGGTACATGTCTCCTGAGTCTTGAGGTGGGTTTCTTCAGTGGTGAGTGTGGCTTTTCAAGATAAGGGATACGCCCTCTGATGGCCAATTTTGGAAAAATCTCATTCAAAAACTCATCACACTCAAAAGTGTTCCATAGAAAATAGTGCCTTCCTATATTTTTTTTAATCCATTTTCTAATAGAGGATTAAAAATTGATTGGTTTGCATACATTTTTAACCTTTTTGTAAACTGCTTGAATCCAAAAAATTCGGTTTTTACGTTTTTTGGGCAAAAACTAAATTAAATATAAAAATTATTTAATTTATTTGCGGGTAAGACCAGTGTAAAGTATAATCGCAACTGAGAGCATGTGACCTGAACACTGCCAGCGAATTTAGGGTCACATGATGCACTCAATGTGGATGAAAAAAACGTTTGGAATGGCATGGCACTAATCTTTAGAATGTTGCCAAAATGTTTAAAAAATTGCCAATTTGCACAGTTTGATGTTTTAGAAAAAGTATCCCATTCAAATTTTGTATATCACTCAATATCCTTTACTAACAGTTCCAATTTAATCAGCAAATCTCATTAGTGGCTTCATTTGTTTAAAGCCATTTTAGTCCTTTAAAAAAAGTGATAAAAAAATTGACGACAGTAAGGTTTAAGTTCGTTTACAAGCAATTCCCATTTAATCGTTAAGTGTCAGTAGAGGAATTGTTTGTTTCAAGCCATTCTCAACCTTATGACCATTTAGCGAAGTTGATTGGTTTGCATACATTTTTAATCTTTTTGTAAATTGTTTGAATCCAAAAAATTAGGTTTTTACGTTTTTGGGGGAAAAACTAAAGTATATATAAAAATGATGATTCTATTTTATTTGGGGGTAAGACCAGTGTAATGTATAATTGCAACTGAGAGCACGTGACCTGAACACTGCCAGCGAATTTAGGGTCACATGATGCACTCAATGTGGATGAAAAAAACGTTTGGAATGGCATGGCACTAATCTTTAGAATGTTGACAAAATGTTTAAAAAATTGCCAATTTGCACAGTTTGATGTTTTAAAGTATCCCATTCAAATTTTGTATATAACACTCAATATTGTTTACCAAACAATTCCAATTTAAACAGCAAATCTCATTAGTGGCCCCATTTGTTTAAAGCCATTTTAGTCCTTTAGAAAAAGTGATAAAAAATTGACGACAGTAAGGTTTAAGTTCGTTTACAAGCAATTTAAATAAAGCTTAAACTTGTATAGCGTGTCCTTAAAATGGGTGATTTTCAAAATTTGGATACGTTTTATAAAGAAATTAAACGAATGTATTTAAGCAGGTTTAAGTTAAATGTTACTTTGACTGTGACAGATCGTTAAAAAAATGTCACAGTCAAAGTAACATTTAAGCTAAACTTGCTTAATTACCCTCGGTGCATACGACGGTTATCATTTCAAAAGAAACAGTTGAAAAATTGGTAATTTAAGTTTAGACAGTAGTAAAATAGTAAGAACTACGCCACGTGACTTGATAATTCAATTTTTGAGCTTGCAACACTGCAAAAGCCAGTTGACATTGTCAAAAACAGTCACGTGAACTTCAAAACGCAGTTTAAACTTTGAAAAATGGTAAATTAAATTTAGACAGTTGTAAAAATTTAAATTGCAAAATACACCTTACGTGATGTTGAAAATGCAATTCTGCATGTTCTTGCAACACTGTAAAGGCCAGTTGACATCTGTCAAAACTAGTCACGTGACCTTTAAAACGTGATTTAAAATTTAAAAATTTGGTAAATTATATTTAGACTATTTTAGACAGCTGTACAAGCTGAAATTGCAAGAGACACATCACGTGACATTGATTATGCCATTTTAGAGGTTGCAACACTGTCCAAGCCAACTGACATCTGTCAAAAACAGTCACGTGACTTTAAAATGTAATTTAAATGTTGATCATTTGGTAAATTAAATTTAGACAGTGGTAAAAGCTGAAATTGTAAAATACACGTTACGTGACGTTAATAATACAATTTTGAGTTTGCGACACTGTAAAAACCAGTTGACATTGTCAAAAACAGTTACGTGAACTTCAAAACGCAGTTTAAATTTTGAAAAATGGTAAATTAAATTTAGACAGTTGTAAAAATTTAAATTGCAAAATACACCTTACGTGATGTTGAAAATGCAATTCTACATGTTCTTGCAACACTGTAAAGGCCAGTTGACATCTGTCAAAACTAGTCACGTGACCTTTAAAACGTGATTTAAAATTTAAAAATTTGGTAAATTATATTTAGACTATTTTAGACAGGTGTACAAGCTGAAATTGCAAGAGACACATCACGTGACATTGATTATGCCATTTTAGAGGTTGCAACACTGTCCAAGCCAACTGACACCTGTCAAAAACAGTCACGTGACTTTAAAATGTAATTTAAATCTTGATCATTTGGTGAATTAAATTTAGATAGTTGTAAAAGCTGAAATTGTAAAATACACGTTACGTGACGTTAATAATACAATTTTGAGCTTGCAACACTGTAAAATCCAGTTGACACCTGTCAAAAACAGTCACGTGACCTTAAAAATGTAGTTTAAATGTTGAAAAATTGGTAAATTATTATAATAATTTATAATCAATATTGTTTTAACTCAATATCATGTAACAAAGATTTTACCATAATAATTACATGTGCATATGCTGTTCTGTTCAATTTTTAATCAATTTTGTTATATTAATACACTACAATTTGAAATATACAGACAATGCCTCAAAATACTCTCAAATGCCTTATAAATATCTCAAAATGCCTCGTAATACCTCGTAATGCCTTGTAGTACCTCACAATGCTTTGTAATAATGGGAAAGTGCTTCATAATACCTTGAATTACCTCGAGTGTGTACACCAAATTACCTCGGCCAACTACCCCTCGACTCAACCAGTTTTAGAGCGTTTAATTTAAATGTTTAAACTGTACAGAGTGTCTCAAATTGTTATGATCCTGAATTTGTCGACACTCTGTATGGTACCAGACGTTTAGTGTTGTTTCAAGACCGCTGTCGTAAAAAAGGAGGCTCTGAGCTAAATTTTGGGTGGTTGGTGTTTGTCTTGGAATAAAATTTGAAATTTTGACTATATTTTGAAAAAAAAAAAAATTTACACCAAACGAGTTTTTCTTCAATATCTCAAAAACGAGTAGAGTTACTACTACTTAAAAAAAACTACTCAAAAAAAGCTTGGTTAACACAACACAACAAGTTTTAAAGCGTTTAAATAAAGTGTAAACTGTACAGAGTGACCTAAGTTTTTATGATCTTGAATTTGTACACACCCTTTATAGTACTGGTCATTTTGTGTAGTTTTCAAAATTCAAATGTTTTTACGGTTAATAGACGTTATTGATTGGAGCAGTTAATAGCTAATTCTGGTGTTAGTTTGTGTACGTATATAAAAATGCAAAATTTATGACAAATCCGTGTTTGGATGATAAAGAAAAACATCTGGCAACAGCTCGAACAATTGCAATTGCAAAGCAAGATGCTTTTCTACGTCACATGGGACTTTTTCGTATACCAAATAAGGGTGGGTTTTACTAACTTTTTTTGAGGTTAAATATATTTAAAGCAAAAAATAAAAAAACATGTGATCCATAGTTATCCGAATACTACTAATTACCATAAAGACAAATTTTTGGTAGACGATCCTATTGGCGTGATTTTCAAACAGTATACCGGCTGTCCTGGATGTCATGTACACTCATTTCAGAAACTGTGACAGACATAGTATGTGAATGCTGAAAAACTCACCAATTTCTGTTAAACGAGTAGAAAAACCTTTTAAAACTCTCTTTCCTTTGATGATTTAACCACTAATAATTATTTTTCTGGTTAGTTATTTTAGAAACATTTTAAATGCTTTAGCTGTTCAATTTGATTCCTCATAACCTGAACACGTGGAAGGATAAGGATAATATAAGAAAAATGCTTGTTTTTTTTTTCTACAAAACGTTGCCAACTTTTAAACAAAATAACAGATTTTAATACAACTTCTGTTTTGTTTTTGACCCCGACTAAAAATCCTCATTTCGAGTTCATAAAACTTAAATCTTTAATCGGTTTTCTGCCAGCCGTAAGACTCAAAGTCAGTTCCTGCTGTGCCAATTAGGAAATGACTGGTTTCTTTGTGTCTGGTGCCCGATGCAATTTTTATTGCGGTCAAAGAGTTTTTGTTTTTAGCGTAAAAGCTTCTGAAAGAGCGCGACACTTGATTGAGCAAATAAGAAACGATTAGGGGGTTGCCGGAGCGGAAATGAGAAAACGCTGAAGTTTGTAAATTCATTGCTAATTCGGTCGGGTCTTAGCGGAATCTTGAAAATTTGTAACGACTTTCGCGAAGAGATTTAACCTATTTACCGAGTCTGCGGAACATCCCTCAAGTCCGATAAATCAAGTCCCAGCGATTTATACACAGTGCAGGCGTTAATTGTGCTCCATCGTCTGATTTCTGCGAAACTTTTTATTAACCACCACTAAAAGGTGTTTAACCTTTATTCCAGCCTCATTTTCCTGGATACTTCCCGAAAAACTATTTTAAATTCCATCAAAACGACGTACTAATTCTCCTAACTGCGTTACGACGTTCCAAGTTTGTACTACTGATGGAGGCTGATTGCTGCAGATGCACTAATGGGCAATTTGCACAAACCAATCAATGTTTTCCATTAGGTGGAAGTAAATGGGATAATTTGGCCTCAGATGTTTCCAGTTGCGCTATAATTTTATGCTTCGTAAAACTGGATTATGCAATCAAAGTTATATTAAACTCTAGGTTTGCTCTAATTAATTTTAAAAGCTCGCTGGTAAGGCTTCTAGCGTTTGACGTTTAACTCAATCATTCTTATTAGCATAGATGATGGTTACATAAGACGTTTGTTAATTATACAGATTAGGGACAGAAATGTCAAAAGAATATTTAACCAAAGTGCATCAGCTGTAATGTTTCTCTGAAAGAATTTTAAAAAATGGTAACAAATTGTTCATTATTATATCGTTTGTCTATTGGAATAGAAATTATGAAAAATTTTGGATTTTAACATTATAATGGGCCTATCCCACATATCATAAATTTTTGTTTTAACGACTGGAATCGAAAGAATAGGATCAAAAAACTAATTTTTCATATTTTTGAAGAAAAAATTATGGTCGTAAATGTTCCTACATTAGTTTGAATTTGTCCATTAAATTTAAAAGATCGGTTTTGGCGCGCATGTGACGTACGTAATTCTGGGCGATTTTATTGGCTGTTGCACGCCATCTGTTTCACTTCTTGTCGCTGATTGGTTGATAGTGTAGTACGTCACCGGCGGCGGGCGTTTTAAGCATGAGATTAATGTAGTTTTTATCATCATTTTTTTTCTATTTAGACTTAATATTTTTGAAAACAAAAAAATACGGGTATAATATTTTCAATCCGTCTTTGTAGTTATGAGATAAAAAAAAATTGTGGGACAGGCCCATTATAACTTAAGTATAAGTGATTTTATTAAAAAACTTCAATCTTTCACATACTAAACAAATGAACAAGATCTTAAATTGGTTTTAAGTGGATGTGACAACACTGTACATAATTAAAAAAATGTCAGTTATGTTTCGTTGATCTCATAATATACAGACGGATCAATACCATATTGACATGGCAATCGGCTATAATGTTTATGTTTCCTATTCCTTTCAAACTCTGTATTTCTAGCAGTTCAAACTTTGTCACTGGTATTTTTTCCTGACTGTACCAAATTTTTTAGTGTTTTTTATTGGATGGGAAATTTAATAGAGATTTCAAAAATGTACTTAAAACAGTAATTTTCTTACTCCTCTGGCAGTTCAAACTTTGACACCCTTTTTCTCCCTGACTGTACCAAATTTTGTAGTTTTTTTCAGGTTATTGGTTAGGAAATTTAATGTGGATTTGCTAAATGTGCCTAAAACTGTCATTTTCTCACTCCAAGTGGGCTTGATAAGCAATTTTGTTCCTGACTGTCAAACTGTGCTCAAAAGTTGCAAAAATCAGGGTTTAGAAAAGTTTTCTCGCAGTATTCGATACAAAACATGTTTCTGAGATTTATGACAGTTATTTTGACAGTGGTCACGTGACGACCTAGATAAAATATACTCTAAAAAAACACGTGATATATGTGTCAAAACTTTGTCACTGGTTTTTTTCCTGACTGTACCAAATTTTGTAGTGTTTTTTAAGTTATTGGATGGGAAATTTAATGAATAATTCAAAAATGTGCTTAAAACAGTAATTTTCTTACTCCAAGTTGATTTCACAGGAGGTTTTGTCCCTGACTGTCCTTTCAAATTGTATTTCTCGCGGTTCAAATTTTGACACTACTTTTTCTCCCTGACTGTACCAAATTTTGTAGTGTTTCTTCAAGTTATTGAATAGGAAATTTAAAGAGGATTCTAAAAATGTACTTAAAACAGTAATTTTCTTACTCCAAGTTGATTTTAGAGGAGGTTATGTCCCTGACTGTCCTTTCAAATTGTATTTCTCGCGGTTCAAATTTTGACACCACTTTTCTCCCTGACTGTACCAAATTTTGTAGTGTTTTTTAAGTTATTGGATGGGAAATTTAATGAAGATTTCAAAAATGTGCTTAAAACAGTAATTTTCTTACTCCAAGTGGATTTTACAGGAGATTTTGTCCCTGACTGTCCTTTCAAATTGTATTTCTGGAATTTCAAACTTTGACACCCTTGTTCTCCCTGACTATACCAAATTATGTAGTTTTTTTCAGGTTATTGAATAGGAAATTTAAAGAGGATTCTAAAAATGTACTTAAAACAGTAATTTCCTTACTCCAAGTTGATTTTACAGGAGGTTTTGTCCCTGACTGTCCTTTCAAATTGTATTTCTCGCGGTTCAAATTTTGACACTACTTTTCTCCCTGACTGTACTAGATTTTGAAGTGTTTTTTCAAGTTATTGGATAGGAAATTTAAAGAAGATTCCAAAAATGTGCTTAAAACAGTAATTTTTTTACTCTAAGTTGATTTTACAGGAGGTTTTGTCCCTGACTGTCCTTTCAAATTGTATTTCTCGCGGTTAAAATTTTGACACCGCTTTTCTCCCAGACTGTACCAAATTTTATATTTTTTTTTTCAGGTGATTGGTTAGGAAATTTAAAGAGGATTCCAAAAATGTGCTTAAAACAGTAATTTTTTTACTCTAAGTTGATTTTACAGGAGATTTTGTCCCTGACTGTCCTTTCAAATTGTATTTCTCGCGGTTAAAATTTTGACACCGCTTTTCTCCCTGACTGTACCAAATTTTATATTTTTTTTTTCAGGTGATTGGTTAGGAAATTTAAAGAGGATTCCAAAAATGTGCTTAAAACAGTAATTTTCTTACTCCAAGTTGATTTTACAGGAGATTTTGTCCCTGACTGTCCTTTCAAATTGTATTTCTGGCAGTTCAAACTTTGACACCCTTTTTCTCCCTGACTGTACCAAATTTTGTAGTTTTTTTCAGGTTATTGGTTAGGAAATTTAATGTGGATTTGCTAAATGTGCCTAAAACTGTCATTTTCTCACTCCAAGTGGGCTTGATAAGCAATTTTCTTCCTGACTGTCAAACTGTGCTCAAAAGTTTTCTTGCAGTATTCGATACAAAACATGTTTCTGAGATTTATGAAAGTTATTTTGACAGTGGTCACGTGACGGCCTAGATAAATTATCCTCCAAAAAACACGTGATATCTGTGACTAAAGACAAAACTATCAAAATTTGTTTAGAATTTGGAAAAATTACAGTTTAAAACACAGTTTGTTTGCAGTTTTCGAAACAAGACGGTGTTTTTGAGATTTATTACAGTTCTTTTGAAAATTGTCAGTTTTAAAAGCGTTAGATTTTTAATATTCAAAGAATTCTCTAGAAACAAAACATCGAGTGAATGTACGTAGCACGTTATGTGAGTACTGGCAGTTCAATATTGGGCAACCACAGATTATACCTCTTTAGAGAATCGTTGAACAGTCAAACATTTTCGCTTTCTTGATCTTCTCATACCTGTTTCTAGTCATTATTTGAATCATCTTTTTTTCTTGATCAATCATCAACTTACTTTAATGCAATTTAACTGATTTGGGGTGAGATTATTGACACCATCTTCTATAAAAAAAGTATGTTTTCCTTGAAAAGTCGTCTGCCTCAAAATAATCGTTAGAGCCCTTCGGCTGTCTAACTTGGCCACTCACAAAGAGACCTCCTTCCCGTGTGATATGCCAAGTTGAGGGTTTTCAGCACTCCGGTGTCCCTGTCCTTATTAATTTAAATTGCGTCTCGACACTCCACAAACAATAACAAAGCCCTCGAGCCGACCAAGATAAACACAGAACAACCCTCTTGGTAAGAAGTATTTGCTTACTTTCCACTTTGTAAAGGATAATAATATGATCTTTTCATTTTTTTCCTTGTAAAGGTGAATTGGGTTTGAATGTTCTGCATAGTGGGATGATTTATACTATAATTGGTGCTTTGTGTCTGGCGTGAACGACGAAGGTTTTGCCAGCAAAACGACACGGATAATGAACTGCGTTTATATTAAAACAAACAGATGATAATTATGGAATAGGCGGTGCTGTGCCAGTTTGTGCAAGTTCTCGACAAACTGCACGTGTATATTCCGGACTTTTAGAAAGTTAATCAAAGTTGGAAGAAGCGACGAGACTGAAGTAGTAGTGCACCAAGAATTTTCATTTATTGGTTTCTCAAGTGTCTCAAAACTTAGACCAGTTTCACTAAAGTTTTAATTACGGCTCTTCAAAAAAAAAAAAAGTGTTGTCTTGGTTAAAGTGATCAGATCGGTCATCCTGACCTTTTAGTTACAGTTTAAGTGGCGCGTCTCTGAAAAAATCTAGCTTGAATCCAATACACGAGCTCTGAAATCCCCTTAGGTGATGGATGACCCATAGAAAACGTAACAACTTTCGTGCAAAGAATTCATTTTCTTTTCCGAGTTTCCCTCAAATTGAACCTTTTTACCGGTATCGACGAGCGGTTTTTTTGCCCTACCAAAAAAATATAAATTAGCGGCCTTTTGTACGAGTCCGACTTGGGGATCTGCCGTTTCATAAATCAACCGGCGATATATCTTCCCCCCTAATCGATTGATTGCTGTAGCGCATCAAGACTCCTTTCGATCAGGAATCTAATAAGGCGACTACTTTTTGTTGCTCCCCTGTTACTAGAATTAGTTTAGTGATTTATGACTTGTTTGGGGCGGTGTTCCGGTTGAATTTAAAGGCTTAAATACACCGCAGTATCTAAATCTTTATATAAAAAGGTGAGAAAAAGTGCACTATCAGACATTTTTTTTCAAGATTTTAATATGTTACTAGTAGAAATGTTAAACTGTTAAGGAATGAACTAATATCCCTTTAAAAGTATAATAGTTATTTATGTATTAAGCACAAAAAGTATGACTTTTATGCTCTGAGAATGATGTTTGCTGCGCGACACAAAGTGGAGCAATCATTCGAGTGTTTGTTGTACCAACTACTCAAATAAAGTGGATTACCTGTGGAAACCTGAGTTTTTCTCCCTCTGGGCTACCCTTTAACGTGACAATATTACGTCTCAAGTTTGAAGTAAAGCATTAACCTTCAGCCAGCTTCGCTTTGGTTTGGTAAAAGAAACTAGCAACTACTTTCTAAAACCTGAAAATTTATATGCGAGTAGCATTCTAATTAAAAAAGAAATTTGACACCAAATCCGGATACAGCATGGATTGATGATGGAAAACCGTACAAAATAGATCTCAAAATTTGGCAAGCCACCAAAGTTGATGTTTTATGTCAAAAATTGGCTTTAACTGAGCAAAAAATTAGTCAGCATTATAGCTACTTATGTACCAAGGGTGTATGTAGTGCATACAATGTTTTACGTTTCACCTAATTCAGCAATTATTTACTGTTTCTGGAATTGAAAAGTAAGCTATACCTTTACCGCTATGTTGTTTAGTGTTTATATTACCTGAATGATGTGACTTTGATAGTCCCATAGAAAACCTAACATAAATAGAACTAAATCTGCAATCAGTGTTGCCAAGTCAAAATATTCAATAGCGCGGTAAAATAATCAGTCAAAAAACGGTAGATAAAAACAAATTAAATTAATTTGTTTTGTTTTACATTATTATACAGGGTGTCTTTTAATAGTTGTCAAAAATTTTAATCATTGATTCTTGTTATAAAAACCGTACTTCAAAAATACAGATGTTTCATTTTTTCATTTAATTGTTTTTTAAATTTTGACATTAGTGACAGATATAACGTGATTTTAAAGGATAATTTAGCTAGGCAGTCACGAGACTATTGTCAGAAATCATAAATCTCAAAAACACTCTTTATATCGAATACTGCAGAAAAACGTTTCTAAACCCTGATTTTTGCAACTTTAGAGCATGGTTTGACAGTTTTGACGTTAGTGACAGTTGTCACGTGATTTCAGAAGACTATTTAGCTAGGCTATGAAGTGACAATTGTCAAAATAACTCTCATAAATCTCAAAACACGTTTTATATCAAATACTGCAAGAAAACGTTTTTAAATCTTGATTTTTGCACCTTTTGAGCATGGTTTGATAGTTTTGACATTAGTGACAGTTGTCACGTGATTGTAGAACATTATTTAGTTAGACGGTCACGTGACAATTGACAAAATAACTGTCCTAAGTCTCAGAAACACTCTTTATATCGAATACTGCAGGAAAACGTCTTTAAACTCTGATTTTTGCAACGATAGAGCATGGTTTGACAGTTTTGACGTTAGTGACAGTTGTCACGTGATTGTAGAACACTCTTTAGCTAGACTATGAAGTGACAATTGTCAAAATAACTGTCATAAATCTCAGAAATTCGTTTTATATCAAATACTGCAAGGAAACGTTTTTAAATCCTGATTTTTGCATCTTTTGAGCATGGTTTGACAGTTTTGACATTAGTGGCAGTTGTCACGTGATTTCAGAAAACTATTTAGCTAGACTATGAACTGAAAATGGTCAAAATAACTGTTAAATCTAAGAAAATCGTCTTGTTTCGAAAACTGTGTTAAAATGTAATTCTTGCATATTCTAGTAAAATTTTGACAATTCTGACAAGAGTGAAAGACATGACGTCATTTTAGAGAATAATTTAGCTAGGCAGTCACGTGACTATTGTCAAAAATCATAAATCTCAAAAACACTCTTTATATCGAATACTGCAGAAAAACTTTTCTTAACCCTGATTTTTGCAACTTTAGAGCATGGTCTGACAGTTTTGACGTTAGTGACAGATGTCATGTGATTTCAGAACACTATTTAGCTAGACTATGAAGTGACAATTGTCAAAATAACTATTAAATCTCAGAAAATCGTCTTGTTTCAAAAACTGTGTTAAAATGTAATTCTTGCAAATTCTAGTAAAATGTTGACAATTCTAACAATAGTGACAGACATCACGTGGTTTTAGAGAATAATTTGGAGTAAGAAAATGACTGTTTTAAGCGCATTTTTAGAATCCTTATTAAATTTCCTATTCAATAAACTGAAAAAGTATATGAAAAGTTTCACAACCAACATAATGGCAATAACGTAATTAAAAACGGTAGATTATATACAAAAAGCAGGAGAACGGTAGAAGAACTACAAAAACGGTAAATATACCGTTTTAACTGTAGACCTGGCAACATTGTCTGCAATACTAAGCGGTGAGTCAGTGTTTTGCCAGTTCTTTGAAGAATTTATCGCCGCTAGATGGCGTCAGCAGCACACATTGAAGAGCCATCTACTGGCTGGTAAGGGAATTATAATGTGGCGGGAAATTTAAACGGTTCTCTTTATAATTTATGACGTTAAATTTATGGTATGATTTTGCGACTTTCCTACGTCGATGTCTATCTTAGCGTTAAATAACTATAAGGTAAATCACCACAAATCTATAGCATCGACGTATAAAAGTTACAAAATCATACTTAGTAGGTAAGTATGTAATTTCAGAGACATTGACTGCATTGTCTGTCACATATGTAGCAACTAAAGATAGATACAAATTTATTTAGTAAAATAACAGGAAATAAATAAAGATAGCAGAGGATACTGCAACATAATATTGACATCTTGATTAACATTCTTGTTTTAATTTAAAAAATCCTCATGTTTCAATACAATTAAGTCTAATGTTATTACAGATTTCTAAGTAACTGAACATAAAAAAGTTAGTAAGTTATTATTTTTATCATCAATATTTATTATTAAATTAAGCATTTTTTAATGGTATGCCACACTTCCACAGACTAAAAGTTGCAATTACTGGATGTGAATATCCAAACTGCCAAACTCTTTTGGGACAAACCCTGGATCGAAACTAAATTAAGCATACTAGATCAGTAATACGTAAATTAGGTATGTTGTATAAATATTGAGAAAATACCTTAATTTGCGCACTTCTAATAACGACTAAACTTCTATATCTGTCGCATTGTCCAAATCAACTCAAAATCCTTTTCCACTGAGCGAAGCGGAGAGGTTTAGAAGGGTTGGAAAACGTAAAGCGGCTACCACCACTATTTGGTTTGGAACAAATTTTATTTCAAATTTTCGTCCTCGTGCGATAGGTAACATACATCTTATTCACCCTTGTTGTACAATATGCTATTGTAGCACACATGGTCAGGACCTAATATTTACAGAGTTAGTTAAATGCACTCTCTGATTAACTAACAAACAATGCGCAAACACTGTTCATCAAATTAAGACCAGTTTTCGCTTATTTTTCACAGCTGGATTATTTAGAGTCAACTTCGTGTGCAATAGGTAACTCAATCCTATTAAAAAAGTTTCACGTTTCAAATGAATAGCAAATGTACCGGCGAAATGGAAATCAGGTTTCTACAAAACGTTTTCTACGTTTCGCATCCGGCGATCACTCATTTACTCCCGGCTCTGGTAATTAATGAGACGGCCATCTTTAACAAAGGTAACCACGTTAGTATTACATCCTCTCGACGTGTGAAGGCCGCTAAATAACTCTGACATGGTCGATAATTAGTTTATAGCCCCTGGATAAATTCCAGATCCGCATTTTCAGGAAAATGATACTCTTTTTGTAAGCGGAGCAGGCGTCTCTTCGCCTTTGTGGTCAGGCACTCGCCTTAATGAACGTATATTGTCGCCGGAGTTCTATAATAAAGGACTCCGGGGCCTAGACACTCTATAAAATCAATGTGCTTGTTCGGAAAAGTCGGTCCCTTGAAGAGTTTCGATTCCATCGAGGCGAAAAATTTTGGTTTGACTTTCTGGAAGATTGTAATTAAGTTTGTCTTCGAAAATTTCACCATGTTTCCACTATTTTCACATAATCCTGTAAGTTTTTTCGGTTTAGTGTTGATCAATTTAACTCATTCTGACAAGACCATATAATAAATCAGGATCGTCAAGTTGTTAATTTCCATTTTTTCCTAAAATATCAGAGATTTGAATTTACTTTAAGTAGCAATGCCTAGTTATATTTTCAGAAAGTCTCATTGCATTACGCTTATTAAACACTGCGGGAATTCTGAATTAGGCTTTTCCATTAAGCAAAATTTGTTTTTATATAAAACTTATTAATAGGTTCAACATGTTGAGGTTCGGAAATTCCGGTGGTAAAGCATTGGGATCATTAGGATCATTTATATCTACCAATGATGGAAGAACCTCTGAACGTTTCAACGTGGAACGTGGTGTACGGCAGGGTTGTGTTCTGTCACTCTTATTGTTTAACGTATATGGAGAATATATCATAAGGAAAGCCTTGGACGGCTGGGAAGGAGGAGTTGTCATAGGTGGCAGAAGGATGGATAAGCTCCGCTACGCTGATGACACCACACTTATCGCCAAAGATGAGCAAGAAATGTCGAGTCTTATTGAGCGAGTAGAAAGAGTGAGCTTGGAGTTCGGTCTACAACTGAACCGTCAGAAAACGAAACTTATGTTAATAGATCGCACGCACATGGAAGAAATGCCTAATACTAAAGATGTCAAGAACGTGGAAGAAATAACTTATCTAAGTGCCCACATCAGCAGAAATGGCGGGTCAAGTCAAGAAAACAGAAGAACGATAGCTCTTGCCAAAACGGCCATGACCAAACTCAACAAAATTTGGAAAGATCGGCATATAACAACCACAACAAAATGCAAATTAGTAAACACCCTCGTTTTTCCAATTGCGCTATACGCAGCAGAATCCTGACTCTTAAAAGCTACAAACATCGCCAGGTTGGATGTGTTTGAGAAGTGGGTCTGGAGAAGACTACTGAGGATTCTCTGGACAAACCGCAGAACTAACGTATCCATACTCGAAGAACTTCCAAGTCAGATAACTAAAATCAAACAACTGATTCTCAAGTATTTTGGACATGTCAGCAGGAGGAAAGATGACAATCTCGAAAAACTTATGGTCCAAGGGAAGGTAGAGGGAGCACGACCTAGAGGACTTTCTCCAAAACGATGGCTGGACCAGGTGAAGCAGTTTACAGGAAAATCTTTCCAAGACAGCATTAGAAGCACGTCAGATGGAGAGAAATGGAGGAAAACTGCTAAAAACACAACATGAGACTAACATAGGATCACGACGCTTCAAACATGAAGCTAACGACTACAGAGAGAAATGCTCATTCAAAAATTGTGTCGTAACACCATCATGTAAAAAGAATATAGTGGTTTTGGTTTCAAGAAAATACGGTCAAGTAGAAAATGTAGATCGTTCTCAAACAACACTGCGTTGGACAAATAACTTCAATATTAATTAGTTTATCTAACAAGTTTACAAAAAATCTTTTCTGGAATAGCAAGATGGTTTTCGTTCGATTTATCGATTTCGATATTCGATTTATTACCTAAAAAGCTGGATAAAAAGAACCCAACAACAAAATATCATCAGCCCCAACTAAATAAAGCAATTGTCTTAGGGAACATATATGAAATCCTAGACTTTCCGCAACAGTAGGATATGAAATAGACCAATCACAGGCAATTTTCAGCGTGCGATATGAAATAGACCAATTACAGCTAATCTTGAAGGTAATCAAAATAATTCTTTTGATTGACATCCTCACTGATAGTCGGTATCAAAACATTGCATATGTTTTGGGGAAATGAAAAAGCCTTTCAAGTTTGAGTTAGTATTCAATTATAGCTATTAATGTTACGGGATTATTATGCGATTTATAGTAGTCGTGGACATTGGTGTTAAATCGCTAATAATCGAGTCACATTCAAAGCTTATCGTAGCATTGGCAACGGCGATGCAAAAACAAAATCAACAAAATTGTATGTCATTTAATTTTTGTTGTCCGCATTAAAATCATGCAAAATTTAGATATTCCTGATAATATATTGGCAGCAGCCAACACTATAAGAAGGTTGAACTTGCTTCCGGAAAAATCTAAAGTCTAGTATGAGAAAGAATATGAACAGTTTTGTGTGTGGCGAAACAAGTACAAGTTCCAGGTGCAGAAGAAACGGTGTTGCTAGCATATTTTGCAAAATTCGCTGCAGAATATTCTGCTTCGTCCTTATGGCCAAAATATTCCATGTTACGAGCGACCTTAGAATTGAAGGAAAGAGTGGAAATCGACAAATACGGCGCTTTATTACGTTTTATCAAGAAGAAACACGTCGGATATAGAGCAAAAAAATCAAAGGTATTGTACCGTCGCACACACGGCAAAATCATTACTTTAGGAGGCCAAAAAGCAATTTATCGAAATAGAGATAGAGTCCTAATTAGCTTGTATTTCTTTAGTCAGGTAGTCAATCTATCCCAAAGCGCATCAAGTCGCCTTTGTTATGATCATAACAAATGAGTGCTAGGGTCCGGCAGGTAAGCGAAGTGATTGTACTGTTAGTTGCTTACCAAACCGTCAAGTAACATTACGCATTTTTTCGTTCGTCTTGTGTTTAAATATCAACAGTGGTCAAGAATATGGAATCTACAGGTATGTATATTATATTTATAGAGTTAAAGTAAAATCAATGTTATCGTAAGTATTAAAATATTACATTGCGGTTCAAGCTTATTTTCTATTAAAAGTTGATGTTAACTTAGACTTACGAAAAAAGTTCCGCTAAGTACCGCTTTCTGACTTTGATATTTCCACTAAATAGTTAGTTTGCCGTTATCTATGTGAATTTTGAGAACTCAAACCAACTCATTGTGACACTATCCTCTTTTATTTACAGGTAGTCGGAGTGATCAAATTTACTCGAAATTACATGTTAGAAAAATGGACCTAATTCTGGTGTTACAAAATGAAAACTTTTATAAATTATGGTCGTCTAAGTGTGTAGAACGATTAATTAGTTATATATTGGACAATCATGGAGTTTACAAACAATCAAAAGACAGTGTTTTACAAATAAAAGGTGTTCTCAAAGTGTTTATTTCTAAATTATTGAAAAAGTGGAAGAAATCGAATTGGAAGATTGAGAGATTCACTAAGTGCAATTCAGAATGGTTAAAAAACGATTTAATACTGCCAGCCGTGAAACCTGTAAGCAACGTTTCAAACTTACAAGGCGTAAAAGGCAGACCATCTAAATCTTTCGAAGAGGGCTCTGTACGAACAAAAAGAAGACGAGTTCAACCAATCGTTGCCAAAACAAGTCCCGAGGTATTGTGTGCTGCTGCTCAAGCTAGTCTAACAAAGAGTGGAAAAAGAACAGCTGCACAAATGGTGAATCTGGCGTTGACTACCAGTCCCCGCAGATACAAACGGATAAAAAAAATTCATGATTCACCGAAGACTTCTGGTATCATACCCTACTCCCCTGAGGAGGCTTTAGCCTTCATTATCGACTCTGACATGGGTAAAGAAGATTACATTCAAATGCAAAGAGGAGCAAAATCTCGTGGCGCCAACATATATCCTGCTTACAATGATATAGCGCAGACAAAGAAATAGTGCTACCCTGACAATTTAAAAATATCAGAAACGTCCAAATCCCCGTACAAGATATTCTTGACCACACTGTTCACAGACTTGCAGAAGTACAGCAGGATGTACTTCTTTTACACCACAATCACGGAGAGAACTCACCCATTCAAGTGGTGTACAAATGGGATCTTGACGGAAGTGGTGGTCATTCCATATATAAACAATGCTTTTCAAACAACTCATTGTATGGAGACACCAACATTATTTTGTGCACTATAGTGCCATTACAAATGTCAGTAACAACAACTACTAATGGAAAACAGATAATGTGGCAAAACCCTAGTCCTTCCTCTTCAAGATATAGCCGCATTATTCGTCTGCAGATTGAGAAAGAGACAAAAGAATCTGTGAAGCTGCATTACGATGAAATAGAAGAGCAAATATTAAGGCTACATGCTACGAAAGTAACTTTTGGCGACAATACATACACTTTTAAACATAATGCTGTTTGTACAATGATGGATGGCAAGACTTGCAACGTTTTAACAGACACATCATCAACGCAAGCATGCAACATATGCAAAGCCACACCCAAGGAGCTAAACCACATAGATTTGCTTTTGAGAAAGCAATACTCCAAAGCTCCTTTTAAATTTGGCATATCTGTGCTCCATTCGTATTTGAGGTGTTACGAGTATCTTCTTCACATCTCCTATAAATTGGAATTGCAGCAGTGGCAAGCCAGAGGCACAGAAACCAAAGAAAATATAAAAAAGAGAAAAAAAGAAATTACGGATAACTTTTACAAGGTAATGGGTCTAGTGGTAGACCAGCCAAAACAAGGAGGCGGCAACTCCAATGATGGAAACACGGCTCGAAAATTTTTTGCTGAGCCTGAAAAAGCGTCTAATATCACGGGTATAAATACAGACATCATCAGAAGATTTTCCAACATACTGAGCGTGTTATCATGCGGATTCTACATCAATACCGAAATTTTCAAAACTTACTGTATTGAAACAGCCAAAATGTGCGTTAATATTTATGGCTGGTACAAGATGAGTGCATCGGTCCACAAACTTTTGATTCATGGAGCAGATATTATTAAGGAGTTGCCGCTACCTGTAGGTCTATTTTCCGAAGATGTGCTTGAGACCAGCCAAAAGGAATTTAAAAGCGTACGGCTTTTCCATGCCAGAAAAACCTCTAGGATCCGCACCAATACCGACATAGCGCACTGGATGCTTATAGCTTCCGATCCTATAATTGCGTCATAGAGAAGGAGCCACAATAAAAAAAAAAACCATTTGCGAAGGAGGTTTTACAAATGCTTGAAAATCCGTTAATAGAAAACTTCATCAACAGGAATGATGATGTCGAAGACGTAGAAGTTGATGATGATGATGAAGCATCCTAATAAGTAATTAAATTAACTATGTATACCTACAGTATACCTATTATGTATGGTAAAATATACTTACTTTTTTATTTTCATAAATTCACTTTTTTATTTATATTTAGTTTATCCGATATAGGTAGGTAGGTTCGTGTAGGTAAGTAGTTAGATACCTATAGGTAAGTAGTAATTAGGTTAAGAGTACGAAATTGGTTTATAAGTACAATATAAAACTTTTTCTAATGTCGTATATTTTTGGCCTCCTAAAGTAGTGATTTTGCCGTGTGTGCGTCGTACTCCTTAATAACACACTTCTTGTACAACACTGTATATTGTTTACAAACAATAAACTGACACTGACTTTTAACCTCGTTATCTGACAACTTCGACTTCACTCACCGCCCTCTGTATAAGAAAGCCTAGAATGTCACTTTTAATGGCGGCGTTAGCGGTCATTTAGCGGTTTTCGTTTTGCACACAAACCTATGCAGATGCAGTAGAAAATATGTTTTTTTTTTTTTTTTCGTGTAGTTGATTAGAAGTTGTGAGTGAAAAATCAAAGAACGCTTCATTCCTGATCCAGATATGTATAGATATGGCTTTTTATACCCAATAAAGTCCAGCCAAGTTTGGTTAGAACCCTTTGTCCTGGAAAGTACAACAAACTAATGTGAAAACTGCTCAATCAAAGAAAATTTGGAAATCCTTGAAGCTAGGTAAGCAAAACTGGTAAATGGGTTTTATATTATTACCAAGACCTTTCTTTTAAAGTGTAAATGTGCCAATGGAACTTCTAAAAGCTGTCCTGTTTCTTCAAAGTAAACCTTTGTTGCTCTCAAAATGCAGGCGGCCTCAAAATGTAACTCACATACCTATGTATGTAAGAGGCAATAAGTTTACTGAATGAGAAAGCATATTGTACTTACCACTGAGTATTGTGTTGGAGTAAAATCATTCCAGTTCAAAGCTTTCAACCACTGTTGGGTTCGAGCAGGGTCTTTTGGAAAGTAAAAGACTGACACTTTTGGGCCTTTCACCAAATTGCTTTTACAATTTGGCAAACAACAAGTGGACGGCATATTGTAGAGGCAATAGAATTTAAGTTAAAAAACCAACAACAAATTATAGAACAATGAAGGAACAATAACAATAGTGATAACACAATAAAATGAACACAAACTACACTTCCACTAGAACAATAAACATATAAACAACAATATATAATAGCAAACAAAAATTACTTTGGCAAGTAATCCCAAGTCTTGACTTTAAACCTTAAAAATTAATTTAATCATGGAAAACCCCAATTTCCACAATACAAACAAATGCAAACTGTCAACCACTATTTCGGCCATATTGGAATTTTTGGCATGCACCTTCTTGGCTTTCTTGTACAGAGGGCGGTGCTTCACTACAACCATCAACTCAACAACTAACTAACCAGGCCTGGTTCAGCTGCTTATATAGGCTTCCATGGTTTCTAGAAAGTTCCCAAATATTCATGAAATTGACTTTCTCTCTCACACTCATTAAGCTATAACATAAATCTCTCTCTATATAAGCAACAGAGCCAGGATTTTCTAGAACACAGACAAAATAATGTAGAACGTAAACAAAGCAACGTAACATACAGGGGTAACAACAAATAACTAAAGAAATCCTAACTAATAATCAAAAGTTCGCTTCGCAACAGTATTTACAAGAAAACAAATCAACGAATTTGTACGTTCTGCTCCAGACAAGGAGTTTTTGATGTTAAAAGTGGCCTTTCTAATTGGAATTGGAGGAGCTTGCCGAACCAATGAACTAACCAACATGACCACGGAAGATGTTGACGTTTTAGAGAACGAGCTGAATGTTACTATTCCCGACTCCAAAACCCACAAGAAACGGACGTTCGCGATAGTATTTGAGTGCGAAGTCAATCCTGTGCTTTTATTTAAAAAGTGTGCAATGTTAAGGCCAGCCCATGTTACTCACCGAAGATGGTTTCTATCATATAGAAAAGGAAAATGTACAGTACAGCACTGCGGCATTCATTTCTTGGCTAAACTAGATGAGTATCTTTCACTTGAAAATCCTAATATGTATACTGGTCACTGCGTTAGAAGATCTTCCGAAAATTTTCTTGTTAATCCTGGAGGGGATATATCGGATTTACAAGAACTTGGTGGATGGATGTAGGGTGGTGGTGGATCTAGAAGAAAGTGTGTCCAAGAAAGTTTCCATTGCTCGCAAAATTCAAATCGGCGATGTCTCCGGCATTGGATTAAGCCCTAGGGATCCGGATGAAATGAAGTGGAATGCATACTCGGCCATTAATCAGCCTTCAGAAGACATAAATATGATCGTGGACTCCAAAAGCAGTGGAGTATCCGTTAAGTTTGAAAACTGTCAAAACATTGTTTGGAATATTCATGAAAAGTCGTTGTAATATTATTCTGTTATCGAACCTGTTGTCCTTCATAACTAACGTATTATTAGTAACTAAGGTTTTATGAAGGAATTAGTACATTTATGATGTTGATAATTATTAATAAAGATTTCATATAAAATCGTTTTAATCTTCAATGATATGATAATAGTATATTATAAATCTAGGGACTAAAGTGGTTCTTTTAATCTCGCGGCGAAAGGTTTGTAGCCGCTAAGGGATTAAAAGACACTTTAGTCACGAAGTTTATATACTATTTTATGCACTTTAGAATGCGAGAAACTAAAAATAAAAAAAATTACAAAACTAACAGTGGTTACAACGGTACTCTCGTATTACTGATAGTTGTTATTGATTGTTGTTGGCATGGTGGATTCACTTAAAATTTATTGTGCCCTGGAAGTGTTGCTATGGCACAAAACAAATGTCAATCAGTTGTTATCAAACGGTGAGTCCAGAAAAATCGTATTTTTTGAAAATGAACATTGAAGAGGCCGCGCAAGAGGCCATCGCTAGCCTTCTTCCAGAAAAATCTCGCGATGCTTACAAAAAACAATTTCTTGTTTACCAAAAATGGTGCGTTGAACAGAATGCAGAGAATTTTACGGATGAAAAGGTGCTCCTGGCTTACTTCCTGCAGAAGTCTAAGAAGCTCAAGGCATCTTCTCTATGGAGCCAATATTCCATGATCAAAGCCACGATAATATCTGAAGCAAACGTCGACATCAGCAAATACAGTAAACTCCAGGCATTTCTAAAGAGACAGAATGACCATTATAAGCCGAAGAAGTCCAAGACATTGGATTTCGACCATATAAGAGATTTTCTTCAAAATGCTCCAGATGAACAATATCTAGGCCAAAAGGTAAGATTATTTTCTTTACTTTGAATATTTTCCTGATAGTACTACTAAAAATAACACCATTGATTATTTTTGTCAACAAAACTACAAAATGTACTGACAGGAGACAATTTTGTTGCAGGTGGTGCTGATTATGAGAGTCGCTGGAGCATGTCGAGGAAAGGAGCTCTGCCAGCTAGACTGCAACGATGTCTCGGATCATAAAAGCTTTTTTCTGGTAAATCTACGGGGTACAAAATCAGGAAAGGATCGCTTGTTTGTGATGAAAAACGTCTGGCGAAAACTCTACGAATGTAGTGGAATTAGTGAGAAAGTATATTGGTCTAAGGCCACCTACAAAGCATACACGATTTTTTGTGTCTTACAAAAATGGGAAATGCATGACTCAGCCCATAGGAAAAAATACATTTGGACAGCTACCAAGGAGAATTGCTGGCTACTTGAGACTACCAAACGCAAACCTATATACTGGGCATTGTTTTCGCAGATCATCAGCTTCTTTACTTGCCGACTCTGGATCAACCATAGATGTGTTGAAAAGACATGGTGGCTGGAAAAGCAGTTCTGTTGCTGAAGGTTATGTTGAAAATTCATTGTATCAAAAGAAGAATGTTGCCGATCAAATATTCACCAATGTCTTCTCCGATGTTGATATGGCATCAGCATCAACCATAGAAAGATCAATTTCAGAAAATGAGACAACGGCAACGGCGACTGCTACGTATGTGCAGAATATGTTTACTACTAAAAATGTTGCTTCCAATTGTCCACCCTTCGTTAGCCTTGCAAACTGCACCAAAGTCAATATAAATGTAAATATATATAATAATAAGAACTAGATTTAAGTTATGTTTATGTTAATTATCCTTTTTCGTCCTTACACTTTAACAAATAAATAAAATTTCAATAAAATCATTGTTTAATTTGGAAGAATTTACTTTAAATCCCCCAGGGATGGGGGAAAGTGCATAAAAATATAAAAGCATCCACTTTATTAAATGATACAAAAAGAAAGAGATACAAACTAGCAACTTATAATAAATTAAACCAATTCAACACCTCAACCTAAAAGTTAATCAGCTGTCACACGGTGAAAATCCGGGTTCTGGTGCACTTTAGGTGCCACCGTATTTTTAGTTATTTTTTGATGAAATCGATGTCAGATTGTTTATTTAACTTACTTTTACTAAAATAAGGTTGGATGAATCACTTTTCCTCAGGAAAAACTCATATTTTTACGTTATTTCAACCGGAATCCGGAACGCCGATCAAACTTTGGCTGCGTCAAAAATGTAAACCCTAAAACGTTTTAAAAATTTAGTGTTTATTTCTGTGAAATTTGGTAAATTCTTAATTCCAATTAGTCGTAGAAAAAACTTCGGGCAAATTGTCCGCATTGCCCTGGTCTGATTGAAACTTTCGTTTTTGTGCGAAAAGGACATATTATTCAACTTTGTTGTATAATTTGTATTGTCGCCTGTACCGTCAATTAATTTATCTTAATAAAAGTTCTAAAGTACATCTTCGGCTATCAATACGTATATTTTTTAATACTGGAGGTTTAGCTATTTAAAGCTTTAAAATCCGGAAAATTTAAACTTTCCGCTACACTAAAACTGTGGTCCATAAACAAGACTCAGTGCTGCCAACTTATTAAATCATAACAAACATCAGTTTGTGAAATTAGTGTGAAATAGATACAATATGATAGTCGTAGAGAAAGTTTAATTATAAAACTTACAACATCAAAAAACCCTCTAAAATTCTGGAAAATGTTAATTAACAACATTAAGTGGGAGTTGACAAGCAATTAATAATCCGCTCTCCATATAATTGGCATCAGAGAGGACGATGTCGATTTTTTCTGTCGAGTTTGCCTTCGAGAAGTACAAGTCACGATCGGTTTTTTCGCGCGATTATCTAATAATCGCAGAAGTGGCACGAGAGAAGGCTCGAGAAGACAATAAAGCCCTCTGTCATCATAAATCAAAGGGTTGAAAAGCCGCCCCGAATAAGGGACGATCCCTTACTTCTCGTTAATCTTTTATTTCATACATTTGTCCAATAAATTATATCTGAGGCGAATGTTATCCATCATAGCGCGGCGGAATAACAAGAGCTTTGCCTTCGTCGTGGCACAATAAGGTAAAGAGGAATTTTCTTTGTTATTTTTGGCTTAAAACATGTCTTACAAGAAACCCGCTAGTTTAGTGTCTTGAAGTTCAAATTTGATTTTATAGGGTAGTTTGTCGCGTAGAAACTTTATTAATTAGCCAAAGTGTTGTTTGTCAGTGACGGATACTAAAAATAGATTATGCCTCTTCAAAATCGCCCCATGCAGGAAGTTACTAGAAATATTACTGACTTTGACAAGTGTAGCTGCTTTTAGTAACTTTTTCTTCTAATTTTTGACTGAAGGTTTTACTAATTTTAAGGAACTTGAAGTGAATTTGATAGTTGAAATCTATCACATGAACTACAGAAATTGGTAACGTGATTGCAAGGATGCTATTTTAACCGTAAAAAGAGTCAAGTCACCTAAAAAATTCTATTCCATTCGACCCTTGATACAGAGTCAAGTGTCACACAGAAATTCTGTGTAGTCGTAAAAATGATCAGGTGACTTTAAGAGCAACATTTTGATCTTAACTATGGCCACGTGACTGATAGAATGCTATTTTAAACGTAAGAAAAATCAAACAATCCCCAAGATTCTGTTCGATGCTTGAAAATAGACACGTATAACCTTTGTAAGTTGATTTGCTAGTTGAAAACACGTGAAATTCCTGTCAATCGTAAAAATGGTCACGGGACTACACAAATAGTATTTGAACCGTAAGAATAGTCAAATTACCTTCAAGATTGAAATACAACGCTTTAAAACCGTCACGTGACCTACAGAAATTCCTTGTTAAAAAATGATCACGTGACTGCCTGGATGCTATTTTAACTGTAAGAAGAGTCACGTAACCTTTAAAAATTCTATTCGATGCTTGAAAATCGTCACATAAGCTTTGAGTAAGTGAAAGTAAAAGTAAGTGAATTTGATAGTTAAAATCAATCACGTGACCCATAGAAATTTCTTTCATCGTAAAAATGGTCACGTGATTGCAAGGATATGCTATTTTATCCGTAAGAATAGTCAAGTGATTTTTGTGATTATATTCGACGCTTGAAAACAGTCTCGTGACCTACAGAAATTACTTGTTCTCGTAAAAATAATGACGTGACTGCCTGGATGCTATTTTAACTGTAAGAAGAGTCACGAAACCTTTAAAAATTCTATTCGATGCTTGAAAATCGTCACATAAGCTTTGAGTAAGTGAAAGTAAAAGTAAGTGAATTTGATAGTTAAAATCAATCACGTGACCCATAGAAATTTCTTTCATCGTAAAAATGGCCCCGTGACTGCAAGAATATGCTATTTTATCCGTAAGAATAGTCAAGTGATTTTTAAGATTCCCTATATTCGACGCTTGAAAACAGTCACGTGACCTACAGAAGTTCCTTATTCTCGTAAAAATAATCACATGACTGCCTGGGTGCTATTTTAACTGTAAGAAGAGTCACGTAACCTTTAAAAATTCTATTCGACGCTTGAAAACAGTCACATAAGCTTTGAGTAAGTGAAAGTGAAAGTAAGCGAATTTGATAGTTAAAATCAATCACGTGACCCACAGAAATCTCTTTTATCGCAAAAATGGTCCCGTGACTGCAAGAATATGCTATTTTATCCGTAAGAATAGTCAAGTGATTTTTGAGATTATATTCGACGCTTGAAAACAGTCACGTGACCTACAGAAATTACTTGTTCTCGTAAAAATAATGACGTGACTGCCTGGATGCTATTTTAACTGTAAGAAGAGTCACGAAACCATTAAAAATTCTATTCGATGCTTGAAAATCGTCACATAAGCTTTGAGTAAGTGAAAGTAAAAGTAAGTGAATTTGATAGTTAAAATCAATCACGTGACCCACAGAAATCTCTTTTATGGCAAAAATGGTCCCGTGACTGCAAGAATACGCTATTTTATCCGTAAGAATAGTCAAGTGATTTTTGAGATTATATTTGACGCTTGAAAACAGTCACGTGACCTACAGAAGTTCCTTATTCTCGTAAAAATAATCACATGACTGCCTGGGTGCTATTTTAACTGTAAGAAGAGTCACGTAACCTTTAAAAATTCTATTCGACGCTTGAAAAGAGTCACATAAGCCTTGAGTAAGTGAAAGTGAAAGTAAGCGAATTTGATAGTTAAAATCAATCACGTGACCCACAGAAATCTCTTTTATCGCAAAAATGGTCCCGTGACTGCAAGAATATGCTATTTTATCCGTAAGAGTAGTCAAGAGATTTTTGAGATTATATTCGACGCTTGAACACAGTCACGTGACCTACAGAAATTACTTGTTCTCGTAAAAATAATCACGTGACTGCCTGGATGCTATTTTAACTGTAAGAAACGTCACGTAACCTTTAAAAATTCTATTCGACGCTTGAAAATAGTCACATAAGCTTTGAGTAAGTGAAAGTAAAAGTAAGTGTATTTGATAGTTAAAATCAATCACGTGACCCATAGAAATTTCTTTCATCGTAAAAATAGCCCCGTGACTGCAAGAATATGCTATTTTATCCGTAAGAATAGTCAAGTGATTTTTAAGATTCCCTATATTCGACGCTTGAAAACAGTCACGTGACCTACAGAAGTTCCTTATTCTCGTAAAAATAATCACGTGACTGCCTGGGTGCTATTTTAACTGTAAGAAGAGTCACGTAACCTTTAAAAATTCTATTCGACGCTTGAAAAGAGTCACATAAGCTTTGAGTAAGTGAAAGTGAAGGTAAGCGAATTTGATAGCTAAAATCAATCACGTGACCCACAGAAATCTCTTTTATCGCAAAAATGGTCCCGTGACTGCAAGAATATGCTATTTTATCCGTAAGAATAGTCAAGTGATTTTTGAGATTATATTCGACGCTTGAACACAGTCACGTGACCTACAGAAATTACTTGTTCTCGTAAAAATAATCACGTGACTGCCTGGATGCTATTTTAACTGTAAGAAAAGTCACCTAACCTTTAAAAATTCTATTCGACGCTTGAAAATAGTCACATAAGCTTTGAGTAAGTGAAAGTGAAAGTAAGTAAATTTGAAAGTTAAAATCAATCACGTGACCCACAGGAATCTCTTTTATGGCAAAAATGGTCCCGTGACTGCAAGAATACGCTATTTTATCCGTAAGAGTAGTCAAGTGATTTTTGAGATTATATTTGACGCTTGAAAACAGTCACGTGACCTACAGAAATTACTTGTTCTCGTAAAAATAATCACGTGACTGCCTGGATGCTATTTTAACTGTAAGAAACGTCACGTAACCTTTAAAAATTCTATTCGACGCTTGAAAATAGTCACATAAGCTTTGAGTAAGTGAAAGTGAAAGTTAAAATCAATCACGTGAATCTCTTTTATCGCAAAAATGGTAGTATTTTTGTTAATTCCGCCTGTTTCCTAGGTACTCTACATCACTTTATTACGTTCTTCCATTTCACTTTATTACCTCTTTGGTCACATTCGTGCGTAAAGTGTTACTTACCACCCTAACGAACACAGCATTTGTTTCACTACATTTTCAAGACATATCACACTGACTTATTCAAAACTTTATGTATTTAAAACTGCATTCAAGACCAAACTTACAGAGTTAATTAAGTCTCGGGAACTCTTCCGATTATGGTAAATATATACGTTGTTGCGGGCACATAATCAATGCCCTCGCTGGTGGTAAAACAGACAATTATTTAACGTTAAACTGAAAATTCGATATATAAACGGACCGATAACCCGCAAAACGCTGTTTATCGCAATTATCGGCGTCGGAGTTCCTTTGTCGGTTTACGCATGGTCTGCGGAAATGGAGCCCATAATTCAGTTTTGTCCGGCGACTGGATTCTGATCGCTTTTCCTGATCATCCCCGATTTATTCCATTATTTTTCTTTTCATTTCCTGGAATTATCTTAATCCGATACAGAACAGGTAGTTATTTTGTCATTACATTAATTAGCAGAACGGAAAGAACCCTACTCTCCTTTTGTGGCTTTCATAACAGGATCGTTGAATAATTAAATTTAATTTATATTTGTTTATAGTAAAATTCCAATTTTGCTACAGGCAATTACAGAACTTAACAAAGTGGTAATTGTAGGATATTCAACCTATCTCATTAATTTATTTACTGTTACAGACCTTGTTTACATTTTTTTTTTATTACTATATAAACGAAGAAAATTATGTTTAATCTTGATGAATATAGATTATTGAACACTGAATGGACCAACCCACAATAATAAATTAAGTTGTTGATTAATTATTTGCTACGCGTACCAGTAAGAATTTTCGATTTTCTTAAATTATCCAATCAATTTTGCCGGTCTTTTCTTAAATAAGCTGTTATTATATTTATCTTAAATTGTCTTTAAACGTTAAACCTAATATATTTCACCCTTCAAAAAATTAATTAACATTAAATTTAATGGTTTTTCTCAGATTTTTGCTTATAGCATGAGATGATTGCACAGCATATAATCAGACACACACTTTATTTATACCGGGTGTTTTAGCTTAGACAAACAAATTCAAAACGTAATTATTCAGTTGTATGTAAAGCTAAAAAATGAGCTTCAAATTTTTCGTGTTTTCCATACGATTAGGATGCTTTAAATAATTTAACGAAAACAACAAAACTTGATTCTTTGTTTAGGTATCATCACTTGTCGGATCGACCGTACCGGGATAAAGATGAATCAACATTGTTAAGAGGATTAAGGCTTTCGTTAGAATGCAAATTTGCGGCTCTCTGCTTGCTCACAATCTGCTTTACACTATATTAGTGTATTATCTCCAAGAGTATCTTTTCTAAACGGCCGGTTTAATTCCAAGTAGTGCTTCTATTCTATTTGCCTAGCAGATTTTCTCTTCCGTTTTTAAGCTGTTGATTTCGTAAATACGTTTTATAGTAGTGTTATGTTGTAACAACAATTTTCGTAAAATAAGTAAATGCATATTAAGTATAGAATAATATTTTTTTTCTAATTTTGGCATATAAAGTGACACTTTTCAAAACTGATTAGAGTGACAAAACGTTTTACTTTATGTAACTAAACCAGTTACATACATAAAGTATCACTTTATGTAACTAGTTATGAAAAGTTCATTTCATCACTCCCTGTTTTTATGCATTTCACTTGTTGTCACAGTTTATACAAGGTGCTATGAAAGTGAATATTTGTGTTAAATCACTTTAAAAGATGGTTTTTACCGCTTTTTGGTCAAGATTGGAAAAAATTATGTATGCAACACGTTTCGAAAATGTCTTATTGTGTAACTCATTCAAATTGTAGGACCTCGCTGCGTTCGCCCTACAAACATTCATTCGTTACACAAAATTGATCTTTTCGTAACTGGTTACATAAATAGCTATTATATTATGATGGTGATTTTTTTGGCTTATTTTACGTCTAAAAGTTATAGTAAACTTAGGTTAGTAAGACGTTTTGTTTTCAAACCACGTTGATTATAACCATGGTTGATTTTTGGGTATTATTATTTTCTTGAGTATGTTAATTACGAAACCATAATAAAGATCAGGAGTTTACGAGTTTATTACTTGACATGAAAATGAAAAATTATCAGAACAGTCTGAAAATTACAAAGGCGTAGAAGGGCCACAAACATTTTTTTTTCTTAAATTCCTCGGAATTTAGGTAAATTCCGACTTCGAACTCTGAATTTAGTTAAATTCTGACTTTGAACTCGGAATTTACTTAAATTCCGACTTCCAACTCGGAATTTAGTAAAATTCCGACTTCAAACTCGGAATTTAGTTGAATTCTGACTTAAAACTCGGAATTTAGTCAAATTCCGACTTTAAACTCGGAATTTAGTTAAATTCCGACTTCCAACTCAGAATTTACATTGTCACATTGCAAAAGCTCTTCAAACCAAATTAGACAACATTTTTCAGTTTGGCAACATTGCAAACATTCTTCGAAGCAAATTAGTAAAATTTGTTAACTTTGGCTACATTGCAAACATACTTCAAAGAAATTAGTCGGACTTGTCAGTTCGGTTACATTACAAACACTCTTCGAACCAAAATTGTAGAATTTGTTAGTTTGATATCATTGCAAGGATACTTATACTTTTGAACCAAATTACCAAATTTTGTCAGTTAGGCAACATTGCAAACAGTCTTCGATCTAAATTAGGAGAGTTTGTTAATTTGGCAACATTGCAAGCAAACACACTTCAAAGAAATTAGTTGAACTTGTCAGTTTGGACAGATTGGAAACACTCTTCAAACCCAAATTGTAAAATTTGTCAGTTTGATAACATTGCATATACTCTTCAACCCAAATTAGTAAAATTAGTTTGGCAACATTGCAAACACTTTTTGATCTTAATTAGTAGAATTTGTTAATTTGTCAACATTGCAAAAACACTCTTCGAACCAAAATAGTAGAATTTGTCAGTTTGACAACATTGCAACTAAATTCCGAGTTTGAAGTCGGAATTTAGTTAATTTCCGAGTTTGAAGTCGGAATTTAGTTAATTTCCGAGTTTGAAGTCAGAATTTAGTTAATTTCCGAGTTCGAAGTCGGAATTTAGTTAATTTCTAAGATAGAAGTAAAAATTTAAGAAAAATAATGTCTGTGGCCCTTCTACGCCTTCGTAGAAAATATTATAATAAATTTAGTTTTAACAACGTGTATCTTTTTTAAGATCAGCTTTTGGCGGAGGACATTTCAGCTGAAGCGTAATACTTTGATATCAGAATGATCTAGCTCTATGTACCACTAATGGTCACACCATCCTGTTTAAAAAAAATAATGGTTTGGTGCAATGTCTCACTTGTGCACTACTTACGTACTGGACAGCAAAAAAATAATCTATCAGTTTTACGTACACCCAATCTGCAACTTTTCTTCCATTTACCAACGTTGTGTGTTTAACAGTTATAGTACAGCAATTTCAACTGAACACACTGTACAATTAATGGCAAGTGTTTTCTAGTCTACCCGGAAAATGGGTTTTTCCTGGCAAAACACACTAAATCCGGACACCCTGTATGTATTAGTAAAATTTTCTCACATGTACGCATAACCACCGCATAACCATTTATACAAAGAAAAAAAATATTTAAGGTTATATTTATACCCTATAATAATAAAATTACTAAATCTATTTGGCTACTACTCCACACAAAAAAAATGAAATAAATTGACAGAAATTAAGCTAGATATTAATAAAAGTCGCGAAAATTTTAGAATGCCCTCTCCGAGGTCTAATACAATCTAAAATTGGTTCGGTATGAGTATCATCATTTTAGAGCAGAAAAACAAATAAAATCTTGATCCACTGTTGTAGTACACATGAATGTCGTAGTATATACGACTATAACCCAAACAAAACACCCATAAACATATGGAAGATGTTTTAGCGTCCATCGCAGACATGCATCGTCCAATCGCCTGCGGTATGGATCGCGAAACCTTTTTCCATTTCAGGGGGCCTCGATTTAAGTTAAACCGAAACGACAGCGCCGGAATAAACAGTGACAGCAACAGAAACATTTTATTTTCCAAACGAAAATGACTGTGTATCACGCGAGATGCGATGTCATGTCACTGGAAGGAACAACATTTTCAGGAATAATGGAATCGTGCTTTGGGGTGCACTCGCTCGCTGCAACTACGTCATGTATTATAGTCTCCACCGAATAATATTACGGTGGAACCATCCAGACTGCCTGCACAATTTTGTTCTTGGATGCTTCACAGTCTGCATTTTATAACATTACATACGTATAATAATCATGAAAAATGATCCGGTTACATTAGAGCTAATGCCACTTAAAAACGCACACACAACCAGGTACTGGGCTTCATAAATTATTTTTATGAAAACGCACGGGACTTGAACCACAATCCATCAACTGTCCATATATTTTTTGCTTAAACCCGCCTCTGTCTAATTAACCCCCAACAGCCCCATTATACGAGAGCGGCTATAAATAAAGGGCTACATCAGATGTCATAATTTTCAAGGGTGCTAAAAGATGTACGGGTATGTGGTTATGACATATGTTTTGATAAATGTCTTCCTTTTGTCGTTTCAAAAAGGGGAACTAGCAAACAAAGAATCTGTTGGTCTGGAACGGCCATAGAGTTATGATAGATTTGGTTAGAATTTAAATTTAAGTTGGATCGTCAATACAGCGTTACAAGTTATCTTCTATTGTATCGAACCCATGGATAATCTTAAACGATTTTATTAACATTTGTTTACAACCAACTAATAATACACTAATATTCAGCGTGTTGACAGAAGCTAAATGAGGGTCATATAACGTCAGAGTGATTAATGAGGGAGAATAATGATCATTATTCCCTTTCGACCTAAGGGCGGTCGCCCACCAATGATGGTAATAATCACATTGTGGATAGATTAGAGGAAGTCTTAGAGCTGTACAGTTTTAAGGGATATCTGTTTAACAGACCCCGTCTTTCCTTGGTGCGTGCTTTTGAAGAACTGGGTGAATTTGTTGAGTATATTAAGACTTACTCGGTATTTCCTGACTTTTGTTATAATCTTAATTATCAAATGATATTGGTCCCGCTAGTTAACCTAAACTTGCGGAAGGATGATTTCAGGGTAAGGGAGTCTTTCCTGGAGCAGATTAATGATGATGAGTTTCCCCGATTATGTCCATATTTACACGGATGCCTCCCTTGATAGCGAAGCTTCATCTGCTGGTTTCGGTATTTTTTGTCCCCAGTTACACCAGGCGGTTGAAATGTGCCTGAAAAAGGATGTTAAGAAGGCTATTATATTTAGTGACTGACGCATAGTGCAATTCAGAAGATTATCCAAACACAGCTTGGATCATATCACCTTCCTTACCAAGAAGATTATTATAGAGGCAAATGAGCCACTGTGGCATTGCGGGTAATGAAAGGGCAGATCTCTTGGCCAGCCTGGAATTTGAATGTCCCGTTGCCCACTCAACTTGACTGGGATGAGTTTTGCCCGGAAATTAATCGTGGGCATTTTGCTGGGTGGCAAATTGCTTTCAGGCAAACATTTTTAAGCAAGAGTCGTAGATACCTTGACGAGTCTTCTGCGTTTCCCTCTAAACTATACCTATAAAGATAGGAGACATATTACCACCATAATTCGTGTTAGGACAGGACATTGTTTGGTGCTTCAACAGTTGTTCAGGTTGGGAAGAGTTGACTCTCCTTTGTGTCATTGTGGTTCGCAGAACACGTTGGAGGATATCTTCTTCCAATGTGATAGAATAAATGGTGATTTGTACTAGGAATTGATTAAAAATGGAATCCAGGCTCCTGTCTGCTTGCAGGGTGTGTTGGGTTATCATCCACCATAATTAATCTCATTTGTCATTTCTTGAAAGTTAATAATATTGATGTATGACTTAAATATTATTGGATCATTTCCAGATCTCTGACATCTCTCTTACCACCCGAGGGTTTTCCAAAAGTGTGACAGCTCCTCCAGAGCCGAGGAGCGAGAAGAGTTTGAATACTTTGTTGTGTTGTCTTACTAACTCCTTAATCAGACCAAAGAGGAGAGGAGCTTAAGCTCCGACGTGGAGTAGACCGCCCTCGAGCCTTTCCCTAACTTGGCTTGGCTGAATACCCAAGTGATGAAAGCCAAGAAAAAGTAAAAAAAATAAAGTCAGAATGATTAATGAGGGAGAATAATGATTATTATTCCCTTTCGACCTAACTGTCACATTCTATCAACACTTCACTTGAGAATTCCGTTCCCTGCTTTCAAGAATTAGGCCCCAGGAGGATACGTCAAGCATAAAACAAGCGATTTCCAGTATTTTTTGAATGTTTTGAATTTTCTTGAATTTCTTTGCAATTACTGCCAATTTACATACAGAAGTTTGCCAAATCATTAAGTATATTCCATGATTTATATTTGAAACATTCTTGCCAAGTTCACGTTGTGCATACCGAGGCGTTTTATCACATGACACCATGTTGTTTTGTAAATAAATTGTTCACGTGACCCATTTTTTCTCCAAATTGATTGAAATAGAATTGAATGATTGTATCGAGTTTGATATATATATATATATAAACAATCTTTATTTTCGATAGAAAAAAGGCTATCGACCACTTGGTCTTTCTGCCTATGTTTACAGTGGGATTTTTTTATGGTTTTAGTATACATGTTAACTTATTTCTAATTATTTACAATTTATTTACAAAAAAAAAAAAAAAATCTTAGTTAAAGTGTTCTAGTAGGGTGGCAGTGGGAAAGAGGTAACGGGATTGTCTGGTTTGTCTTGTTATGCACAGTGGGTTTATTATTGTCCAGTTGTTTGGATTATTCTTCCATTTGTTCTGTAGTTGTATAAGTCTGTCTGTTATTTTGGTCATGTTTGTACGTTCGTAGAGAAGTTGGTTGGATGGGTTGTGTAGGGGGTTTTCTGGGTGTCTTATTTTGGTTATTAGTCTTAGAGCAATCTGTTCCGTAGTCTGAGTATATCTTTTAGTTTTGTCAGTAGCGTTTGCTCTAAGTAAGTGTCCGTAGTCTAGAACTGGTCTACAGATGGATTTGTATATTTGTGTGGCGGTTTTCGTGCTAATACCTTTGTTTTTGTATGTCAGTGATCTAAAGTGTTTTGTCCGTTTAATAGTTTCAGTTCTTGCATTTTTTAAGTGTTTTGTAAATTTTAGTTTTTGGTCCAGTATTACGCCTAAGTATTTTACGTCATGTTTGGGTTCAGTTATGTGGCCGTCCGCGGTTATGTTTGGGGAGTCGTCTTTGGTCCTATGGTTTGGTAGTAAAAGTTGGTTTTTAGTTGCGTTGGGGGTCAGTCTCCATCTGTAGAACCATGTCATAGTATCGTCAGTAAGTGATTGTAGTTTTGACGCTGCTTTTGAAGTAGTTTTGTCGTGTACTATAAGTGCAGTGTCGTCTGCGTATTGTAATATGTATGCGGTTTTGTCAAATCGGTTTTTGTCCTGCTTGTTGTGATTGTATATGTCATGGCAGTATAGGTTGTAAAGTAAAGGTGAGAGGGGTGATCCTTGGGGTAGTCCTTGTTCAGGACTGAAAGGAAAGGAAAGTGTGTTGTCTATTCGAACGTGCAGTTGTCTATTTTCTAGTAAATTTCTGATTGTGTAAAGTAAGTATTTTGGTGTATCAAGTTTATGTAGTTTGTAAAGTAGTCCTTTGTGCCAGACACTGTCAAAAGCTTTGTTAATGTCCATGAACAAACAAGCTGTTTTGTTGCCGTTGAGGTGCGTTGTTTGTATGTTGTTAGTTAAGATAAAAAGTGGATGTATAGTCGAGCGAGTTTGATATTTTAGTTGTTTTGGCGGATTTCAATTTTATTTTAATACTTTTAAAAGAAAGTTTTTTTCTTCTTCCGCTGTAATTTTTGTTATCCCTCGCCTGCAGCTCGTGACGTAAATATTCCCCTTAGGGATTAATGGCTATCATAAAAAGCTCGTTGAATAATATTCTATTATATCTGATATTTTTCTCATATCTACGTAATATTTTTTCTATACGAGACGTTCTAAGATTTTCAAAAATATATTTCCAGGTCGTTGAGTTTATTCAAAGCATATAATTTCTACTCTTATTGTCATGATGCTATTTAAAACATTTTATGACCGTGTTTTTCAGATGTAGACTCTTGCACCATGAATCGTTTTCCTATATGTTTCAGTGTTGGCACGATTCGGTATCATGTCATTTCTAATTTTGTTTTTAAGCTTAATGGCCCGAAAGAAGTTGCTCTAATTCTTCTTTGCTCGAACTTTTTCGCAAATTACAGTTTTCATTTTGTTAGTGCTATTATATCTTAGCCTTTTTCGCTTTCGTGCAGATTAATTTTTATGGCATAATGTATAGGGTGAGAATGGCCAATCTGTCTGAATTTACATAACAAGTTAATGGAATGAGTTGCTAAATTGATGCACTGTTTCAATCTTGTAACGAAAACATTTTTAAATATGTCCAAAGAGTTATTTTCACTTGTTTGGAAATTATTATCTTTTGCCAAATTTGTCAAAATTAACATTTTATTTAGACGCCCAAACCAATGTACCCAATTCATATAAAAATTTCCAACATAGCCTTTCAGCAGTAATCAAAATTTCCATTACATTGAAAGAGTAGCTGAAATGTTATTTATATATTCGGGCAAGGGCGACACAAAATGAGAAAAGATAATATTGGACAAGGCCGTGATTATTCCAGGAAAATGGATTCATGTTAAGTAACTATTACGTCATTTTCCAAACAAGCCTGACAGGCAAAAATAAGCTAGCATAATATAGGAAAATAATGAATAATTGAGAATCGTACATTTAAAGATTATGCGAGAAGGGTATTAGCATATCAACGGGCGACATTTCCCGAACATGATGCATTTAATCAAGAGCCGCACTACTAAATCCATTACCTTAGCTTTGTCTTATCCATTAATTGGTTAGGAGATCGCATTGAATACGTCACAATGGATGGCTTTTGAGATAATGGGACGGAAAGGGGGCGCTAGAAACCGCGACATGGAAATGGGGCGCAACGGATGGAAATAGTGAGGGCTATAAAGTGAAGTGGGTGACAAAAGGGGTTGGGGGTGGTTCAAACCAACCTTACCTATCAATTATGCTTCTTTACAGGGTGTTCGTATCGGAAACTTAACCCTAACAATCTTAGTAACCATAAAAAAAAGAGATCAGTAAATGGAAAAAATAGCCATAAAAAATTGGAAAGGATCAAAATGTAAAAAAGGATTTTTTACATTTTGGTCTTGATGTCCAAAATCCATCTAGGCAACACTATATTTAGATTTTAATGATTATTTAACTCAACCATGATAGCTTTATGGACCAAAAAAAGTAAAAAAAAATAAACGGTAAATTATGATTTTTGTTTGTATTGTTCTGGTTATTGCTCCCTTTGAACACAGTTTTACGGCAGAAATTAAACAAGAAGTAGCAATATTAATTTCCGTCAGTATCTCAGAATTATGACAAAAAACACGATTTTTGAAGCTGAGATTTCAAGAGTGGTGTTTTTTACAGGTCTTCCAGGACGCTCTGTATAAACATAGTTATACAGCGTGTTCCAAGTGGAAGCTTGGTCCACTGGGACTTTTAAAGTTTTATTGAGGAAACATTTGGTGTCGTAGGTGGATGGTATAGGTTAAAGGATTTTATGATTTTATACTGTTATTTACTTAAGTTATTCATATTGTTTTTTATATGTAGCTATTATGCTAAATAAATCTCTTACTTACTTACTTACTTACTTTTAGTTGCAGCAAAAAACACCACTTATTGAACACCCTGTACAAATTTGAGTAGTTTTGACAGTTTAAACTAAACTTTTCAGCACCCTGTGTTTTAAATCTTGGCACCTTTAGCACAAAGAATGAATTGCAGCAATTTCAATTGAATTTTATACAGGGTGTCCTGAAATAAAAATGCACAAAAGTGAAACAACAAATTTCAAACTTTATGATAATAAACTCACACTGTATATCTACGTAATGAGTTTATTACTAGTCCAGGGTAATTACCACTGTCTAACATCGGATCTTGTATATTTACTTTGAAAAAAATTGTTCAAAAATATTCAACTCTAATCATCAAGAGAGATTTACATGTTAATTTTTGACAAATAGTCAAAAAAACCAGGATTTTTAGACTAATTTTTACTGGCGTTCCATTTTTTAAACTATAAAGTGTGAGAGTCTAAATTTGTCTTGAATAGCCTGTATCTTGTTATTTAATTACTACTAGGAATAGTCTTAAAATTTATTTTTCACATCGATTGTCGAGTGTCTGAAACTGTCTTTTACTTCTAAAAGTAGTCTAAAAGTTTACTTTTAAGGCTAAAAATGACTTTACTAAGACTTAAGATAGTCCAAAAGTTTATTTTCAAAAATTTATTTGGTGTACAACTCAATTTTATGGCCTGAAACAAGTTTAGAAGTCAAATAAACACTGGAACCCGTCCAAATTAAATTTTCGGACTAATTCGTTTCTAAAAATTAGTTTTCAAGACTAATATCCTAGCATTTAGTGCTAATATTTTTTACTTTTATTACTGGGATAGTCTGAAACTTGAGTTTTACTGTTATAAATATAATTAGTTTTACTGTTGAAATGCACCGATGAGTGTAGAAGTCAATTTTAGTGAAGAAGCTTTAAATGACATTTTCAAGACTATGGACAGTGTACAAATTGGCCTTCAGGCCTGATAATGTGCATCTTAAAGCACAAAAAACAGTCTAGATTTTTAAAAAATTCTCAAATTTTGATCACTGGGGTGTATAGAAATCAATTTAATAATGACAAAGCTTGAAATGACATTTTAAAGTCTATGGAGAATGTAAAAATGGTTATTTCAGTTTGTTATGTTAAAAACTTGGAGAAGATTGGTCTTCAAGTCAGATTTCAGAAAACTAATATTAATATTCTGTATTTAAGACTATTTTCAAGACTAAAATATTGAAATTTGACTTCAAATGCAAATTTTAAGCTTCTGATGTCACTTTTTAATGGTTCAAAGTCACTTTTTGGTGACCGTCAATTTTTCAAATAGGATGATTAATTTTTTATTCGATTTTTGGAATCTACGTCAAATTTTAGGCCTATTGGATGTAAAATGCCTGTATCGATCCTCAACTGTTTTTGCTCTAGCAGTCTTGATTGGCCGCCCCTCAAATCGAGCAGAAATTCCTAATTTGAGCAACATTTTCGTGCACTTATCCAGAAAATCGTGAATAACTCGCTTATTTGAACCATCCTGTATATACAAGCCATATAACAAAAGAAAGCCAATGAATGGTGCTCTCACGTGACGTTGAGCGAACACGGCTAAGTTTCCCGGGTCGGCCGCTAGAGGGCGTCAAAGTTAAAGTTGCTTTTTTGTAGTTTTTGCTACATATCTCAGGAACGCTTTAAGTTAGAGGTCTGAAATACCACAAACGTACCTTGAAGGAATGCAACTTCTATCTTCAATGCTCTTTTTTCCTCTTTGTCTTTGAAAAATTAAAAACCAAAATTGTCAAAAAAAATGTCATTTTTTTAAGGGTGCCACGCATTGAAAACCATCAAAATTGACATAATTTCCAAGTCATCCCCAAAACCGTGACAGTTGAGGCAAAATGGATGTCAAAAAAGTTAAAATCAATTTTTAGTTTCCGGGAAATATCTCAAAAACTGCAAAAAGCAAAAATGGTCAAACTTGTCAAATAGCTTGACTTTGACGCCCTCTAGCGGTCAAACTATCACACCAATGACCTTTTTTGAGTCAGCCTTTAGCAACCTTTTGTCGTAACTGTTCAAACAACTGAATTATTTTACGTTAAAGCAAAATAGGTTAAATCACTTTGAAGGTTTGTGAATCTTGACTTTGGCGCCCTCTAGCGGCCAAACCGTGCAACCTATTAACTTAAATGAGCATAGTTTTGGATAGCTTACGACCTGAGCTATCTTTTCACTTCAATCACTTTTGGTCGTCAACTGTCAAATAAGCAAGTAATGGAACATAACAAAAGAAAAATAAATTTTTAATTTGAACACTATTTTCGATAAAACATGTTCGAAAACCTACCCAGAACTTTACGTAGAAACCATGCATAGTTGCAGCAAAAAATTCTCATTTGAAAATGTTAACTTGAAGGTCATGTCTCAATTTTGGGACACCCTGTATATGCAATTTTTCCATCAAAGAATGCGCGTTTAAAAATAATAACACACGTGTCCGAGCTTTTTTCTGAAAAATAACTCCTTGAATTTTAATCGAATTTATTCCATACTTATGGACACAGAGTGTATGTTATGACATGGACCAAACCGAATGTTATAGTTTAAATTCGGCTTAAATTTGAACTGTCAAATTGACATTGTTCTTATCAATAGGTTTGCCATTGTCATTATCCAAAAACGATCTTTCAGTTTTTTAGCTAGAAAATTCAACAAAATTTGATAAAGTTGTTTATTTTCAACCAGGTATGTAATGACGTTATTTCTTATGTGTAAACCAGGTGGAAAGATGAAAATTACCTGCTTTTACTTTCCACCCGGGTGGAAAGTACTCACTTTCCACCCGAGTGAATGTCACTACGCATTTTGTTATATCTGGTCTTACTTTTTATAGAAGAGACTGTACCAAACTCTGCAACTGCTCGCAGTTCAGGTGATGATGAGTAACATCTACGTCTTCAGAAATCTCCATGTTAAAAGCACTTTAAGAAACGTTTCAGCTCAAAATATTAAAGACAGAACAGCACAATAATGACGTTGTCAAGATTGTAAACAAATCACCAGTCGTTTATTATGGTTGAAGTCATAACTACTCGTGCACCTATACTACCTTATTGTTAGAGACTATTAGCAATCAATGTTTCAACTTTATGATTTATTAAAAGTTCGATGAGATTTTGATAAATGGTTGAAAATAAAATAGTATACAAACCACGGTAGAAAGTTTAATTTCTGTCTCGAGATAAAGTACCGAGTTTAACTACCTAATCTCTCGACAGAAATCAAACACTTTCCACCTGAGTATGTAATATACTATTACGTATCTTTATACAATTCTGTTAGTGACTAATTATCTAGTTAGAAAGTGATAACACAGCAGACGTAGATATCATCTAAAAGACGCTTTAAAGCGACTAAACACGTCTCGGAAATTAATTGTTCGACATTTGCATACTCCGATAATTCATTAACGCCCATACGCACCAGGAAGTTCTTAATTCAGTAAATTTGGAACATGTTACTTCGTCCCCGGTCGCTTTGATGTTATCAAATAAACTTATTGCGAAAATACGAAACTCGTGAGGGAAAACCAACAAAGAGACGAGAGGCTTCGTTTGTTTGTTTAAACTGTTTTGACTGAACAGACTTAATTTACCATAACAAAGGGGGGAAGTTAAGTACGGTTGATTTCTTAAAGGCGTCCGCATTTGGAATAATAATTACATTAGGTCCCTGTTTGTCGAGTTTTGGTCGGAAAACTTTAAATATTAAAGCATCCGACACGCACGTTAATAAACGTTCATTTTCGACCCCTCATCCTGGATAGACTACTTGTCAATTCAATGGCAACATTATCCTTTGACGCGGATGGATTAATGGTGTTCCCAGGGCAAGAAGTTGAGAGGAATTCGTTTGGAATCTAGGCCACTTTTTTTAGTATCATACTTTCCATATCACACGCTCGAAACTACAATCTCAAAGCATGAGAAAGCAGGGGTCTAAAGCTATCCATTTTAAATATTGATAGTTCAGCTTTAGGAAAGTTTAAAGGCAAAACTTCAAAGTTTTGGTTTACTTGAGATGGAATTCGAGCAGTCACTCGAAAAAGTATATTTGGTTAATAATTTAGTTTTTGGACAACGAGAATATACTTTTCTAGGATAAACTCAATTTTGATTGAAACAAATCTGTTCAATTATAAAAGGGATATGGAGAATTCAATATTTGTCAAAATAATTGACTTAATGGACCATTTATGACGACGTGTACAACGAAATATCACTATAAATCGCATTTTGACTGAGAGAAATATCCCAGTCAATACTATATTCGGATTAATATTCGTTTAAATCCGTCAGCGCATTCGATCATAGTTTATATCTAAAAGCCTCAATTTACTGATTTAACTAAAACTTTTTAACTGCCAACCAGATTTAATTATTATCACCTAAATCTCAGATAATTTGAATTCAATCAATGGAACAGTTCTAAAATTATTAATTAAATAGAGTTGTCCCATTAAATGCATATAGGTTTAACAAGCTTTAAGTTTGTTTAATGGTTACTAACTGGGAAAATCAATCAACACGAAAACCAAATATTAGTTATTTGCCTTCAATCTTAATGTAGATTTAGAGTTTTATTTTGGTAATCCATAACGAGAGAACGTGTACAAGAAATGAACGTTCTATTTGTTTTCGTTAAAGGTTAAAGGTTTGCTTGTATACGTAGAATTTTCTTTAATATTGTTTAATGGAACATTTAGTTTGTTATTTTTTTGGTAAAAATGGAATATTGTTTGTTGTACATTGTTGAAGTGTGCATAGAGACTTTAAAAGTTTCTGTGCTGTTCCTGATAAATTATTCTCTCTAAATTGATGAATTTGTCTTAATGAACTTTCTCTATTCACTTAACTATTGAATCTCTTCGTACAGTCTAGTCAACCAATTTCTCATCTCCTCGGAGATAATTAACTGAAATTCCTTCAAAGGTTCGAAAAGCGAGAAGCCCGAGAGAGTTTACGAAACCCAAGACATTATATCCGACTACACGATCTAAAACCGCAATTTTAAGATCCAGTAAGTTGCCGAAAACCATTCTGACCTCTTCCGCTTTGGCTTTGAGCACTCGAACAAACCGCAGGGCTGCTCTTAACCGCCGGCCGGCGGTCATTCCTCATCGGAGGCGGCATCTGGCGACGCTTGACAACTGGGCCTTGGTGTTTCGGGGGCCCCGGCTACAGATAAGTGAGACCCTTTTCCCTAAAAAGGGCAGACAGTTTCCATCAGCGCCTTGTCGGCAAAATCAACCGAGAATCGGATGAGACACATTCGTAATGGACATGAATAATTCTCTTCTGGGTCGATTGATATTTCGGCACCGATTGTAACCTTTTTTTAAAGGGACAGGAAGGTAAAAAAAAATGTTTTTGAAATTGTGCAACAAATGTGTAAAAACAACCAAAATATTCATTAAAAAATTGGGCTCTAAAGTTTTAATATTTCTTAAATAACCCAAATATGCAAGGGGAAGTAGACGAGAAACTTAAAAAATACAAATGACGAAGAGATCCTTAAATGTAGGAGAAAGTAACAAAAATTATTTAAGCAGCAAAAATAACTTACTTATGGGTAAAGGTGGTAATGTTAATGACGGTATGGGCAGAATTGACTACTGGACTAACTCTTCTCTAACACGTCTTTGAAGTTAACTAATTATTACCTTCAAAAATCAGTTTAATCTAATAATCAAGTAATCTGAATAATTACGTTACGTACTATTAACAACAAAATCAAATTTTATAAAATTTTTCAAATTTGTTGAAAGTACAGTAAATGGAAAATTTATGATTGCAGCAGATAACAAATTGTGGACATATGCAGATTTTCGGGTTTGTTATTAATAGAGTGTAACAACACGCCAGCGGAGTATTTGATCTATCACAAAAATACAGATAGCATGTATAAAACTAATATTTGTAGATTTTTTAAAATGCTGAAAAAGCTAATTTAAAATTTGGTGATATCTTGTTTTTATTAATGTATAAATTGCTTAGTTAGTCTATATTTTTTCTTATTGTGAATTTTATCAATTTCTGATCTTAAATTTTGTCACAAATCGCTACGAGATAGACGTTGTCTTAAAATAATAAAAACTAGAACTTCTTAAAAAGTAATAATATGTAAGTGATTAATTTAAAAGAAGCAAAATAATAATTGTTTTTTTGCTCTACTCCAATTAATCACACTGTATCATCACATCTTAGTGTAGATAATTTTGATTCAGATTATATTTAATTCTATTTTTCGCGGAAATTACTGTTAAACATAAGAAATTATCTAAAAAGTTTTATTTTTGAGCATGTGTTAGTTAAGTGAATTAAAATTATTCCACTACTAGACTGACGATTGACCTTATATCGTAGTTTTAGAAAAAAAACAGTCTAAATTACAATATTGTATCATCATAAGTGTAAATAACTTTACTGGAAGCTAAAGCGGTTCTAAACATTTCAAGAATTTTCATCTAAAAGTGTCTTAAGTCTTCTAAGAATTTCTTAGAATGGTTAAAGGCCTATAGAATCATTTTGGAAATGCCAAAAATCTTTAAAATTGTCAGAGAGCTCTATAGTTATCTTAGTAATGCTAGAGGCCTCTAATTAGTACTGATAACTTCTCAAAACTTGTCAGAGGTTGATTTAAAATGGACAAAGGTCTTTAGAGTCATTTTGGAAATGCCAATTACGTTTAATTACTACCGAAAACTTCTCAAAAGTTGCTAGAGCTTCTACAAGGATTCTAGCTCGTCCAAGAATTTTTCAAAGCTGCCAGAGGCCTTTAGAATCATTTTAGTAATGCCAGAGGGTACTAAATACTCCTGCCAAAAATTTTTAGAAGCCTCTACAAGTGTTTTAAGGGTTCCAAGAATTTTTCAAAATGGGTTAAGGTTTCCAAAATTGCTTTGGTTATACCAGATCTCTTTATTTTACTGATAACTTTTCAAAAGTTGTCAGAGATTTCCATAAGTGTTCTAAATCTTTCATGAATTTCTTAAAGTTGTCAGAAGCTTCTATAGTTATTTCCGCAATGATAGAGACCTCTAAATACTATTGGAAACCTTTAAAAAATTCTACAAGTGTGACAAAAGGATCTACAAGTGTGCTTAAAGATTTTTTGAATATTATTAAAAGTTTCTAGAATTATTCTGGGAATTCTAGAAACCATTAAAGGCTGCTGAAAGTATTTCAAAAGTTTCCAGAAACCTCATTAAAGATTCTAAATTTTTCGAGAAAGAAAGTTGTTATAGATCTCTAGAATTATTTTTGCAATGGTGAAAGTTTCTGCAAGTGTTTTAACCTTGAAGATTTTTTTAAAATGGCCAAAGGTCACTAGTATCATTTTGAAAATGCTACAGACCTTTAAATTCTACTAAAAACTTTTTCAAGAATTTTTAAAAGTTGTCAAAGGCCAAACTTTCCAAAAATTGTCAAATAATTTTACAACCGTCCTAAGCCTTTCAACATTTTTTTTAAATGTACAAAGGTCTTAATTTGGAAAAGCCAGAAACTTTTAAATTCTACTACAAATTTCTTCAAAAGTTGGCAAAGGCTCCAAGTTTTCCAAGATTTGATTTTTTTAAAGTTATCAGAGGCGTCCAAGTTCTAATGATAACATCCCAAAAATTGCTAGAGAGCTTTATAAGATTTTTTAATAATTAATTTATCAACAAAGACATTAACACAAATTTGGCACTAAAACCAAAAAGAAAAATAATAATCAGTTATTAGTTAATGATACAATGAAAAAACCAAGTGTTTATCTCTAAAGTAATTTCTGTAGCAATAGTAAGTAACTGATTTTCTTACAATTTTTTAAATAAGAATTAAATTTTTCTGTGATGTCTCTTCTTCAAATTGACCGCTATAATTCTGGGTGGTGGTTAATTGTTTAACAGAAAATAGTTCTGTTCTTGTTGCTAAGCCCAAAGTGAATTTCCAAAAGTGTTTGTAATAAAATTTAGTTTGAGAGATATTTCTAAACTTTAATCCAATATTTTCTTTTCAGTTACAGGATTGTTTCATAATTTACCTGAAGCAATACCCTTTTCGGAACAGCTAAACCTTTTGATCTTCACTTTTAATTATACGAAATTGGGTTATTCATCTCTTGTTTGAGAGTAAATTTAATTTTCATTCGAAAGCTATTAACGCAATTTTGTGTTTAGTTAATGTAAATTTTTAGACTGCTCCAACAAAAATTTGAATTTTTATCACTTCGCTAGATTTCTACTTGAAAAACACAAATCTGTCACATCCTGCCTAAATCAAAAAGGCAAAAACAAGCTTTCCTCCATAAAGGCCTTATCACATCTTGGATTTTTTTATTTGCTTTGCAAATAAGACCAAAAAAAAACATAGTTATTTAGGATTTCATCCCAATATCCACACCAAAAGCACCTTGACTTTGAATTCCTATATAAACAAAGTTTGTAGCGACCAGGTATGCAGCCCACCGTACAAGCCGGTGTAAGGCGGGTTGCAGGGACTTTAAAGTGACAGACTGACGTTTGACAGTGCCTTTTCGGAAGAATTGACAGAACTGACGTGTGACAAAAGAGGATTAAGAAGGTTGTTGTGGACGAATGTGGTTGTAGTTAGTTTTAATACTTTAAAATTAGAAATAAAGGATTTAAAACGTAAACCGGCTACAAAGTGGCGCCCAACGTGGGGCCGGTAAATCCTTTTTCGTGTATTAGTGTTTTTCTCAGACTTTTCGGAGCAATCTTGTTGATTCTCTGCGTCTGCTTTTCGGCTTAGTTTGCCGCCAATCACCAACGTTTTGGTGCCCTGTTAATGGAAAAAGACAGTTCCCGAACTCAGCGATACCTCAGACGTGAATCTGCAAAAAGCCAACAACCCAACGTTGAATTATCCACCATGGCAACCAACATCGTAATGACACAGGAATTGTTACAACAACTGCTTGCTGGAGTAATGACAAACGTTCCCCGTAACGTGGAACCGGTGCCTGCACTCATACCAGAAGGAAACTTTGTGGACTGCAAATCGCGCTTTTCGGGCAAACGTACAGACAGTGTTGATGCCTTTATCGATGGCATTTCAGTGTACAAACAGTGTGCAAATGTATCTGATGCAAATGCACTTCTCGGTTTATCCATGCTATTAGACAGTGATGCTGCAACCTGGTGGCAAGGTGCAAAAACAACTGTGACAACATGGAAAGATGCCATGGAAGCTTTGCAACATGCTTTTGGAAGAAACCAGCCTCCATATCAAATTTACCGTGAACTGTTCTCCAAAGAACAAGGTAAGGAGCCTACAGATATATTTGTGAATAAAGCAAGAGCCCTTTTGTCCAAATTACCATCAGCTGATGAGCCTATACCTTTAAAGAGTCAAATTGACATGATATATGGCCTATTACATAGTCGTATTAGACGAAATGTCCCACGTGATTCCATTAATTCTTTTGAAACGTTAATTACAAAAGCTAGAGCTGTTGAAGCTAACTTCTCAGAAAACTTTGACAGTAATCTCAGTAACTCTTCGCCCAAAGTGAAAGATGAGGAGAAATTTAAACTTTCACGTCCGAAATGCACATTTTGCCATAATTTTGGTCACACTATTGAAGCATGTCGTAAATATGCGTCTACAAAACCTACGGAAGTTGTCAATACTTCCACCTCGAGTTCCACAGCGAAACCCAGTTTTTCTTGCTATGGATGTGGACTTGCTGGTTACCTTCGCAGTAACTGTCCACAGTGCCGAAGAACTCAAAGACCCAGTCCATCTGAGACCAATTCTGTGGATGTTTTAAACCTTGAAATTTGCTCAAGTTCATATTCAAATGAAAAACCCCTTCTTGAGATTGAAATTGCAGGATTGCGAGGCCTTGCTACTGTCGATACTGGAGCAAAGTACAGTATTGCCGGTGAAAAGCTGTATCAACATCTAAAACAAGTTAGCTGTCCCTCTACGAAAATAAGTTTGACAGTTTCTTTTGCAGATGGGGAACCTCGTAATGTACATGCTGTTCGCTTCGAATGTCAAGTACAAGTGCAGAGCAAACTTTTGACAATGTTCTTTATTGCAATGCCTGAGTATACAAACTCAAAAACATTACTAGGATGTGACTTCATACAAATGTCAAATATTATTTTGGATATACCTCGAATGAGATGGGCCTTTGCAGAAGAACCTGGAAATTTTCACAAATTTTGTACACCACCATCTCAGTCGAATCACGATTGTGAAATTAATATTTTAAATCAACACCTACACCTTCGAGATGATGAAGCTAGTGGAGACATAATCGAGGATGAACAACGCCTGCAGCTAGAAAATTTAATATTACTCAACAATGATGTTTTTGAAGTTTTTTCAGAACCGACTCCGTACGCAGAGCACTCCATAAATCTAACTTCGACTGAACCAACGTCATCGCCGCCCTATCGCATGTCACCTATGAAGAAGGAATACCTGAAAGAGGAGCTCGATAAAATGATTCAGGAAGGAGTAATCGAAGAGTGTGAGTCTCCATATTCAGCGCCAGTGGTTTTAGTACCCAAAAAGAACGGCAAACTGCGCGTTTGCGTGGACTACCGTGCTTTAAATCGCATTACTATTTCTGACTGTTATCCAATACCACGAATGGACGATCTTCTTCATGCCACCGGATCTACTCCGTTTATGTCTACTATAGACCTGCGGTCAGGATATTGGCAAGTGTCAGTGAAACCCTCCGATAGAGACAAAACTGCTTTTGTCTCTCCATTTGGCACTTTTCGTTTCAAGCGCATGCCTTTCGGGCTTAAGACAGCACCAGCGACCTTTCAGAGGTTAATTGACAAATTTCGAACAGGATTACCTGATATTACAATACTTGCTTATCTCGACGATATTATTATATTATCGCCATCTTTTCAGAAGCATATTGAGGACCTAAACAAAGTGTTTGCAAGACTGAGGCAATTTAAACTTACTGCTAATCGCGAGAAGTGTTCGTTTTTATGTGCAAATGTAAAGTACCTTGGACACAGACTTACACGTGAAGGCATTGCAGCGGATCCAGATAAAGTTACTGCCATAGCTGACCTACCACCGCCAAGAAATGTAAAGCACTTACTTAGCTTCATACAAACTGCCTCCTGGTTTCGACGCTTTATTCCAGAGTTTGCTGGAACAGCAAAGCCACTTACGGAATTGACTAAGAAGAACGCTGTGTGGAGATGGGGACAGACTCAACAAAACTCGTTTGACACTTTGAAACGACTACTTACTAGTGCCCCAATACTGCGTCAGGCCGATCCAACTCAACCTTATGTGCTACGAACGGATGCAAGTTCATACGCAATCGGAGCATGTCTGCTCCAGGGGGAGGGACCTAACGAACGCCCTGTTGAATATGCAAGCCGCCTTCTCACGCAAGCCGAAAGGAATTACTCTACAACGGAGCGTGAAGCCCTAGCAGTCGTGTTTGCTGTTCAAAAGTTTCGAGGATACATCGAAGGATGTAAAATCCGCATACTCACAGATCATCAGCCACTACGTTGGTTGATGACACTTAAATCTCCAAGTGGACGTTTAGCACGATGGGCCTTATTGCTACAAGGATTTGACTTAGATATTGAATATACACCAGGACGATGTAATGTGGTTGCTGATACATTATCTAGGCCGCCATGCACCGAGGAAGCTGAATTTTGTGGTATTTGCTCAGTTACCATCGACCTGCCTAAAATGCCACTTGAAGACCTGCGTAAGAAGCAACTCAATGATCCTGATGTTGTTAAAATCATTAACTGTTTCGAAAATCCTGAAAATCAAGTTGACCTAAAACGATGGACAGAGCGGGGATTCATTATGATGAATGGCGTGCTTTATCGTTACTCGTCTGATACTGACTCGGAGGACGCTCATTTTGTAGTACCAAAAGAGTATATTTCAGAAATTCTCTTCGAATGTCATGACTCTCCAGTTGCCGGTCATTATGGCCTTGACAAGACATTGCATCGAGTTTCATCCAAGTACTATTGGGCGACTATGAGACGCGACGTCACGAACCACATTAAGAAGTGCATCCAATGCCAACGGTTCAAACCAGACAACAGAAAACCAGCTGGCTTTCTGCAGACTCCTGTGCTAGCTCAACGATTCGAGGTGTTGTCCGTGGACTTGTTTGGTCCGCTTCCGGAAGCTGAAACTGGAGAGAAGTGGGTGTTTATCATTGAAGACCCTACCACCAAATGGGTTGAACTTTTTGCACTAAAGGTAGCCACCGCCGAAGCCTGTGCACGAGTGCTTATAGATGAAATTATACTTCGCTATGGAACACCACGGCGCGTCATAAGCGATAATGGCACCCAATTCGTTGCAGAAGTAATGCAGTACGTCGCATACACCCTAGGATTCGTACAAAATCTTGTGCCGCTGTATCATCCGGAAGCCAATCCGGTCGAGAGACGAAATCGTGATCTCAAAACGCAACTGGCGATATTAACGCAGCAGAATCATCGTAAGTGGAATGAACATTTACCATCTATCCGATTCGCGATAAACAGTGCCCGGAACGACGCAACTGGATTTAGTGCTGCACAGTTGTGCTTCGGTCGGGAATTGCGCACACCGGGCGAAGTGTACCGAGACTTTCGTGGGGTTATCGAGAACGAAAACTTTAACCATCAAATCGGTTCATATCTTCGAGTGATTGCAAACAATCTATCGCGTGCTCGTGAAAATTGCGAACGTCGCCAAGATGCCTCTAAAGCACTCCAGGACCGACATCGTCGTGAAGGCGAGAACTATCAACCAGGCGAAACAGTTTTAATAGATGTTCATGCCTTAAGTAAGGCGTCCCTGGGTTTCAGCGCCAAATTTGCGCCTCGTCGGGACGGACCTTACGTTATCCTGAAGAAGATATCACCAACCACCTATCAGATAGCTGAAGTAGGTAAAACTGATACGCCTTTGGGAACCTATCACGTATCGGCAATACGAAGATTTGTCGGGAATGACGATCCAGATCCACAGCCCGTAGTCCCTATCCGCAAAAGGGGACGACCTAGGAAGAACACCATTTAAGTTGTTGGATTCTTCCCGGGACGTTGCAGAATCCAAAGGGGGAGGATGTAGCGACCAGGTATGCAGCCCACCGTACAAGCCGGTGTAAGGCGGGTTGCAGGGACTTTAAAGTGACAGACTGACGTTTGACAGTGCCTTTTCGGAAGAATTGACAGAACTGACGTGTGACAAAAGAGGATTAAGAAGGTTGTTGTGGACGAATGTGGTTGTAGTTAGTTTTAATACTTTAAAATTAGAAATAAAGGATTTAAAACGTAAACCGGCTACAAGTTAAATTAAACAAACGAATCGAGTCTTGAAAGTTGTAGGGCCTTCAACATATCCCTGTTCTGAAATAATAAATCCATTACGTTATTTAATAAGGCGTTTCATACTCGAATTTTCTCCGCATTGAACTTTTCCCCAACTTCCCCAACAACTCCCAAATCCAGGCGAAATCTCGCAAGTGTGTCAACAGATTCGGAAAAACTCGAAAGCAGATTTATTACGGGCCAGATCCACGTTTCTAAGTGAATCGGAGTTTTGTTGTTGGGGGGGAAAAAAAATTAATATCCCCCAGGAACATAATTTATTCAGTTAGGGTTTGGGGAATTTCCTAGCTGGGGAATCATTTGACTTGCAAGTTGGAGTAGTGGAAACGGCGTTTTCGGTTTTAAACCAATTACGGGTGTCAAGTAAAAGAGAGCGTAAATAAGCGACGGTTTGTTTTTAAAGTGGAAAGTCGCAAATGTAATGAAAGAAGAAACTTTCGGTCGAGATTTACTAGGAATGTAAGTAAGAAAGGCTATTTGTCTTCTGTCGAGTTGCCAGGGCCATACATTCCAAGCTGCCAGTGAGCGATATAATAAAACACTGGACAAATAATAATTTAGCAAAGTTTTTGCCAGTCCTCGCGGAGTTATGACTCGAATGTCCTGAGGAACTTTCCAGTTTATCGTCAACAGGATTACCAAAGTTACTCGGTCAACCATTAGGATGTATGTTTTTATTTACATCATACATTTTTGGATGAAAAATGACCTTTTTATTGACTTGATATGGTTTTAAAGAAATAGTTCATATATCAAAGTCCATTTAATAATGTCGTGGTTTTCCCAAGTAACTGGTAGATTTCATAATTGTATTAGTTTAAAATGCTTCTATAAAATTAGCAACAGTGTTTATTTAGATTAGTGTTTTTTTTCTACGACCTCTATACAAAATAAAACTTTTCTCTCTCATTTGAGGAATTAAAATATCACTTTTACTCCCTAGGGAGTGGAAATAATTTGCATTGCATTCCGCCCAACAAAAATTGAAACTTTCATTTGTCTAGCCCTACCTCCTTTGAGGCTAATTTTAACAGATGTGTCATTGTTGACAGCTGTCACGTGACATTGACACTTTATAATTCAATTGTGGCGTCATAACTGTCAAACAACCGTATATGAAGCTATAATTTGTTGAACAGAAATTAAAACTTTCACTTTTAACTTTTTAGGCTTACGACTAATTTTGACAGCTGTGACGTGGTTGAAAGCTGTCACGTGACATTAAAACACTTTTTTAACTAGATTCTGACATCATAACTATCAAACACCCGTCCATAAATCTATAAGGTCAGTTTCGTTTAACAGATATTAAAGCTTTCACTTTTACGGCTCTACCTTCAGTTTGAGATTAATTTTGACAATTGTGACGTGGTTGACAGTGGTCACGGGACATTCAGTTTCTTTTGTGACATCACAGCTGTCAAACATCCGTCTATGAAACTAAAAGGTCAACTTTGTTATCTGTCTGCAACGGTTTTCAAGACATTGACGCTTCCCGATTGTGGTACAAAAAGTATTGTTTATGGGTGCATCTCCCATTTTATATTGGAGAGAAAATATAATTTTTTTGGCATAAACATGACTTTTTGTACCACAATCGAGATACATCCTTCCCAAATATGAACAATTTGAATTGGTTAATTACATTGACGTTTGAGAAACGACATTTTCAGGTTATAGTTCCTAACCAGAATGAGATTTTTTGGTTCTCAATTTTTTCTATCTATTGCGTAATCAAAATGGAAAATTTGAGGTGTCAATTTTTTACTGTTATAAAATTTAGCCACTTTGAATTTTAAATGTAATTTGATGTATTTAATCAAAAATCATCATTTTAAGCGGCGTTAATTACAAGATTTTTAAGCCACTTTAAGTGTTGATTTTAGCATTTTCAAATTTTAAATTATCAATATCAGTATTTCTAAAACAATAATTTAACAGAATTTCAGCACAGAAACTACTAATTTAGGCAATGTCTATCTCATTTTAAGCCTTAATTTTAATATTTTTAAGCCACTTGTTGATTTCAGCATTTTCGTAATTTTAACTGTTAATTTCATCATTTCGAAAGTCGTTAAAAATGTTTAAGCAAAGTAAACACTAAATTAGGCTATTTCTATCTCAAACCATCCACATCCTTTAGCGACTTCAATGTAGGGTAGAATGTAGATTCCGCATTTTCTAAACAATTTTTTTGTTAATTTCATATTTAAAAAAATGCACTATCGATTTCAGCAATTTTAAGTGCAAATTGCAGTATTTTTTGACCAATTCTACTGGCAATTTCATAATTTTTAATCGATTTTTAGTATTCATTTCTACATTTTTAAAGCATGTCTACTGTAGATTTTAGCATTTTTAAGAAATTTTATTGTAGATTTTAGAATTTCTAAGCAATTTCAGTATATGAAGAGCACTTTAACGTATATTGTCTATTTTAATTTCAGTGGTTTCAAGTAGATTTTAAGTGTCGATCAACCTCAACATTTCTAGAGAAACTAAAATGTATTTCAGTAAATTTCAGATACTTTTTTAAAAATGCAGTGTCAGCATTTTTTATGCGTTTATTATAACAATTTCACAGTTTTTAAGCGATTTTGAGTATTCGATTGAACATTTTTTAAGCAATTTTATGTTTGATTTCAGTATTTTAGGAAATTCTAGTGTCGATTTTAAAATCTTTAAGCAATTTAAGTGCCACTATCAGCATTTTTAGGCCAGAGTCATGTCAGTTTCAGTATTTCAAATATCATTTACAACAAATTTTATCCAAAAAAAATCAATCTAGGCTATCTCTATTTTAATGTGAGTGCTTTTAAGCCGAGATTAAGTTGATTTCTTCAGAGTTTTTAAAATACAAATTTCAACATTTTTAAAGCAAATAAAACCTATTTCAGCAAATTTCAGAATTAAAATATGCATTGTCGATTTCAGCATTTTTAAGAAGTTCTAGTGCCAATTTTAGTAAATCTTGAGAAATTTTAACATTAACAACAAAAAATTCTTAATCTGGGTTTTTTTTTATTTCAGTGCTTTTCAGTCAATTTCAGCGTTTTTTAAATATCAACCTCAACATTTCTAGAGCAAATAAAATGTATTTCAGCAAATACTAATTTTGACACCTGTCAAGCTTAAAAATGTTACCAAACAATAGACTTCAAACAGTTAACATAAGAAGATGCAAGCCGTTTTGCTCTATTTCTTGCTGATCAGGAGCTATGACACTCCAAAATCTAAAAATGTCATTTTTCAAAGGTCAATATCTCGAAAACCGTTCCAGGTGGATATAGGTTCTGATACATGAAGAAACATGAGTACACCTTAATACATTACACATATTTGTAGCTCTTCAAAAAACGGAGCTACTCCCAGTCCGAAGGGCGTTAATTTAAAAAAAAGCAGTTTGGTACACTCTGTCACTTTTTGCTTTGTAAATTTTTAAGGAGGCCCCTAAGGACAAAAACATTTTAATACAATCTTGTAGAGGATCAAATTTCCTATGACTTTCATTAATTACACTTTCTTATAGCTCCTCAAAAACTGAGCTACCCCCAGTCCAAATGGAGTTAGTTTAAAAAAAGCAGTATAGTGCACATTTTTGCCTTGTAAATCTTTAAGGAGGAACCTAAGGACAAAAACACTTTAATACTAACTATGTAAAATACATTTCATGTTAAATTATTAGTTAATGAGGAAATCAATAAATATCTCGACTAATACAAAAGCATACTTCTTAATACCCTCTACTATACTAATACTAATATAATACATACTACTCATCAACTTATACACCAAAGTACATTGCTCCTTACCTTCCACATTTTTTTTTGTTTTTAAAATACGAATTCTTCACATTTTTACTTTGATTTAATATTCATTACCTACCCGCAAATAATAACAATTAAATTTATACACTAAACATATCACGTTAGGTTATAAAATTGTGATAAAGGGTCGACTAAAATTGAGATATTACTGTCATAACTACCTCAAAAACCGTTTTCGATTTGCAAGTGTAATTTCACATTTAATTAAAGTTTTCCCCAATACACAAAGCGATGTAAATAATGCGAAACAATGAACCCTACATTATTTGTTGTTCATTATTGGCAAATTCATTTCTAGTTGAATAAATGTCATCAATTCGCGGAATTTATTATTCAATCGGATATGTGAAAACAAGTTGTTTATTAACTAATCATTAATTGATTATGTTTATTCAAACGCAAATTAGACGTTTTTATTACAGTTTTTATTGAAGTATAATGACAACTTGCTTGAAGCTTTTATTATAGAATTGAGCCAAAAAATAGAGACGGCTCAATGTAACCATTAACGGTCCTCAATAGAGTTTGAAGCTGCATCTGCGAGTTATTGACAAGCGCATACCGATTCACGTGCCCTCAAAATCGCTTTTCATTATTGGCAGACCCGAATAATAGATTTCGACATGACAAAAATACTGAATATTGAGTGCTGTAATCCCTAGTTGGAACAATTATTTGTTTTCACCGTTCCAGAACAATAACGATGAACTGATACACAATGTGGAGTGTCATTGTCCAATTCAATCAGTGCAGTTTAATTGGGAATTATATCGGGTTATTTTATTGTTTGTAAGTAAATTTTATCTTTGAGTGAGATTAGTTATTGGCCGTTTCAATTTGGAGTGCTGGTGAAATTCGGTTTTGTGTCGGTTTCAAAATGTACGGTAATCACACTGACGTATGTATATCATTTATTGTAGAATATTAGAATTGACGTGCACTTTAAATAGTATTTTTTGGACTCAATTTATGGTTGACGAAAGATAGAGAAAGTTAGTCGTACATGTTGATTGCAGATTGTAATCATGGTTTTCCTCTCTTTCTTAGTTTTGATCTTTTGTTATCAAGTTATCAATTCAATTCTGTATTGCTCTACCAGTAGTCCTTTAGTTAGTCCAGGGTTCTCCTGAAAAAGGTTTTTTGACTTTCTTCAAGCGTTAACTTCTTGCAGAGTTGGGCAGCCCTAACTACTTTTTGGAATGAGTTTACGTAAACCTGCAAATAATCTATTATTTTTTAGTATTTGCAAAACTTTACAAAAAGAAAATGTTTTTGTTTTTATAATGGTGTTTAGTAGTAGCAGCTTTCTTTTCTATTATTGTAATTAAATATTTTTTGAATAGCTGAAAATGCTGTGAAAGAATCTGAAATGTTGAAAATATTCTTTAAACTGCAATTTAAGCTGTGTGCAACCTCCAAACTAAAAAAGAAAATCACGTTTTCAAAAAGTTCTGAAAATAGAACTAAAGTGTTTAAATTGATACATTGACATTCAAATAGCAGAAAGACGTCAAAATATATAATACAGTGTGGTCAAAAAATCAGTTCTAAAAAAGGACAGAAAGTCTAGATTTTCAAATGGAACACATTCTTATAAAACTGTCTGATTCTCTGTTCAAAATTAAAGAAATTTGTATTAAGCCACTTATTTAAAAAAAATCACTTTTTAAATTGATATATTGAACCACCCTGTAACTGTCAAAATAATCGAATTAATGAAGGTCAAAGTAGTAGTTGTCAAAATTAGTCAAAACTGTCTTTATTGTCACTCAACACTTTCTATAGACTTTTATATGTCAATGGATAGAAAATAAAATAGGTTTTCAAAAAGTATGACCGCCTATGTTGATAGGTTGCTTTGTTTGGCCGCCAGAGGGTTCCAAAGCTAATGTTTTCCTTGACTTAAACCGCTCTAATATCCTTAAAAGATTTTTTTTTTAAATCGGGCAGATACGGCCCTGATATTTGGCACAAACCTAGCACAATGATTGCCAAATATAGAGTAGTAGCAAAACTGTAAACATACAATCATTAAGGTCGATTTTCGCTTGCACCAACTGGCCAACATAACGCAAAACCCATTAGGATAGTGGCGGTGTTTCAGGCAAATTTGACTCTTACGAAAATTGTCATTTGCAAAAACAGTTTTTCAAAAAATTTCCAAGCATTACGTCGTGGTAGATCTAGTAAGTCACGTGACCGTGTTTTCCTAATTTTCTATAGTCAAATTAGACTTTTTGTTGCATTCTTTTGTTTAATCCTCAAAAACTCGCTTAATTGCATTACTTTTGGTAAAGTTTTATACGTCAATGGATAGCCAACGAAATGAGCTTTCTAAAAATATCCCAACTTGGGTTAATAGGTTGGACGGTTTAGCCACTAGAGTGCGTCAAAGTTGACTGTTGTTGAATTTTTTCATGACTCTTATGGTGCAGTTTTTTGTTCAATCGTTAATAACTAGCTTATTTGCTCCACTTTGTATAAGCTTTTATATGTCAATGGATAGCTAATGAAATGGAGCTTTTTAATGACGTATAAAAGTTGATTGATTAGTTGTACGGATTCGCCTCTAGAGACAGTCAAAATTTTTGGAAAGTAAAATTACAAAATTCATAATTCTTCCTTGTTTTCCAACGGATTTCATTAAAATTATCAAACTTTATTTATTATATTTATGTTTATATTTTAATGGTGGATGTATAGAAAAAAATATTGTATGATAATTTTATTTATAATATAATTCAGACCTTTTCAATTTTATTAATTATACTAATTTAATGCCCAGTAATTCTTAGTAATGTTGCCAATTCCCAAGTAATGCCCACTAATTCCTACAGTTTGTACACCATAATGCCCCAGTAGATATCACACAGACTAGTTTTTTTTTAAATGTAACTTCTTTTCATTCTAGCTTTGATGGTCTTTTATAACAGTGCCATCTAGAAAAACTTCAACGTTTTTGAAAGCTGTTTTAAATCGAATGCTGCTGTTCTTTTGGACAATTTACCAAACAGACTATTAGCTTTTTACTCCATTTTACTAGAAAATCAGAATGAGTACCGAACAAGCAGCTTAATGATTTCTTATAAAGTACCCCACACTACTCGCGGTAGTATTTCAGTAACTTTTTCATTTCTTTCAAAGAAAAAGCCTTAGTACAATAAAGTAAGAGTTTAAACCAGTCTAATAAAACACAGAGTCACGTATCCAAAGCCCATAAGGGACCAACTTCATCCAGATCGTATTGCTATATACGATCCACTATCTCGGAACAATGCGGTCAGTAAAACTGGTCCTTGAAAGTTCTGGACGGCCGAAAACAAACTGTACTTTAACGACCCCCTCCCGAAAACTATATAAAAGATTTTTTTATGCAAACCTATATTTAGATTGGGCACTTTTAATAGGGCTGGGCTGGGGCTTATTCAATAACAGATCGGTCGACCCTTTTTAAGATAAATGACCGTCAATGTCAGGAGGAAAAAAACCTAAAAGGTTATTTTAGTTTGGAAACAGAGTTTCGACATATTGCAAAAACGCATTGATTCGGGTTAGAAGGAATAATGGAAAGAGGGGAATTTTTTGCGGTACACTCATTCGCCTAGATAATTGAGGCGCGCTCAAAAAGGATTGAGCAACAAAGTGGAACGGACATTTCTTAACAAGATTTTTCCGTAATAAAATGCGGAAAAATGAAGGAAAGCGTCACAGAACCATCAAGACGCGTTAACGTCACCATCAAGTTCCAGCCGAGAAATAGACAAAGAACGGTCAATATTTGCAATTTCCCTCAGACTGGCTGGTGTAAACTTCTGTTAAAGTTCCACAAAACCATAAATTCCGTTTCCTTAATTTCAGGAGCAAATGAATATATCTTGATTAGAAAGAGTTCAACAAAAGCAACTACCTTAAGATGAGTGCTGATGCACATTCATTACTTCCCAGTTCACAAACAGAATAAATCCCGATCTTTTTGCCAGCAGCGACTTCCGAATTAGAGACGCTCCAAAACAGTGGCAGAGCTGGAGCGTTTTTTCAGATAGAACCGTTGAGGTGTTGCTCAAAAATAATCTTTGCGGACGCCTCTGATCGAAAACTCTGCATTAGAACAGACATAAATTCGTGCAGCTTTATAACGCAGCCAACATCGTTCCGGCTCGTTGATGCCGAATAAATTACTCGGCTTTTTCGCATCGGATGCATATTTCAAAAAATTAGTGAGCGTTTGACACTTTCATCTTTCATCTTTTTGTGTATCTTCGCCAGCTGCCGCTTTTGTGGCTCCGAAACAGTGTCGGTTTTCACTTCAGTTTAAACTACTTTGTCGAAGCTTTATGTGCTTTTTTTATTGCGGAAAAACTAGCCTGATTGCTTCTATCACGATGTAAATTCAAGTTAGAGCATAGATGCAAAGGACTTTTAATTAAAATTTTAATAACTTTGCTCATAAACAGACTTGAAATTCCTGAATAAAGAACGTTTAGATAAAAGGTTTTAGAAATGTCTCATGAACTTATAATACTGGTATGGTTCAAAAGCAAATAAGTCCGACGTCATTGTCTTAGTTTTTGTATACCGAAATTCCAACAGAATATTTTATACAATTTTCTGAAATCTTTGATTCTCGTGTCCACTAGAAGTCGTTAATATGTTTCTGTTAAGGTACATTTATAGCACAGAGACAATTTAAAAAAATTCTTGGATAGGCAATTTTAAATAGGATTTTAGCGGTACTTAGAGGTCCCTGGCATTTCCAAAATGATTCTAGAGACCTCGGGTAATTGTACAAGCCTCTAGAATCCTAGAGAACTCAACCTTCCAATTTGAAAAAGAATCTAAAACATTTAGGGCAATAATTTGCGCATTTAAAAAAAAATCTTTTATTGTATTTAGAGCTCACAAGCACTTTAAAATATTTCTAGTGGCCTAAATTTTATTGACAATCATGGGGAGCTTTTCAGACTTGACTGGGACTGGGAATTTCAAAAGAATTCTAGAGGTTTATGGCAATTTTAAGAAAACCTTGAAAAGAAAGCTACGATAGTCGATTCTAGTGATTCTGATGCCTCCGGAAATACTTGATATTAAGGTTTTTGCTTGTTTTTAGCTTCTGGAAAAGTGCTCTTAGTAGTAATTAGAGCTCAAGAACATTTCAAAAATAATTCTAGAGGCCTAAATGCTAGTTTACAATCTTGGGGAGGTTTTCAAGTTTCTGAAGGTTATCAATTGAACTTTTTTAGAATGTTTTTAGTAGTATTTAGAAGCTTCTAGAATAATTTCCAAAATTTCAAAATGATTTTCTAGCAAATTTTTAAAAAATTACCTACAGGTATTTTTGCAGAAATTTACATTTTCTCTCTGGCATTTTCAAAACGATTATAGAGACTTCCATCTAATTTTGGGTTGTTTGCAATAGTACTTAGAGGCATCTGGCATTTCTAAAATCATCTAAAGGTTTTTGACAATTTTAAGGGTGAGGGCAGTACTGTTTTCAGCAGTACAGTAAGTAGTATTTGAAAAACTCTAGTTTATACAGCATTTCCAAAATGATTCTAGAAAGAGACCTCGGGTAATATTTGGGACGTTTTAAGTAGTATTTACAAGCCTCTAGAATCCTAGAGAACTCAACCTTGCAATTTGAAAAATAATCTAAAAGATTTAGGGCAATAATTTGCGCATTTAAAAAAAAAATCTTTTATTGTATTTAGAGCTCACAAGCACACACAAAAGAATTCTAGAGGTTTATGGCAATTTTAAGAAAACCTTGAAAAGAAAGCTACGATAGTCGATTCTAGTGATTCTGATGCCTCCGGAAATACTTTATATTAAGGTTTTTGCTTGTTTTTAGTAGTATTAAAACAAGCTTCTGGAAAAGTGCTCTTAGTAGTAATTAGAGCTCAAGAACATTTCAAAAATAATTCTAGAGGCCTAAATGCTAGTTTACAATCTTGGGGAGAAAATTCCAAAATGATTTTCTAGCAAATTTTTAAAAAATTACCTACAGGTATTTTTGCAGAAATTTACATTTTCTCTCTGGCATTTTCAAAACGATTATAGAGACTTCCAGCTAATTTTGGGTTGTTTGCAATAGTACATAGAGGCATCTGGCATTTCTAAAATCATCTTAAGGTTTTTGACAATTTTAAGGGTTAGGGCAGTACTGTTTTCAGCAGTACAGTAGGTAGTATTTGAAAAACTCTAGTTTATACAGGGTGACCCCCATGTAATGCGACACAAATCAGTATGAGTTTTCTTTATTAAAAATAGGAAGAAAGTCATATGAGCATATGAGAAAAACCAAGATAGAGGGTTTTGTTAAACGTATTTTTTGGTTTTTCTAAATAATAATATTTGAAATAACGTTGATATTTTGATTTAAATCGTTATTTAGAGGAAGCTCACTTCGAGCAACTGTTCTAATTTGTTAACGTTTTTTTGCATTTACTAATATTAAGTTGTTAGGTTAGGTTAGGTTCGGCATAGAAAATGACAAAAAAATAGACTTAAGAATGTAATTACCCCCGTCTAAAAAATGTACTTAATTTTACCATATACATCAAATATTAATTTTGCAACTCAATAGACCCTCAAAAAGTAATATTGTCACGTTTAAATTGTAAAGCCCTTTTGGCCCAGCAACAAACGAGACGTGCGTTTATTACTTTGATAAACGGCTTCACCGAGATCTTGTTTCAGAGGTAGAATCAAACCACTTGGTAGAAAACTCTAATTTAATAACTAAATAGCAGTTAAAACTAAATGACAAAATGGTTGGTTTAAATCAGAATAAAACCTTCAAAATTCACTTCCTTCATTTCACCTTCAGGTGAATCAGAATAAAACCTTCAAACATAATTCTCAAAAGTAACACTTTAAGCAATACCTTTTATGTGGACAAAATATTACAATAATTAAATAGATTATACTTTGTTAAACAATGATGAGGGCAGCTTTCTGGAGGGTTTGGCACTCGCGATTTATTATAATTTAGGAAATGGTTTACTATTCAATTAACTTACGAACCCGGTGCGGGTTGCAGAATTCGGGACGACTACATCATGGTGTTATGAGGCGGAGTCTCCGACCGTCTCCCTTACAAACGCATGTCGAGCTTAATTTTTACCTGATTGATTGGCTGACGGAGCCAGCTTCCTCTTTCTGCATAGCAATAGCAGTGTTTTGCCATCTCCGAATATCTGTTTTAATTTAATGAAATTATACTTTTAAATAATAAGTCCATCTTTTAAATTAATGGATTTTCCATTCGTGACAATATTTCTAATATGACATAGAAACAACACTATAATACATTAAACGTAACACCCATATAAACATTTTTCTAATTTGTACCAGAAAAAATACTGAGACTTACTACTTTTTAGATTTGTTTACAAAATACCGAAAAAGTAGTTACAATTTTATGTCATTAGCACTATTTAAAATTGACTGAACTAGTTCAAGCACCACGTATTACTAACTGTTACTTCTGTAAGAAAAGTTTCTTAGTTAGCCTTCATTAGTTACAAAACAATTAGTTAGTTTTACAACAAACAATTAGTTACAAAAAGTAAATTAAAAACTTTCAAAGTAAGTTTGTGTTTTTACGACAATGCTAGTTGTCTTATCGTTCTAAAGATGCCTATTATTTATTTCATGGTTAGAGTGTTCTGCATTTTTGCTCATCCATAAGTTATCCGCGCATATTTACGGATAGAGCCCATTACATTTCGTCGCAACATTAGTTTTCTACGTGAACTAACCTTTTCAGACGCTGCTTTTCAGTGCATTTCGATTCTCACTGATTTGATCAGCTATTGCATTTTTATGAATGTATTCAATACAAATTTGTATTACTCTACTGGGCAATCAGATAAAATGAGAATATTTGGAAGGTATCTTATAGAAATTAGGGCAAGCTATTTTATGTTCGTTTGTATTACAAAGGGAAATATAACGGAAAGAAATGGTTCTTGTTCTCGTGTGTTCAGAAATTAGTTAACACAAAAAAACTCCACAATAAAAAAAGAAGAATTTCAGAATGTAAAACTTCTTTTTCTTAAGGCGCCGTCTTCATACGTTGGCGATCCAAATGGTTAACATGGTCCTGGATACTGCAGCTCTGAAGATGTCTATTGATGAGCAACCAAACCATCTTCTGAGATCCTTTCACCATGAATTTTGACGTCTGCCGATTGATTTCTTTCCTTGTCTCCTCTCTAGACCAGGGTTAATAATCCAACTTACACAGCGGTACAGTAAAACCGAGAAAACATAACACTTAACCATACAAATTCAAAGTTTTCTTTGGGTCGATCTCATCATTTATTATTGTGTCCAGATATTTGAAGGAGGATACTTGTTGTACGATTTTCCCCTAATCGACAGGTTGGCGTTGATGTTATAGTTTTGATAAAAATAAGCACTGGTTTTTTCAATATTTATGAACAGTCCATCATGTTATCTATCATGTCATCTGCCAGTATAACTAGAATAGAGCAAAACAAAACGATTTTAAATTATAAAACGTTCCCAAAAATGTAAAGGTTTATCCTGTGTAGTACCTTATTTTTCCACGACAAACCAAGATGAATTATTCTCATTAACAACCGCTATCAGAATTCAGTCAAAGCTCCAAAAACCTGCCCGAGTGCTCACATTAATTCTGATTACAATCCAGTTATAGCTAAACCCAGAATAAGGATGATAAGGATAACAAAGCGTCTAAACAACTATATAAATGCAAAACTATTAAAGAATTTTGAAATCCATGATACAGTTAGGAAAGAGGTGAATGATTGTATGAGAGATATTAGTGCAGTAGTAATTTTAATTATGAAATTAGTATAGATGAAATGTGGAAGCAAATACAGAGTTTGTAACAATAGCAAAAAAAAATCTAAGAGGCAAAAGAACCAAGAAAAAGCTTACATCAGAAATTCTTGATCTTATGGAAGAAAGGAGCAAAAGCAGACAACAAAGATGAGTACTGGACACTAAATAAAACAGGACAGAGGACAATGGAGAAAGCAAAAGAGAAATAAGTAGCAGAAGATTCAAGATGAAGAGTAATTCTTAGTTTACAAAATTCAACTGGTCGTCAAGCACAGTTTAATTTAGCTTAATTACTGCTCTTAAATCCTCTTTCTTCTTCTTCTTCAATTGCCTTACACCTTTTGGACGTTGAACAAACACTATCTTAGATATTGCATCCAACAGATTTTTTTTCTACCCTTTTTACCATCCACTTTGCCCTGAAGGAAGCTGCTAATGGCGATATTGTCGTGTCTCATCAGATGGCCAAAGTATTCCAAGATATTCGGAAAACACGCCGATATATCCACATTTCAAAAGCCGAGATCTTTTGCATAAGTTGTTCTGTCACGATCCATGCTTCTACTCCATATAGCAAGACTGTGAATATGTAGCATTTTATCAGTCTATTTTTTTGTGGTAGTGAAACGTTTCTTCCTGTAAATATGATTTTCATTCTAACCAAAATTTGATCTTGCCTTCTCTATCCTGGATTTGATTTCTATGGTCATGTCCCATTGACTGTGGACAATTGTTCCTAAATATGTGTATTTCTTAACGTGCTCTATGGGTGTTTGGTTTAGTGTAAGTCTTTCTATTGCTATTCGTTGTTTGCTAATGCACATCCACTTTATTTTTGAGATATTTAGTTGTAGTTCGAGTTCCTCGGATATAGTTCACCTTCTGTAATAGACTCTGAAGATCTTCATCAAGACTACTAGCTACGATGGCAGTGTCGTCAGCGTATCTAATGTTATTGATGAGTTCTCCATTCATCTTTAGTCCCTCTGGGGCATCATCAATAGCCTCGTCAAAGATTGCTGAAATAAATTGAAAAGTGTAGGCGATAGCACGCATCCTTGACGGATTCCTTGTTTGATTTGAACGTCTTCCGATAATTCCCCAGCTAATTTTATCTTTGCAAATCCTCTTTACTGCGATAAAAGTGCATTAATATCAAATAATCTGTCCGTCGTAAACTGGCATTCATATTAATGTATTTTATTACAATGGCCTAGTTTCAATTCGTTAATCAATAATTTGAAGGGCTAATATAAAGCCGTCTTAATATTCATTAAGAAGCATCAATTATTGAGCAAATTGCAATATGATCTACCAATTGTGTAATAATTCTCTATTGTTTTGTAAATTAATTTTTAATGTAAATAACCATGCAAGATATACGCCATTAAATTCGGTCCTTTAAAATTTGAACATTCGGTATACCTACTTGCAGTAATTGCAACGATGAATAAATTTTCTTCTCTTATGGAATTTTATTACTAAAACAACGGACACCTATACGTACAAAAGTTATTAATGGTGGCCCACCTGAAATTACTTTTGCTGTTTGCCGTTCATATTTTAACCGTTAGCGGTTGCGAAGTTTCATTTTGGGAGAATGTCCGAAAACAATTCGGCTAAGTGCCGGCTAATAATTTATTTATCTTTCAATTATTACGAAATTTTGTAAACGTCACGATTGGTCTGGATTTATCGTCGAAACGACCAAATAAAAAGCGGAACGCCCCGTTTATTATGTGTAATTAATCAACGGGCGTGCGAGAGTAGCTGGGCATAAATCACGAGAAGGATTTTAATAAAACCACCAATAAAAATGGATACAGAAAATCGTATAAAGCAAAAAATGAACCGGCTGTCATGGCCTGGATATTGTCTCTTTAAGTGGTTTTAAGTACTTTATGAACTTCAACCCAACGCGGTCATATTAGTAAACTGTTTTCTGAAGTTAACCGCGATAAAGTTTTCGATATATACCTGCAGTATTATGTGGTAATGAAACTCGGCTTTCCATGAAACTATAGAATTACAACTTGACTCGTTTAGTAATATAGCAGGCAACTTCAAGCTTACACCAGCCAACCAAATTAATTGAAAGTACCTTAGATACAATAGACTTCGTTTGGAATTATAGCCCTTTACACTCTCGGCAACAAGAAAAAAGAAGCATTAAGTTTAATTCCGTTAATGTGCTAGACACCACATAAAATGTGCTCTTCCGGCGAAACACCAATTACCGTTACATCACCCAGTCCCTAACGAAATTTCGAAAGTAATAAAGACAAATTCCGCAACATATCCTTTGTGCAGTAACTTTTGATGTTCTCGACGAACTTGGAGCCTGTTTAAATTGGGAAATGAGAAATTATGTTACTGAAGTCAATTAATATCTCTCCTCTTTGAGGGTGAACATTTTCAAGGGGTGCGACATTTAGCGGACTTCATATAAAGTTAGAAGGTGTCAATAAGTTTGAGCATTATAACACTAACGAATAAATAATAGATAATATTGTCACGAATGGAAAATCCATTAATTTAAAAGATGGACTTATTATTTAAAAGTATAAATTCATTAAATTAATATTCGGAGATAGCAAAATAATAAAATGCGTGAGGCAAGATTACAGTCAGAATGCAGATAGTGAATTGGGTATAAATTAAGCTGGACATGCGTTTGTAAGGGAGACGGTCGGAGACTCCGCCTCATAACACCATAATATAGTCGTCCCGAATTCTGCAACCCGCACCGGGTTCGTAAATTAATTGAATTGTAAGCCATTTCCTAAATTATAATAAATCGCAAGTGCCAAACCCTCCTGAAAACCCTAACTCAACATCCAAGAATTCTACAACGTTATTCACGTTATTCAACAAGGAAATTGTGACACAAATATGCAATTTCGAAAAAGAGTCACTTTGGAGAAGAATAGAGGTTTATTGTGTCGATGTAAATGCATATACCGCTAAAGAGCAAGACAAAGATCTGATCAATCATCAAAAGAAACATAGAAAGATAGATGATGCAGGCCCATGAGATCCATATACTCTATCTTCTTTTTCATGTGCCTTGCCCGTTCCTCCGGACGTTGACAAATACTGTGGAGAGCTCGTCTCTGCCAATCTGAAAAGCTTACCAGCCTCACGAACCCCTGTCTGTTACCTTTATGTGTCTCAGCCGGACATTGATTCAAAAAAAAGTCTCTCGTGTTTGGATATCAATTCTGAACCCCAGCTGAGCATCGTCCAGATCAAACTCCCCTGTATCTGCTATGCTATAAACCAACAACCAAGTACGCCATCAAAAAATAAACATCTACCAAAGACAATGAAGCATAGCTTCCATAGAAAAATAGCTTCAAACCTTAACAGTATGAAAGATCTAATGGAGAAAAATATCAGCAAAAACGATCTATCGTGTCACCCCCGTTACTAGGATCTGGGCTGTGGCTCATAAGATTTCCTCCTTTGGCTTCAAAAAATTAATGAAAGCTACCAGCTGAGTCGGTTTTAGAGAAGAAATCTCCCCATTATTGATGATGCTGCTACAAACCAAGGGGAGTTATGTTTGTGACTGCATCACATTCACAAAGCAGGTGTTCAGGAGTCTTTTCCTTATCTCTACAAAATCTGCAGTTTCTGTGTTTTTCTAAGCCTATCCGCTTTAGGTAGCCTCTCAAGCGCTAGTGCCCTGAGAGGACGCTTGTGAGTGAGCGTAACCTCTTTTGCTCAATTTTCAAATTCTTTACTCCTTCTCCTTTTGCTTCCAGAGCTTGGCTCTTTCGTGTTCCTTTTTCTATTTAAGCTCCTGTTCACCGGTGTAATAATCCAAGCTACAGAAGGGTAAAAGAAGTCCTGGCCTCTTTTTTAGCCAGAATATTGGTTCAGGTCTCATTTCCTTCAATTCCCCTGTGTCTTGGAACCCCGAGCAAGATGACTTTAATATTTTTGTCTATTTAATTGAGTTTGCCTAGACCTGTTGCTACCGTTTTAGAGGCTCCAAGTATTTGGTTCTTGGCCCAAACAGTCTTGCTCCTATTCTGTTGTGTGTCTTGGACCCATCCGCATACCATTTAATGGTGTGTTCGACCAGACGCAGTAAGTAACATATTCGTTAGTTCACTCTCTCTTGTTGCTTAACTTGGTGAAAAACGTCCAAAGTTATATTTCCGGATAGTTTCATCTTTCGGATACGTCATATGTGGAATGCTTTTCGATAGAGATGTCCAAGCTCTTTTACTTAGCAGCATTTGCTCTCCAACTCCGTTCTTAGCCATTCTAGACAAAGCTGCCTCAGCGGATCATGGCTCATGTAGGAATACCCTTACTTTGCTAAGGGTATTTCTAGCAGTACCTTGTCTGGATTTATTGTATCAAGCAGCCACCCCATAGGTAATCATGGCGGTATACATCCATTTCAGATTGCTTGGGTTACAACCACGGGTCTTTCCTGTCAGGCTCCTACATACCATTAAGGCTCTTGTGGCTTTGCTGACAGTTTCCTGAATGTCCCAAAGAAGTTTGTGATCTAGTATTATTCCTAGACATTAACTTCTTGCTTGAATATCATGGTTTCTCTAGATATCTGGATCATATTTACCAGCTTGCTTCTTCTTGTGAATGGTACACATGGCCGTGCACCATCTTTCAGTGACTTGGATATGCGCTTGACTACTACGTACCTTATGCAGTGTCGGTCAGTGCTTGTTATCTTGTTAAGTAGTTTATCTACTACTAAGCTCCACACCTGGGGGAGCTTAGTAGTAGATGACTCGTGGCACACCTGGAGGAGTGCCACGAGTCATGGTGCTACTACCCACTGTAGTTTCAGCAGGCCTGGTTGCAAGCATCTCGCTTATCAAATTCTCTGGCTCATCCTTAGAAAGTTACAATTTTGGCAACACATTTTCGTCTAAAGTAGTCCTTGAAAATATCAGATAACTTTATTTTAAACAGAATCAACGTTAAGAAAAGGAATAAAATATAAGAATATACACAGTACTAAATAAGGAACAGATTAACATCAAAATCTTCAGTCATTGGACACATATTTAGGACAAAACTAGTGTTTTGCTGTACTTTTTCAATGACATTTGATAGAGTAGCATACAAACATAGCAATTTTGCACTAAAATTTCCAATAAAAAATTTTCGACCCGATATTAACATAAACATTAACTTACATTATTTTATTTGATTGGTGGTATAGAAAGAATTATGATAAATCGTTTTAATTGTGAAGTACAATTGATTAATTGCTCCAAGTTTAACCATGTCGATGTCAGCTGTCAAACCTTTGGGCAAAGTTTAAATGATCGGTTATTTTGGGTAAAATTAGTGCTGCGGAAACCCGGAGAAATCAGGTCGAAAGTTTGATTAGATTGGGGTTTCGAGTGTTGAGCTCTGCAGTAAATTAGCGGTGAACATAAATCGGCTCGACTAAGAACCCCAAAGGAAAATCATTTTCAACAAAGCAAAACACGATCGATACGAAAGAAAACATAGTTTATAAAATGACTCTGTTCAGTATGCTGAAGCTGTATGCTGTGATTTTCCGTACTTTCATCCGTCCAACGAAACTGTCGTTCATAATAATGCAACATCTCATGCTACAAAGGTTTCGATATTCAATACTTGCAATCCACTCGACGTCCTGTGCTCCAGACATCAGATTTTGGAGTATCGAAATGCCACTTTGCAACTTGGAGAGTTTTAGGTTATCCCTCTTTAAAACTGCCACAACGTCACCCTTAAGCTTTTCTTTTAAGAAACTCTATGAACTAGATATTCGATTACACTAGAGATGGGGCTCTGTAAAAGGTCCAGGTCAAATACTGGGTTTGTTTAATTTTTTATTACCGATTGTAGTAAAGTGCAGTGGGTGGTGAAAAAACTCTCTTTGCACTGACAAGCATCCTTTTATACCAGCATCTAGCTACACAATAACCACACAAAAACTACTCATTGGTTTGATGGCGGGTTTCTTTCAAAGTCGGATATACAAGTCGCAAAGCGTATTGATTCGATCAAAAGCCGCTTGTTCCTGTTTAGGGGGATGTCACGATTAAGCTTTGAAAGCCATCCGGAGGGCTTTTGCGTGTCGTTTTGCCTAGATGTTTACTTTTTATTAAGATATTTTTGGATTTTACTGATTTATATTCAATACGGAACACGGTATCGGCAGACCGTCCCTTCATGAAAGGATTTTTATGTTTTTGGCGTTTTCGTATCAGTTGTTGCTTCTGAGCTTAGGAAAGTACACATTGAAGTCGAGAGCTTGATGTTCGACGTTGTTTTTCAAGTGATTTTGTGGATATCAACATGAATCCACAAAAAAACAGTTAGTACGAACGTTGATGCATATATGGCAAAAATCAAAGTGAATTGGGATGACGTAGAAATGTATGTAATAAGTAAATGTCTTGAATGTGACAAACAAAGAAGCTTCACATTCAAATCCTTTTCACTGCATTTTTTCAACAGTAAACAAGATTGTAAAAATTGGCATATTACACAGATTCCTGCTTCATGACAGATTACATCTAAGTCTGAGGGAAATTGATAATAAATAAGTGTTGTATAGGGCAATTACATTTTAATCAAGGAAACAGAGAAATTCGAAAATTCCTTTAAAATAAGTGAAATAGTTCAATTTTAAATGAGAAAAATTAGCACAATTTTTTCCGTAGTCCATCGAGATATAGAATTCTGTGTAGGTTCTTGGGTTCTAGTTTGTAAGAAAAACACAATAATCTATTGCATGACAGCTTGTATTTAAACGTTTCGAGGCTGGGATCATCAGTAGCGCAAACTATAAAGAATTAAGAAAATTGAGAAAAAAGTCAGGAAATAAGGTACTATTGAAGTTGACTTATTGAAGAAAATTAGACTGTGACTTTAAAACTTAGATTTTGTTGTAGTAGAAAATTGTGTTTCATGTCAGTTGAACGTGTTTTCTGTCACTTTCTTAGTGGTTACTGTCGTTTATAACTAAATTTAAAACTTTTTGTGAATATTATGGAGTATCTAGAAAGCAGTTTAAAAGATATAAATAGAAAAATAGAATTATGAACATTTGCTGCTGAAGGAAAAAAGGTGGTAGCACACTTATTTTTATATAAGTTTTGTATGTACAGGGTGGTCAACTAAGAATGCTAGGTACTGTATCAAGGAAACCAAAAATGATACATGTTTGAAACAAAAATTGTATCAAATAATGTCCCATAAGGAATGTGGCCATAAGGAATACATCTAAAATATTTACGTGATACCAATGTTGCCGCATCTACATGAAATCAGTAACAACCACGAATTTTTGTTCGACAACCCTAATATCTAACAGTTTTTGTTCCAATCAGTTTTTCTTTAAATGTTGTCGTTTTCGAGATATTGACTATTAAACATCGGAATTTTCACCCTTCGGAAGGCACAACAGAAAAGAACAGTTAAAGATAGAGCAAAACGGTTTACATGTTTCTATCTTACTTTTTTTGAGATCTACCGAACAATAGTATTTCAAAATTTTTGAAAAAATTTGAAATTTTGAGTATTTTTTGTTATATTTAAAATTTTGAAAGTACCTTCGTAACCTAGAACTACGAAGTAGTTCAGTTTAGTTTTTTTAGTAGAAGTAGCTTAGTTACAAGGTGGATTTAACGTAAATTTTAGTATCGAAAGCTAGGTTAGGTTAGGTTAGGCAAAAAACATTTTGAGTTAGCAATTTTAATAAAACGAAAAATACTTGGTATTTTTAATTTTAAAACTAGAGGCGAATACAAAAGATCTTTTAGTCTGAATGAACGATTAGTTACTTACTGATCAGTTATATCCAAGATTAATCATTTCGAAACGGGCCATTTTTAATGACTCTTACCTCGTTTTATGATAAATAGAGGAAAAACTCAAAGTTTGCGGTCCCAAAAATGTATTTTACATTTATAATTTTCTTGGTAAACTTTGTGAATTATGATTTTCAAGAAAGATTGTTGAATTATAAACTCTTTTTCAGTTACAATGAAGGAGAGGTAAGGCACGATATAATTACCGGTTAAAAATACATATAGTTATATTTTTATGTATCTACCACAATATTTTACGTATACTAACACTGAACGTAACAGCGGGTGTTTGCCCTGATTAATCCAACAATAAAATAATGAAAACAAATCGAGGGTTCCCCCAAAAATATATATGGCGTTTTTAACGGTTTATGCGGTCCAATAAATGTCGTTATTTAATGTGCACTAAACCGGGATTTACGGCTGAATTTATCTTCGGCCGATTAAGCCCCGGACTGCACTGGTTCCTAAAACCACAAATAAAATAAACTATAATCCGATATCTGGGCTTGACCACATCTCGACTGCTAAGCCCTGATATCGGGACCGAAGCGCCCGCGGACCAGCTTTATGATTTCTGGGGTGCCCCGTTTCCGGGATTTATTTTCTGGAATGAGGGAAGAGGAGAGTTCAGTTCCATCTTTTCAGTAAACGGCCTCTAATTAGGCTAACTAGTGCTCACCGTTAATTGCCGATGACGCTCGGAGCCATCCTGATTTACTTTCAAGTCTAGCTTCCAGCGTCTTTTGATTTGTTTTCAACGTCGGATTCAATTACCTGGAAAAGCACTGGTAAATCGGAATCTTCCTAATTAGTCGTTCGAGTCTGTTTTGAGAACATCGTTAGCTTTGAGCCAAATTTCAACTCGAGAACAGTCCAGAACATAACTCCTAATCTTAAAATAAATCCGCCATGTATCCCTTCTTTTAATTCAACAGAATTGAAGGCGGAAAGTTCTCCGCCTGGCCAATCGAGATCATTTTCACAATTTCCATCATATTTTATATTATTTCTCGGGTTTTTGAGTTCGTTTTAGAATTGGAGCAGTCCCACCTAATATCTAGGATAAAATTGCAGACGATTTTCCGGAGGTTTATGAAGTCGGATACGTCGGATATAACTCGGTATCTTGTTATTTACGACTGTTGTAGTTTGGCTACGGGCTACGGGATGTGTGTCGCCTTGTTTGTTATTTTATGGAACTTCTACTGGTAGTGAATTAATATAGTCAGTCACAAACTATAACTGTCCAAATAACTAAGTTGAAGCTGTTAAAGTGGGAACTGTCAAACTCGATCCAACCTGTCTTTATTGTGAAATAAGTTGGTTTTTGTACGACATGTCTAATTTTGAGTAATTACAAAGTTTAAGCTAAGACATAAAATTATCTTTACGTGTTGTATGTTCTTTTTATCTAAGATAACTAGTTAAAAACATGTTTTTTCAGATGTTCGAATAGATGAAAAAGGATTTCTCAAATGGTGTCCTCGAACTGAATCCCTTACACGTTTTTCTTTGTAGTTACTTTGGTGATTTGGAATCAAGATTGATCATCATCACAATGGTTTCAAAAAGTGTAAAAAGTTTTGACAGATTTGATTTCAAAACTTTATAATTACTTTGTCTATTGATTCAGGTTGGAAAACATATTTCTATATTTGCATATAATCGTATTCGTAAATTACCGTATGATGTCAAAAATTGACCCCCTGACATTATCTTGATTTACTTGAAATGTTAGTGAATTTATCGTAATCATGATAAGGTTTTAAAATAAAATTTTGCCATGAAAAGAAAAATGAAAAAATTTGGTATATTTGATGCTTAGAAAATTGTATTGTTACGTACCAATTTGCGGTAGTGCATATGCTGTTTAGTTTCCAATGTACAGGGTGGTCCAGTTTTAAGTGTCAATAATTCACCACTCGATAGCCAATCAAAAAATAAGTTGACTTGCATTATGTCATTTTTATGAAAAACGTTTCCTAAAGAACTTACAGTCCTTCAAATTTCAATTTAAAAAATCGTTTTATAGTGTAAAACTGAACATTCAAGACTTGTGAGAGTCCAAAAGTCTATTTTCAGGACTTCAATTGGTGTACAACTCAATTTTCTGGACTGGAACAAGTCTAGAAGTAAATTCAATTTTCGAACTATTTTATTTCTAAAAATTAGTTCGCAATACTAATATCGTAGCATTTGATACCAAATTTTTTTACTTTTATTACTGAAGAAACTTGACTTTTGGACATATTCTTAAACTCGATTTTTCAGTCTTAAAAAGCACTAAAAACAGTCTGAATTTCTTAGAGATACTACAATTTATTGCACCTATGATGAGTGTAGAAGTCAATTTAATAATGAAGAAGCTTGAAATAACATTTTCAAGACTGTGGACAGTGTACAAATTGGCTTTTAGACCTGATAAGTCAAAAACTTTGTAAAGATAGTCTTAAAACTCGATTTGAGGTACTGAAAACAGCCTTAAAGCACTAAAAACAATCTAGATTTTTAAGAAATACTCGAATTTTTAGCACTGAGGTGTCTAGAAGTCGATTGAATAGTGACAAAGCTTGGAATGCCATTTTAAGTCTATGAAGAATGTGAAAATTGTTTTTAAGTTTGCTGTGTCAATAACTTGGTAAAGATAGTCTTGAAACTCGATTTTCCAAGCTGAAAGCAGTTTTGAAACACTAAAAATAGTCCAGAATTCTGAGAAAATTAAAAGCAAGAAAAGTTAGTTTTCAATACAATTTTCATGAATCTAATGTCAATGTCCTCTATCTAAGACTATTTTCAAAACTAAAATATTTAAATTTGTCTTAAAATTATGAAAACTTACTTCAAATGCAAATTTTAAGCTTCTGATGTTACTTTTCATTAGTTCATAGTCACTTTTTGGTGTTCAGGTCAATTTTTAAGGTTTAAATGTATGAATTTGTAATGAAAAATTCTAGAAAAAGTAGTTTTTTATGTCTACAAGTACAAATCAATTTTCAATATTAAAGTCTCTAAATTAGTTTTATCTTTTCTCAGTCAATTTTCAAAACTAAAGTCTTTCAGTTTGTCTGGAAACTATGAAAACTAGCTACAATGATATTTTTTAAGTTTCTTAAGTGAATTTTCCGTTTTCAAGACAATTTTTAAGTTGGGTTGGGTTAGTTTTGGGTCTTTGAACGTAATAACTGAATTATCTCGTAAAGGAAGTTTCAAATCAGAATTTTATAAGAGATAATTTCTTTTTCATTGTAAACAATGAAATTAAAAAAAACACGTAATTTTTGAAAAATATCTAGAGACGTAGAAGATAAGGCAAAAACACTAAAACCATCTTCCTGTATCTAGGCTACTGGATAATTTCATAATGAGTATTAATTTCATAATGCGTGTTCCAAATTTGATCAAAATTGCTCCAACGGTTTGACAGTTATGACAAAAAACTGATTTTTTAAACAGAAATTTGAAGGACTCTATTTTCCTTAGAATGCATTTTTCAGAAAAATGACATAATGCATGTCAACTTATTTTTTAATTGGCTATGGATTGGTGAATTATTGACATTTAAAACTGGACCACCCTGTATAATACTTCCAAGTTTTGCTCAACTTTTGGAGCTGCGCAGATGAGAAAAATTTTTGATTTGACAAGCCAAATCCTAATCTGTCTTCTTCTTTTGAGTTCTTCTAACTTTTGAGTTCTGGCGGCTACATAATTATTAAGGACCAGTACTTTCACTTTTTTAAAGATAATTTCCATAGAATCTAAGAAATCTGACTCTACAATTGGTCAATTCTGTCATTTTTGTTAAAATTTAACCGGACGTGAAAGTACCGGTCCTAATTTTATTGTGTTTAAAACTAAGTTTACGGTATTGTTGTGATTTGTGTTTTCCTTGTGGGTTGTACTGAAATTTGTAAATCACAACAACAATTTTATACTATACGGAAATAATCGATAAAAGATATCAAAGTTTTACTCTAATATACGAGAAACCGAACCTAAACAGTACAAACGATTGAGTTTGACTACTACCTATTTCTGATTTTTCACTTTTTTTAAATAAATTGTTTTCTAAAAAACTGCAAAATATTTATTTATTACATATCTCAAAAACTAGAACCAATTGGAAGAAACAAAAATGAGATTGGGATTCAGAGTTTGAAACTATTCTGGGTAATACTTTTAGGTAGTTTAGGGGTAGTTTTTTTTGGCCTCCGGTCCAAAACCGTGTATTACCTGTTTTCTCCTACATGGAGAAAAACAAACAAAATTTTTGCGACTGTTTCCTACAAAACGTTTTTACGTTACAAATTACATTCTCTTGCAATAGAACTGAAATCACCTTTTACATTGTGACTGCCCGTACTTTTGCAAATTAATTGAATCATATCCCCCCTGGATAAAGTTAATTACCGAGGCAAAACTCCAATATAGAGACGGAACACATCCCTAACTTTCGCAGGCGAAATAATCCAAAATCATCGTTTCAACTGAGTTAACAGGTTCGAGAACGCCCCACAATGAAAAACGATCTCTCGAAATTACTTAGATATAGCTACATCAGCAACTTACACAATTACTCATTGGGGCGATGTATTACTTCGACGGTGTATTCTGATAGTTTAATCGTCGAAAATTTAATTACCAATATAAATGCAAAGTGATTAATTGGTTTAATTTTGATTTTAGCAACAACGCGCCTCCGGCTATGATAATTATTATTTGTTTCGATAGTTTTAAATTAATTATTGTTTTACCAGTTGATTGATGGGACCTCGGGCTTTTGTAGCAAACTTTGTAAACCGCCATGCAAATATGGCGTTTCAGTCCCGATGTTTCCCCAACTACAGCTGTTTGACGTCTTCATAGATCATCTATCTTACTCTATATAGTTAGAATTGTTCTCTTTACATTGCATCTTTCTTCATTATATTGCCCTCTAGTCTGTTACTAGTTAATATGTCATTTACGTACAAAGCATCTTGGGAAAATTTATTTTTTAAAAAAGTTTATTAATGTAATAAAATATGGATTTGAGTTTAAAAAAATTGAGGATTACCAAGGAAATTTTTTGAAAAAAGGTTTTTTGAGAAGTTGCTATTTCAACTTGAGGGAAGGTGTACCAATATTTTAGACAACTATTCACAAAAAATCAAGACCGAACATTTTAAAAAGTGATTGATGAGGTGACAGAAATATGATTGTTTTTCATCTTGGCCTTTGTAACTGTGAACTGAATTCTATTGAGCTCATTTCGAAAAATATCAAGAATTATGTTGCTGCTTTATATTCGAGAGATTAATAAGTAAATCTTCTTCGATGAAGCAAAATTATTTTAAAAACCTGTATACTTGTGTAGAAATAAACGTGAGAATTAGGCAACTTAACAGAGGTGCAAATGCAAGGCACGAGCATGGAGTGGGAGTGATTATCCGAAAGGATGTTGCTAGACACGTCAATAATTTGGTGCTACAATTGAACACTAACATAATACGGGATCAGTGCACACAACAGCGAAATCGATCCTTGCCGGTTTTGAGACGAAATAATACAATTTGGCACAGATTGACCACGAACGAGCCAAATTCAGCGTCCGATGTGGTCCCAACAGACGTAGAAGGGCTCAAAAGTATCAATTATGCAGACTAGAATAACACCGGAATCGATTCTTGCCGGTTTTGAGGCGAAAGAATACAATTTGGCACAGATTGACCACGAACGAATCAAATTCAGCGTTCAATGTTGTCCCATCCGACGTAGAAGGGCTCAAAAGTATCAATTATGCAGACTAGAATAACACCGGAATCGATTCTTGCCGGTTTTGAGGCGAAAGAATACAATTTGGCACAGATTGACCACGAACGAGTCAAATTCAGCGTTCAATGTTGTCCCATCCGACGTAGAAGGGCTCAAAAGTATCAATTATGCAGACTAGAATAACACCGGAATCGATTCTTGCCGGTTTTGAGGCGAAAGAATACAATTTGGCACAGATTGACCAAGAACGAGTCAAATTCAGCGTTCAATGTTGTCCCATCCGACGTAGAAGGGCTCAAAAGTATCAATTATGCAGACTAGAATAACACCGGAATCGATCTTTGCTGGTTTTGAGACGAAAGAATACAATTTAGCACAGATCGACCACGAACGAGCCAAATTCAGCGTCCAATGTGGTCTCAACAGACGTAGATGCATATCTACCACTGATTACAGTGAGGAAGAAGTAGAAGTATTTTACTCTCAAACTAAAAATCTTATAAAGAAACCCCCTAAACAAAAAATCCTTGCCTTAATGGGTGACTCTAATGAAAGGCATAGAAAAAGAAGGGAGACACATTGGACCTCACGGGTTTGCTGTTAGAAACCCCAGAGAGAAATTCTTAGTGTATTTGCATCCGAACTTGACTTCACTTGTCGGAGAATATAGGACAAAATGTAAGATTATACATTAAACAAAACAGCCAAAATATAATCTTAGAAAACATAAGAACGACGACAAGGAACCAAGTAAAGAAGAACAATAAACAAGGATTGCGTAGGAGACTGACAACACAGAAGAACAAATAATGATACTTGCTGAAACAACAAACTGATGTCAAAGCAGGTGATGACCTGATGAATGATGGAGCAAAACATACGTCGTGGATGATGAGAAAAAATTATGTTAGTCATGGAAGAACGGAGAAAACAAAAGAACAGTTTCTCAACATAGAAAGAGACATACAGAGGAACATTCGAAAGGCCAAACAACAATAATTGGATTAGATATGCCAGGAAGTAGAAGTTTTGCAAAGCAGATTCGATGATTTCAACGTACATGAGAAAGTGAGAGAAGTTACAGAAAAATGTATGAAAACTTGTAGTCTGTGTTCAGTGATTTCTGACTGATCACCGTCAAGAGAAGAAAGCTTGAGTACCTCGGACATATTATGAGAAACGAAAGAAAATATCGCCTTTTAAAGTTCGTTCTCCACGGGAAAGTTTAAGGCAGAAGACCACCAGGAAGAAGGAGAATATCAAGGCTTAAAAACTACTACTGAACTAGCTAAAGCAGCCGTGAACAAAGTCATCATATCCAGGATGATCGCCAATATTCGAAACGAATAGGCACTTGAAGAAGAAGAAGAACAAAAGTGCAAAGTTTTGCTAGTTAGAGTAATGATAACGAGAGTACTGAAGATATTTTTTCTTCTCCTTAACTAATACCTTGATAAACAAAATTAGTGCACCATCTGCATATGTCTTTACTTATTTTTGTAAAAAATAATAAAATTTTAAAAAACAAATATTGTAATCAAACAAGCTTTCTAATTATAAGTAGGTATACTAAACGTAAAAAACGACTGTACAAAGCTAAAAGCTTGAACTGAAATGATTAAAAAGAGACAAAAAAGCAATTTAAAGGTTTAATTATTTACTTAAATATTTATTTTTTTAAACTATAGTTACGTAATTTACAAGCTGACTTAGGAAACAAATTAAAATATTCGAAAATGTAGAAGTGATGCAGTAATTTTGTCCATCAGTAAATATCAGGTGGACCAGCAAGCAAAAAGTATGCTAAAAATGTGTTAATGTATAAATTAATTTGATATTAAGTAGTTTTTATTGTTACTATATAACAAATAAATAATATTCAACTTGTTAGCATAAATTGACCGTTAAGGGGTGAAATATTAATAGTATTAAGATATTAACTATATTGGGGCTGTGTATTAATTATTTATGAATACATCCTAATTTTAAAATAAGTATTAATATGTAAAGCTGGATTTATAGATCGACACAACACGACACAAGCATAACATAAGAACTTAAAACATAAGGCATAACCAAGTCAATTTATAGATCTATAAGCCAGCACAACGGTGCACAGCATAGCACAAGAGTTGGCCAAGTTTAAACTTTTGTTTTGTTAAGAAGAAAATAAACTTTTATAGTAAAGAAGAACAATATTCAATCTTCAGCCAGTTGGTTATTTATTGAATAATTTACTTCACAGACCGCAACATTTTTCTTTACTTTTGGTGTTTGCTTGTTTATGGTCTTCTAATTTAATCTTGAACTTTTTCTCATCTTTTTTCTCTTATATTTTGTTGTTATTGTTCCATGGATAGAAACCAAACAGTTCGTACTTCTGTCATTTCTGCATATAGAAGAATTTGCCTTATGATTAGGAAATCTATAAATTAACCTTGACAAGATGCTATGCTTATGCTGTGCTTATGTTGTGTCGATCTAAAAATTCAGCATTACTCTCTAGTATTATACGATTAGATATAATGACGTTAATATTGATTTAAAAAACCAGTAAATCTTACGAAAATGAGATTGCCTACTAGACAAAAGTTCAGTGATGATAAGAAGAACAAAAAAACAATTAAAGGTTTAACGTTGCAGTCTCTAACATTTTCCTACATTTTCATAAAACGACAATGAATAATACAACCAATTTGAAAGACGAGAAAACGTTTTACATAAAATATCCTAAAACGTCACTATTTTCACTCAGATTGAACTAATTTGGGACAAACTGCATATTAATGTGTCTAGTTCAGTCAATCAACTAAACTAAACATTTAAACTGTATTTACAAAATACTTGCAACAAGCAATCTGTTACGGGGGTGATCAAACAAAGTCAGAATACATTAACCGGACAAACCTTACAAGATTTTTTTTATTCAATTTCCTGGCGTCTCGCTCTGTGTAAGCAATCGATTAAAGTTTGACAGCTGACATCAGCACAACACGGCCTTAGATAAATTGCTCTTAACCTCTCAATTATAAGGTAATTGATTTTTTAATAATAACCCCCATGCGGTGGCGCAACCCAAAGCACGCGATCGTTTCCTTTATTCACTCAGTAGGCAGTTTTCAGATTAAGTAATTGCATTCTGTATGTTCACGGCTTATAAACCGTCTATAGCCTCAGTGAAGAATAACAGTACATAGCAGATTAAAGTTGTAAATTTACTTCCCCATGGAGGGCGATTCCCCCACGTATGCAGATCAAAAAGCGTAAAATAAGGAGACGCCGAGGCTGAGAGAAAATAATATATCGGTAGAAATGTTTCTCTATTTTGTGGCCACATCCGTTTACAATATGCGGCTCTAGAGGTTTAAGCCTATTCTCCCGACGGCCATTTTTTATTTCATGTTGATGTATTTACTGCAAGAAAATTCAAAATAAATAAATTTATTTTATCTGCTCCACGTATCCGGGATAAATTGAATTTTTTGTTAGATGAATACCCTGACAATTCACTAACTTTGGGTGAATAAATTCTTAATTGTTTTTATCGTTTCGTACACACCCAGTTGAAAACAAACTGTGCTAAGTCATATTTAACGCTTCCGAAATCGTAAAATTCGCTTTTAAACAGTCAGTTGCCCGAAGAGAAATATAATCCTCGCTAAAAGTTAAAAGTTAAACTTGAGCGCCATTTGTTAGCAGTTTTAAAAGTGGTTTATTTTCCCCCAGCTCGTGAACTCTGCGATATAATTTGTCTATAAACACGACGCCATCTGTTTTGGGAATCTTCCTTAATTTGACAATGAAACAAAAGAAACTTATGACGCTTTCCTGAACACTCGGTGCATTGCCACTTTTACTTTTCAGCTTTACGAAATTAGCTATTGTTTAGTTTTAGTCGTTATTTATTACCATAATTGGTTCAAACAAATGCAATATGCAGTGACGTCATTACATGTATTTAATTGTTAGCTTGAGGAGTTTTGAATGTGACATATAATATGCAAAATGTCACAATCTAAATGAAACCTAAGCAGTCCACATGTTGGTGGAATCTCTCAATAGTCACTCACGTCTGTCGCTTTAATTGCTTCGAAGGCTTTGCTTTCTACACTAGAAAATAATTGGAGTAATGTATAACCTCATTACACACGACTAGGTAATGGGATATTATGTATACAAAACTAGTGAATAATAAGCATATTATTAAACAATCAAAGTTAAAGTAAATTGTCGTGTGAGTAGTAATAGCCACTACATAGAAATAGTAAAATACTATATTTTTTCGACTTTCTGACAATTTGACTAATATTGCTTTTACAAAAATCAAAGTAAATTGAGATGACGAACCAAAAAGATAAATCAAAGTTTAGGAATAACACTATTGATTTCTACGTGATTTTTGTTATACAGGGTAATTCAAATTGGACCCTCACCATTGGGATCTCAGAAACTATAAGAGATAAAAATTGAGGCAAAGTTACGCCATTTAAAGCTGAACCAAATATCTTGATTTTTTGAATATTAGTTTCGTTGTTACCTTTTATGAGACGCCTCTGATCTGGCTTAGTGATCATTACAACATACGCCGCCACTGGAAACCGGTAAATGATCTTATGTATTTGAAAGAGTTTGTGCCTTAATGACAAAATCTCGTGTCTTATCTATTGAGAAGGTATAGTGTAATGTTAGATATTAAGTGCAGTTAACCTTACAGTGCATTTAATTCATATTTAATCTATTAATCTTTACATACATATTTATTTATATTTTTCTTGGGAGAATAAAAGATGTTCAGTATTTTGTCAGACTTAAAGTTAGTAACAAATAGAGTTGTCTGAGAGAACGGGTGTTTTGTGGTCCATTTTTTAAAAGTAAAACTTTTGAACCGCTTTGATGGACCAAAATGTAATTTACTGCAGAAGATATCCAAAAAAAATATTCATTTTTAACCTTATTTGAAGAAATATCCGAACACCGAAAGCACATTTTTATCAAATGACACTTTTGTAAAGTGTCATTTTGTCAAATGACACTTTACGTCACATTTGTACCATGAACCTAAACTAATTAAGTCGGTTGAAGACAATTTTCAAAATTCAATAATTTTTTCCAAAAAAAAATGATGGGATGACCTTAATTTAAAAATGTCAAAAATCTAGTTTCTTATTTTTCAATTTCAACCTGTACGTTATTCGGAAAAATATTATATTCAATAAAAATTTAGTTTTTTTGAGGGTCATACATAAAAATTTCACCGTTTTCGAAATATTTAGAAAAAGTCCGAAAAAAAAGTAATCAAGTTTGACGCTCTCTAGCGGCCAAACGGGCAACTTAGCAGTGCTCAAATCAACAACTCTGCTGTTGTTGATTTTAGTTGACAATCTGACTTGGATGTCAAGTTCTTCGAGTATGGATACTGTTACGTACGAAATAGAGTTTTCGTCCGTAACTCGTTTGGTTTGTGTTTTTAATGTCCATGGGCCTAGTTACACTAGTAGACCGATTCCGATCGATTAAATCCTCCAATTGCACATTTTGTTGTAAATGTGGGTGCGTGACCTGATAAGTTATCAGGTGCCGTAGTCACGTGATTGGTTTCGATTTTTGTCGGGGAAGCGTCGGTTTGTGGTCGTGTGTTTCTTTGTGTCAGGTGCCATGTGGCCTATTTAATCACCCAACTTTGTGATATCGCTCTCTTTACCACTACAGCACCCGAACTTCCGACATCTGACCTTTTTTCTGAGCGGTGTGGCGCGTGTGTGTCTTAAGTTGTTTTAATCCGTGATCATCTGGCCGAATTACAGGTAAATTGGTTTTGTTGTTGGTTATTTTGAATTATTTTGTATCGGCCCAATTTTCCAACACAGTATTGTGTTCGGCCCAACCGGAGATCCAAAGACTCCCCAACCGGAAATCCAAAGACTTTCCAACCGGGGATTCAAAGACTTTCCGACCGGAGATTTAAGGGCTTTCTGACCGGAAATCTAAGGGCTTTCCGACCAGAGATCTGAGTGTTTTCTGACCAGAGATCTAGGGGTTTTCCCGACCGGAGAACTTTTCAATCGGGGATTGAATAAGCCTAACCGGGACTGCTTTGTCCAGAGTTTTCCGGACCAACCCACGTGTTGGAAAAGCCGACCAGCGGCCACAGAGTTTCAGAAGGTCAGAGTTGAACCACCACAATTCCTCACTTGATTTAGTTTTATTTAATTTTATTTTATTTATTTTTTTTAGTTTATATTAGTTTGCTCTAAACAACTTCAACACTTGTCACCACCTCTGGTCACCTTTTTGGTTGCCAGAACAAGTGTTGAAGCTGTTTGTTCGTTTTCCCTGGTGTTCTGCTGTTTTCTGCCTTAGGTACCTGTCACCAGTCTCTGGACCCCATTTCTTACCTGGAAATCAGCGGTGGTCACTACTGACTACTGGGAAGAGGGTACTGGAGGTTCCAGGACCCAAACATCGTCTTAAAGAACTGGTAAGGGCAGTTAGAGACAGTTTGGCACTGGGAAAACTTTTCCTGTTTTTTTTTCTTAATTTCAAATTTAACTTGCCTTTTCATCTTGTTTTAAATTCAACTTCGATTTTGTTTTCTTTTATTTTTTCTTGTTAATTCCTTCAATAATTCGGTTCTTGGCAACTTTTTGTAAATTTTGTAAAATTGTAAATATTGTAGTTTGTTTGTAAAATTTTCCTTGTAATATACACGTGTACATATACAACTAACGGTTCGTTTGATTTCCTGCAAAATATCCAAGTGTGTTCATTTATTCTAATTATGAACTCATGCAATTAATCCACGACCTTGAGCAATCTAATTTAAAAATGTTGAAATCTCATTAACGTGAGGTTTCATCATAACAATACGTTAGTTCTGCGGTCTGTTCAGGGAATCCTCAGTAGTCTTCTCCAGACCCACATCTCAAACGCATCCAACTTAGCGATGTCTGTGGCTTTTAAGGTCCAGGATTCTGCTGCGTATAGCGCAATTGGAAAAACGAGGGTGTTTACTAATTTGCATTTTGTTGTGGTTGTTATATGCCGATCATTCCAAATTTTGTTGAGTTTGGTCATGGCCGTTTTGGTAAGAGCTATCCTTCTTCTGATTTCTGGACTTGATCCGCCATTTCTGCTGATGTGGGCACCTAGATAAGTTATTTCCTCCACGTTCTCGACATCTTTAATATTAGGTCAAATCTTAATCATATAGTCGAGGCAATATTGTTAAAGTATAACAGATGCTGCTGCGGAAAATATTGAAAATCGATATAGATAGAATTTGACGTAGAATTCAAATATCGGATTAAAAGTTGGTCAATGTATTTAAAAAAAACATAAGTTTGGATTGTTACTCAAATTTGAGACACCCTGTATAACAACTATTTATCTAAGTAGTAGTAGTAAAGTAGACCTAAATATCTACTAGTTTTGTATTTAACGTTTCTTGCTAAAGTCAAATTTAAGGAAGTTAAGGGGTTGGTCAAAATTCAACCAATCACCCTGTACACTGACCTTAAAACTAGAAAATTCTTGACAGTTTTCATAACTTAGCACCCTTAAAAAATGACAATTTACGTCACATTTCCAGTGTTAATTTAAAAAAATTAAGGCAGTTGAAGATTTTCAAAATTGAACAATTTTTCAAAATAACCGTGGGAATGGAGACCTCTTTAAAAAAGCCAAAAATCTATTTTTTTTTAATGGACAAACAGTGGGCTGTAAGCTAAAATGTAATATTTAATAAAAATTGAGTCCCATTGAGGTGCATACAGGGTAGAAATATCACACTCCTAACTGCAACGGTTTTCGAGATATTCGGAAAAATGTTCAAATTTAACCCCCTCTAGCAGCCAAACAATGCAATTTAGCCTGGTTTTGTCAACGTCACGTGATAGTTCCATTCATTAGCTACCTACAGTCATACGATGCCTATACAGGATGTTTTAAATAATCAAGTTACTGGCGATTTTTTTAAAAAAATGCACCCAAATTTTGTCCAAATATAGTTTTTTTTTGGCTTACTATACTGACCGCCGTCATATTAGATTTAGAAGTAAGTAAAGAGCTATTACTCACGGGTGAATAATAAGCATATTATTGAACAGTTGTAGAAAAACATTAAGTATGGTCCTCTTTTTTTCCCGTGGCGGTTACGTCATCATTTGCCATTGTTGGCAAAAAGTAAACAAAGAAAATGTTTTTTTTAATGTAAATTTTTGCAATATTTTAAATTTTAAGGATTTATCTGCGATACTACGTGTGAGACTAGATAATGTGTGTGTGTTTCGGTAGACAGTTTTGAAAATGCCACCTTCTTAACACACTTTACAACTATCAACGGGCCCAGTAAAACATTCTGAAGGAACTAGAGTTTGTGGAACAGAAAAGGATGCATTTTCTAATAGAAAACACTGTCACAAGGAAACAGCCCATATATTTACTTACTCCCAAGAAGAGTTTTTACAAGAACACTACAAAAACCAAGTTTATTCAAGCCGGTGGTTCTCGAAGAAAAATGGATATAGAGTAAAGGTGTATTTAGCAGAAGATGACAAGGTGATTTACCTAATATTATAAAAAGGACTCTGGTAGAGGTATTAATGAGCTGGTAATACTAAATAGCTTATGTTTCAGGTACCTTTATTTGCCTAATCTGGAGTTTGCTTATCATGCTTTGAAAGGGCCCAAATTTAAAAAGTCAGATTATCAATTGCTCTAAAAAACTCTGAACAAAGGTGTTTGAAGCTGTGGTTATAATGGTGTTGTCAAAATCCATATGCAGAGTGTTGAAAACACAAATTTCTAGTAAGTTTCAGGTAATATTAGAAAGATATAAGTTACTTAATACTTAAATTTGATCAAATGCTATTATTTTGCAGAATTAGCCCTTATAAATTTTGCCATATCTTCTCTGACTATAAGGCTAGAAACAGATGGTGCTACTGTTAAATACTTTTACATCAGATAGTAGGTTAAATTACTATTTGAATTGTATTATTATTACATTATGAAATATACAAATAAAATCTTTAAAAAGTACACTCAAGTTTCTTTTTTATCTAAGAAGTCGTTTTCTTCATAAACAATCATAAAATTAGATAATTTCTTCAACTGAGATACCTACCTGCTCTTACCATAAATTAAACTGAAATTGAAAAAACATAAATCACACAACAAAACCAAATTGATATGTATTTAATGCTGCATAAATTTACAAAAGGAAATAAATAAGCAATCTAAATCACTAAACCAAGAAGCAAGTTCTTAAAACACCATCAATTCTGTTATAAGTTAAAACACTGCTTTAGGATCATCACAAAACTGCAAGGATTTAATAGTCTCCAGGATACACACATTGTCTTTACTTTCTTGCAAATTTTGGTATTGGGCTGTTAATGACTCGTTTGAATGCACCTATGTGATGTTCTTTCCAGATAATTAAAAGATTAAGATCCAGATATTAATTTTCCAGTTTGGTGAAGAAAAATCTTAAATTTTGCCTCGGAATAACAACACTAATTAATAAACTTAAACAACCCTAAATTAAGTTTTTATTTCTTCTGTTTGTAGTTTTTGCTGTTTTTCAACTTTTTAAAATTCCTCAAAATGTTGTTTAGAATGTTTAGCCGACTGTCAGTTGGGACTGTGCCCTATGTTGCCACATCTTCCACGAGCAGATGTGAACCTGGTGTATTGTTAGTTGCAGTAATAAACGGACCGATGAATTATACAGATTTCGAAAAAAAAAAGCATTTATTGCATGCAAATGGGAGATTCTTAGAATGTTTTTTTTTCAAAACAATATAGTTTTCTCATTTTCATTTATAATTGCTTAATGAAAGATACATATTGTGAGATTTAAAGAAGGAATTTGTCAATACGGCAACGTTTAAACAGGTGATTAAAAAGATGGATAGCCTAGCTTGTAATAAACAACGTGCGTAAATTTCAATATGGCGGAGCATAATTTTTTTCATTGTTAGAACACTCTGAGCCTTCATCGCCTCGATATTTAATCGGGTTGAGTGAAAACCGTAGGCGTGTTTTGTCATTTCTTTTTGGATAAACAACGACGGCGTTGAGCGCACATATATCTGTGTCGAACAAGAATTGCCAAACAGACGAGTTTTAATCTGATTAAATATTTGAAGGACGGTGTTAAAGATAAATACGCTTGATAGCGATGCGACGAGATTTATAAGCGACAACGTTTTAGCAAAGCGATGCTGTCGCATTTGTTTTATTTTTATCCGTTTACTTTATTGGATCGACGCAGATAATCAACGGAAATATATTAAACCGGATGTTAAACAGCGCCGAACAGATCGCGGAAAGTGCAACAAAACTTTTTCGCCGCTTAATGCCGTATAAACTTTACCTTAAATCCTTGGGGGACGCTATCGGGCGTGTTTATCTTGAGTGTCGACTTCGCTGCATTTAATCCGATTAAAACCCAGTTATGGCGCGCTCGTAACTTTTTATTTTGTGTGTGTGCATACGCTAAGTTTATGCCGCCGAGCCTGCTTTATTGCTGGATTAGTTTTAACACAATAGAACGTAAATTTCAATGTGGCGATACTTTATTTGAAACGTCAGATTTTCGAGCTTACCGTACACTTTAATACACTTTCCTTGTCATGTTTATTACACTCGGGGCAAAAATCATGTTCTTTGACTTTGCCCCGAGTACTTTCAGTGGAAAAGGTAAATTCGCAGAAACCTAATTTTCACTGAGAAATTTACTAAAACTAAAGGTGTTTTTTTTAACTCACAATAATCCCTTTTTGCTAATATTTGTCAAAATCAACTATCAAGATTATTAGAAATACAAGTATTACAATTTGTCAGTTGAATAGACATAAATAACTACATAATTTAAAAAAAAGTTAAAGTATAAAACTTTTATTTCCGGAAATTAATAAAATTCATTGTGGTTATGTTTTGTTCTACTATGGCAACTTCGAAATGAAAAAAAGTTTATCTGTAGTTTGGTGTTTACCAAAATCTTACAATTCAGGAATACAAAATACTGTTCTCGCGGAGTGAGTTTACCCGTGCGTCACGAAGACTACGTCATTTATAATCATATGAATCAAATCAAGTTTTCGTCAACAAACCTGTTGTGTTCATATTATAGAAAAGGGCGTGTCTAAAGCTTCGTCACGTTTAAAATTTTGCTTGTATTGTCAGTCAGAAAGTAGAGATCTTTGGCTGCAAATTTGCACTAAAACAACCTTAGGTATACCAAAGCAAATCAAAAATATATTGACCGAAATAACATTTTTTATTTATGAGAAGTCTCCGTTTGGATCATAGAATTCCGTCTAAATTTGAAACCTAATTTATTTACCAAAATTCGCAGAGATGTATCACCAATATGTAGTATTTCTTTAACTTTAAGCTCTTGATTTAGGTTCTGGATGGTTACATGTTTCTCTAAAATAAATACAACAAATTAAAAATTTAATAAGACATTCTGAGTGATGCTGTAGTATCTCATATCTCATTTTCAGGTTGCAATCCACTAATTTTATTTTAAACCCGCTGGAAAACATTTTAGACCTTATTTTATTTTTTCTATGACTTTATTATTAATATGTTTGAAGAAATTTTTATGAAAAATCTATAATGCAACCCAAAAATCTCAGTCTCTGGAAACAATGAAATGTTAATAGATGTTTCTTACAAAAGTAGATATATTTTACTATTATTAACATACTATCGTTGTACATATCATATATAATGTATTTCGAACATCCATTTTAATGCTTTCAGATAAATCAGTGGTCTTGACCCGTCGATAACGTCTCGATTTAGGTTTTCTAGGTGAGGAAATCATAGGATTACTTGCTTGCTTTTCCCGAATCGAATAAACAGTTTTGCGGGAAATTTTCAAAGCAGCTACAACCTTCTAGTATCAAAAAAAAATACATCAGTAAGAATATGTAAGGTCTTAAAATTTCTTATTTTCTTCCTGAACAGATGAGAAAGCTTCGAAAGGTCCTCCATTAGTTTTTTCCAATTCAAAATATTCACAAAGGTTAAGAATTAACTGCTGGGCTTGTCTGTAGAGAATTTTTCCAGGCATTTTCTAAAAAAATACTGTAATACTAAGTAATTCCGAATTTAGGAAAAACCAAATGGCTAAATAAAAATCATAATAGACACTCCCACTTTTTTTTCAAAACAGGTTAGTAATTGTGCCAATTTTGGTTAGATCGTGACAGCCGACATAAAAAAAATAAAAATATTAATAATAATATTATGAAAGTACTTACAGAATGTTAAAAGCGTAGAAACAATAGCTCTTAAAAGAACTGTGGTGGTGTGGTAAATAGAAAACTTTATAAATGATTAACAACATAAAGAAACGGAAAAGAATTAATAGTAAACAAATCAAATCAATTTCGATGGTTGTCAAACTGACAATGACTGAAATAGAAGCGCTAATCAGTAAATCTTTTTTTTTTGGAAGACATTCACTTAGATATTTACCCTTTCTGAAAGTGAACAATAGACAAGGATGAAGTCAATAATGCATGTCTACTTCTAAATCACAGGGGGATGACGCACGGGTAAACTCAGACCGCGAGAACAGTATGTATTTTTTTTTGAGGTTAGACTTTATTATTGCTTTTGACATGGTATGAAACATATGAAAATTGACACATGAGAGAGATATGGCAGCGCAAATTACAAACAGTAAACAAGTAGAAATAATTAAGAACGTTTCAATGACAAAATTAATTATGTATGTAATCTAATACATAAAGCAATATTTTTTTTTCTCCGGTACAAGACTATTCTTATGATTGGTTTTTCTCATACTACACGTGTATAAGATGGTTCATTTATCTACAATCGTACCACCACACGGCGTTTGATATTACAGGTATTTTTCTCTATCTCTATTCTATTCTATAAATAAAAATAAAAATAATTTTCATATTTTAGTTTTGACCGGCCGTGAAAGCCTTCATAGTCGGCTAAAAATAAAAATCATCGTTAAAAGTAACAAGTAAAATCAAAGAAAACCTTTGCAGATGTGTTATATCGAGTAATAACTGGCAAATTTTAAAATTAATAAAAAGCTTAGAAAGTTATTTTTGGTAAATTGGTAGAGTGTTGCAGAAGCAACTCCAGTGTAGTCTGTTCAGTGACTTTTGCGTCACAATCACCAGCTAAAAACGTTTTTGGTGATTAAATGTGATATTCATTGATTGTCAAAATAAAACTTAGCTTAGGGTGTCTTTAAATATTTGCAAATTGCCCTTAGAACAGGCGTGACGTGACTCTAAAGGCCTCTGGTAATTTGTAGAAAGTTTCCAGTCGTATTTAGGGGCTTCTGGCAAATTTAAACATTCTTATACAAGGTTTAGAACACTTGAAGAAGCCTCTTAGTAGCATTTAGAAACCACTAGTATTTTCCTAATAGATCTAGAAGCTTTTGACAGTTTAAAACAATTCCTGGAAGGTTTAAGAGGCTGCTAGAGGCACTTGGCATATTTTAGAAGATGTTCAATAACATTTAGAGGTCTATGAAACTTTAAAAATGTTTCTACAGGCCCCTGGCAATTTGAAACAGTTCTGGAAAAGTTTAAGGCAGTTGTAGAATGTTCTCAGTAGCATTTAGACGTCTTTGGCACATTCAAAACCTCTGACAATTTAAAACAAGCCTGAGAAAGTTTTCTACACTTGTAGAGGGCTCTGGCAGTTTAAAACAGTTCTGGGATAGTTTAAGGCAGTTGTAGAATGCTCTGGAACTTTTGAGAAAATTCTCAGTAGCATTTAGAGATCTTTGGCACATTCAAACCGGTCTTAGAGGCCTCTGATAATTTAAGACAAGTCTGGAAAAGTTTAAGGCAGTTCTAGAATGCTCTCAAACTTTTTAGTTTAGAAAGTTTTCAGTAGCATTTAGACGTCTTCGGCACGTTCAAAACGGTCTTAGAGGCCTCTACAATTTAAGACAAGTCTGGAAAGGTTTAATACACTTGTAGAGATCTCTAGCAATTTAGAACAGTTCTAGAAACGTTTAAGGCAGTTGTAGAATGCTCTCAAATTATTTAGAAAGTTCTCAGTAGCATTTAGACATCTTTGGCACATTCAAAACTGTCTTAGAGGCCTCTGACAATTTAAAACAAGTCTGAGAAGGTTTCTTACACTTGTAGAGGTCCTTGGCAGTTTAAAACAGTTCTGGGATAGTTTAAGGCAGTTGTAGAATGCTCTGGAACTTTTCAGAACATTCTCAGTAGCATTTAGAGATCTTTGGCACATTCAAACCGGTCTTAGAGGCCTTTGACAAATTAAGACAAGTCTGGAAAGGTTTAATACACTTGTAGAGACCTCTGGCAATTTAAAACAGTTCTAGAATGCTCTCAAACTTTTTAGAAGGTTCTTAGTAGCATTTAGACGTCTTTGGCACATTCAAAACTGTCGTAGAGGCCTCTGACAATTTAAAACAAGTCTGGGAAGGTTTTCTACACTTGTAGAGGCCTCTGGCAGTTTAAAACAGTTCTGGGAAAGTTTAAGGCAGTTGTAGAATGCTCTGGAACTTTTCAGAAAATTCTCAGTAGCATTTAGAGATTTTTGGCACATTCAAAACGGTCTTAGAGGCCTCTGACAATTTAAGACAAGTCTGGAAAAGTTTAATACACTTGTAGAGACCTCTGGCAATTTAAAACAGTTCTAGGAAACTTTAAGGCAGTTCTAGAATGCTCTCAAACTTTTTAGAAGGTTCTCAGTAGCATTTAGACGTCTTTGGTACATTCAAAACTGTCTTAGAGGCCTCTGACAATTTAAAACAAGTCTGGGAAGGTTTTCTACACTTGTAGAGGCCTCTGGCAGTTTAAAACAGTTCTGGGATAGTTTAAGGCAGTTGTAGAACGCTCTGGAACTTTTGAGAAAATTCTCAGTAGCATTTAGAGATCCTTGGCACATTCAAAACTGTCTTAGAGGCTTCTGACAATATAAAATAAGTCTGGGAAGGTTTTCTATACTTGTAGAGGCCTCTGGCAGTTTAAAATAAGTCTAGGAAGGTTTTTAGACACTTGTTGGCTTGCTGCCAATTTTTAGAAGCTTCTCAACATTTAGAGGTCTAGAGGTTTCTGATCATTTAAATCAATATTCTTTGAACGTTTAAGTCTAAACTCTGCAAAAGCCATAGTGCAATGTTTCAAAAACGTGAAAATTCTCTTGGAAAAAGTGCATAGTTTCTTAATAAGTTTAGTAACAAAGAAAATATTATTTAAGTCCATTTTTGCTTGGTGATTTATTTAAAGAAGTACAATGATGTGTGTTGTTTTTGCTGTAACTTAAGCTTTTTGGAACATGTAGGACCTTTTGTAAAAGTGCTAAAAACGAAAAAGTAAACTTTGTCATCTGGTCGAGATCTGAATGTGGTCATAAAATGTATCTTCAAATCAAATCAATCATCAATCCAAAAACAGTAATTTTAATATTGTATTTTAATAAATTACCAGAAGAAAAACAAGAAAAATACAAGCTTTGCTACCGGCACTCAAACACCAAATTGTTAGAGTTTACCAATGGCAATTGATGACAATGAACGTTTCTGTGAATTAGTGCAAAAATCCGTGTATTAGCAAAAGCTCCAACAAAACTAAAAATTCCAAGGCGATGCATCATCGAATCGGCCGTTCAGCGATATTTTGCGAAAAAATTTATTAAAGTACACGCTTATCGTAGCCAGTTTATGCGGAAATGACCGGCCGAAGATATAAATAACACAAACGAAACCTTTTAGCATTTGATATAAATGGCAAATGCTTTGTTAAAAAAGCAGTTTTTCATGTTTATTACATCATAAAGGGCCCATCGAGCACTGCGGCTAATGTCTTTGTTAATGGCAACTATTATCGTACTGATTGCCAATAACGTTCGGTATTGTTACAAATGGGGCCGTTCGATAATATTGTTTTTTCCGTCGATAAATAAATACCTGTGACATCGTCAGATTGTTAATTATTTCATAAATAGATGATTAACCTTTTTTTACTTTCCAGTTAATACAATGTTAATGCATTGATACATTTTTTTGTTATGGCAGCTGGAAATTGCTTACAACGCAAACATGCTGAGTTGGTTTAGGACACAATTTGAAATGAAACATAAATAAAAAATTATTTCAGTTTGGTTTTTACATTATAAACCGTTAAATTTCACCAATAAATGGTTTAACCGGTTCAAAACGATCCCACTTAATATTATACAGTCTCGTTTTTACGGTTTGGTTTTTTTTTCGACTAAGTGGACTTTGTATTTAGCTGGATGCTTTAATTAGTACAACGTTTTCCTGTTTGTATTTTTTTTTGGGCTTACGGCCATTAGCGCTAATACAAAAGAATCTGTGTAATTTGCACTTTTGACGATAAAAAAATAGAATTTTTTATCGTAGACTTGCGTATTTTTATATAACGTTTTGTAAAAATATTTACACTGCCAAACAAAAAGCATGTATCATTTATACATATTTTCAACTTTTAAAGTTTTTATATTTAATATTATTCTTAAATGTAATTCAATCATAATTTGCAAATAATTTAAAAAATTATGTGAGTTACCAATTAGTTCTGTAAAGCAGTTGAACTACTCGAATTAATTCAACTACTCACAAATCGTTTAACTCGGTCGTTGAAAATAAGTTTAATAATGTACTACATAATTCATTATTGGCAATCTTGTCTTGATTTCTGGAAAATAGCTGCTTTATGAGGCCCTTGAGGGCAAAATGCCCCTCTAAGGATTTCGTAGAAAATTAAATTCCCTACAATTTTTATCTCTGATCATTTCACTGAATTTTGCCATGTGGCCGAGTTAGAAGAGGTTGAAAGTTGTTGTGCAACATCTGGTGGTGAAAAAAAGGAAAAAAGTGATTTTGAGATATTTGATGTCAAAGTTGGTCTAAACCAGCTGAAGAAATTGTCAACGATAGAGTAAAGTTGATTATTTCACTTGTGTCGAAATTTAGGACAAAATATCGCTTACAAAAGTTTTAGAGAATGTTCAGGTGCATAGTTTAAAATTATTTCTTAGTATACTGGGTGGTCAAATAAAGCGTGGCAAGTATAACTACTTTTTTTTAATGGAACACCCTGTATATTTATAGATATTTGGATTCTCTATGTTATCATAAACATTTTTTATATAACGTGTCCTATGCTTATCTCTAACCGTTTTTGACATATTATTTTTTGAAAATAACAAATTTAAGACTTTGTAGGGCTATAGCTCTCAAACGGATCGAGTCAGAACAAAAAGGATTGCATATTCCTATCTTAACTTTTCATGCCCTATCTAACCTTGGTATTTTTTAAATTTTGTCAAAAAATCTTAAGAGTAAAAAAAATTACAGCTGTCAAATTTAAAAATACCGCGGTTAGATAGGGCATAGTTGAGGCAAAGTTGAGATAGGAACATGCAATCCGTTTTGTTCTGACTCGATCCGTTTGAGAGCTATAGCCCTACAAAGTCTTAAATTTGCTATATTCAAAAATTAATATGTCAAAAACGGTTAGAGATAAGCATAGGACATGTTATATAAAAAATGTTTTGATAACATAGAGAACCCAAATATGTATAAATATACAAGGTCACCATTAAAAAAAAGTAGTTATACTTACCACGCTTTATTGGACCACCCAGTATACTCAGAAATAATTTTAAACTATGCACCTGAACATTCTCTAAAACTTTTGTAAGCGATATTTTGTCCTAAATTTCGACACAAGTGAAATAATCCCCTTTACTCTATCGTTGACTCACCCTGTACAAAAAGTGTACAGTTTCGGAGATATACAGGGTGAAAATAGTCCCTAATCTCAACAGGAAATTGCATTTAACAAAGCCTTGTGCACTAGTTTGAATAGGACATCCTGTATGTTTTTAGGTCGTTGGTTTACGTAAAGTCTGGACTACAAAATGGCGTCACAAGTACAATATAAAAAGTGTACCGTTTCGGAGATACTTAAGGTGAAAGTTGGCTTTAAGTTCCTGAAGAAATTGCTTTGCAAGTGAGATTGGTGCGTTTAAAGTGCCAAATCAAAAAATTTGTATAGAATATCCTGTAGATATTAATACGTCATTTGATTCAGATTTTCCAGACCTACACAATAACCTCAAATGTGCCCTACAAAAATTATATAGTTTCTGAGATATTTTAGGTCATATTACCTCCCAAAAGAATTGCTTGAAAAGTGACGTCGTGTCGGTGCGTTCAAAGTCACTTAAATCAAAAATTTTAAATGGGTACACTCTGTAAATTAATACGTCGTTATTATTCCACTTGTCAAAACCTGCAAAATGAGCTTAAATGCGTCCTACAAAAATTATACACTTTCCAAGGTATTTAAGGTGCAAGTTGATTTTAACCCCCTGAAGAAACTGCAAAAGAGTACTTACATTTTTTCAAAAAAGTTTACTAAAAGTCAAAATTCAAAATTTTTAAATTCTGTTGGAAAAAATTGGAAGGGTCGCTTTTGAAAATTTTGTAAATTTTAGTTTTTATTTTCTTACAAAAAACGATACATTTTTCGCACGAGAAACTTAATTAGAGGAAAAGGAAACCGAATTGATTTCACTTAATTACTTGGATTACTCTGAAAGCAATTTCTGAATTCCGGAGGACACTATCAACGGAACTCCAAGTCCTGAGGTTGACCGAATTCAGAATTCATCAGCGGACCAGCTTAGCGCTCTACGCAGATGACACTGCTATCATGGCCCGGAGCAGGAGCGGCCGACTCCTGACCGGATACCTGCAAGAGAAGACCACATCATTGGAGAAATGGTGCAACAAATGGAAGATCGACCTAAACGCGGAGAAACGCAGGCCATAGTCTTCAAAAGAAGACTAAAGATGAGGATAGAAGGCAACGTCAGAAGGAAACTCCAAACTCTGGAAAACATTGCGCCCAGGACAGCGGTGGACGCCCCATGGTACGTCAGTAACGTGAAGATCCAGCGAAACTTGAAGTTCACCACCGTAACAGAAAGGATCAAACAGAGCGCAAAGGTATTCCAAAAAGCTAAAAGCAGCGAAAATCATTTAATGCGAGAAGCAGTGAACTACGACCCGGAGCTAGAAGTACCCTACCGATACCAGTTACCGGATAACGGGTAATTATTAATATGTTTTTCTTCTGTTTCAGATAGATGACAATTCAAGACCAACCCGCCAAGAAGAGGGCCACAATTCCTCCCAGACCTTTCCCCCGAGTGGCGATAATTTTATTCTTAAAATCTGGGTAGGACCTTTCCGCTGTTATCTCGGTACTAACTGGGCTCTGACTGCACTTCTGGCACTTTTCACCATCCCCCACTCACCAGACCTAACTCCCTAAAACTTTAGGATGTAAAAACATGGATGTTTGGACATACTATAGTTTGCCACGACCACCAGAGATGGACGAGCTGAAGAAGAAAGAAGAAATGGAGGACAAGAAGAGCGCCAGCAGAGCCCCTCCGTCAGCGGGGGCATCCTTCTCCCAGGACAGAGGATGCCGATGCAACTCTGGTAACTTTCCGAAAGGGAAAATTCCTGGACTTGTAGCGACTTCCTCTTCCAGACCTATCCTTCTGGTCTACAGCGATGAGAGGATAAAAAGCAGTAGTCTTGCTGGACCCATCTATCTGAGGCCGTAATATTGGCAAACTTCTGAAAAAACTGTAATATCAATTACCAATTGCAACTACTTTAGTTTAGTAATTGAAATATCAATTACAATTACGGTTATTGATAAGTAGTTAAATTTTAGTACCTACTTAATTACATTTTTCAATAATTAAAGTAATCCAACTCTGCTTAAATCTGTATACGGAATTGCAAAAGTTTGCTAAAAAATAAACAGAATCCAGTTTACTAGTTTATCTACTTGTGAAATGAACTTTTCTTTGAGAAATTACCTTGTTTTTAAACTGAAAATAAAGTTATTCATAACAAGGACCAATTAAACAGAACAGCACACCTTTATGCGAGTGAAAGGACAGCGTAATTTACGTACTTCATGCTTTTAATACTCCGTTCCACTCACCTTGATTTGTCTTCCCTTTTACAACAAAAGGCATAACGGGAAGCAAACATGCTATAGAGCAGCAATTAATTTGCCTCCCAGTTTTATGATGTTAAAGGAGGCCATTTCGAGTCGCTTATATCGCCGATATTTTAAAGTAAATTGGTTGCCCATGTATCACGAAACCGCGAACACGAAACCCAAAAAAAATCTACAAAAATAATAATGCTTCCCCGCTTTGAGTTTGATTTATTTATTCCGTGACTGTAACTGTCTGATACTGCTCAGGCTGTTGAGTGTTTTGTTCCAACTGGAACTAAACTATTCCTCGTTGGGTTTAATTGTAAATGTACCGAATCCAAGAGATTCTGTACTTGTAGTAAATTCAAACTCCCCTGCGTCCTTTGTGCAGTCATCCAGATAAGAAGTTTAATTTTAATTTAAGAAACAATGGATTTTATTCTTCTAATGTCAATATTTATTAACTCCCTTTTGTTCTCCGCGTTATTTAATTAGAATGGAGTGTAATTTAGAATGAAGGGAAGGTCGTTGGCTCTGTAAAATGGAGCCCACCCTATTATCAATCAAATCCTCCACTAAAAATGTTCGAACATGTTTTCGTTCGCATTTCCCAGCCATATACGTGAGTCTCTTTAAATGAAACCAATTCCTTTGCAATTTAACCAAACTGGACGTCATTCAAGTTGATGGATTACAAATTAATGTAACATCGATTTGAGGGCATCTATAAGGGCCGGACTGCTCTCATGCCCTCTCTCGTATGTAGATTTATAACGATTGTACATCCATTTGGTCGGGTTTTCTCGTTTTAAGTCCGTCTGGACGTTAGATCGATCGAAGATTATTCTTTAGGTTGACGTGAAAGAGGCAATTGTTGGAGTTATACATTTTATTGCAATATGTTTACTTCCATTTCGTTAAATATGTATGTTGAAAATACAAGTAACATTTTACTAGTTTAGTAACTATGTATACAGGGTGTCCCACGACGAAAGACATCAAGAAAAACGACCGATAGGAAAATGTTGAAATTTGGTTTTAAATAATTTCATGATATGACCTCCGGTTATACCTGAAACGAGATAGAGCAAAACGGCTTGCATGCTCCTATCTTAACTCTTTAAGATCAACTGCCTGGTGATATTGGATAATTTGACTGAGTGTCAATTTTATTACAGTTAATACATTTTTCCACATGTTACCAAATGAGAGATCTGAAAAAGTTAAGATGAGAACATGCAAGCTGTTTTGCTCTATGAGCCCGACGAGTGGCCTTTTTTTAATGCCAGAGGTCTCTAGAATCGTTTTAGAATTTTGCATTAAAAAGTTAACAAAAAGCCCTGAGGAAAAATCCATACAGCCAGTATTAACTCATTGGAGTAAATAAAACTTTAATAAAACTTTTTAAAAACTGTTTTAATATTTAAATTTAAAAGAAATCCAAGATCAAAAATTTAACATTGTAGCACACCCTGCATTTATCGTGCTAAAACAATCCCTAAGGATCACTGATAATGTAATTTTTATGATTAAAATTAATCATCGAGGTTTGTCAACTTTTTGTTTTATAAGGGTGGGAATGCAGTTCCGGAATGACGTTAATCCATTTATTGATTATTGACTTTATTAACAAATTATAAATACTATCTCTGATAGGACAACAAGTAACTGAACTGTAGTCTATTGAAAAACTAGGAGGAGTGAATGTGAATTAAGTTGGCAAAATTTGATTGGTCAGTTGGCGGTATGATTTACACAGCAGAAATCATAGCCGTTTTCTAAGTTTTCTTTCGGTTTGTGATTTCGAATCCAAACGCGTTATGATTCAAAAGTCACGTGACCACCATCTGGTGCTAAAATTATGGTGTCATGTGATTTTTAGATTATAACGCGTTTGGATCCGAAAGAACTCATAAATCAAATCTAGGGATTTTGTTTGTGTATATCAGTCTTCTTCATTCACTCCATCTAGTTTTTAAATAGACTATGGCTATAACATTTAATGACAGGCTTATAGGTCACCTGACAGCTGTCAAAACTCATTAAATGTCACATAGTAGCGTCTCTTTGATGAATCACGCCGCAAAGTGTTATTCGTTACTATGTGGACTTAAATTTAGCAGTTTAAAGCAGCAAATGACAGGTAAACGTTAAATTTGTCAGTTATGGCACTTAATGACATTTTACAGCGTGGTTTAGAGTGAGGTCACACTTATTAAAACTATTAAAACTCATTCAGCAGTGATACCTTGTATTTACAACTCAATAGAACCCCAAGTTTGACATTTGTGAGTCTAAGTGACACTTTGATATATTTCTTACGTCACCGGACAGTTGGAAGCTGTAATACAATACAATACAATGTATTGTATTACAGCTAATAATTTATTCAGCTTAAACATACAACTGGAATACGCAGATAAGTTGCATTTATTTAATAAATTGCATTGCAAGTGGTATTTATAGCTTCATAGAGTTAAATTTAACAGTTGTGACATTAGCAGACACTTTGATATGTTTTTTACGTTACCTGACAGCTGTCAAAAATTACGCGGCTGTGGCGCAAAATTATCAATCCAAAATAGTTCTACCTCTTGGATAAATCACACACTATAAATGCACATTGTATTTATAGTTCTATGGAGCAAAATTTGACAGTTGTGACGTTAAGTGACGTAAGTAAATTTGGCTCTATGGAGCTGTAGCACAACTTAGAGTGCAGTTCATCAAAGAAACATAACTAGTTGGCATTTTATACTTTCAGATCACAATTCAGAGTAAGTTTTGACAGAAATGGCAGCTGTCACGTGACGCAAGCAAAGTATTAAAGTGTTCTTTATCGTACCGACTGTTAAGTTTGGCTCCACAGAGCTTTAAACACAACTTTCAGTTACTGGTGAATGGGTTTTGTCACTTATGCCGTAAAAAGTATAAAAGTGTTCCTTAAAAGTAAAAACTGTCAAATTTGGCTTCATGGAGCTGTAATGTCTACATGCAGTGTGGTTTCTCCAAGGAACACATCTAAATAGCATTTTATAATTTCCAATAGACTAAAAGGCAATAGATTGCTCGAATTGCTGCTTTTGATGTGCCTTTTCTTCAGCATTCTACGAAGGCGTAGAAGGGCCACAGGCGTTGTTTTTCTTAAATTTTTACTTCAAACTCAGAAAATAACTAAATTCCGACTTCGAACTCGGAAATTAACTAAATTCCGACTTCGAACTCAGAAATTAACTAAATTCCGACTTTGAACTCGGAAATTAGTTAAATTTCGACTTCAAACTCGGAAATTAACTAAATTCCGACTTTGAACTCCGACTGAATTTAGTTAAATTCTGACTTTGAACTCGGAATTTAGTTAAATTCCGACTGTCTAAATTCCGATTCTACAAAATTGTAGAATTTGTCAGTTTGATAACATTGCATATACTCTTCAAATCAAATTAGTAAAATTAGTCAGTTTGGCAACATTGCAAACACTCTTTGATCTTAATTAGTAGATCTAAAATAGTAGAATTTGTCAGTTTGACAACATTGCAACTAAATTCCGAGTTTGAAGTCGCAATTTAACTAATTTCCGAGTACAAAGTCGAAATTTAACTAAATTCCGAGTTCAAAGTTGGAATTTAACTAAATTCCGAGTACAAAGTCAGAATTTAACTAAATTCCGAGTACAAAGTCAGAATTTAACTAAATTCAGAGTTCGAAGTAGGAATTTACCTAAATTCCGGGGAATTTAAGAAAAAAAATGTTTGTGGCCCTTCTACGCCTTCGTAGCATTCTCTTACATTTTCCTTAAATTCCTTAAAATTTTTTTGGCGTTATTTTTTTAAAAATAAATTCTGAAAATTTTCAATTTTTTTTTTTACCTGACAATTATTTTGTATCAAAACAAACCTGATTTATTTAAATTTCCCATTTTTTGCACTTTCTTTTTTTAACTTGGTCGTTCTGTCAACCGCTCAGAATTACCAGTTATGTTTATATTAAACATCCCTCGTGTTTATTTAAGCTGAATCTAAATTTCAGATTTTATTTGCTGAATGTTTGAATAAACACCAGCACCAAAGAGGGCAATTTGGACGGACTAAAATGTAATTATGAATAATGTTGTTATTATCAATCACATATTACGACACATTTAACGACTATTTATGGTGAATTGACACAGATTTTTATATCTTTTAGTTATTATTTTGCTTTATACTGCAGTCCCGTGCGGAAAATACTACTTTCTGCATACGATAGATAATAGTATTTTATATTACAAGTACGGAATGATTTCCTATGAGTACGATGTACGATGTACGATGCAGTAAATTGTATGAGTAGGAAATATAACAGGAAATACAAAAAATATTTTTTCTACGTCTATTATAGAAAATCGAAACTAAAATTAGAAAAATTAATATTTGACAATCAATTAAAAAACTGATTGTGTCAAAATGTTGTGCCGGTTTTGGTGCTACAGATACTGTGATCATTTCCATACTATTTTAAATTTTAACCGTAGGAAATGAAAATGAAAAAATGCGGTTAGGAATTAGGTTAGTGCGTAAACAGCATTTCCAATGCGCTATAGCAAAAAAAAGGTTAGGTTAGGTTGGGTTAAGTTAGATTAAGTTAGCTTAGGATAGGTTAGATTAGATTAGGTTGGATAGGATTCGGTCTTTTTTCTGTAGACTATCTTACTTAAACGATTTTGTTCAAATAATGATGACGTTATGTGTCAGATGCAAAAAAATAACTATTACCACCCATTACGCACATGAAATGTAATCAACATTTACGCCTAGGTTTAGAGTTTTGGATCATACTTACAGCCCGTTTTTTGGGTCAACGGGCAGTAAAGTTATTGACGGACGGTAAAGTAAGTATAATAGTTTTCCAAACTTTCATCTACAAATCATTGTAAACGTTCTACGTACTTCTTTTCTCTCTTGACACGACTATAAGTCCTAATCAACAAGTTTTAGTCACTGTAGACCTCTACTACACAATAATAATTATAATTGGCGCTTTATAACTTAAGTTTATGAAGAACACTCGTGGTTAAGTATAGGAACAAGGAGCAGTTTTGAGCCTGTATGTTAATATAGAAGAGTATATGCGATAGGTCGGCTATCATACAAAATGCAAACTGCAGCCTGTCGAACGGAGTATCTTTATCGCTAAAGTTTCTTTGATCTATTCACGTTTGACAAGTATATGCACGTGAAAACTTCGAATATCAAAAGCAAATGATATTGAAATCGGCAGGGCAACTTTTCGCATCGCATATTCATTTTAGCTCAAGAAAATGAATTCGGTATACGTCATACATGTTTATGAATTTATCAAGCTCGAGCAAGTTTCTTTATCCATCTACTTTCGATCTTGTTGTAGCTTTTGTTGTGTATGGGCGTCGGTTGAATCCGCAGCCTCGTTCCCTATTGAAATCTAAAAATCCCTTTTGATCCCGGTAACCCTACGAGATGATTAAATGGTGAATAATATGGGAAAAGTCTGAGAAAGAGTAAAACCGCCTGTAAATCTACATAAAACCGTCTTTGCAACTTGGTTAACTGCACTTCTCATAAAACTTTTAAAGCCGCGGGATTTCGACACGTAACATTTTCCAATCTGGCCCATTTTACATTATTTAAAACCATTGGTCTCTAGTCTTTAGAAAGCTTTAATGTCTGACAAACCAAAAACATTTATGAATGCAAATCCACCATCTTCTTTATGCAGGACATTTGACAGACCAAATCAGACAGTAATAATTGTTCTGTCCTTTACAACCGCCAAGTGTTTCCTGTTCACAGTCGAACAAACCGCGCAGTTTCAATTAAATTTCCAGTCAATCCTTGCTATACAATGGTCCCCAATATTGCGAAACCTCAAAAAGCGTAAAACAAACTTTGCCAGTTCGAGAATAATGGACTTCTTAGTATTGTGGCCGCGATATTGGTGTCGGTGAAGCAGCAATACCAGGATAATTACTTTTCCAACACATTGAAAACCGCTTTAATCAGTTCCAAAATCTTACGTTACTAACAATTTGAAGATTTTTAGGAAATATAATTTGGTTCTCTATTCAAGGGAATGTAAACAACTTTATAGATCGTAAACTTAATGATCTGTACTTTTAGCGTTTGAAGGATATTTTGGTCAGAAGACGGTTGTATTAAAGTGGAAACATTTGTTTGCACATGTGGAAGTTTGTTGGTGAAAAACATATTTATTGTGAGTTGGACTAAAATATTGGTAGCAAACTCTCATTTATTTTATTGATAGTACACTTTTAGCTGACTTTGGATTTCTGAAGATATTTATGTGAGTTTTTTATTTTTTTCAATCAATTTTTATGTTCACTAAATGTACAAGAAGTTTGGATGCATCAAATAGCAGGAAAATTTCTCTTGTATGTTAGTTATAGTTGAAGATGGGAAAAGTTGTTGAAAATTGAAAAGAAATAGTTTTTAAGTACAGTAACTATCAATAGGCGTTCGACAGAGTTCAACATTATAAACTGATCCAAATCCTAAATAGATTGGACATAGACCAAAAAGACATCCGCTGCATTCAAAGCCTATATTGGAACCAAATGGCTGAAGTCAGAGTTGGTAACGATCTCACAGAAGCAAGACCAATTTGTAGAGGGGTCAGACAAGAGTGTGTTCTCTCCCCACTTTTCTTCAATTTATATTCTGAAGCCATCTTTCAGAAAGCCCTAGAAGAACGCAACGTGGGCGTTAAGGTGAATGGTGTATGGGTCAACAATATTCGTTATGCGGATGATACAGTTCTAATTGCAGATAACATGAAGGATTTGCGGGATATGTTTGGGAATTTCAAAACTCAAGCCTAGTATATGGAAATCAACCAATAGAGCGAGTAAATAAATTTAAATATCTAGAAACGTGGCTGTGTGAAAACTGGGAATCAGACACAGAAATCAGATACCGGATTGAAACTGCCTGAGTGCATTCATGAAATTCAAAAAAGTGCTCACCAATACTGATTTCGATGACTGATTTGTCAAATACTATGACTGGACAGTTTTGTTTTATGGCAGGAGGGATGGACACTGAAGGTGAGCACTATGAACAAGCTGGAAGCATTCGAGATGTCGGTCTGTAAGTGTGTACTGAAGGATTCCATGGAATGCAAGAAGAACCAACGATGAGGTCTTGAGAATAATCAATAAAGACCGCGAACTGCTAGACACCATTAAACGTCGAAAAGCAGCATACCTGGGCCCACGTAATACGCAACGAGAGGTACACCAATTACTGCAATTGATAATTGAGAGGAAGACTGAGGGAAAGAGAAGAATTGGCAGGAAAAAGATGTCTCCGCAACGTTTGGCAGTGGACAGGAATGAGGACAATGCAAGAACTAATGCATACCATACGTAATATGGAAGAGTGGACAAATGTGATCGCAAACATCCATTAATGGACACGCAGCAGAAGTAGAAGAATATCACATTTCATTCGTATATAGGTATAGTATATAAGTAGGAAATCCACATACAGAGGAATGACATTTTTCTTGTTCTACAGGAATATTAGCCATTTTGTTAACAGTCTAGAGATTAAATAATACCCAATTCTATACCAAACACATCTAATTTTAACAATTTCTTTTGAAATTTCGCAATTTCAGCTATTGCCTCTATCCTTGACAAATGATTAACATTTGAATAGACAGTTGGCATCAAAACAGTACTTGTCACTTCGACATTTTTTAATCTAAATATGTAAACTTTGCCAATATTATTAAGTACTTTGTCGTAGAAAAAGTAGGTCAATCTGGTAATAAGTAATATTGTGCTCAAAATTATGATTATCTGTATAAGTGCTTGGCAAATTATGTGAAAAATATGTTGGTACTATGTTGAGGTAAAAAATAATTATAAAAGATTTAAAATGAGCTAATAGCTAAAATAATTAGTAGTAGATTCTTCAATGAGAATATAATGTTGGTTCTCGACTTCTAAAGATTTCATAGAATCCTTTAAATATTTTCTAGCCTCTAACAAAACTTTTATTTGTCTTTTCCTCAAAACTTAATTTTCGATATCGTTGATATCATTCATGCAGTTCATTATGTTAAAAAGCAAGTTAAATTCGTTTATTGTTCTAAAATATTTACTACTAATCACAAGAACTGTATTCACAAAGTTCTATTGGAGTATTCAAAAACGACATGTGGTTGTTTACCTTAATTTTTCTAGAGTCAATATTGCTACAATAAACATAAATCATCTAATCTATTTTACTTATATTCTAGAGAAAATAATATGAACCGACACAATTATAGGCGGCGTCAATCATCAAGACCCCAAATCAAGCCGCGTTTTCGTGTACAATTTAATTTGGAAATACAAAAGGCGCTTTTTATCTCGCCCTTTAATTCCACACAATCTGAACGGAAGTAATAAAAAAGCAATAAAGCCTCACTCCAAATAGGTACTTATCGCCGCCTTTGGCATATCGTAATTAGCGCTATTAAGGTAACGGCCACAATGGCCTGTTTTACAATTACCGTTGTCGCTTTTCGTGGCAAATTAACCTGTTCCTTTCGTTTATGCTAAAACCCGTTTGTAGTCCGAATTAGTCCAGAAATGTATTCTCAGGCTAATTTTGATACTATCAAGACAATGGCGTTCTTAGCATTTGCCTGATTCTTCGTAACTACGAGTATAACGAACTGAATAGCCTGAAGCAGTTTTGCCAGGTCTGAAGAAAATTCTTCACCTCTGGGGAATTCAAACTTTTATTTTTTTTGGAAACCTGGATAAATACGAATACAACGCTTCATTTAACTTATTTATTAAAGCTGTAAAAACTATTTGTCTATATACAGAATTAGTAAATGAAATTGGACAGTCGTAGAGTCTTTAGAGATAAGAGTTGTTTTTGACAGTTCTGACACACAAATATTTGAAATGTATGTAAATACATGAAATGAACACAAATATATGTTTCGGACCGAACTTAATCTGTTGCAAACGTGTAACTTGTCAAAATCTGATTTGTAAAGTTATTAAACTAAAACAGTAACTTGAAAACGTTTAAATTAGTGTTAAACTACGTTATTATATGTGCTTTATTACCTACAGAAGTTACATTTTTAAAAGTAACGCATCCATTTTGGACATAATTAAATCTATCACAATGGGTAACTGTTAAATACCCATTAATAAAGTTATTAAAAAACTACAAAACCTGCTTAAAAGCACTGTAATAGTTAAAACAGTGTTGTAAATCCTAATAAATGCTTGTTTATAGGTTCATGAGAAGAAATTGAACAGTTTTGACGTGTACACGAAGCTATCAAACTAGAAAACATTGCTTAAAAGCAGTACAATAAGTACAAATCATATTTAATGTTTGCTTATAGATCTATGAATACAATATTGACGTACAAATGCATGTTTTAGACCGAATTTAATCTGTTACATTACCAACTAGCCAAATCAGAACCACAGAGCTGTTATACTAAAACAATCACTTAAAAAACGTTTAAATTCGTGTTAAATTACGTTATATGTAGTTTATTAGCTACAGAAGATAAATTCTGACAGGTAACTCTTCCATTTGTCTGTCACAATGGTGGTCTGTCAAATACCTCCCTCCCTAAAGCTATAAAACTACAAAACCTGATTAAAAACACTGTTATAGTTAATACAGTTCTGTATCTCTTCAAATCAAAAATTTCAAGTCAAAATCTTCTCTATGAAGCTGTAAAATGACAAAATTTTTTAAAACTAGTACAATAAGTTAAAATTCACATTAAATGTTTTTTAGAGTGCCATGAGCAGGATTTTTGACAAATGTGACGTGAAGCTGTTTTCTTTGGAGTTAGTTTTATATGTCAAAATGCTCCAAACTGGCAAACACCACTCTATGAAGCTATAAAAGTTCTAAATCATTTTAAGAAAATGTTATAGGTTTATGAGTGGAATCTTGCCGGTTGTGACTTATTGCAATAATGTTTTAAAAACCCAAAGACAAAATTATGTTAATTTTGATACCAGAAAAGCTATATTGAGTAGAAGTAATAATAGCATTTTAAGTTGACTTAAAACTTTTACCAAGTATAAAAATTAGAATTAAAGCTAAACTTCAAAAAACGTAAAAAAATCTGGGGAAATTTTATCATTTAAGGGTTGGCAACACTGGCTTGAAGGGATCTTGCAACTATTTCAATTAGCAACACACGCTTTCCACTCAGATATGTACGAGATGGTATAAACAAATCCCTAAGGATTTAATATAAATACCCAGTTCACGCAGTGGATGTTTGTGTTTTTGGGGGTAGACTGGCAAAGAATTTTTTAATAAAAGACGCAAGGAAAAAATCGCGTTAAACCGGAGTGTCACCGCCAGAATACCAGCTCAGTATTAGAATGTTGAAAAGGGACGACGCACTTTGCATTTTATTGTTTTTTTTTTCTCTCTGGTTTTCGTTGAATGTGCGAGTGTGTATTATGCAAAACGATTCAAAAAATTATCATCACGGCGTGCAAAAAATTAACAACAGGGTTGCTTGCATATTTTGTGCTATACGGGATGTCCCAAGTTGAAATTATTGGTTCAGAATGTGGGATTTTTCATCTGTATTGTCACAGTCAGACGAAAATTTAACGTAAGTTGGCTTAAGGTGCAAAAGGGTTTCAGTATAACTAAATTAATTTTTGGTAAAATATAAATAATTCCCAAACAAAAAGTTAAATTCAAATTCAATCTTCTTTCTCTATACGCAGTTTACAAAATTTTAATTTTACCATCCATATCAAATACTGTGGCCTATATTAAAATACGTTATTATGAAGTTGGTTTCTACTTTGCTCAGGTGTTAATCGATTGGTCTACTCTCTACAACACACTGTATAATTTTCACTTTTAGCTGGAAGCCTGGGTCTATAAATCGAGAGCAACTTTACTAACTACACACATGTTTTAGCAGATTATTTTACTTGATGTTATAAAAGTGGTGTATTGTAAAATTATTCAGTAAAATGAAAAAGACTAAGATTCTAAAACCTGTGAATTTTGATTTTGACATATAAAGTGGCACTTTTCAAAACTGACAACAGTGACGTAACGTTCTACTTCTCGTAAATAGTTACGAAAAGTAACACTTTTTGTAACTAGTGATGAAATGGCGATTTCTTAACTAGTTTATAAATAAATACGACAATTTATTAGTATTTTTAAGTTCTTTTTTACTCATTTAAACTGTGAAAATCAAAAATAAGTACAATTTATATCAAAAGGATACAACAATTTAAAAAATCAATTATTGTAAATATTAATTACACAATTTGTACCTACAGTTCGACAAGTTGATGCCCGCATTTGTCTTGCTGTTGCTTGAATTTGTTGTTACAGAAAGTGATTTGGCACTGCTTGTTTTACCGAGAATGCTAGCAGAAATGCTTTTTTGTTTTCAATCGAGTTTTCAACATATCCATCGGCATGTTGTTTTATTTTCAACAAATTGGCTCCAGAGTCTGCAAGAAAGGTAGCAGACGACCTTCGAAAGCCTTCCATGTCCAGTGAATAATCCTGGATTTCTTAAGCCTTAAGTAATTCAGCAATTTTCTTTGGTAACTGGCCAATACTATTAATACCTACTGGTTGTATACTGCATTACCATGTAGGTAGTTAATAAAAAATCTGTTGTGCTTCAAACTCATTCAAATTGCAGGAACTCGCTTTGCTCGTCCTGCAAGCATTCATTCGTTACACAAAATTGCACTTTTCGTAACTGGTTATAAGTATAAATAGCTATTTTTTCTAATTTTATTAAACAAAGTCAAACTTTTAGAAACTGATTACAGTGATGACACATTTGACTTTAAGTAACTAGTTGGGTAAAGTAAAATGTTATGCAACTGGTGAGAAAAAGTGTATTTCGTTACTTCCAGCTCTAAACATTTTCAGAGAAAAGTTTAGACGATTTTGGTTACACTGATTGTTTATAATTCACAGTTTAAATGTGCCAAATAAAAATCGAACGTTATATTCAAAACATTTTCCTTTTTATTACATTTTTCCATACGAAATTATTTTTTCTAATTTTGGCATATAAAGTGACACTTTTCAAAACTGATTAGAGTGACAAAACGTTTTACTTTATGTAACTAGTTATGAAAAGTTCATTTCATCACTCCCTGTTTATATGCATTTCCGTAGAAACATATGGGCGACATCCATCATAACATGTCGTTGTCACTGTTTATACAAGGTGCTATGAAAGTGAATATTTGTGTTAAATCACTTTAAAAGATGGTTTTTACCGCTTTTTGGTCAAAATTAGAAAAAATTATGTATGCAACACGTTTCGAAAATGTCTTATTGTGTAACTCATTCAAATTGTAGGACCTCGCTGCGCTCGCCCTACAAACATTCATTCCTACACAAAATCGATCTTTTCGTAACTGGTTACATAAATAGCTATTATTGCATTAAACTTATTGAGGTTTGAAAAAATCATTCAAACAAGGTCTATGAAAAAATTAATTTATAAGAAAAGTAGGCAATTTGTTTCGAAAAGCTTTGTCTCAGGTCTTAACCCTGTTACCCGGATTTGGGGGCGAGTGTGACAAATTTCTCCGTGAACACGAAGTAAAAGGAGCTTATTGGAAAGGGAACGAAGAATAATATGTACAATTTCAAGGCAATTTTTTCGGATTTGCCGTTATTCATTTTAGAAACGGCTCCGCAATTCGTATTGTAGGAAAAGTCCACTCACCCTACTAATTTTTTTCTTTAAAATCGATTCCGAGTACTGCAAAGTTAAGCAAAATGCGGGCTGTTGTGACTATAAAATATCAACCACTGAAATCATATTTTACACGATAATTTATATTGGAAACCCGGACAAAAATGCTTTAAAACAGAAACTCACCCCAATAAATTTGTTAGGTGGATCCTGGCACTGGTTGCCATAATAAATATTCCCTAATTTACTTTCGTAACGCCTAGTTATAAAACACTTGCTTCGGGATTTCTTCGTTATAACATTCAGCAGATTTATGGCCTATTTGGTTACCCCAATTTAATCTTGAGTAAGTACTGATATTTCTTGTAGATTTACTTCGCGCAAACTGTTTTGCGGTGTGAAATTACTTCATAATTGGAGGGATTTATTTCGTCCACTTTCACGGCCAGAATAGGTTTAAGGGGTCAAGTTATTATGAGGTTTTATTAGGGTTGTACACTAAAGGTTTACGTTTATGAGTCTCGTAGTTAAAAAGCCTTGGTCTGGAATTTCATTGGTTGTTTATCTTAAGTAAGTAAGTTCATTCAAAAAGCTATTTTTTTGTGTTTCGTTTTTGGAGAATTAAGCAAAATGCACATCAAAAGCAACTGTTCAGCAATGGAATTTACAGCTCCATGGAGCCAAATTTGACAGTTCTGACAACTGTTTTCGTCAACCGGATTGGTCTAAATTTTGGTCAGACATATTTGATAGTTTCGTTGCTTTTCCGTGGAAAGGTAAATTTATCCCAACTTTTTAGCGGAACGGTCAGAAAAAATAAGCAAAATGTCAATGTCTATTGCCTAAGTTAGAAAGAAAGGTAATTTTTGATGTTTATTAGAATTTAAATATCGTCGAGAAGGTGAAATTAAAAATAATTCCAAATAAATTCTTTGCAATTACAAATGCACCAATGAAAAATGTCATTTTGTCATTTCCATCCAGGGCCTTAATTCTTGAATCAGGGAACTTCTCAAGAGAAGTGTTGATAGAATGTGACAGAAGAAACTGATAATGGCGGGTTTCTGTCACATTCTTCAGACCTTTCTCTTGATAACTCACTTCCCTCGTTTCAAGAATACGCACCCTGGAGATTAGTCGAATATTGCAGAATTTGAAGTTTCCATGTTTTGTCGAAAAATGCATCCATTAGGACCATGGAGCTAAATTTGACAATTGGGACATTAAGGATCAGTTTAATACTTTGCTTGGGTCACGTGACTGCTATCAAAACTCTCAATACTCTCTCATCAGTGACCTGAAAGTATAAAATGCTAAATAGATGTGTTTCCTTAAGGAATTGCACTGTAAGTAGTCTTTAGAGCTCCATGGAGCCAAACTTGACAGATCTGACGTTAAAGAACACTTTTATACTTTTCTTATGTCACGTGACAGCTGTCATAACTGTCGTAACCCTTTCAGCAGTGACCTAAAACTATAAAACTAATTTAAAGCTTCATGGAGCCAAATTAAACAGTTGGGACATGAAGGATCAATTTAGTACTTTGCTTAGGTCACGTGACTGCTATCATAACTGTCAATACTCTCTTATCGGTGACCTGAAAGTATAAAATGCCAAATAGATGTGTTTCCTTAAGGAATTGCACTGTAAGTAGTCTTTACAGCTCCATGGAGCCAAATTTGACAGTTCTGACCTTAAAGAACACTTTTATACTTTTTATATGTCACGTGACAGCTGTCATAACAGTCGAAACTCTTTCAGCAGTAACCTAAAACTATAAAACTACTTTAAAGCTTTAGGGAGCCAAATTTGACAGTTGGGACGTGAAGGAACTACACTACTTTGCTTGCGTCATAACTGTCAAAACATACTAATCAGTGACCTGAAAGCATAAAATGTCAAACAGATGTTTCTCTGAGGAATTGCACTATAAGTTGTGTTAACAGTCCCATGGAGACAAATTTGTAATATATGACGTTTTAATACTTACGTCACTTAACGTCACAACTGTCAAATTTCGCTCCAAAGAACTATAAATACAATGTGCAGTGTGATTTATCCAAAGGTAGAACCTATTTTGGATTAATAATTTCGCGCCACAGCTGCGTAATTTTTGACAGCTGTCAGGTAACGTAAAAAACATATCAAAGAGTCTGTTAATGTCAGAACTGTTACATTTAACTCTATGGAGCTATAAATACAACTTGTAATGCGACTTATTAAATAAATACAACAGTTGACGGCTGTCAGGTGTCAAAATAATATTAAAGTGTCACTAAGCCCAAAAAGTGTCAAATTTGGGACATTACTGGGTTGTAAATACAAGGTATAATTGTTTTGTATTTGATAGTTTCATCTCCCTGCTGAATAAGTTTTAATAGTTATAACAAGTGTGACCTGTCAAACTTAACGTCTTAAACTGTCATTTAACGTTACAACTGCTAAATGTAACTCCACAGAGTTACAAATAACAATTTGCGGCGTGAATCATCAAAAAGACATTTTACAGTTTCAGGGCACTGTTTAATCAGTTTTGACAGCTGTCACGTGACTATAAGCCTGCCATTAAATGTCATAGCTAGTTCAGTTCGTCAAAGTGGTCCACGTTTTTCCAACCACACGAATTAAAAGCTTCTTGAGCTTTCTGACTTTGCCAAAATGAGCCAATCGAGAGTTTTAGCTTTGGCATTCGATTTGATTGTAATTTCTAAGCTTTTCCTAAAAAGAAGTGCCTTAGACTGAAAAACTGAATTTTTTGAAAGCCATTACATTATATTGATTATAATGCAGGAACTCTTGTAATACTTGTATTAGTTATTTATTAAATAGTCGTAGTGACAGATCTAATAGTTGTTGTTACACTTAAACATTGGCTGGCTGCTCTTTATATAACGTGTTCCACTAAAAAAAGTTAAACATATCTTGTAAATCTCGATGTCACAAAACTATGTCTCGAAACTACAAAAACTATGTAAAGTGTGTACAATTTTTTTATATTGTCATGTAAAATTCTCTTGGATATTATTGGATAATCAAATGTTAGACACAAAAAAGGGCCATATCTAAAGTCGCCCAAGATTTGGAAGCACCTCAACAGAAAATTTCGCAGTGAGCTTGATGATTAATGCATTTCGCCATTAGATGTCTTTTTCTCCAAAGAATTTAGTCAAATAATTTATGGGAGATCCCGCAGGGGGAAGAAATCAATCAGAACCGTGAGCCCGAGAGATTTTTGAACGGCTTAAATAGAAATAGAAACGTTTTGGGAATTTTTTAGTAGGTCAGTCGTCAACGCTGGAATTTATTCAAGAAAAACGCTTTCACCAAGCAAGAAAAAAAAACAGTAAACAAGTTACATTATCCCAACGACAAAGACAAACGATCCACCCAACGGTTGTTAAACTAATTCATTAATTTCAAAGGGGGGTTTTTTCTTTTAGAGAATGGGCGGGGGCGTATTAAAGACGGCCGTAAAAATCCCAGAAAGGGAGACTTTAAAATTTAATTGTCTCGAAAGTGATCCCCTTAATCGAATTCCTTCGATCCAAGATAATGGGGTAATAAATAAAAAATCGCTCGAGTTATTCTCAATAGTCGCTCGAGCGTAAGTTTAAACAACGTTAATGGCGGAATTGAAGTTGCCGACGATGAAGAACTTTGATCTAATTCCACAGCTGCAAATTGATATTAGAGTTGTCTGTGAAATCGATATAATCTTGAGATTGCCATTTTTGTGCTTGAATATTAAATGAATCAATAAAGAAGTAGTTTCCAAGACAAAGTTTAACAAATTGAAACTAAGATGCTCTGTTGAATTTTTCAGGGTTTTAGTTGAAATTCCTTACAAAGTTGGAATGTAATTTGCGTGCAAGCCAAACATAATTAACCTACATTTTTTGTAAGTAACTAACAAATTTCATTACGCCAACCATTTATTACATTTTATAAATTTGTAAATTTGGATAAAAGTTTTAATTGAGTGAGTAATCTAACGACAGGAGCTTATTCAATCCTCACGGTTTCCAAGATTCTCATACTGATTCATATCAAATCAAAGTTAAAAGAATATAATTACCAAAAGAAGAATAGGTAAAAATTAAAATTATTAAGTTCTACCTAAAACTAAAAGTTTTTGATTTACTTTGCTTACTTTCCATAGTTAGGTACATCTATACTTTTTCGGTCCAGTTTCTGTTAGCATAGCAGGATATCTCTGTTATTGAAATTATTATATCACTAATCTGCCAACAACCAAAGAGCTGGTGCATTAAACTTGTAGTTGACAAATCTAATGCAGCGATTTTTTCCCGAATTTAGAGGATTTCAGAAATTCCACATTATGATTTTCGTTACTCATCAATATTTTGAAAAATAATTAATTATTTGACACATTCTAGGTTATGACATAATATAAACTACACATTTAGTTTTTTATTTTGAGAACTTTGTTTTGTTTGTTTCGTGAGCTCCAATAGCCTCTTGCTTGTTAGCATTCAGCCAAATCTTCATATGAGTACTTCTACGCTCTAAGGGAGAGTGCACCAGGAGCCCCTAGCTCGTCGGGTTGTTACCCTAACCCCCTCCTGTTGAAGAACAGATTGGCAAACTTATTTTGGACTAAACACACAGAGGAAAAGCTCCTAGGATAAAAGGATAAAGCTTGCAGGAAGCATTCACCAAAGCCATGCATAAGCAACACTCAAAACAGCACGCAATCTATAAATGTGAAGCAAAAGCACATTATTATAGCTATTTTAAATCTCATTGTTATGTCCGTCCATAAACTTGACTAATTTCTTCATCAACCAAACCAATTCTGAATGTATGCTTAGGGGTTACACATTAGAGTTATAAACTTTCTTTTAACATATTTAAGTCTGTTAAACCATGGTGCCTTGGGTGGATTTGGCTCCATTTTAAAATAAGTACTTCCCTTATTTCTGCCCATATTTTGATAGATCCTCTTCCATATCTGATGTCCATATCTAATCATTAATATGCTTAATGAAATTCGAATAGTAAAGTCTATATTTTTCTCCTATCAACAGGCCCTCATCTCTACCTCTACTGGCCAATTCATCTGCTCGTTCGTTCCCACCGATATTTGATTGCCCTGGTATCCACATTAAATTGACCTGTCTCCCATCCTGTCTATGTTCATATATACGCTGTCTTGTACATAAGGTACTGTAATCATTAGTACTATGTAAACCCTGTCTTGATAATCTTTGCAAAGTACTCTTTGAATCAGATAGAATAACCATCTTATCATCCCTAAACAGTGTTGCCAAGTCAAAATATTTAATCGCGGTAGATTAATCGGTCAAAAAACGGTAGATAATGGTATATCAAAATATAAACAATTTACATAAGAAAAACAACACATTTACGTTATTATACAGGATATTTTTTTAATGATTGTCTAAAATCATCTACAATGAAAAATAATGTCAATTTGCTCTATAAACCATAAACTTCAAAAATACAAAGTTTTAAAATTCGTGACAGATATCACGTGGTTTTAGAAGATAATTTAGCTAGGCAGTCACGTGACAATAACAGTCAATATATTTGTCATAAATCTCAGAAACACGTTTTATATCAAATACTATAAGAAAACTTTTCTAAACCTTAATTTTTCCACCTCTTAGCACAGTTTGAGGCTAGTGACAATTATCACGTGGTTTTAGTACACTATTTAGCTAAACGGTCACGTGATAATTGTCATAATTCTAAGAAATACGTCTCGTTTCGATAACTGTGTTAAACTTTAATTCTTGCATACTAGACAAATTTGGTTTTAGAGGATAATTTACGTCACGTGACCCACAGAAAATGACAGTCTGTTTTAAGCATATTTTTGGAATCTTTATTAGATTTCCTATTCAATAAACCAAAAAATATTACAAAATTTAGTATAATCAGGAAGAAAAGCGGTGTCAAAGTTTGAACTGCTTGTTAAAATTGGTAGATTGAATACAAAAATAAAAACAGGAAAACGGTTGAAGAACCATGAAAACGGTCAATATACCGGTGTAACGGTAGACCTGGCAACATTGTCCCTAAACTCTTCCAGTGCAGCTTCCATTGCCAAGTTTCTGAAGTACAAATATCAGTGTCGTTTTCTAGATATTTCATTTCTTTCAAAGCAAACTTTGGACTACTTTCACCACTTTATTTTGAAGAGAAAAAATAGGAAAATTCTTTATAGAGAATCATCATCAGTCAGCCTAGCTGCGTCCACTGCTGGACATAGGCCTCTCGTAACAGTTGCCACGTATCTCTATTCTGTGCCGCTTGCATCCAATTTGACTCGACGCGCCGTATGTCATCCGTCCATCGGGTCGGTGGACGCCCTCTATTTCTGTACGCCTCCTGCCTTGGTCGCCGTCCGTTCTTCTAGCAATGTGCCATGCCCAGTTCCATTTTAAGGTGGCTATTCTTTCCACTGCATCAGCGACACCGGTCCTTCTCCTTATTTCATTGTTAGGGATCCTATCCCTAAGGCTTATTCCCAGCATTGATCTTTCCATAGCGCGTTGCGTAACTCTGATTCTTTTTATTGTTTTCTTTGTTAATGTTAGCGTCTCTGCTCCGTAAGTCATTACAGGAAGCACGCATTGGTCAAAAACCCTCCTCTTTAAGCATACTGGTATGTCCGATTTAAATACGTCGCGAAGTTTTCCAAAGGCTGCCCACGTTAGGCTTACTCTTCTACAAATCTCCGCTGTTTGATTGTCCCTGCCCAATCTGATCTCGTGGCCCAGATACTTGTATTTTGTTACTTGTTCAATGTTGTGGACTCCAACATGAAAGTTGTCGCTTACTACTAGATTTGTCATGAACTGGGTCTTCGATGTGTTGATTCTAAGCCCAACCGTTCTTGAGGTTCGGTGAAGATGTTCCAACATTTTCCTGGCCTTATCTACACTATCTGATATTAGGACAATGTCATCGGCAAATCTTAGGTGATTTAGGTCTTCTCCATTTATATTTACCCCCATGTTTTGCCAATCTATTTGTTTACACATATATTCCAATATGGCTGTAAACAATTTTGGAGAGGTAGTGTCACCCTGTCGAACTCCGCGCTGCACCTCAAATCTGCTCGTATCTTCATGAAGTCTAACGCACGCTGTTGCAGTATCGTAGATATTTTCAATGAGGGCGATGTAACGATGGTCAATTCTACAGTCAGCAAGTGCTAGCAGCATTTTATGTTGGTCGATGGTATCGAATGCCTTTTCGTAGTCTACAAATATAAGAATTAAGGGCTTATTGTACTCCACACACTTTTCGATCACTGATTTTATGACTTGCAGGTGATCATTTGCTCCGTATCCGGAGCGGAAACCGGCCTGCTCACAGGGTTGATAGGCGTCCAACTTATTCGTAAGTCGCTTTGTTATGATCTTAGTGAAAAGTTTATACACGTGAGAGAGCAAACTAATTGGTCGGTAGTTTCTTCACCCTGTTTATGTATTATGGTAATGACGGCATTGTGCCACTGGTAAGGGGTTGAACCTCCGATCAAGCATGCGTTAAATAGCTTTTGTATGGCATATGTTAGTGCCGTTCCTCCTTCCTTAATGGCCTCAATGACTATGTCGTCATCTCCGGGTGACTTACCGTTTTTCATATCGGAGAGTGCCGCTGTTATTTCTCCCACTGATATGTCTGGTATATCCTCAGAGCCGATATTTTCGATTTTTGGTATATGATCTATATCAAGCAGGTCTTCATCTCGTTTGTAAAGTTCTGCATAGAAGTCTTCAGCAATTTTTAAAATTTCGTTCTGGTTTGTACTTATTCTTCCGTTTTGATCACAAAGTCTGCAAATATTCTTTCTTCCCTCGGCCAGTCTTTGTCGCAGTACTTTCATACTTTTGTTATCCTGTATTACTTGAGATATATGCTGAGTGTTGTATGTTCTGATATCATTCCTGATTGCCTTTGAAATGTCTTTGTTTATTTGCCTCTGCGCAGGGGAGTTTGGGGTGTTTGTTCTTCGCATTTCTCTCCGCCCACTCATGAGGTTTTTTGTGGTTTCGCTAATTTTTCCTCTTCTGTCTCTTTCCCTATCCTTATACTTTTCTTGAGCATTTCTTACGGCGACGCTAATATGTGTGTTTAGGTCATCTACGTTTAGATCATCCTGTCTTAAGCTTTCTTGATTTCCCAGGTCTGATGTTATGGATGTTTGATAAGCTTTTTTATCCATAATACCTGTCCATTTTTTACTCTTATTCTTTCTTATAATCTTTTCTCTCTCTACCCTCATATTTATCTTAACCCTTGCTCTGACTAGTCGGTGATCGCTTCCCACGGAGAATTTATTTAGTACAGTGACGTCGTGCACGATGTTCTTTTTATTGCAGATTATAAAGTCAATTTCGTTCTTTGTCGTGCCATTAGGGCTCGCCCAGGTTCACCTACGTTGTTCAGCTTTTTCGAAGAACGAGTTCATAGCGAAAAGATTATGTTGCAGTAAGAAGTCCAACAGCATATCTCCTCTGTTGTTTCTTTCTCCGTACCCAAAGGGGCCGACAGCGGTTTCGGCCTCGTCCTCTCTGTGTCCGAGTTTGGCGTTGAAGTCTCCCATGAGTAATGTGTAGTGGGTTTTATCTTGTTGCATGGCTCTATATATGTCTTCATAAAAGTTTTCAATCTCTTCGTCGTTATGGTCGGTTGTTGGTGCATACACCTGTATTATTTTGATGGTGTACTTCTTATTTAGTTTTAGTATAAGATATATAACCCTTGAGCAGATACTCTCTATTTTAACAATATCCTTTATATGTTTCTTATGCACCATAAAACCCACTCCTCCTCTCGCGATATTTTCCTCTCCTTTGTATTGTAGTAAGTGCCCTGATTTAAGAGCTATTTGATTTTCTCCTCTTCTATTTACTTCACTCAGTCCTAAGATGTCCCATTTGATGCGAATGAGCTCTTCTTCCAGTTCGAGTGTTTTCTGTTCAGTTGAGAGCGTTCGGATGTTATAAGTGGCAATATGCAAGGTCCGTTGTCCATGGTAACCTGGTCCACCCCGGTGATTCTTAGCACCCTCTGCCTGTGATTTGATCTGGCCGTTACCATAGCCAGGAATCACTAGGCCGCCGGGGACTGAGGGCCATTGTGTAGTTTGTGTCATGTCATGTTTACGAGGTTTTTAGCCAATACACTACCACGCTGGCCTGTGCGTGTTGGTAGCGGGATGAAGGATAGAGATTTCATTTCCTCAGTCTCTGTTGGGACGGTTATACCGCCGTGACTCGGTCGCCAGAGCCTCTTTTGTTGTCCAGCAGGGAGTACCGGGTGGCTTAGCCACCACTCGTGCAGGTGAGGTTGACATTTGGACTAGCTTTCATCCTTTTCTGCTTTCGTTCCTTACTCCCCTAATAGAGAATAGGGTATTACTTTTATGAGATTTTTACTATACCTTTCCATTTAAATTTTCAGAGTTTTTGGACATTTTTCATTTTAGTGGTACCGAAACGCCCCCTAGCGGTGGATTTAGAAAGCTGAAAATTCCAGCATCTTCCCTTGGCCACATTTACTAATAAAAAAACTTTTTCGTTGCCATACTATGTATAGTTTTCGAGAAACAACCGCGTGCACGGCTTATTGCTACACCCTGTACAGGTTAATTGAGCATAATATCATTTTGACATTTCTTTTAATTTAGCAACTTTATTTTTCTAGTGTATTTTTGTATTGGTTTTTAAAGATTTAACTTCTTTTTGATACAATTTTCCTGTAAAGTATTTTAAAATTAAGCCAAAGTTAAGATGTTTTTCCTAACATTCAGCTTTTACTCACTTTTAATATTTTGAAAGTTCACAAGATGATTGTTTTTGTTAATTCTTTTCAAAACTCCACATCACATAATATTTGTTCAGACAATAAGGCATATAAATTAATACTGCATTTTAAATTAGAGTAGACTTTTTGAAATTAATCTTTTCGATGACTCTTTAGGGCAAAAGTACCTTATAACAATCTTGTAGCGAAAGAAATTCCCTACAGCTTTCTCTTTATCGGTTTTTTTGATATTTTTCCAAATAATGGAGTTAGGCTTGGTTGAATTCCTTGTTTTTTTTTTGAAGCACATATGTGCTTTAGGACCGTTTTTTTCAAAAATGGAAAACATTTTCTACAACTTTCTCCCCACCTAAATTTTTTTGATATTTTTCCAAATAACGGACTTAAAAGCACTTTTTCGTGCTTTGATACAGTATTTTCAAAATATCTCCCTTGGATGACTTTTTAGAAAAAAAGTGTCTTGTACCTATCTTGTAGAGGATAAAATTCTTTAATTTTTTTTTAAAACTCTAGTGAATAAAAAATTGTTTAAATCGTTGCTAAGCGTTGAATAACTAACTAATAATAATACAAAATTTAATAAAATTTTTTGCGTAAAAATCTTCATATTTGATTGGTTTTACAATTTTGACCAACAGGCAAAATACCGCAGAACAAGAGGAAAACCACAATATCCCAACAAAGTACATCCTGCAAATATCATGCCTCAAATATTTTTCAACATCTTTCAGATTTTCTTTCATCTTGCTCTTTCACAAAATGTGTCTATTTCTATTTCAATTGAAAAGTTTTAGAAGTCTACTTACAATAATGTAAAAACAATGGATAATTCATTCAATTATGGTAACAATTCAGTTATTGCCTCTGATTTTAATAAATCAAAAATTTGAAAATCGTGTTCAAATCAAATTGTTATTGCCATTGCCTTTTTGACAGATGTAGGATAGCACACTTTTCTATCCTTTTTTAAAATAGTCAATACTTATACCCTATATCTATTCAATTTGTGGTGGTTATGTAGTGCTCTTTAAAACGTTATTCCAATAATTCTGAGATGTAAAACTTTGTATAGTAATAATTTAAAATTCAGTATTAAAAATAACATTTAATAGAAATATCTGGAAAGATGAGTTATAATGCATAAAAGCTTTATAACCCTACTAGAAATGAAAGCAAACCGAGAAATACTTATGTGTATATCAGGCAAGAATAAGTTAGATAAATTCTTGACACTTACTTATTTTCCATTTCGCCGTTTCCGCGCGTTAACAATAATTTATCTGGATGTTATGAGGAAAAGAATATTTATGAAGGCCCGTACACAATCGCCTGGTAAACCGTAATCGGATAGAAACGTAATGTGAAAAATAAAGTATTTCCCGACAAACGAATCCCACAAGAGCGAGCCTAATATCTCTTTCACAAAACGGATAAAATGTAAGGAGATTTGAAAAAGATAAATGTGGAAAAATTATTTGAAAAGGAATCTCCGAGCCGCTCAACGCGGGCTTTGCAAAAAGCAACAATTAAATTTCAGACAATAACGCCGCATTTTCCGAAGGAAAACGTCGGAAAACCCGATTTTATGTTTGCGTGACGTGTATATTACCTTACACCCTCAGTGTTTTCTATCGTAGCCGATAAGTTTAAACTGAAAGTTAAAATTAGAATGTGTTTTAGCTTGCTAACCCCGTAACCCTATTTCGCAGTTTGTTTTCCGCACGTCTTACCTCGAAAATTCACCCTCAAAAACAGGGGATGTTTTAGGATCCCAAAATATTTCGAGAGCATAAAAGCCCAACTTCCTGTTGAAAATAGTCTTTGTTTATTTAATGCTATTCACGTCCGCCATCAAGCTTCTTGGCGGTTAATAACGTCGGTTTTGTGGGCGTTCAAAATGTTTGCTCTATCGTTTGAAAATCAGATTTCCTGTTTGTTTCCAACTTTTTTTTTTGAGACAATACAACTACATTATTAACATAACTTGATGCTGTATTTCCTTGTAATTATGTTTATTAAATTCAAAGTTTTCAAAAAGCATGATGATCTAGGTTTTTCTGAAATCAGCTGTTTATTTCTTCGTTTCTAGTTGGGTCTTCTGTCTCACCACACAAAAAAGGTTTGCTGGGAAAATAGAATTTTGCACGATTTTGGTTGAAAATATCATATTTACCTAGTCGTCCCAGCACAAGACCACCGACTTAGGCTTCTAAAAAATCTAATGTTTCGGTGGAAAGAATACCACCGTCTTCAGAGAATCTAAAAAATAAAAAATCAACGACAGAACACAGAAAACACCTGGTTGTGGTGTAATTTAGAGCTACGAGAAGGGTTTTGTCAATAAAAATTGACAAGAATTTTGACTTTTGTCATTCCAAGAGAAAAAGTTATTTAATGAAAACAAAATTAAATAAATTTTAGTTTCGTTTGATATGACCAAGTTATCTCCTCCTCTAGAATATTTAACCAATTTTGGTCAATATTAATAGAGGATGTCGCAATTTAGGAGTCATGGTTTAATCTAATATATTATCTTTATGCACTTTAGGGATTAAAAGTGCACTTTTAATCCCTAAAGGGGATCCTCATTAAAAGAACCACTTTAGTCCCTAGGTTTATAATATACTATTCTTTTATTTTACGTCTTTTTGAAAAAGATTTTTTATTTATAATACTACATACATTCCATTGGATTCTAGAATCATTATCAAACAATCTTTCTTTATTTCGTTTTTTAAAATATTGTTCTGATGTTACATTTTTTAGCTATTCGTTTTATTTTGTCAGAAATACCTGGAATGTAAGGTATAAAAAGGTTTGTAAAAGGTAAAATTTGATTTTGATTTCCAGATGGTTTTGGATGTTCTAAATCTCTAAAACATTTATTAATACATGTTTCAGAATAGTCTAGAATATTTTAATGAACAATTTTTTATTATCAAATTGTTCATCATTGCAAAGAATTTCGGCTCTATCAAATAAACTTTTTACAATACCTTTTTTTATCGAATGGATAGACATCATCAATATATCTCCACCAAATTGTTGGTTTATAATTAAAATTATTAATGTTATTTTCTTCGAAATGTTCTATAAAAATATTACTTAATATTGGAGACAATGGAGAACCCATTGCCATTCCAGAATTTTGTGGGTAATATTCATCATTTTTTACCGAACATGAAGGCCACGTGACTCTTTTAAGATTAAAAATGGATTTTATAATGTCACATGACAGCTTTAAATTTCAAAATATTATTTAAAGGAACACGTGATGGTTTTTCAGTTTAGATTGATATTTTTAAAGGCACGTGACCCTCTTTACAGTGCAAATGGCCATGTGACGATTTTCGATCATTTTAACGTCAAAACAAAATCGTAAACGTTACGTGACTGTTTTAGATGTCAATATATTATTTAAAGGGTCACGTGACTGTAAATGGCAAAATACTGTTTACAGGGTCACGTTACGATTTTCAATAATCAAATTTAATTTTTAGTTCACGTGACTCTTTTTTTTTACTTCAAGACGGAACCTGAAGGCCACGTGACTCTTTTAAGATTAAAAATTGATTTTATAATGTCACATGACAGTTTTAAATGTCAAAATGTTATTTAAAGGAACACGTGCTGGTTTTTCAGTTTAAACTGATATTTTTAAAGGCACGTGACGATTTTCTATAATCAAATACATTTTAAAAGTTCACGTGACTCTTTTTTAAAGCCAAAACGGAATCCGGAAGGTCACGTGACTGTAAATGACAAAATACTGTTTAGAGGGACCGTTTTCCAGTTTGAACTGAGATTTTTAAACTGAGGTGCATCCTTTTCATGTACAAATGATCACGTGAAGATTTTCAATAATCAAATTAAATTTTTAGTTCACGTGACTCTTTTTTTTTAACTTCAAAACGAAACCTGAAAGTCACGTGACTCTTTTAAGATTAAAAATGGAATTTATAATGTCACATGACAGTCTTCAAGCAAATCATCGTAAATTTTAAAATTTTGTGAAGAAAATTGTGTATTTTAAAATTAATGTAAAATTCGTAGATACCTAATGCTCACAAGACTCCTATAACTATTTTCACAAGAATCAAAACGTATTTAACTTTCTCAAAGTCAAAACACATCGTGACAACTGAAAATTGTCTCTAATTATTGTTCTTATCTTACATCTGCATACCGTTCTTATTAGCCCAACAAGAGTTTTTGAGTTAATGGCTTGCTTACAAGGATTAATGACTCGACGTGACACCTGAGCTGTTTTGAATATACACTACAATTTGACAAAGGATTTATGTAAATTTCTAATAAAACAGGCAACAAAGTACAACTTTCCGCTTTAAAAGTAAAGAAACGAGTGCTACAATGTCGTATATAACGTAGCTTCGTTTCCCTTGACAGCACTATTCGCAGCTGTAATGCAAGAGCTTTGCAGTAGCAAAGAATTTAATAAACAATTCGCCCGACTTTGCCTTCCCCGAGAATTTTCTTTGGCGCGTTTTCTTTCTGTTTTCCGTGTCAAATTAGGGCGGTTAAAGTTTAATAAGAAACGTCTCAGTGGATGGGGGTCTTAGTTTTTAAATATGCCCACCCCTGTCTTTACGACCAACCAGGTGTTTTATCGATTTCAATCAAATAAATTATTTAAAAAAAAACGTCATAATGACGCATTTCGTTAGGATTTAAGAAAGTTTCTCGTTGCTGGAATTGTCTAGACAGCTTGGAGTACTACGAACCTTATTAAAAACGAGTTTCATAAAACTCTGTTGTCTCTGCTCGTATTATATTTTTGAAATTTAATCTCCTTGTTGTGGCGGATTATCTCCTACTTCAAAAGAACGTAATCCGATGTTAAATCTTGTCTCCAAAGCGTGGAGACGCTGGATTTATCATAAACTTTAGCGCCAAACGGTGCATTGTTTCTCTATTTTTTTTTCCTTGTTGGGATTATCTTAGCCGTTTTCTGTTTTGGATTATTTTTTTTAAACCCGGTCAAGTTTAAGTTTAATTTGTTTATTTTAATGTAGATTTAGTCCTTTATTAGATTATGGGTATAATTAAATAAAAAAGTGTATTGTGTTGTTGAGAAATTAAATTCAAAAATTGATTACTATTTAATAGTGATGAGTAAATTACCAGTAAATACTGTTTGTGTCAGTTCAAATTTTGACACCGCTTTTTTCCCTGACTGTATCAAATTTTGTAGTAGTTTTTTAGGTTATTGGATAGGACATTTAATGAAGATTTCAAAAAAGTGCTTAAAACAGTCATTTTGTCATTCCAAGTGGGTTTTACAGGCAATGACTGTCCTTTCAAACTTTGTTTCTGTCAGTTCAAACTTTGACAACGATTTTCTCCTTGACTGTACCTAACTTTATAGTGTTTTTTTAGGTTATTCGATGTGAAATTTAATGAAGATTTCAAAAATGTGCTTAAAACAGTTATTTTATCACTCCAAGTGGGTTTTACAGGCGATTTAGTCTCTGACTGTTCATTCAAATTGTGTTTCTACCAGTTCAAACTTTGACAACGCTTTTCTCCTTGACTGTACCTAACTTTGTAGTATTTTTTTTAGGTTATTCGATGTCAAATTTAATGAGGATTTCAAAAATGTGCCTAAAACAGTCATTTTCTCACTCCAAGTGGGCTTTACACTCGATTTTGTCCCTAACTGTCCTTTCAAACTGTGGTTTTGGCAGTTCAAACTTTGACACCGCTTTTCTCCCTGACTGTATCAAATTCTTTAGTGTTTTTGCAGTTTATTGGATTAAACATTTAATGAAGATTCCAAAAATGTGCTTAAAACAGTCATTTTCTCATTCCAAGTGGGTTTTACAGGCGATGACTTTTCTTTCAAATTGTGTTTCTGCCAGTTCAAACTGTAGTTTTGGCCGTTCAAACTTTGACAACGCTTTTCTCCTTGACTGTACCTAACTTTGTAGTGTTTTTTCAGGTTATTGATTGTAAAATTTAATGAGGATTTCAAAAATTCAGTTTTAAGTACAACTGTCATTTTCTCACTCCAAGTAGGCTTTACACTCGATTTTGTCCCTGACTGTCCTTTCAAACTGTGGTTTTGTCAGTTCAAATTTTGGTAACGCTTTTCTCCTTGACTGTACCTAACTTTGTAGTGTTTTTTCAGGTTGTTCGATGTAAATTTTAATGAGGATTTCAAAAATGTGCTTAAAACAGTTATTTTCTCATTCCAAATTGTGTTTCTGTCAGTTCAAACTTTGACAACGCGTTTCTCCCTGACGGTAACTAATTTTGTAGTGTTTTTTTAGGTTATTCGATGTGAAATTTAATGAGGATTTCAAAAATGTGCCTAAAACAGTCATTTTCTCACTCCAAGTGGGCTTTACACTCGATTTTGTCCCTAAGTGTCCTTTCAAACTGTGGTTTTGGCAGTTCAAACTTTGACACCGCTTTTCTCCCTGACTGTATCGGATTCTCTAGTGTTTTTGCAGTTTATTGGATTAAACATTTAATGAAGATTCCAAAAATGTGCTTAAAACAGTCATTTTCTCATTCCAAGTGGGTTTTACAGGCGATGACTTTTCTTTCAAATTGTGTTTCTGCCAGTTCAAACTTTGACAACGCTTTTCTCGCTTACTGTAACCAATTTTGTAGTGTTTTCTTCAGGTTATTGAACGTAAAATTTAATGAGGATTTCAAAAATGTTCTTAAAACTGTCATTTTCTCACTCCAAGTGGGTTTTACAGGCGATTTAGTCTCTGACTGTCCTTTCAAACTGTGGTTTTGGTAGATCAAACTTTGACACCGCTTATTTCTTGACTGTAATTAACTTTGTAGTGTTTTTTCAGGTTATTCGATGTGAAATTTAATGAGGATTCCAAAAATGTGCTTAAAACAGTCATTTTCTCATTCCAAGTGGGTTTTACAGGCGATGACTGTTCTTTGAAACTGTGTTTCTGTCAGTTCAAATTTTGGCAACGCTTTTCTCCTTGACTGTACCTAACTTTGTAGTGTTTTTTTAGGTTGTTCGATGTAAATTTTAATGAGGATTTCAAACATGTGCTTAAGACAGTTATTTTCTCATTCCAAGTGGTTTTTACAGTCGATTTTGTCTCTGACTGTTCGTTCAAATTGTGTTTCTGCCAGTTCAAACTTTGACAACGCTTTTCTCGCTGACTGTAACTAATTTTGTAGTGTTTTTTTCAGGTTATTGAACGTAAAATTTAATGAGGATTACAAAAATGTGCTTAAAACAGTAATTTTCTCACTCCAAGTGGGTTTTACACTCGATTTTGTCCCTGACTGTCCTTTCAAACTGTGTTTTTTTTGACAGTTCAAACTTTGACACCGCTTTTCTCCCTGACTGTACCAAATTCTGTAAAAATGTTTCTTAAAAAAAATGTCCGTAAAACTGTTATTATTAAGTGGGTTTGACAAGCAGTTTTGTTCCCAACTGTCAAACGTACTCAAAATTTGCAAAAATCAAGGTTTAGAAAAGTTTTCTTGCCGTATTCGATACAAAGCCTGTGTCTGATTTATGACAGTTATTTTGACAGTGCTCACGTGGCTGCCTAGCTAAATTACCCTCCAAAAACCACGTGATGTCTGTGACTAGTTTCAAAACTCTCAAAATTTGCAACAATTACAGTTTAATATAGATTTCGAAACAAGACGTGAGATTGAGATTTATGACAGTTATTTTAACAAAAATGTCAAAGTCAAAGTAAATTATTGATGGTATTGACAATTTTGACCGAAAATGACTTTAATGAGTTTAATGACAATCATGTCAGATATATTTCAAGCAAACTTTATTTAAACCCGTAAATTTACTGGTCAAATTGGAATTTACTGGTACAATTGGTAAATTTTTTTGTCAAGACTTGTCCTTCAAGACTAGGACACGGTCATGTGACCAACTGTCATATTACCAACCAAATTACAACACAGCTATAAATATTAATAAAATTCCATCAATGCACAGGGGAAAGGTGTATTGATTTTACAGTCTTGACGGTTATTTTCAGCTGAAATAATTTGAATATTAAATGACTAAAGCAGAAATATTTCCATCTTTATTAATAGGTTATTTCGATTAAAGTGGTTTTTGATGGCAATCTAAATGCAACTGATAGATTTGTATATGCTTTAGATTCCAATAGAGACAATTTTAACGTCAATTCCTGGAGTCATTTAAATAAGTAGAGAGTTTAGACGTTTGATGCATTTATAGTGTCCAGGGTTTTCCAAATGTCATATTTATATTTTAAGATGAATTGTTGATAGTAGATGATTTATAGAATTGTCGCATCAACGTGAATTTAATTAGTTTAACTTTCCAAAGCTACACTGCACCAAACTTTACACAATATACGACACATAAGCAGAATAATTGTGGGCATATTTAACTTGAAATGATTTAAGGAACGATCATAGTATTTTATGTGCAGTGCTTAACTGGGACATGAATGCAGTCCAAAAACTAATTTATAATAATCTGTAGTTAGGATTTGAATAATACAGTCCAAATTTAAGGCCTGAAGCTAAAGCATAATTTCCGAATGTAACAGTTTAAATTTACTTTAACAACTGTTATTATTTTAATTAAGTGGATTTATTTTACAAAAAAAAATGGAAAATGCACGTGATTATTATTCTACGATTTCCATCTTTTTTTCGAATGCATGCTCTAACAAGGACAGTTTGAATTATTCTGTGAAATAACGAGTAACATGCAAATTGGTTAGAACGGAGATGAGTTAAAATGAATGTGAAGTATGTTGTCCAGGATTTCCTGCACGTTTCCAATTAAATTTGATCGTTTCCCAGAATTTTATAATAAAGAAAGAAATAGTATTCTTCTGTATGTTTATGTCTGTATCTTTTCGGGTTTTCTGGTAAAGTATTAATACAATTCTGTTGACTAGAAATACCTTTCGGTCCATGTTAAACATTTAGTCAGATGTGCAAGGTGCCTTGGTGTATTTATTTAACCACGATAAAGGGACGATAATCTGCTGTATAAACAAAGGAAACCACAAGCACAACCACATAGGTTTGATAAGGAAATCGGTTTTGTAACTTTGGGAAACCTTTGTAACACTAAGCTCTTGGATTCATACCGTATAAACAGCTTTTTTTTGTTTTAGAATAAGTTACAAAAGTTATCAAAACAGTTTACTTTAAGAAGGATTATGGTGGAAATAAATGACAGTGGTTCCTTTCTAAATACGTTTCTGAATTCGAGGGTTAAGTTTGTTCGAATTATGTTTTTAGAAACTTTCCAAATTGCAGATTTATAGTTTAGAATTTCAAATCTCGGCTATGAGTCTTCGAAATTTCTGAAAAAATTGTTTCATCCAACTGACCTCTGTAAATCTTACCACCAAAGTGTCCCACCATGTTTCGGTTTTTATTACCATCATCATTTTTCTTATGGGCATCATTCTGAAATTTTACATTTTCGATTATAGCTAGTTTTCTGATTACAGTGATGTATAATATGATATGCAATTTTGCAGAAATAACAAAAATTATATTTTATTTGTTGATGTTAGATAATTCAGATAATTGACACTTTGTCATTGCTACTTTCCGTTTTTTTTTCTCACAAACATGACATCTTTTGCATGTTTGACGTTTTGGTTTTTGGAAATCATCATAAACTTAATTTTTCTTTTAAATACGATCCTATTTTTTGCTAGAAATATTACAGAAATACAGACATTATTCGCTTGAAATTTGGTCTTTTAAAAGCATAAAATTTCAAAAGTCAATTTTCTTGATTAGGTTTATTTATTTAGAATAACCGTTTTTATAATACTCCAAAAGTTTTTGTCTGAAATTTGTCTTTTAAAGACGTCCCTTTGATGTGACGGAACCATTTGAAACAATACCAGAAAATTTAAAAAAAATATATAATTTTTTTTTATTCACTTTTGTATAACACCCCCCGGCCTTGATTGACAGATAACCTGAGTTGGGACTTTAAAATGACGTAACAATATACAGGATGTCCTGTTTGAAGTTTTCGATTTAAATCAGTCACACCCACACACAGTTACGTCACGTCACTTTTAAAGCAATTTCTCCAGGCGACTAATGTCAACTGTCAACCTCAAATATCTCATTAACTGTAAATGTGATCTTTAACACAAGTTAGGTCATTTTGTAGTCTTGAGTTAACGCAATACATCATAAAATATACAGGTTGTCCTATTTGAGATAATCGGTTTTTGAGACTTTCTTCTGGATGCTTAAGTCAACTTTGACCTTAAACTTGTCGAATACAGTAGATACTTTGTATTGCACTTTAAGTTCCTGCAGACGTTAAATGCCAAATTTAACCTCAGATACACTCACTAAACTTTAGGTCATCAAATAGCCTTTACATAGAGCTTTCACTTGACCTATACAGAGTGTCCTCTTTCAAATAACCAAATTATTGTACTTTTAACTCTTACGTGGATTTTTTTGCAGACATTAAGGCTAACTTTAACCTCAAAATCTTGAAAACAGTAAACATTTTATATTGCACATTTTATGTCATTCTGTAGGTGTTGACAAACTGAATCGACTGACCTACAAATATACAGGATGTCCCGTTTAAATTAGTTTTGGGACTTTGAACGTAATGAAGGCGTTTTTTTTGCCCTAATTCTTGTTAAGGTCAGGAATACCTTTGATCTCAAATATCCGGGAAACAGTACACTTTTATAGTAAACATTTGAGGTTATTGAACAGCTTTAAGACAAGATGATGACATGACATGATACAGGGTGTCTTATTTAAAATAATCAAGTTTGTTTGAACTTTTTGAGCAAAATTTGATCTCAAATGTCTCAAAAACGGTAAACATTTTGTATTGCACCTTTTAGGTTGTTGAACAGAGTAGAAACATTATTAAACAAAATTTGTATTTACTAAGACTATTAAATTATTTGAAAATTATAAGAAATTTTGAAACAATTTGATATGAGCTGTAAATATTTTCAATTTCAATGAATACTCTGTATCTAACAATTTTTTCTCCATTGAATGAACCTTGTAACTAGCTTTTAAAAAATTAACGTTTGGGGGAAGATTGATTGGTTTCAGTCAGAATAAAGCAAAATAAATCACAAATCTGTCACTAAATCATAGAAAATATCAAGAAATAAGAATAAGGCTAGCGAGATTCTCTACTTTTAGCGCTAGATTATATTCTTTGGAGTACAACCAAATAAACAATGGAAGATAAGGAGTTACTTAACGATACTTTATTTTGAGATCAATCCTTTAAAAACGTTAATTTCTTAAATCACTATTTTACTTAACTACAAATAAAAAAGACAACTTGGGTTACTTGTATTTGGTTCGTTTGCAGTAATCTGGATCTTTATGGTGGGCTTTCATAAGACACTCTGTATCCAGCTTAAAGTTTTCAAGAATAGATTACACCTCCCACATGTTACCAAAATTGTAATTCAATCCTTCAGGTATTGTCTAACGAAAATTCTTGCATAAATTGCCTAAATCGGTTCCGTCGAGCTTACATACACCCTCAACCGGAAAACGTCAATCACACCGGGGAAAGTTGAAAAAGGGAATAAAAACAGGTAAACGTGTTCCTGATTGATGAGCCATTTTCAAAGTCCCTGGGAAAATAAGAAAGACGCGTTTTCTTTAGGAGCGACAGGGTGTGGGGGGGTTGGATATTTATAATAATTTATCTCGACTTTGCTGTAAACTTTTATCAGATTTTGTCAGGCCCTGTCCCGAAATATGTTTTATCATGATTTAAACTTTAATGAAGTTGTCTGAGACCTGATTGATGACCTTAATTTTCCGCGGCCATCCATTACAATAGAAAAAATTACCCACCAGCCTGAATATTCTTCGTGGAAGGGCCGCCCGCCACCAACCACCGATCTAATTATGTAGGGGGTGGCCGCCAATCTCACAGGAGTTAATTGTGCATTGGAAACTTGAACCGCTGAAACCGCTACGGAAGTTATTCAATGTATATATGGAGGAGTTATAGTATACAGGGGGATGGCAAACATCGACGCACCGCAGGGAAATTCACCGAAACTTTATAACCTGACACATCCGGTTCACTAATCGAGAAACATTACGGCAAACGGCCCTTGGGACAGAACTTTTTCAGTCGATGTCTATTCGCTTCGAGCAGATAAATTAATTAAAACTTGTCCCGACATGGACGATTCTAATAATGTAACTCCGACCCATATTGTGCTTTTCCCCTTCTACGCCGTAAAAATTGATCGGATTAGTCTGAGAGGAGTTTTTCTTTCTAATAACGAAAAACATCTGCGGCGGACAGTAACAGGATTACTTTTTGTTAATTTCATAATCTCATAGAGGTTTCCTTTTAATTGAATCATCCTGTAATTTGTCAAGCAAATATAAAAGAACTTTAATACTTTCCCAGGTCACTGAATGATACATAGAGTGCCAGCTCTTATTCCAGTTTATATTACCAAATAATAATCCCACGAAACATTCCGCAATGACCGTTTGAGGTAAATCTATTTTTTGAGTGCCGAAAGCAATACTTTTTCGCATGAGATTGCAGTTCCCAAGTTGTCGAGTGTGGAAAAAATGCTTCTGACAAGTGTTAGTTGTTGGTAGGTTGGTATTTCTTGTGCATTGGATTTTTCCCTGTATCACAAGTTTTTCCAAATTGTCCTCATTTCTCCTTCTCACATGTCCAAAAAAACTTGAGAATTTTTTTGAAGAAGAAAACAAGCCTGTCCAGTTTAGCAATGTGGTCTTCAAAGTTCAGAATTCTGTCTCATATAATAATGTAAAATGCAAATAAGTTTGCGTTTGGTTTTAGTTGTTATTTGTTTGTTCATCCAGATCTTATGCAGCTTTGTCATGGCAGTTTTGGCAATAGCAATTCTCCTTTTGATTTCTATAGACGAATTTCTGTCTCTGTTTATGTTAGCGCCCAGATAGTAAATTTCTTTTGCCATTTCAATATAGTTTGTGTTCTTTTTGGTGCGATCTACTACCATTAACTTAGTTGTTTGCTCTTTCAATAAGTTTAGCCATTTCCTGTTTGTCGTTTGTTATAGGTGTGGTGTCATCGGCATAACGAAAGTTATTTATTCTTCTGCCACCCTCCCAACGGTCCAATGCCATAAATGTTGAATAGCAAAGGAGATAAAATACACGTTTTACGCCATTGTATGCTAAAGGTTGGGGAGACTTTGCCCTCCTCGATTTTGTCTGACTTACTGTTTTCATATAGATGTTTTAATCAGAGCACCAGATGTTGAGGGGTTCCCATCTCTAAGAGAGTTCTCCAAACGCTCTGCTAGTCTAAGAAACAGAGATATGATGATTTTGCAAATTCCATATGCATAATGCTATGATCGCACATAAAAAGCGAAATGCAAAAGAAACTTCAATTGAGATTGGTGATAAAGTTTACGTAGAAAACGTGATAAAAGAAAATAAATTGACTCCAACTTTTGATTCCACAACACACAAAGTGGTAGAGAAGAAAGGTATAGAAACGTCGTTCATCTAAAAAAGGTGGTGGGAGAATAGAAAGTAATGAATGATGTGCAAAAGAAAGATAAAGAAAACATATTTTTGTGTTCTGTTTTTAACGGGTTCTTGATAAACAATTTACACAAATAACAATAACTTATAACAAAACTGTTATAACGTTTTAAACTAACGGCGTTCTAACGGTTACTGCCATACATTAGAATGCTACTCGAACACTTGTTATAGGCTGTTCTAAGGATATACTGGTTGCTGGTTGAGAATCTTCTTCGGATTCTTCTTCACTGTCACTGGAAGCTGTCAATGCAAGAGGGTTTTTATCTAATTTAATATAGATTTTGATGTTTGGCTATTACTGTGTATAATTCATTTTTATATGGGACACGTTGTTCTTCATTCTTTCCTCTTTCACTAAAACTTGATCATCTACATTAGATTTGGATAGCTTTGCTCTTCGCCTTTTATCTGAATAATCTTTCTCCTCAGAAATTGGTAAATCCGGTCAGTAATTGGTGGTATTTTTGTTCGAGTTTTTCTACCAAATAGCAGTTGTGCTGGTGAAACCCCTGTACCAGGATGTGGAGTATTTCTGTCTGTTAGCAGATACGCTTGCAGATCTTTTTGCCAGTTGCTTCCAGTGCTCTAAATCTTGAAAGCAAAGAACAAAATTCTCAAGAAAATTGTAAATAGAATAAGATTTATTGTAGAGGAAGTAAAAATAATTTTTACTTGCTTTACTGTAAATTGAAAGATGTTCAAAGTGGCGACTGTCTGACACTAAACACAAACGTACTCTCTTTTGAAATCCTTCAGCGACATTGTTAAGCATTTCAGGAGATATGGTCCTGAAAGCTTCCCTAATTCGCGCTTTCATATTGTCTGGTGTTGTCGGTGGTGTTTTATGGACAATACCTTTCACGTATCCCCATAAAAACAATCCGGCGATGTCAAATCAGGTGACCGAGGGGGCCAATTTTGAAATCCACCTTTTCCAATGCAACGATTTTGAAATTGTTGATTTAAAAAATGATGGTGCTCCATCCAATTGCAGCCACATTGTCGACATTATTTCTAACGGAATATCTTGTAGCAAAATGAGAAGTTGATTTCTTGAAATATTATTTCATTTAAATTTTCTTCAAAATAATAGGGTCCAATCAAATATCTGCTCATTATACCACCTCATACATTTACTGACTATCTGTGCTGGTTATGAACTATTCTCATGTTATGGGGGGGATTTGAATCGCAATAATGAAAATTACGTCTGTTGACGGATCCGTTATTGTAAAATGTGCACTCATTGCTAAACAGAACTAAATTTACAACATTTTAATTTTCTGCCGCTTTTTCTAACACTTACATACAAAATTCAATAATTCGATTCACATAATCGTTCTCGATGAAGTTAAATTTTATAGTCATGCTTTTTAGCTTTTGAAATACTGTTACATTTCTTACAATTTGGCGTTGTCCTACATAGGGATTTTCAAGAGCCGATGACATCCAATTGAATATTTTTATTTCCTGTAGCAGGCTTGTGTTTTGTGGGTTTCTCATATTGAACACTTTGTCTAAATTTACTTTAATAATCTTTTAAAAACGAATTTGTTTGGATGTCTTCTGTTGGGAAGTTTTGTAGCGTAAACTCGTGAGGCCAATAAACAATTTTCCAGACATTCTCCAAGAGCAAAGATCATATCTTTCCTTTCATCCATTGTATAAACTAACATTTTAGAACAAAGAATTTACAAAAACTACCACTAGAAAACGAAAAATTACTACTAAAGAACGATTTGACAGCAAGACATAATAATTTTGAATTTCATTCAGTGATAATAACTGGTACCAAAATTCCGTAAAATTTAGTTGAAATTTGAGAAATATCGATTTTCCAAGAAAACTCACATTAGATATAGGAGACCTTATAATAATTTTCAATATATAATTAAATTTTGCAATTAAATTTGATTTTGTCGAGTTATTACGATTTAAAGGTTGCAACTATTGACTAAACATTTTGAGACATCCTGTATGAGCTAGACAATTTATCATACCTGAATCAAAAAACTTGTTCTTTTAGCAATAACCAAGCCAATTTTTGTTAATAAAAATCATACAGACGTTGAGTGATTAAACTTTAAAATTTGATGTACATTTTTAGAAAATAACTAATATCTGAGAAACTGTAGTTTAGACATATTTCACCTTAAGAAAATCATCTTTTATTTTCAACGTAGATTCTAAAAATTAAGTAAAATAATAGATTTTTACTTTTGGGACAGACATATATTAAAAATAATTTTAAAAGTAAGTAATCTTTATGTTACAATATTCTCTCTATTCTGTAGACAAAATTCTGTTTGTCGTATACACTCTGTATACAACAAACAATTCTCACACCTGCTGGAAGTCGGAAAGAATCTTAAGAAAACACCAGAGTGTTCATAAGCGACAGGTTGGCGGGTTCATTGGAAATTTCCAAACGTCCCATTCCGCCACCTAAAAGTAATCCCAAATAGCTTCTATCCATGTTGTTATTTGGTAGTCAAGAATATTGTTACAACTCTTCCGTTGCGTTCCGATCGTTCCCGAATCGGGAACGGTCGGGAGAGGCCCATCCTTATATGAAAGCGGGATCCGTTGCTTATGGAATTTAGTTGGTGCGCTGCGGCCCTTTAGTTTACTTCGTAAGCGCTGTGCCCTTTCACCTTTCCAATCGGAAATTACGTGCGTGTATTTAGTTTTCCAGGTCCTACCCGGTAAACAGTGTCCTATAATCGGTTGACATTGTCAGTCTGTTTGATTAATTCAAAGTTAAATATAGATAGACTATGAACAAAATTTCATGCAAGACATTTTTGAATTTGGGTTATTGAGTTTAAGGTGGGGTTCCTCGTTGCGAATTCTGCTCTCGTGCTCGCTACGCTGACGATTTTTCGCTGCACTTAAGGTAATTTTGCTTTAGGGACCGATCATGTTACACAAGAAGGAAATTGCTCGTGTTTGGTTTAGGAGATTGCAGGTACATAACTGTGCACTCCGCATAAAAAACATCAGCACCAACTTTTTTATTACAAAACTTCTTGATATTCCATTTTCTAATCTAGTTTCGTGTCATAACCTACTCAAAATGAAAACTGTTAATTTTGAAAAACCGAAACTGCATTGCTGCACATAACCGGTACGGATATGACATGCACTTTATTATCTAAAGCCAATTTAACGCCCAGCAGTAAAACGGCAAATAGTGAACAGAAAGCTGCGAATTACTTTTATAAAACAATAAAGCTTTCGCCCTCAAGTTAGACTTTCCGAGCGGCTTGTTGGGGTGGTTTATTTCAGTAAGGCTTGGAGTTGTCGTGAGAGACAACTTTAATGGATGTGACAAACATTTTATTGTTAAATCCACATTTAACTGGGGTATAAGTCGGTTGTGCTGGAATTTCGTTTCGTGCTTCGAATTAATTTGAATTATTGTTTAAAATCGCACCCAACAAAAGTTTACATTTATGTTGTTGTTTTACACATCTGTTGAATGTAACTTTTATTACACTGCCATGAGACAGTTGGTAATTATTTATACAGGGTTAGTCACCCAAACCGTTATTCATTCAAAGTTTATTAGGATTCAATATTAAGAGAAATTTCAAATTTTGGAAGTAAATATTTCCATTCAACATATTTTCATCTTTCTGTCACTTCCGGTTTAACCGGAAGTTGATGTCAACTTGCTATTTTAATTGAAACACTCTGTATATTATTGTATTTTTGAATAGTCCTATTGATTTCAAATATTTATTATGTATAATAACCTATATCTGTCTAAACCGGTTTTTGAGATATTGACGTTTGCAAAATGAAACTTTCAGGTTTTCAAGTGTCATAACTCTTAACCAGAATTAGATTTCCGCTTAAGTGACAGATCGATGCAAATATTTTTAAAAAATAGCACTCATCTCATCAAATTTCTTTTAATTCCCAAATTTCAAATTTCGGTTTGGATAGCTAACCCTGTATATTTATTATACAAACTTTGTGGCATCCATTAAATATCTCGTAAAATTCCTGTGTTCTGCACCGTTATTTTTTAGTATATTCAAATACCTATTTTAACAAATAATTTACCTTGAATCGGAATTTTAATTAAAATATTAAAATTGGATTAAACTTGTTGCTTCAACGTCGCGAGATGACGGTATAAAATCTGAAATAAAAATTTGTTAAAAACCAGAAAAAGTTTGTGTTCTGTAATGAGTAAAACATTACTAATGTTCAGTAGTTATTTTAACCTCACTAAAAGAAAATTTTTGTGTAATATACAACATTATGATCATCAGCTGAAGTTTCTACATCACGTCCGCAAACTCCGAAAAGTGTCCAATATAATCTCCCATTCCAATTGGATAACTTCAATATTTGACCAATTAGTCTTTCTCCTGCTATTAAACTGCGGACTGACCGTTCTAATTGGAATAGCTTGACATGAGCAATTCAGCAAAATATTATTAGAAATTGGATTTTGCCATTTAGTTTCAAATCAATCTGAATGCAGTAAACAGCCTGCAGTAGTTTGAAAAAAGGTTTTGGTGTTCACTAATAATGAAATTGTTGTTTTACATACATGTAGTAATAGTATATTACTATTTCACAAGCATGCAATATTAGCTATTACTCACGGAGATGAAGTTTGCGACACGAACAAAAGGCGACTGTTGTAAACCAACGAGTGAGTAATAGCCATCACATGCGAGTAGAATACTATACTTTTTACTACTCATGGCATTTTCTATATTTCTATTGGTACAAATTAAAATATCATCTGATGCTAGTGCTGTTAATGTGGTAATAGGAATAGGTAAATCTAGGTGTAGGTATAACAATATAAATTTCTCGACGAATGAAGAAGCAACATTTATGTTTCTAATTCAATGATATACGGATAGGTAATGCGACATATTATCTATTCAAAACTAGTTAATAACAAGTATATTTTTAAACAGTCGTAAGAAAGTATATGGTTATTTGGAAAGGAGAGAACATCAAACAAAAAAGGGAAACAAATAAAGAATGTAGAGAATAGGGTTGAAGAAACTTGAAATTAAAAAAGTAAAACACAGACCGAATAGTCAGTAAAAGTTCCCAATTAACAAAAAAAAAACAAAAATACAGTTCAATAATAGAGCGCAGCTGCTAAACTGGTTAATTACAAGTACGCAGTAACAAAAAGCAGAAAAAACAAGAAGTAGTAACAAATAAAACAAAAAAAAAATAAGGAACTTGGAAAATACATCAGAACTTAGCAGGTTTAATGAGATATTTAATCTACAACTCAAATACTTCAAGTAAAACAACATTAGAGAACCAGAAGCGACCCGTTTCAACACTACACCAAATCCTCGACAATTTCCAAGTTTGCCAAGCTTATAATATATTTAATTAGTCAATAAATTGGCTGTGTATGCCCTAGGTGGAAAGCGGAGCCCCCGGGCCACCTATAAAACTTTCGTAGTTAACGGTTTCACAGCGCACTTACTAAAATATGGCTCTGGAAGATAACTTCGAGGTACGTCCCACTCCTGGTTTTACAAGGAAGCGACAATTTGTACATTGTCCTTTCATGGTTTCACCGTAAAGAGTTTTTTTCATTTCAAGTATTGATTATCTTGGTGCTAAACTATTAACGGTTCCGCTGAGTGCACGCCAACCCATCTGCTTGGTTAATAATAAAGTTATAAAACTGATATCAGGACTGTACGTCAAATATGTCCCTATTAAGGCAATATCGCCGTTGTTTGGAAACAACCAGGAAACTTTCCAGCTAGTTCCTAAACGACTGAAATTTTAAACTTCGTCCTTTTCTGGGCAATTTCTTAAAGGTCGTTATTTTTATATAAGAGATAAAGTTCGGGCATAAAGACAGCATTCACCATATTGAGGTTTCGGCATAATATCTTAAATGTTTTCGTTTGTTTCGAAACAATTGTTTTTCTGCATTTAGTTGCAAACTGTTTCAACATGGACGAAACTTTCAAAACATATTTTAAATAGCACACAATGCAGAGCCAATTTAAATTCAATGAAATGCGATGCAATGACGTTAGAAGGACGACGCTTTTAGCTATAATATTATTTCCTGGAGTTTAATGCGCTCCACGAGCAATTTTCTATTTTAGATGTACCTAGCTTGTTCACCTCTAGTTCCTTAATATACTCGGAAATTTGCATCGCATTACAAAGTATAAAGTCATTTAAGTTGGTAGTTTTGGCTGTGGGGCTATTTTCCGGACCCGGCCCCATGAAACTATAGAGGTTAACGTTTTTCGTACACCCTCGAGGTTAAAAATCAATTAGGGTTCTAGTTCTTGCAAAAATTTCCCGGGCTCTTTTTACGAGTTTCTCAGTTTGAATGCAATTTTCCTGAAAGTTACAGCGGTGGATGCTTTGAGAGAAATGCGCTATGAATTTCTAAAAAGTCGTTAATTTATAAGAACAATTTAGAGTTTTCTTTACCCGTAATAAAACTTTTAATAACTTAACGTGTTATTTATTAATGGAAAAAATAATTGAATTTTGATGTACTCAGAAAATTGTATTAAATTTATGAGGGAAGTCAAAAGTCTGTCTCGGGCAAAAATCTCCTTTATAAGACCTATAAGGACAAAATACCATTCTTGACTATTGTTAGAAAATTAAATTTTCTACAACTTTAATTTTGAAATATTTTTGTGATTTTTGCCAAATAATCTAGATATGGAAGGTTGAAGTAAACATTAAGACACTTTGTCTTCCCCTAAACTCTCTCTAGCAAATATCTCCTTTCTGAGGCCATTCTTGCGTTTTGGTAGGAAATTGAATTCTTCACAACTTGTATTCTTGAACATTCCTGTAAATTTTGCGAAAGAACACTTTGTCTTCCTCTAACGGTCGTATGCACGGTCAGTCATTTTGAAGATTTAAGTTTAGAGTGTGATTTCCTTTTTAATGCGTGCTATTGAACATTCACAGTATAAACTTGAATTAAGCTTAAACCTTCAAAATGCCTGCTAGTGCATACGGGCATAAGTCAACGTTTGCTTCTTAATTTGTCAAATTCAATACGTTTACGGTGATAGTGTTTTTCCTAAACCTTAATTCACGTTTACATGTATTGTTACGTCATCTTATATTACTTTAATTTTTCAATAACCAAAAAACCAACGTTAAATTTAGCTTAAAAGGAAAACTTGTAAAATCATAAAGTTTATGTTAGGTTAGGTTAGGTAATATGAAATTTATGTTAGCTTAGCTGGAAAGACGCTAAATAAACATGAATGTTAGATTAGATGGATTATTTCCTTCCTATCAATTTTGACCAATCGCTATCAAGAATTAATATAACAAATGTAAATTTTAAGTGGAAAAATCACTTGTCAACAACTGTCAACTTAGCTGTCATGGTGTGTGGTTTGGTGTGTCTCCATTTCCGGAAAAAAAATCGAAAAAATTGCACACTCCTCACAACAACATAAAGAATAGTGTTACCTTTTCTAGCTTGAAAGTTATTGTTCTTATTGTTTTAATTAAAATAAAATGTTTATTTAACTCAGGAAATAATCTTACCAAATATCCCTCGTGCATCTAATTTTTCCTGTGGAAAAATTGGTTGGAAAAATGATTTTTAAGACCACTCTAACTCATGCTATTTGTTAAAACAAATTACTTAGAAACTCGTTTTTCCGAATTTTTCCGGAAAAATTAAATGCACTAGGGATATTACCCCCAAAAAATTGCAAAAAAACATTAAAATCTGTTTAGGGTAAACACAAAAAAAATTAAATTTGGGTTAGAATATATAGAAAAATTGCAAAAATCACGAAACCCACAAAATTAGGTTAGGATGGATAGGATGCAAAATTGCAAAAATATGAAATTTAGGTTAGGTTAACTGGGAACGGTGAAAAACGTGAATGTTATGTTAGGATAGATAGAAAAATGGTAAAAACATAAATTTTAGATTAAAAGAAAAACTCGAAAAATCATCAAGTTTACGTTAGTTTAAGAAATACAAGAAAATTAGGTTTGGTTAGATAATAAAATCGGAAAAATATGAAATTTATGGTAGCTGGAAAAACATAAAAGTTAGGTCAGGGTAAATGGAAAAATTTTAAAAATGTATAATTTAGATATGATTTAAAATGAAAAACCTTGAAAGTTAAGTTAAGATAGATGAGAAACCGCAAACTACATTAGATTTAAGTTAGGTTAGTTTGAAAAATGATGGAAAAACATTAAAATTTGTTTAGGGTAAACACAAAAAAATGAAATTTGGATTAGAATATATAGGAAAATCGCAAAATCACGAAACCCAGAAAATTAGGTTAGGGTGGATAGGAAAAAATATGATATTTAGGTTAGGTTAACTGGAAACGTTAAAAAAGAATGTTATGTTAGGATAGATGGAACATTTTTAAAAACATTAATGTTAGATTAGACAAAAAACTCGAAAAATCATCAAGTTTACGTTAGTTTAAGAAATACAAGAAAGTTAGGTTTGGCTAGATAAGAAAATCGGAAAAATATGAAATTTATGTTAGCTGAAAAGACGGTAAAAAAAACATAAAAGTTAGGTTAGGGTAAATGAAAAACCTTGAAAGTTAGGTTAAGGTAGATGAGAAACCGCACACTCTATTAAATGTAGGTTAGGTTAGTTTGAAAAATGATGGAAAAACATTAAAATTTGTTTAGGGTAAACACAAAAAAATGAAATTTGGGTTAGAATATATAGGAAAATCGCAAAATCACGAAACCCAGAAAATTAGGTTAGGGTGGATAGGAAAAAATATGATATTTAGGTTAGGTTAACTGGAAACGGTAAAAAACGTGAATGTTATATGTTAGAATAGATGGAAAAATGGTAAAAACATTAACTTTAGATGAAAAACTCGCAAAATCATCAAGTTTACGTTAGGATAAGAAATACAAGCAAATAAGGTTTGGCTAGATAAGAAAAACGGAAAAATATGTAATTTATGTTAGCTGGAAAGACGGTAAAAAAACATAAAAGTTAGGTTAGGGTAAATGGAATTTTTGTAAAAATGTGAAATTTAGATTAAATTGAAAATAAAAAACCTTGAAAGTTAGGTTAAGGTAGATGAGAAACCGCAAACTATATTAAATGTAGGTTAGGTTAGTTTGAAAAATGATGGAATTACATTAAAATTTGGTGAAGGTGAGGTAAAAACGTGAAAACAAGAAAAAAACCATGATCATGAAAAAAGTGTAAGTGTGTAAGTAATAGCTATCATTGCACACTCGTTGAATAATATACTATTAAAAACCAACTTGTTAGTTTCGGAAATCCCTTTAACACCAATACTATTTGTTTTTTTTTTTTTTGACGAAAAAACCTACAAAAGGTTATACATTACAGCGTTAAAAACATAAAAGTACATGTCAAATACTTGTCATACTCAAAAATGAAAGGTATTAAAATAATATTGATTACTGTATTTAAGTTAAGTTGAAATTCAGACTTGTAATGGCAAGTTATTTGTAAAGTTGTAAATCCAATAATTATTATTTATATATCATATTTAGTACTGCAATTATGTTTAGTAGTCCAAAATGAATTTACATTTTAACCATTGATTAGGCTGCTTCACTATTTTAAAGTTTAGTTTTACCGAGTCACTAACTAAAATTATGTTATTTATCACTGAGCACAAACCACAACCCTTTATGTGATAAAATCCCTAGCTTGATTAATTCAGACTAGTTTAATCTTGATAAGCCATAATTAACAATTATTTTGCGTATTGACTATTATAATTGAAGCAGGCATCGACAATGAACTATTACGGAAAACACGTTAATTATGTTTCCATCATGTTTAGTTGCGCACAGTAATAATAGCACGTTTGTTTATATACAATTTTATATATTTTGAGAAACGCAAGCTCTAATTGAAATGCACATTTCTTTCGAATACAAATCACAAAAGACCTGGCTCGTTCATTTAATGCAACTGTTTATGGTCCGGTGCATTAATATAATGAGTTTTTGTTTTCAGGCACGACTGATTTTTTTCATCATGTTTGTAGTGGTAGGTTTGTTAGAGAAAACACCGAGTATTCCATGTCAAAAGTAATAATGCTGTGACTTTTACAGTGTAGCAATAAAATAAAAATTAAACTTTGCGTGCTAGTGGACATTTGTCCTGATTTGTTCCTGAATTCCTGGCCTTCATCCGTTTACAGAATACAGTCTTAAACCAGTATTTTAACCAAAAACTTAATTTTCCGGTAAACTTTAGAAAATGTGTAATCAGCCTCGATAAGGATTTAACGAGCAGCCGGTTGCGGGGATTTAATTACACCCATTTATTCATATTATCATATTGGATGTATTCAACATGGAAAACACATTTTAATGGGTAGTAATATTACTCGTTCACGGCCGAGTCTCTAATTACACTTATCTGTTCATAATATGGGTTAGAAATGTTAGAGGCCAAAACAATAATTAGATAGATAAATGCCGATGATACGAGCATGGAAAATTATTGGCAATTACATTACTTTATGAAAATTATATGTGTAGTAGTGGAGTGGTAGTTATTGAACGAAATAGTTTGAAATGGAAAAAGTTTGAGTTGAATATACATATAACAGGAAAATCAATGTTTAATAATTTATTTTACCAGAAAATAGTTTTTTGTAGTTTGTTTAAATCGATATTAGAGGGTTAACGCAGTCTCAGTTGGAAACCAAATGTGTTTGAAACTTGAGCACAAAGAGTGTTTATGAAATAGTTTAGGAAAATTACGTTCAAAAAGTGTGTCCTGTAAGATAATGGTGTAATTGACAAAGTACCTATTTGCAAAAGTGTGTTTAAAAATATCACATTTTGTATTGCAATTATTCAGAAATTACTAGTTAATATTATTATGTCAAAATGCTTTATTACCTAACTTTAGGCTCAAGATTATAATCTTTCACACCTATTATTAGTTATTTTCAAATCAAGCAGCTAATTAACTTTTGCAATTTCAGGTACAACAAAACGAATATACTACATAAACACTTAAAGGGACTAATTATGCAGTATAACCTGATTGATAGCAGTTTTACTTGAAGGCAAACTTAATTAAGGATCAGTTCAGTATAACTCCAATTTTTTAAACATTAAATTAGCATTGACTGATTTTAAGAGTTAAACTGGAGATTGACGTTTAACCATAACCTATAAATAGTCAGCATATAAATTTTTAGGCAAATGACAGGCGGTATGAGCAGCATATTTTATATTTGGACAGGCGATACAATAAACCGGATTCTATTAAAAAATATGGACTGAAATGTCAATAATTTATCTTTCTTATTAGAGATTTTAACAGCAGTGTCATGAAATGTGTGATTTTGTGAACTTAATTGATGGCTAAACAGTTTTCATATTTACCGTTTATAAAATTCATAGTTTTATTTTATTTATGGTGTATTGAGTTAGTTTTGATCCATTCAGTTTAAGCATTTAGAAAGTTTGTTTAATACCATAACGATAATAATTCAAAGCAGTAGCTTAACTAAATTCGCACAAGTGAATAAGTTAAATCTAAATTAGCTTTTTTTAGATTTTATTTCATTAGAAAAGTAAATAATAATAACACGTAAGTTTTTATGTTTCACTTTTCAGTGTAAAGCTCTTGAATTTACTTAATAAGTAAGGTTAAAACTTTTTCAGGTAAAATTTTCACAAAAACATTGGTTTTTGTGTAGATATTTTATCCATTTGTATACTGTATGTCTAAAAAAATCTAAAAATTAGTAAAATATATGTACCTTCCATTAATAAAAAAAAGTTGCAAAACAATTTTTGAAAAACATTTGGACAACCCAGTACAAAAAACACATACGTATACAAACAATATTTTTATTTTTTTAAGATAGTTTAATGTAGATTACGTCATCACTTAACCATAGAACAGATCTCGTTTAAGCTTAGTTGGACTATTCAGAAATAATATAATTGGGTAACCATATTATACATAATATAATATTTTCTTTGATGATCAAACAATCTAAATGATGACATTTAAAACACAAAGCCATGTGATTAAGTTTGACAGGTGTCAACTGGCCTTTAAAATGTTACAAGTTACAAGTTCAAAGTTACTTGACCTGTCTCTTAGAATTCCAGCTTTTGCAGCAGTTTAAGTTTAACTTACCAAATTTTTACCATTCAAACGATATTTTAAAAGTCACTTTGGCAGGCGTCAGCTAGATTCGACAGTTTTGCAAGCTCAGAATTGCATGATTAATGTCAATTTTCAAAGTTTAGTCCATTTTTCGTGGTCACGTGAATGTTTTGACAGGTGTTAACTGGGCTTTATAGTGCTGCAAGCTAAAAAGTTGGATTATTAATGTCACGTGACATGTCTTTTACTATTTTGCTATTGTCCAAATTTATTTACCAAATTTTGAACATTTTAACTATATTTTAAAAGCCACGTGACTGATTTTGACAGGTATCTACTTGCCTTTACAGGGTTGCAACTTTAAAGTTGGCTCTTACAATTTTGGCTAATGAAATTTAACGAAAATTCTTAACAAAGCTGTACAAAAAAAATAGAACATTTTTACATACAATTTTTAATTGGACAGGACGTACACACACTTATTAATTGTCTATAGGTATCTATAACTAGTTAATCCTTCGTAGTTCTCAGTAGATCTAATATAACCTAAAATTATTCTGGATTAAACCAATTAAATTGGTCTTATGGATCAATTTTCGAACTACATGTAGGTATGTACTTAATTTGTGATAATGCTTATCTAAAAGACCAGATGAGCAAACTTATTTATCTACCGCTCTTGTTAAGGTTTTGCTTTAGCATAAACTACAATATTATTGTATTTGTCATCAAATTATAAACTGAAAGCATTATTTGATAGCAAAAACTATTTAAGCAAATTGAAAACTAGGGTACCAGTAATTGACCATATAACCAAAATTTTCACTTTAGCAAAGTGTCTTGTTATTTTATTATGTAAATTGACATGAAAATCATTAACTATAGATGACTTAATGTGTTAATAAGGTGATTAGCTATTTCAACATTTTAATTTTTGTATTTAAACAAATATTATATCCATTCAAAATTGTAGTTTTTTCCAATAACCATGATGTGTCGATCTTTGATTTACTAGTAAATTAGACTACTTCAATTTCTGTTTATTTAATCAATATTTTTACCTACGACCTCAGTGTAAATAGCTAATTACGCATAGTTTTCCGTTACGTAATGAACCTCTTTACGCACAGTTGTTAAAAAAGCGCACAGTTTTAAGATCGGCCACAAACTATTGCTCTAATGCTGGGAAAAATTGATTTTGTTTACATTTCTTCCTTTATCAGAGTATATTAGATGGAGATCATCGCGTAATGCATTGTTCATACAGTTTTAAGTAACTACCACTTCGTCTAGAATATTATCTGCAGTAGCAAACAAATCAAGTAATATTACTGAAAGTTTTTCCTTATCTCTTAATAACTGTAATGTTCCCATAAATAATTATTTTAAGAACAACACTAATAATTATTTAAGTAACATGATTTGTGAATTTTCTAATTACGTTATTATTTTTTTCTTTAGTGGCATAATACCTATAATTAGTACAAAATATGATGTCAATACGTTGAAAATATACTTTTTTAATGAAAAGTTACTCTGAATTATATGAATTGCGAAAACAGGACTTTCCATTTGGTCGTAGGTAAAGTATAGTACGTCACACGTGCTCTAAGGCATTTCACGCACTCATGGAATTACACACTCGCCGCTACGCGGCTTTGTGCGTAACTTTTTCCGTATCGTGCGTAAAATGCTTCTTACAGCCCTAGTTACGTAATATATTATTATAAAAAAACAGCAAAAATATGTGTAAACTAACATGGATTAAAAAACCTAAGTACTGGCGCTGTAGAGAATGAAAGCTATTTTCAATACACTTTGTAGAACTAAAGAAAGAATAGGCCCTAAATTATAAAAAAAATCTTGTTTTTTGGAATTTAAAATTGGTCAAATACTGGTTGCTGGTCAATTACTGTGACCCTACGCTGTTTTTATCATATTTTGTAAACTGCACTTTTCAGTTTTAATCCTCGCTTTACTTCTACATGTAAACGTCTAGTTACATAAAATGGTAATTACCATACATAGGTTAACCTAATTTTATTATGGAAGTACATAGTAAAATAGTTACACAAATAATTGAGGAGAAAAAAATTATATTTTTGACTTTGAAAAATTATTTGATTCGATTTCCGTTTAATTGTATGTCCAGTTACATTGTTTATACATTTAACTCTGTGAATAACACATAACTCCGGAACAGGTTTTAGTGTATATTTCTGCGTTTTAAAGTTTTACATAAAAGATGAACATAAATATAAATCTCTTTTTGCCTTCTTCACCATTCTTAAATTTGCCTAACCTTAACCCCTCTCTTTTTCTCTTTTTTTTTTAAACGCCCCCTAGTTTGACAACTGACACATGTCATTCCGTCTGTCACTTATGGCACTGTTGCCTAATCACAAATAATAAGGATATGTCCTACAACACTAACTAGAATATACTTTGAATTCAAACTTTGAAGGAAAACACGGCATTATTAACATGAGTAGAAAGTCAATTGTTTCTGATATACAGGGTGGTGTAAATTCGTGTTTGCATACCTACGAGAATGTTGAAAATAGGAAGAAATGTCGAGTTGCTTAAATTTGATGCAAATTTTTGCAAAAAAATGTTGATTTTCAATCAGTTTTGTAAGAATTCATAAAATGTATGATAATCGTCTGTAATAATTGATTTTTTGTATCTGATTTACGAAGGTTATTTTCTATGCAGCAAAATACAAAACTTAAATATAATTTTTAGATTTGAGTTGGCTTTTACAATTTACGTGAGTAAGTATTAGCTTCAGATTGCATTTTTAATAAACTTCTTAAAAAGTTATTATTTTCAGCTTAATACTGCACCAAAAAATCACATTAACTTCCATGTTGGCTTTTAGGGATATTTTTACATCAAATCTGGCTTTAAAAATACTTTTTTAAATTTTATTCTACTTCCAAATGTAGTTTACAAGCTTCTAAAAATCAAGTGTTGGTGTGTAACATTCAGCATACATTTTCAAGAAAGTATACTAAAAAAATTAGTTCTAGAAACTTTTCGGCTAAAAAATTGGAACACAAACTACGTGACCACGTAGAAGAATCTCTTCGAGAATTCGACACTTTGCAAACATTTGTGGATAAAGACATTTTTCAACAGTAAAATGGGTTTCCAGAGTCTTATATTTTAAACCGTTTTATCTTAAAATTTAGCTCTAAAACCATCCTTCAATCGTAAAACTATCCCTCTTTTTTTCAGCTTAAATCTATAACAGCCATGTTTTTTCCATCTTCAAATTGTTCTCCTAAAATTACCGGACAATTGCACAAACCAGTTTAAATTTTTTATTATTTCTATTTTTTACATATTTGTTCAGATAAATCCTTTGATTTGAGCTAATATTTAATTCTCCAAGTAAAGTTGAAAACCTCATAAACTTAGTCAGCTGCTGTGGCCCATAAAATCGTCACTTTATTTGTCAAAATTGGGACAATTTTTAATGACAGTTTGCCCTGAAGGTAATTTTGATTTAGTTTGCACCTTTATTAGACTGTTATTTTGAATGTGGTGCATGCTGTTTAAACATTGACAGTCAAAACTTAAACAAAAGGAACCATGCCAAATCGACACTTTAATAGCTAATGTCACCAAAAATTATTGAGTCGTAGTTAAGGAACATTAATAGCGTGTTTTGCTTCACCACCAATTTAGTCGCCAGAAATGGCACATTGTGATTAAACGTTGCTTTGCTCTACTGGCAACAATTATTGCATGCTCTACACAGTCTGAGGTAAGCAGTTATGCATAAAACGCGTCACGTCAATTAACCAGAAACAACATAGTTCGGATAATGGATAAAGCCCAGGCGTGTGTGTATGTCAAGAACAATTCAAATTTAAAGAGAAAATAATACTGGAGCTCAACAAGGCAACTTTGTAATGGCTCCATTGCGAGATCGTAATCTCTACGATATAATTGCCGACAGTAAATTACACGGCTTGCTTAAAAATAAAACGCGAACGTAATCCTTGCGATGTAAAAGCAACGCAAAACTAATTTCAATGCAGCCAGTTTAATTTTATTTCATCTGCATTAAAATAATGAGTTTTACCCTAAAAAGAGCCTCGGTGCTGTTTCGACGAGCACCCCTTCTGGTCCTATCGGAATGCCAACGCGGTGAAAAGACCACGCGATACCTTTTAAACTTTCCAACATTAGGAAGGTTTTAGGGCTTTCGGAATGGTGGATAACGTTTTTGTTTTTCTGGCAATTACTGCACGCCCAAACCGGAATTTTTATCAAACTAGATCTGAAATGAGACTAAAAGCTACTCGGAACATAAAGAACAACGGATATGCTAAAACTGGAGAGGACCGTTAAAACGCAATCCCGTTTGATGTGTTTTTTTTTCGTTTCCAGTTCGTGTACGCTTGTCGTTGTAAAATAGACAAGCAATTGATTTATCGTTTTGTTTGTTCTAGAAGGCTTGAAACGAACCAGGTTTAATCCAGGACTTTAAATTACCTGTTTGAGCACAGCGACATACACGAAAAATGGTTCCGATAACTAACTAACAGTCTGTCGCTGACAACTGATGAAAACGTCTCGGTTTATGTTGCAAAAGTGAAAATTTAATTTGACTTCACTAAACAGTGCTATTTGCATAATGAAAACTCTCCACATCAGTAATGTAAAAATTCCCTCAGCCGCAAACAAAAGCTCATTATGTGAACGCAGTAAGCCATAAAGGGCGCAGTTTAATGGACACTATCCTTTGTGTGTACTTAAAAAGAAATAAATATAAGTAGGTTTTAGTTTTTATAGTCTTGTATACTTAATGTTAGTTTTGTTCCGAGAGGTTGCTTTTAAGCGGTCTTTAGGGACCTTTATCAACTTTTCTTGCTCGGTCAATTAAAAGGAAATCGGTTTCAAAGCTCCAACTTTTATTTAATAATTGAAACTGAAATTAGTGTGATTTATTGGGTTAAACGACTTTTAAATTGGCATCTCTTTATACTAACTACTTAAAAGTATAGAAACAAAACGTTAGACAACCCAAGTTGATGAACAACCCATGAATTTTATTTTACAATTGCCAATTCCAAAAGAAGGAAGAAAATAAATTAAATTCAATACTAAATAGTAGTTCAAGTTACCTAATTAATGTTCTTTCAAATGTATTAAGTAGTAATATTTTAAATAAAAACAGCCAGTCACGAGTATTCATGGTTTTTATACAGCGTGACTTAAACCATTTTTTATTCACAAAATAACAATTTTGAGTGATAATATAAAAAAATATATTAATGATGGTATATGGCACAGAGTACACAAACTAAATTTGATCTCTAACCGTTTTCAAGATCTTTACAGTGACCCTCCTTATCTTAAACACACTGTAGTTACACAGTAAGGTTTACTTTTACATTTGTTAAGAAATCCGTTTCCTTATTTGTCAAAATAAGACAAATTAGTCTTTTATAATCTTCTACTATGTTTTCCATGTAAAAAAGTTTACTCAAATGTCAAAAATGACGTGACAGAAATAATCTGGCTAGCTTACAACTATCTACAGCTTTAATAATTTTAATATTATTTTTCTAGCAAGCAATAATAAGTCGACTAGATAGGATTACAAAAATCAACAAAATTTGGTTTTTGCTAAATACTTAAGCCATAAAGTTAAAGTTTTTTAACCCATTTGGAAAAGACTATTTTGTGTCATTCATTTTTCTGCGTAACTAAAACGTAAAATCGAATTTTATATATCGAATATCGAATTTTCCCTACATAACTAGAATAGCGAATGAGGAAGCCTGACATACACAAGCAAAAGTTACCAAACAAATTTCCCAGATTTTATTTATGGATTTGGGTGACATTTTGATGTTTAGGCACTGTTGCCAGGTCTACCGTTAAAACGGTATATCTACCGTTTTTGTTGTTCTTCTACCGTTCTCCTGTTTTTTTTTTCGATAATATAATCTGCCATTTTTAATAACATTGTCGCTATGTGGGTTGTGAAACATTTTGTTTACTGCCAATTGCCAAATCCACATGATTTATTTTGTAGTGTGTTTTTAGGTGTTTGGACAGGAAATTAATTTTCTTACTCCAAGTGGGGTATACCAGTGATTTTGTCCTTGACTGTTCTTTCAAACAGTGTTTCTAGCTTTTCGAAATTTGACGCCGCTTTTCTCCCTGACTATACTAAATTTTGTACTGTTTTTTCAGCTTATTGAATAGGAAATTCAATAAACATTCTAAAAATGTGCTTATGTCAGTCATTTCCATACTCCAAGTGGGTTTTACAAGCGATTTTGTTTCTGACTGTCGTTCAAACTGTGTTTCTGGCAGTTCAAACTTTGACACCGCTTTTCTCCCTGACTGTATTAAATTTTGTACAGTTTTTCGGGTTATTGAATAGAAAAATTCAATAAAGATTCTAAAATATGCTTAATTCGGCTCCAACTTCCTCCCTAACCTAACCTAATCACGTGATATCTGTCATTAATGTCAAAACTGTCAACGTTTGCCTAGAATCTGCAAGAATTAAAGTTTAACAAAGTTTTCTTACATATTTCAAAACAAGACGTATTTATGAGGTTATTTTAATTTTTTTTGACAACTTTCACGTTACCGTCTTAGCTTAATAAAGTTCTAGACCCACGTGACAACTGTCACTAACAGCAAAACTGTAAAACTGCGCTCAAGAGTCAAATTTTAGAAAAGTTTTCTTGCTGTGTGCAAACGTGTTTCTGAGATTTATGACAGTTATTTTGACAGTAGTCACGTGCTTGCCGAGTTAAAGTACCCCCTAAAACTACGTGAAATGTCAAAATCTGACTAGAATTTACAAGAATTACAGTTTAACAGTTTACGAAGCAGGACGTGTTTCTGAGATTTATGACAATTATTTTGACAATTGTCACGTGAGCGTTTAGTTAAATAGTGTCTTAGAACCGCGTGACAACTGTCACTAACGTCAAAACTGTAAAATTGTGCTTCAGAGTTCAAATCAGGGTTCAGAAAAGTTTTCTTACTGTGTGCAAACGTGTTTCTGAGATTTATGACAGTTATTTTGACAGTATATAGTCACGTGCTTGCCTAGTTAAATTACCCTCTAAAACTACGTGATATCTGTCACTAATGTCAAAATAGTCAAAATCTGACTAGAATTTACAAGAATTACAGTTTACGAAACAAGACGTGTTCCTGAGATGTATGACAGTTATTTGGACAATTGTCACGTTTAGTTAGAGCGTTTAGTTAAATATAGTGCTTTAGAACCACGTGATGTCACTAACGTCAAAACTGTAAAACTATGCTCAAAAAAATCTGTATTTTTGAAGTATGTTTTATATAGTAAACTGGCATTATTTTTTGATGTAGAATCGATGATTAAAATTTTTTGCAATTATTAGAAAGCACCTTGTATAATAATGTAAAATGAAACTTGTTTTCCTAGTAGATCTAACGTTATCTACCATTTTTTGACCGATTATTGTACGATTATGACATATTTTGACTTGGCAACACTGTGTTTAGGTTAGATAAATAAAGTGTCAGTGTATAAAAATAAGAAAACATTAATTTAGAGTTTTATGGAAAATTTAACTAACATAAAAATAAAAATTGAAAGCTAAGCTTGAATGTCCAATCTCATTACCTACTTCACTTATTTTTGATACAGTATACCTATATGGTTTATGCATTCGGATCTTCATTTAATATTTGTTTGTACCACTATAAAATGCTTCTCTTCAGGATACAAATGGTCTAATTCTAATTCCCTTCGCATTTTGGTGAGGAATTATTGACTGGTTCACAAGTCGGTGTTTTTGGACATAACCTGTTAATTTATGATTTCTGGTGTTTAAATCATACCATCAACTGGCCAGTCACATTTGACCACTATTGCCAACCTAATTCGTAATCACTTCTCCTAGTTTTTGTAAATAGACTATAGTTATAAATTTTTAAGGGACACTCAGTATACCATTTGTACAAACAGATCTTTCTCTGCAAACATAATTTCTCTGGCAAACTTTAAGGAAAACCTTTACTCGGAAAGCTCGTCTAATATTACTTATACCGCTTCATTAATTCTCAAGTGGTCTTCCTTTATCTCTGTCTCTGCGTCTGAAATTACAAACTATTTGCGCTGAATTTTCAGTTCTTCCGTTAACATGTGGAAATTATTTTAGTAAAGCTGGTGGATAAATTAATAAATCCAGCGCTGCATATTCTGCAACAATGAGAAAACGCTTGAGATAAGTAACTTTCATTATACAAGCAGTTTGTGATGATTTAATCGATACAATTACACTGTAGTCTTCTGGAGTTTTCAAGGCGGATTATTAAAAACGTAATTTATTTTTGGATATACCAAAGAAAGCAAAACTGAGCTTCACTTTTTGAAATTTATTTATCTGCGCGCAACAATAGAGGAAAGTGCAACTTTTGCTCCCGCAAACAAAAAGAAGAAAAAATTTAAAGGTGCAAAAAAGCAGTTTACTCCAGAGTTGTCTATTTAAATTTTTCTACGTCCAATGTTATGTTTTATAAATAAAAAAAAACCGCAGTTACTTATTATGTTAATAATGTTGGATAATGGGTGAAAAAAGAGGTGTGGTTACTAAGGATATGTTACTCAATTTGTCAAGAAAGTGTCAAAGACACCACATTGATTTCACATTTACTGGGGGAACTTTTATTCCCTAGGTAGTAAAAGTGGTATTTTCATCCCTCAAATGATGGAGGAAAGTTTTATTTTCTCTAGGGGCCGTAGAAAAAATGTTTTTAAGTTTTAATCTTGCTTACGTCAAACGTAACGTCATTATATTTAGAAATCTCTTCTAAATTTAATTCTCATTTTTATTTTTAGATATATTTTTACATCTAATTGTAGAAACTCAATCTGTCGTGTTGTTAAGACCCTATAACTTGTTCTAGTGTTGTAAAAAGGAATATGCCAGGCAATTCATCAAACTTACGAAACTACAATGCTTAGCATCTGTCTGAAATTTTTTTTAGTGCTTTTAGAGATTCACGCCTGTCAATATCCCAGTAAAAGATTACATGACTAGCTGAAAAATCCAAGACATTAATACCGTCATTTCCATTATGCTTCATACATTATGTTCAATATTTAAATTGAATAAACAAAAATGAATTATTTTATCTTCACAAAAAATAAACATTTCCGATATTTATATTTTTGTGTTATCTGTTTGTTTTAATAAATTTCTGTAGAAACGTTTGCGTGTCAAAACCAAAACTAATACAACACTTTTTTCCCAGATTCCACTCGGTTAACAACGATAATACAATTCCGCATTGTATTTTATTTAATTTGCGTTCGAAATTTATTTGAAAATCACATTAACAACTGGAGTTTTCCAATATATTCCTTCGAAACCTACATTTATATTTTTAATGGAGAATCGGAATACATTCGCTTGGGGCACGTAATGCGTTATTACATCACCGAACTGTAATTATTTTTTGTTGCGTCGTGACAAAACGTAATTATAGGTTTTGAATTTTTTATAAAATTAAACTGGACCAATATTTCGGAAGCCGTGTAAAAGCTAACTGAAAATGCGTAGTTAATAATTAAGCGTTCAGAACGTCACAGCCGTAATTTGATTCCTCGTTTCGCTGGAAAAATATGGAAAAAATAGACACACGCTCTAGAGGGCTTAATTATCTAGTCGTTTTTTTTCCAATTTTTCTCTAAATTGTTTTATTAAATATTTAACAACAAAGCTGGCTGGCACAAGTAATGTTAGAGTGTCAGCGCAAAAACGAGCCGAAAGGCTATCATTAAATCATTTTGTCGACGCCTGTCCGATGCAAGAATAATTAAACTAAAATACGCAACTGAATGCTAAACAAATTTAAATTTTATGCAACTGCGTAGGATTCGGTTAAAATTCTAAATAACAGACAGTCGGTATGGCAGGATTATTGTTGCGGATCTATGTGAGAGAGGTATTTTCAATTTTAAAAACAACATAAATAAAAATAATAACACTTTACGCTCAAGCTGAATTGCCTAAATAAAACTAAAATTGAAATAGTGAAAACCGGAAAAATTGTATTTTAATTAATAAATATGTATACAGAGTGTTAAATAGATGAAAAGTTGCGCATTTTTTGGGTAAATAATTTTATTAAAAAAAAAACAAAAATTGCTATTAGAAACTGAATGTTCCTTTTATTAGTTTATCACTTTATGATTGATTATTTGAGAAAATCAATGGCACTTTTTGGATCTTAAGCTAAACGTTGCTGCTAAAAATTTTTTAGGACCACGCCCAAATTAACAATTTCTATAAATTAAAAAATTAAAATTAAAATAGGAATAGTCACGTGACCTTTGTAGGTAAATTTGATAGTTGAAAACAATCACGTGACCTTCAAAAAGTCCCCTTATCAATCATAAAAATGGTTACGTGATTGAAAGGATGCTATTTTTAAAACCTTAAAGATTCCATTCGACGCTTGAAAAGAGTCACGTGACTTTCTAAACTGAATTTGATAATTGAAAACAATCACGTGACCTTTATTTAGGCGCTCTTTTAATCGTTAAAGTAGTAAAGCGATTTTAAGTATGCTATTTTGACATTGAAAACACTCACGTGATCTAAAAACATTTTTTAAGCAGTATAAATGGTCACGTCACCTTCATAGCGACATTTTGGCGTTAAATATGATCACGTAACTTCAAGGTAGCTATTTTAACCTTAAGAAGAATCACGTGACCTTCAAGAGTCCACGCAGGAAAATGCAGTGGCATTAGGTCAAAATCCTACCAGGTGCCAGACTTGTCAACCTTAATGAATACTCTATTGCATCAACTTAATTAGTCCCAAAATGCTCTAAGGTGTCAATTTTCATATCAGCAAAATGGCAAAACTCTCTCACAAACCATTATATTCGTGCTCAACATTGGTTTTTGATATACGACATCTTTTTGAACGTATCTGCTCGTTTGTGTCTCCTACCTTTGTTTTTACAACCGTTTTGCTGTTTTACGACCCGTTTTTTCCACGGATATATGTGTAGTTGCGTAACGATTTACACCCACAAGACAAACGCGAAACTGCCTATTTCTAAGAGTAAAACTTGAGTTGGATAATTAAATCCTCAGAGTCACATTCAAACTCAGGAAAGCTCCTTCAAGAGCAGACAAAACATGAAACAAGGACCAAAAGCGTTGTACTGTCTACTAAAGCTGTTCGTCAAAATCATTCATCTAAGAATTTATAGGATCTGCGAGGAAAGAGTGTCACACACAATTTGGTTTTATGGGCATGGGTATAAGAGATGCACTTTCCTGTTTAGAAATATTGTTCCAGCGCTGCGCTGTGGTGATATGAACTGTAGAGAGTAGCACAATTCATCTCTCTGAGAACCGTGATCAATGATAATTGGGACCACTCACAGGAGATCAGATGTAGAATAGAGAAAGCAACATCGACATCAAAATCAGGTATGGAGAGAGAAGAGAAAGAGAAAACTCGAAGCCTTCGAAACGTGGCTTTACAGGAGGATGCTGAGAACAAGGCAGTAATGGAGAGAATGAAAAAGAACTTGGAAGTAGTACCTCGGACATGTTATGAGGAACGAAAGCAAATATCGCCTTTTAGAGTCTGTTCTCCAAGGGAAAGTTTATAGGAGAAGACCACCAGGAAGAAGGAGAATATTATAACATATATAGGGTTAAAAACTTAAGAACATGGTTCTCAAAAACTACTACCACACTATTTAAAGCAGCCGTGAGTGAACAAAATCATCATATGATGGCCAATATTTGGAACGAATAGTATCTTCAGGGTGGTCCAGTTTTAAATATCAATAATTCACCAATCCATAGCCAATTAAAAAATAAGTTGACATTCATTATGTCATTTTCCTGAAAAGTGCTTCTTAAGGAAAATACAGTCCTTCAAATTTCTGTTTAAAAAATCGTTTTTTTTGTCATAACTGTCAGACCGTTGGAGCAATATTGATCAAATTTGGAACAAGCACTTTATTACACGTTATTACGGTCAAAGACCCAGAGTGCAAACCAAATGCAGTTTTAAAAATTTCGATTTTCCGAGTACTTCCGAAGATATCCGAAAAAAACTGAAAATTAGATTTTTTGTTTTTATTTATTTCTAATCTTATTTGAAGAGATATTCCAAAACTAAAAGCACCTTTTCATTGCCACTTTTTCTCAGCTATTCGATGATGGATTCAAATTTGCCACACGACGCTTCGTTTTTTGGCAGCCATCATCAACTTTCTTTTTTCTTATGGGCGCCATATTGGATTTTTAGCCCACCAAATAGTACGTTTTATTCTGATTTTAGTGATGTATAATAACTTATGATTTGCTTCATAAATAACAAAATAATTCAATAAAAACTATTTTTACTTTAGTTATTGGCTTTGAGTTAATGGGCCGTTTCATAAAATGTCATTATTTGACACTACTTGTCAAACACGATAATTCGGACGATCATTAGAGCTTTTAGAGATTTTACCTTAGTTAGCTTTGAGTTAATGAGACGTTCTATGACCTGATAGTCATGTGACCTTTGTAGCTAATTTGAATATTAAAAACAATAACCTTCTTGACCTTCAAAACAACAGTTTGATTTTAAGAATGGTCACGTGACTGCAAATATGTTATTTGAACCAAACCAAAAACAATTTTAATATATGAAACCTACTTGGAATTGTCAGGAGTATTAAAAAATTTAATAATATACAGGGTGAAATATTTTAAATATTGTACTAGAGTTTCAGTAAATGAGTAAAAGTAATAATAGCTATTTATGTAACCAGTTACGAAAAGTTCGATTTTGGGTAACAAATGAATGTTTATAGGGCGAGCGCAGCGAGGTCCTACAATTTGAATGAGTTACACAATAAGACATTTTCGAAACGTGTTGCATACATAATTTATTCTAATTTTGACCAAAAAGCGGTAAAAACCATCTTTTAAAGTGATTTAACACAAATATTCACTTTCATAGCACCTTGTATAAACTGTGACAACGACATGTTATGATGGATGTCGCCCATATGTTTCTACGGAAATGCATAAAAACAGGGAGTGATGAAATGAACTTTTCATAACTAGTTACATAAAGTGATACTTTTCGTAACTAGTTACATAAAGTAAAATGTTTTGTCACTCTAATCAGTTTTGAAAAGTGTCACTTTATATGCCAAAATTAAAAAAAAAATACTTTTTTCCACTACTAACATGATAAACTTACCATTATTGACCGATTAGTAACTTGAGAAATTAGTTTTCTCTACCTTTTAATGGTCATTGCTGATCTAGCTCAAAAATGGAGTCTAATTTCTAGTTCTAGTCTAGCACAAACACAACATAAAAGAAAATATTATTGACCTAGGTAAATCATAATGTCAATGTATATTAAGACATATGACATATGAAATATACTAATGACATAGAAATATTAGTTTGTCTCTTCATGTTGTTTTTTTGTTGTTATTCTAAATTTTTACATTTTTGATAAAAGGACTATCAAAAATATTGTTAATAGTGGAAAAAACGCTGTATTATCCACGGTTTAGACAGCTTTTATTGATAATTAACCTTATGTCTTAAATCTTTCGTCGCTTTGCTCCTCGCCATTTAATCTTGACATATGGTCAATAAAAGCTTCTGTCTAAACCTTAGTTAATAATATACCATTTTTACGACTGTTTAATAATGTGCTTCAAAACACTCATTACCAACTCCTGTGTAATTAATCATTACTCACGACTATTTATCAAAGGTTCAGGACACCGCAGGCATTACCGAGGTAGAGCAAAACTCAAAGTAAAATAAAGTGACGTAATAGTGTAATGGAAACTATATAATATTAATTACTATATAATAAATGTTTTGAATGGTCACATTCATAAGAACAAATCGATTAGCAATCGAAAAATTTTGAATTCGATAGGCAAAATGACGTTTAAGTAATGCTTTTTCAATCAGTAATCGATGTGTTCTTATGAATGCGTTCAAATTTCATTTGTCAAATTCAAAATATTTAAATTTCTGTAGTGATGTGTTATTACTTGATTTACCTGTCTCTTACGTCATTTCAATTTAATTTGATTTTTGCAGTAGCAGTCAAATTAACATTAACATCTTGTACCAAACGGAAGAATAGCAGGTAAGAGCGACTGTCACTCAATAACTTACAACACTAAACGAATGACAAACAGAGGAAGAATGAAAAGAGGGAGAAGACCATCATTTTGAATTTTCTGTCAAAAAATTCACTTGCACCTCATATTAAAGAAAATTTTAAAAAGGCAAAGAAGTAAAAAAGAAACAGAAGAAGGAAGAGAGGAAGAAGAAAGGAAAAAGGATAAAAAATAATGAAAACCAAAAATAAAAGAAACGAAGTGAAAAAACAACAAAGTGAATGAAACAAAGGACAGAAACAAAGTAGAAAACACAAAAAATAATCAATGACAAACACAAGAAAAAGAAGACAAAAATAGAAAAATATACGATAAAAAATTACACTAAAATGACAAAAATAAAGAAAATACAGTGAGAAAAAATTAAAAGAAAGAGAGGCAGACAAATAAAAAACGAAAAGAAAAAGACAAAAAAATAAAAAAAGGGAATAAATTACAAAGAATGGAGACATAAAATTGACTTGCACCTCATTTTAAAGAAAATTTCACATAGTTTTAAGAAATGACAGACAAAATGGAGTCTCAGGCCGCTGTTTTGAATTTTTTGCAAAAATTACCTTGCACCTCATTTTAAAGAAAATTTCACGTAGTTTTAAGAAATGACAGACAAAATGGCATCCTAGGTCGCCATTTTGAATTTTATGTCAAAAAATTAACTACCAATCCCCATTCAGAGGACAAAAATGGGAGCCCGAGAGTTTTCAAAGCCCGGATTCTCTGAAACCCGCAGAACCATTAACGCTACGGCGCTGACAGTCACTAACCGAAATAAGTAAATTTAAAACCCAAATTGTCAAGTCTGTTGTCCAAATTGTCAACCTTTTATGGATGAAAGAGTGGGGATGTATTTCAGAGTATTTTACTTCCTGGAAAACGTCACTAAAATTTGGCGTTATCAAACATACAACGTCGATTATCTACCGGTGCGAAATTGAGTCACGTTTCGTATAAGAGGTCTGTCATAAACTATTGCCAACAAAGCTCTGGACCACGAGTGATATAAAGCTCCAAAAGGTTTACCCGTTGACGTTTTTTTTTTCCAATACTGGATATCCAGTAACGGACTACCAAACGATTATGTTGTTTATTAATTAAATTTGGAGCTTTCAGCCTGACAACTGAAATTACGCCTGATGGAAAAGTCGTAATATCACCACAGAACGCGGACAATGGTCGAAAGCTTTTTTGTCGCAAATGCATTGTCGATTCCAAACTAATGCGGATTACCGTTGGAAAAAGAGAATAATGGATTTCCGGTTTTGTTAGCATAGAGAAGGAAAAATAACCACCACGCGATCGTTAATCGATCGGTTGGTTCCTCCATTAAAGGACAAGGAGTAATTTGCGGGAAAAGACAATTTTGATGCGAGCAGTATCAACGTTAAAGCAGATTAAAACACGTACAGAGATCGCCTTCTATAAAGCTCTATTGTTGTGCTTCGTTCGACAATGCGGCCCGCAATTTTATTAACATCGTCCCTGTCCAGTGCACACTTTCATCCCTCCTCAAATTTACATACCAAAGCTTTTGTCTGGTTGCCAATGTGTTTCTGGATCGCTGTATTAATAACTTTTTTTAACTAAAGTTTGCAACCCAAATATTTACATTTTACATTGCCTGGTTATGTTCATAGTTATCTAGCAACCTTCAACACATATATAAATCTGCAAATAACTAGGGCTTGTTTTGAAAAGTATTTATATTATGTAACAAATAATTACGGTATATTACAGTTTTAGACTAGATCATTAAATTCAAAGTAGTGCAACAAAAATGCAAAGAATCAAACTTCCTAGTAAATGAAGTTCTAGTATCACGTGACAAATGTCATATACGTCATAACATGATCTAACTAAAAAGTTTCACGTGTCAAAAAGTCGGGTTGACGAAAAACGTTGACTGTTGTAAATAGAGTTTGAGTTCCACGTGACAACTGTCAATTAAGTCAAAACTTTCAAAGAATGCTCAACAAAGACATGATGCTGTAAAAATCGGTGTCTTCAAAGTTTTCTTGTAGTTCTGAAGAGAAAATGTAGTTTTTATCTAGTATTACATGACAATTATCATATACGTCAAAAATTGTCAAACCTTCTTCTAACTAACAGCCTACAAAAATCAAAGTATTTTGAAGTGACAGAAATGCCTTCAAGGTTCAGAGAAAAAAAGTTTGACAGTTGTCACGTGCCTGCCTAACTAAATTCAGTTTTAGTATCACGTGACAACTGTCAGTTATGTAAAAACTGTCAAGGTGTGCTCAACAAAGGTATGATGATGCTGTAAAAATCAGTGTCTTTGCAGATTTCTTGTCGTGCAGAAGAGAAAACGTAGTTTTTATCTTCACGATGTTGTGACAATTGTCACGTGACTGTCTAAGTAAACGGAGTTCTAATATCACGTGACAAATATCATATACGTGAAAAATTGTCAAAGCTTCTTCTAACTAACAGCCTACAAAAATCAAAGTATTTTGAAGTGACAGAAATGTCTCCAAGCTTTATAGGAAAAAATGTGACAGTTGTCACGTGCCTGCCTAACTAAATGCAGTTTTAGTATCACGTGACAACCGTCAGTTATGTCAAAATTGTCAAAGTGTGCTCAACAAAGATATGATGCTGTAAAAATCAGTGTCTTCGCAAATTTGTAGAGAAAATGTAGTTTTTATCTTCACAAGGTTCTGACAATTGTCACGTGACTGTCTAAGTAAATGGAGTTCTAGAATCCCGTGACAAATATCATTTACGTTAAAAATTGTCAAAGCTTGTTCTAACTAACAGCCTATAAAAATCACAGTACTTTGAAGTGACGGAAATCTCTTCAAGCTTTAGAGAAAAAAGTTGTCACGTGCCTGCCTAACTAAATGAAGTTTTAGTATCACGTGACTGCCAACTGTCAGTTATGTCAAAACTGTCAAGGTGTGCTCAACAAAGATATGATGTAAAAATTAGTGTCTTCGCAGGTTTCTTGTAGTACAGAAGGGAAAATATAGTTTTTATCTTCATGATGTTGTGACAATTGTCACGTGACTGATTAAATAAACGAGCTTTTAGTATCACGTGACAAATGTCGTATACGTCAAAAATAATCAAAGCTTGCTCTAACTAAAAGACTTCACGAGTCAAAAAGTCAAAGTGTCAAAGCTTCATAGGAATAATTTTGACAATTGTCACGTGACTGAGTCAATGGGGTTTTAGTGTCGTATGGTAACTGTAAATTATGTCAAAATTGTCAAAGTGTGCTCAACAAAGACATGATACTGTAAAAATAAATGTCTTCACAGTTTTCTTCTAGGGTTCTGAAGAGAAAATGTAGTTTTTATCTTCATGGTAGTTATTGTTACAATTGTGACGTGACTGTCTAAGTAATGTGGTCTTCTAGTATCCAACGACAAATGGCATTAGTGTCAAAAATTATCAAAACTTGTTCTAACCAACAGGCTACTCCAATCAAAGTACTTTGAAGTGACCGAAATATCTCTAAGCTTCATATAAATAATTTTGACAGTTGTCACGTGACTGCCTAAGTAAATGAAGTTTTAGTGTCACTTGACAACTGTCAGTTATGTCAAAACTGTCAAATTATGCTCAACAAAGACATAATACTGGCCTCATTCGTTTTCGTGCTGCATGGAGCGAGCAGAGCTTTTTTGACGTCACGATGACGTAATTTGGAGTTTACAGACTTTACAGTTTTCTAGTAGCGGTTGTACAAATGTGACAAAGTTAGGTTAGGTTAATTAGTAAAACTTGGAAGGAAATATAGAGAAATATATGAGGTTTATGACAAACCGGGGAAAAAACAAATATTAGAGTAAAATAGGTTAAGTGAAGATGAATTATACTTGAGAATGACAGAAAACGAGACAGAAACTTACACATGAGAGAACGAGGTCTAAGAAACAACGGCATGTTAAATTATTAAATCAATATGTTACAATATCAGAAAAGGAAGGTTAGGTTATGTTAGGTTACAATGAGTGTAAACACTTAAAGTCTTCTATCAACACGTAAAGAAATGATACCAAAAGAGATAGAATACAATACAAAAATCCTCAGATAATTTATATTTCTCGAATCGGAGTCTTGAAACTTAAAGTTGAAAAAGTATAGAAAAAAGTAAATAATGGAACAATAGATGAAACAGAATGAATGTAGTAAAGGAAGTGATGACAATGGGAAAGAGTTAACGAGAAGCATTTCTGTTGGTAAGGACCGTTAAGAAGAGTGTATTGTCAAAACAAAAGAAAGAGAAACTAGGTGATTAAAGGTTATTGGAAGAAATCGTAACATTATTTTGAAGAAGTGTAGAAAGAACTTTGCTGCACATCTCTAACAAAAAATATATTCCAATAAATCGATTGCTTAGGGCCGATTAAACCGCCATATTGATGGTCAACTTAAGCTAAGTTTTTATTTGACTGTGATATTTTGCGTTTGACCTGTCACAGTCAAACCGTAATCTAGCCTGAAAGGGATCTAAAGTGTCCTTAAATAGATCGGTATAACCAGACATTAATCAGCCAAGAATGAGCAAAACCATGTCATGACAACAGGTTAGTTATAGAAAATACGCTAGAAAGATTTAGTTATTACACACAATTACGTGTCACACAACCCAGGAATGATTCCTTAGATTGTAATAATGAGTGGATGAAATAAAAAGAAGAAAAAGGAAGACCGTTAAGTTCTTGTCGACTAGTTGATTGTGCTGGTAAGGTCAAACAACTATTGAGAAGAAATAGAAGTTTGCAAGGAATGGGAAACCCGGAAGAATAAAGTATAATGAATAAAATTCATGGAATATCAGTACATTTAAGTTAGATAATAATACACCACATACAATTAATAAATTGAACTAAAGTAACAAAGTAAAGTCAATGCTAATGTCTTTATTATATCAAATTTTTATGAAAAACGTTAAAATGTTGTCATATCATTTTCACTTTATTGAATTGAAACTTTATACAATAATCGCACATATTATCGTAATTCCTCCGACTTTAAGGCAACAAAAAATTACCGACTCATAAATCTATAATTCTTTCAAGGTAGTAAATCAGTGTCGGAAAAGCTTTGTTGACAATGGTAAAACTTCGAATGGGGTTCGTGACGATATTTCACACCCCGGGATAATCGACTTTCTATAGAGGTAAAGAAAGGATTATTCGAAATTGGAAATTATTGTCGACCTAATACCGCCAGAGCCATAAATCGCGATCACATAACTGCAGTTATTTATATTGTATTTATACCCTTAAGCTTTTTTTGTTTTGTTGTCTGACACTGCGGATATACCGCGAATAACACAAAAAAAATATCATTCGAGGATAAAGTTTTATGTGTTCTTTTACAGGGCCTCGAGGATGTTTTTTTCGTCGTAAAACGATTTCATTAGGAGATTGGCCCTGTCAACGGCTTATTCGTTTCTGAAAATGCCTGAAGCCAAATCACTATGAAAAAGAAACACATTTACCACCACACTAGTGCTACTAGTGACCATCTTCAAAAGCACTCACCATCTACATGGCCCATGTATGGAGTTGTGGGTACTTTAGCAGTGGCCTGCTACCTCAACGGTATTGAGGGTGACTTTGTGCACGATGACATTCCGGCAGTGACTTTAAACAGAGACGTTCTAGCACAAAATCCAGTGAAAAGTGTCTTCGAAAATGATTTCTGGGGCACGCCAATGGCAGACGAGGACAGTCACAAAAGCTACCGCCCGCTAACAGTTTTAACATTCAGGTGAGTTATAAAAATGCTACAATGAAAACTTTTCCCTCGTTAATAATTATAAAGGCAAATTCACTCGTTCCTGAATTATTGAGTTTATTTTTAGTTTTCTCTATATTGTTGGAGACCACTTTAACGCCATTACGAAACAGCGAAACTGTTGCTCGTATAACTTTGTTTTCCTAGTTGGCAATTTACATACCTAACTCGTTTTTTGCTGTGTAAAATTCACACAGTAATATTTTGAAATATTAGTGAATAAATGTAAGCTGTACTTATCAAAAAAGCTGTATGATAAACGGTGTATACTAATGCGTTCAAATAGGCAAATACTGGCAACAAAAATAATCCCTTTTTAATAAGCAACTCGTTCAGGGTATTTCATTTTGCTTTGCAAACGATACAAGTGCTGATAAGCAAAATTTCAGTAGACAAATATTTGTCCGCTTTGGCTTGTATTCTCCAGGAAAATTAATTTACATTCTAGATAACTTCATATTAAAATTGATTGTTCAAATTGTAAACAATAATATAAATATTTAAACTAGTTAGTTATTTAAAAGATTTCAATGCATCATGCTAGTAAATTGTGAAAGGGCAACTTTTAAGCAAGTTTGGAAAGTAATAAATCAAAAAACTACGTAAATAAAGTGAGAAAATTAATACTATATTTAGGTACCATAGAAATTACCATGGATGTTTTGTATTAAGTTTTCAGAAAGATTCACATTTTTGCAATCGTCATTCAATTTCCTATTCAATAACCTTAAAAAACCCTAAAAAATTTGATACAGTCAGTGAGAAAAGCGCTGGTGAAGCTTAAACTGTCAGAAACATGGTTTTAACGACAATGGGATACAAAATTGCCAGTAAAACCCAGTTGGAGTGAGTTCTGGACAGTTTTGAGCCCATTTTTGGAATAATCTAAAAAAAACACTAAAAAAAGGTACATTTAGGAAGAAAAGCACTATTAAAGTTTAAACGACCCGAGACACGGTTTTAAAGACAGTCGGTGACAAATTAGCCCAAAAAACCCACTTGGAGTGAGGTATTGACAGTTTTGAGCTCATTTTTGTAATTCTAAAAAATTTTCTATCTATTTCCTTTTCCATCTTTTCCATCTAATTTTCTACCTTAAAAAACACGAAAAAATTTGCTATAGTTAGGGAGAAAAGCGATGTCACAATTTAAACATGGTTTTAAGGACAATGGGTGACAAAATTGCCCTTAAAACCCACTTGTAGTGAGTTATGGACAGGTTTAAGCCCTTTTTTTGGAATACTCATTAAATTTCCTATCCAATAACCTTAAAAAAACACTTAAAACATTGGTACAGACAGAACGAAAAGCGCTGCCACAATTTAAACTGTCAGAAACATGGTTTTAAGGACAATGGGTGACAAAATTGCCAGTAAAATCCACTTGGAGTGGGTTATGGATGGTTTTAAGCACTTTTTTGGAATCCTCATTAAATTTCCTATCCAATAACCTTAAAAAAACACTTAAAACATTGGTACAGACAGAACGAAAAGCTCTGCCACAATTTAAACTGTCAGAAACATGGTTTTAAGGACAATGGGTGACAAAATTGCCCGTAAAACCCACTTGTAGTGAGTTATGGACAGTTTTAAGCACTTTTTTGGAATCCTCATTAAATTTCCTATCCAATAACCTTAAAAAAACACTTAAAACATTGGTACAGACAGAACGAAAAGCGCTGCCACAATTTAAACAGTCAGAAACATGGTTTTAAGGACAATGGGGGACAAAATTGCCAGTAAAATCCACTTGGAGTGAGTTGCGGATGGTTTTAAGCACTTTTTTGGAATCCTCATTAAATTTCCTATCCAATAACCTTAAAAAAACACTTAAAACATTGGTACAGACAGAACGAAAAGCACTGCCACAATTTATACTGTCAGAAATAATAATAATAATAATAATAAATTTGTTTATTTAGCTAATAGCTATATACAAAAAACACAGAACAGTAAGTATAGGTATACAATTCTAAATATTTTCAAAATGCGGACATATTTACAATGTGTTCGCGTAGATGGACTTTAAACATTCTCACAGTATTACATTGTTTTATACATTTTGGTAGCTGATTATAATTAAGAAGTCCTCTATATAAAGGCGAATTTAGGGCTTGATCTGTATTACAATGTCTCAAAATAATAAAATCATCACAATTTCTTGTACTGTAACTATGGACCTCAGAAAAGGTTGTTATTTTTCTACACAGGTATTCCGGCAGTAACCCCCGCTTCATCTTAAAAATAAACAAATACACATCAAACATTATCATCTGACGTACGGACAACATATTCAAAGTTTTCTGCATGGTACTTATTGAGACATATCTATTACACTTAAGGATGGTTCTCATCGCTCTGTTCTGCACGATCTCGAACTCCCGCACCTTAAAACTGGGTAGACCATAAAGAAGAGTGGAACAGAACTGCAAATGCGGCGAAGCGATACTATTATATAGCAATAGTTTGGTGTACAATGACAAATTTTTTCCGACTCTAGAAATAAAATTAACTTTCTTTGCATATTTCCTTAACGTATAGTCAGCATGAGCATGGAATGTTAGACATGGATCAAAAATTACTCCCAAATACTTGATGTTTTGCTCATAAGATATGCTATGACCATCCATTTTCAGATCTATGTCGTCAATATTAAAGCTATTCAATTTACATTTTCTTCCAAATATACAAAATTTAGTTTTTGCTGTATTTATGCTCAGGTTATTCTTGCACAACCAATGAAACAAATGTTCCAAATCTTGATTTACTTTCTGCTGCATCTGCATTAAGTTAGTTCCAGATATATAAATCATAGTATCATCCGCGAACAGTTCGACTCCACAATTCTCAACCACGCCCACAATATCATTTATATACAATAAAAACAACAACGGTCCTAAAACCGTCCCCTGTGGCACCCCATACTCAACCGGTAAAGAATCAGACATACTATTATTCAACTTAACTTTTTGTCGCCTATCATTCAAGTACGACTCAAACCACCGCAACACAACATGTTTGAGGCCCACATTACTAAGTTTCTGCAATAAAATACTTCTTGAGACAGTTTCAAATGCCCTCTTTAGGTCTAAAAATACAGCAAGTACAAAATTACCACTATCTATACTATTAATAAAACTATCACAAACGCTGACCAACACAGATTCACAAGAATGTTTTTCTCTAAAACCAGACTGATTTGGTATCAAAATATTATTCTTATCACAGTGAAGCTGTAGTTGCGCTTTTACTACCAATTCTAATACTTTTTCGTACAACTCGACTGTATTTATGGGTCGAAACTCAGTGTGTACCCTAGTGTTCTGCACTTTCGGGACAGGTATAATAATCGATTCCTTCCATGCATGTGGAAAAACTCCAGCTGTCAGTGAAGAATTTATAATATCTAGTAGGCGGTTTCCCGCCACATCACACACATCACACAGCACCTTTTTAGAAATGTTACTTTCACCGCCCCCTACATTTTTTAGGTTTTTTAAAGTTATTTTCAATTCACTCATAGTAACTGGGTTGAAACGTGAAAAAACAGCATCAGGATTTAATGAAGAAGAAAAGATATTTCCATGAATATTTTGGAAAGGACAAGCAGGCATGCCAGCAATAATATCCGCTATACTACTTATGAAATACTCATTAAATTTGTTTGCAATTATTAAGTTGTTCGTAACTGCGACATCACCGAATTTGACCTCTCCAATAACCGAATTTTTTCTCTCTGGTAATAATAATTTCAAGTTTTTCCACAACTCCTTCGGATTATGTTTGTTGTCGTCGATAGTTCTCTTAAAAAATTCATCTTTTTCAAATTTAATTTTAGAAACAATCAAATTACGCATTGACTTGTATTCCTTCCACACGTCATCATTTCTCTCACGCACCGCTCTAACATACAATGCATCTCTCTCACTCATTTTTTGTTTAATATCATCAGTGATCCATTTTTTGTCTTCATACTTCTGACTATAAGTTATTTCTAATACTGGGCACATAGAATCAATAATATTTTTTATGTCGTTTACAAAGACATCCGCCAACAGATTTACATCACTAATATTACTATTCCAGGGCACATCAAAAAAATAATCCTGTAATTTGCTTTTGTCATACCCCTTAAATGATCTTCGACAAACATTAACCCTATTCCCTTCTACACGATCTCTCCCTAGGTCAACAGACAATATACAATGATCACCAATTCTAGGCGCAAGATGTACTGCATGCTGCAGGTGTCTGTTGTTTGTTACTATATAATCAATCAGGGTTTGACTTCTGTCAGTGATACGTGTAGGTGAAGCTACAATCTGTGTGAAACCACTAGAGCTTATACTATGAAGTATTTTGTCACCATAAAATGAGTGTTTTAGCAAATCCAAATTAAAATCACCAAAAATTAAAATGATTCCATCAAATGCACTAACCCGATCGAGGTAACCAACAAAAAATTCCAAGAATTGTGCATCCTCTTTTTTAGGTGGGTGATACAGTACCGTGCAGAGGTACTTTATTCCAAAATTAGAAAATTCAACCGACAAAAGCCAAACAAAGTTTTGTACGCATTCTACCGATCTCAAAGTACATCTTACGTCCTTTCTTATCAGTGCCATAACTCCACCCGTTCTTCTATTATCCGTCGTACATTTTTCAATCCTATAGCCCTCAATATCTAACTCCCTCAGAGTCACCTCAGCACACACATGAGTTTCTGACAGAAAAACAATTTTTGGTCGCCACTGGTTTATAAGAGAATTTATACCGTCCTTATTGTTTAAGTAACCCTGACAATTGAGATACACTAAACTGGAATTAAAACTATCCGCATCTAATTGCTATTTATTGTATTTATCATTTTGAATTTTTTCAAATCGTTTCAATGTTTCACATTGGTTATGATCCCATGTTGTATGATCTACCTTGAGTGCCATACCATATTTCTTATTTGACCAAAGACAGTTCGAACATTTAACAAAATTACTCTGACAATCACCTAAACTATGCTCTCCACTACACTTAGGACACACTTTTTTATCAGTACAATCTCTGCTAAAATGACCATACTTACAACAGTTAAAGCATCTAATAATACCATATTCATCATATATTGGACATCGACTCCAACCTATACTAATTTTTCCTTTTTTAATTATCACATTATAGGTATTTTGATCTAGTTCTATGATTATACTAAATTTTTTCCTAACAATTTTAGTTTTACGAATTATATCCATTTTTGAACAATTATCATTGATATTTAATTCGTTTTGTTTAGCTATCTTAACTAATATATCACTATCATTCCTATCGTACTCACATTCATCTATTCCGACAATCCTGACACGGTGCTGCAGAGATTTAGGCCTCTCCACATGAAACCATATGAAATATGGTTTTAAGGACAATGGGTGACAAAATTGCCCGTAAAACCCACTTACAGTGAGTTATGGGCAGTTTTAAGCACTTTTTTGGAATCCTCATTAAATTTCCTATCCAATAACCTTAAAAAAACACTTAAAACATTGGTACAGACAGAACGAAAAGCTCTGCCACAATTTAAACTGTCAGAAACATGGTTTTAAGGACAATGGGGGACAAAATTGCCAGTAAAATCCACTTGGAGTGAGTTGCGGATGGTTTTAAGCACTTTTTTGGAATCCTCATTAAATTTCCTATCCAATAACCTTAAAAAAACACTTAAAACATTGGTACAGACAGAACGAAAAGCACTGCCACAATTTATACTGTCAGAAATATGGTTTTAAGGACAATGGGTGACAAAATTGCCCGTAAAACCCACTTACAGTGAGTTATGGGCAGTTTTAAGCACTTTTTTGGAATCCTCATTAAATTTCCTATCCAATAACCTTAAAAAAACATTTAAAACATTGGTACAGACAGAACGAAAAGCGCTGCCACAATTTAAACTGTCAGAAATATGGTTTTAAGGACAATGGGTCACAAAATTGCCCGTAAAACCCACTTGTAGTGAGTTATGGACAGTTTTAAGCACTTTTTTGGAATCCTCATTAAATTTCCTATCAAATAACCTGAAAAAACACAAAAAAAATTGATACAGTCAGAAAGAAAAGCGCTGTTAAAGTTTAAATTGTCAGAAACACGGTTTTAAGGAGAGTTGGACTAAGTTATTGACAGTTTTAAGCACTTTTTTGGAATCCTCATTAAATTTCCTATCCAATAACCTTAAAAAAACACTTAAAACATTGGTACAGACAGAACGAAAAGCGCTGCCACAATTTAAACAGTCAGAAACATGGTTTTAAGGACAATGGGGGACAAAATTGCCAGTAATATCCAAGAGATACAGGCTCGGTTAAATGAGGGAAAACTGCTTTTTAGAGCATTTTAATATCTGTTTTACAAGTCAACAACAATCAACTTTTTTTTTTCCAATACTTGGATTTGTTTTCAAAAATTATTCAATTTGCAAATTTCCAATGATTTGTTACACAAACATGATTTCTGACAAATTACTTTTTTTATTTTCATGGAAGTACGTTAAATTCATTCTTATTATTGAATTCGTGACAAACACACCAGAAATTATGTTCGTGTAACCCCGTTGAATTACAAATTGAATTGTTTTGCCTATGATTAAAATATCCAGGTCTGTATTTGAAAATGGAGTTGTTTAATACTGATTTACCCTGGGAAAAAAGTACTAAAATGCTCCAAAAACTAACTTTTTTCATGTAAACAACTGTATAAGTTTTTATATCGTTTTAGAGACAGAATTAGTGGTACAGCATTGCCTTGTCTCATTTAAATTATTTTGAAACTCCATGTACTTATCACTGTGTTAATTACGTATAATGTTTGGTGTAGTTTTCTTAAAGATTTCATACATCCAGGGTAATTAGAGTAGTAATGGACTAGAAGTAATAATTTTGGTATTTTATTCTACTTAGAATTACTATTAATCATATTGTATATCTATCTATCTATCTATCTATTTTATCATCATAAGATTTTCAAATAAGTTGAACAGAAGGGTGCAAACCGTTTCTTTAACTTACTTCTCTGATTATTCACTTCTTACATGGAATAAGGCCGAGTTTAAAACGTAACACGTAGTAAACCATTAACGAACTACTTTGTTGCTTGCTTATGTGTTGTTATGGACAAGAATTAAGTTTATGATTACGACTAAGACTAAAAAATTGGGTAAACCCGACTTGAAAACGCAGTGATTCTTAAATTTAAAATTGTCGTCCCTTAATAGCCGTTTTTAGGATACCATAGAGCAAGTAGGGCCTGTTTCTATATTTACCACTAACTGTCAATGCCATGTGTTTACTTTATTACTTTTACAAATATTACAATAATTTGTCTTTTGTCAACTTTATATTGTCACATTTTATTTTCTATTATATATTTGTTTCAACCGCAAACAAACTGCCGAACCAAACAACACTTGTCAGAAACTTGTGAGTAATCAACTCTCCTTGAATTTAACCAGACATAGTAATATAAAGAAAAGTTTCCAGACGAGTTTGTCGACTTGATTTGTTATCGATGTGGTTTAGCCTGTCTGGCAATCAAGTAACTCTGTATAACAACTCACAAAAGCAGTAATATTCTTATCGTTCCAGGTGGTGCGTTTCCCAGTGAAATTAACATAGAAAATTGAGGTTTATTACAAACGAAAAAAATATGAATGAAAAGCTCATAAATATTGACGACATTAATAGCCAACCTCAACACGAAATTAATCAGCAAATAACATAAATCCAGGCAGACTGAACGCGAGAAATAATAACCCAGATATGCAAATGGGCGCAAACAACGAAAAAAAGTCAGGAAGTCTTTCGTCAAAGGGCTTTCGGCCTCCCTTGGGGAGAAACAAAACGTTTCCTTAGTGTGTCATAGACAGCGCATTCTGGCACAGTTTAGTAGAGTGTAACCGCAAAAAAGGTGACCTTACGTGACACTTTCCATTAACATTCATTTCGAATAGGAAGGGAGACCCTAATTCCCTTACCCAGTTTAAGGAATCAACACAATTGAAAAGGACTCGTATCGAGGAAAATGGGGAAACGTTTATCCCTTTTTGCCCTTTGCTGTCGTCGCATTAAATTTACACATAGTCGGTCCAATTTAATAAGTGACGTATTGTGCCTTCGGAATTTTTAAGAGTACGGAAAAATTCTCGGGGGTGCTTTACATGCCGCGAGGGTGTAATACAAACACCGGGGGTGTGCTTAAAGGTTTATCAGTTTAACCGCCCTTAATATATCAAAGATGTTATCGGGCGTAGACGTTTGCGACGTCAGCAAGGGCCGGAAACACTTCTTTTGTGTCCAATAGCAGTAGATGTTCGCCCCAACAATGCATTAATGACGTATAAAAAGTGCTACAAATTTTTCCTGGGAATCCGCTCACTTGTGAGTTATTGAAGGCGGACAATTGGATTTTTCATTCTTTATTATTCCGAAAAACGAAATGGAAAGAACAGTAAAAGTTGATAAGTATTTTTATTCGATATCTTTAAATTTGATGATGTGACAATGAAAAGTGTAATTTCATTTCGGTTTGTCCACAGTTTATCTTCAATACAATGTCAATAAAATACACAAGGTAGCTTTATAATAAATACAATAAATTAATTTTCTAGCTTTTGATAATGAAATACTAAATTATTGAAGTCACAAACTCTGTTTTATACCAGTAGAGTTTGGGTAAAACATGCATAAATACAGATTTGGTTTAAAAGGCAAAAAACCCACCTGAAACATTTATAGCTATAAAAAGAGCAAATATAAACCAAGCAAAACATGAAAGTTTACAAATGAAAACTGAATTAATTGATTGATTAATAGACAATAATAGTATATTTTTAACCAAGGTTTGGACAGAAACTTTTATTGACCGTATGTCAAGTAAAAATCATTGATAATATACTGTTTTTTCCACTATTAACCATATTTTTGATGGTCCTTTTATTGAAAAATTAAAAATTTAGGAAAACAACAACATGAAGAGACAACCTGATTTATCTGTCTCTGTCAAGTCAAGTATATTTCATATGTCATATGTTTTAATAGACATTGACATTATTATTTACCTAGGTCAATAATATTTCCTTTTTTGTTGTGTTTGTGCCAGACTAGAACTAGAGTTTAGAATCTATTTTTGACCTGGGTAAAAATGACCTGAATTAAGGTAGAAAAAACTAATTTCTCAAGTTACTAATCAGTCAATAATGATATGTTTATCATGTTAGGAGTGGAAAAACTACTAACTATAATAAACTACTAAAGGTTTTTTATTATGCTTCAACGAGTGTATAATAATGATTATTTTTGTAAGTAATATATCGATTATACGCGAGAATAAGTTTACTTTCTCTACGATGGTTCTGACTTGTGTCAAACCAATCAAAATAATCAACGGATGTCATCTAAGGAAAATTTTGATTGCACATAGATTATTAAATTGATTAAGGATACGAGTTTTCAAATTTATTTCATATTAGACCCATTAGATTTAAAACAAAAAATTAGTTAAACACGTTATTACAAACGTAAATTTACGCAAATTTACACTTTTCTATGTAAGAAAGGATACAATTTTACTAACTTTAGTTAGAATATTTGCGGATTTTATTGCAATAATTCTTAGTCAAGATTAGGATGGAGTTGAAGGGTAAACCATTCATGATCATTTACTACGTTTCCATGCAAATTAAAAACGTTCTCTAAACGTTTTGAGTTTTGAATTTTGCCTTGTAAACTCATTTTCAATTCGGTTTCAATCAAATTTCACTTCAAGGTCGATTCGCCGATTTTTTATCGGGATTGAAATAGCATGGAAACACCTTAAAAATGAAAACGATTTTGAAATCGAGAAAATACGTCACAATTGTGTATTGTCAACCTGTAAATGTTATTTTTCACTTCTTTAAGTTACAGAACATAAACAAAAATGTTTCATTTTACAGTTTGATTTGTTTTTAATTTCATTAATTGTTGTTACTAATAAAGTAAGCAATAATTACATTTTACCTTATAATAACTACCTGAAATGTTTGACTGGACAAAGAAGTCTACTGGAAATTTTCCAAACGCAAAACATCAATCAGTACTTTGATACCAAGAAGTATAAAAATGGAGAAATTTACCAATTTGTTTATGAGGAATTAGTAAAGAAAAGTGTAACTACTAAGAACGTTTTGCAAATTAAAAATAAATGGAAAGCTTTGAAGTGCATGTATTATAAAGTGAAGCGTAAAAATGGTACGTAAGTGGAGAAGTCCCTTCAGAATGTAACTATTTTGCCATGCTTGATGAAATATAGAGTGCCAGACCATCATCCAGTTTGTGGGGTAGACACTCTTGACGAATATGAAGAAAGAAGTGCATCGGAACTCAAATGACACATCTCAATAGTTTCTGCGTTTTGTCAAAAGCTCCATCTAGTTTCAAAACGGAATTTCAAAACGATTTGAAAATTAGCATGGAAACTATAACAAATTTAAATTTTGAGATCGTTTTAAAAACGCCTTCAATTGCATGGAAACGTACTAATTGTATATGAAACAGTCTGTACAATTTCATACAGGCGACAAAGATGTATACTAGTAGAAACTATAGTAACTGAAATTATAAAAATAAACAAGATAATTGAAAACTTAGGCCACGAGCAATCATTAACAGTTAAAAAACTAAACGACTAAACTAGGTTAAAGTAGAAAAAGCTTGACGTAGACCATCAAGAGAACTAAACATACTATTGAGCATAAAAGTGCTTTCTGCTCACTGTCTAGAGAACTGCAAGTCCCTATTGCCTCTTTTCAGACTAATATTATGTAAGGACTCTATGAGAGTATGATGCCAAGACGTGTACAGGTTATTGTGATAATAAGAAAAATAAAATAACTTAAAAATACATGGTTATATGGTTGCTAATGGTGAAATTTAAACGTAAAGAAGGCAAAAACTAACTTTCCAACTTATCAGACCAGTTGGAAAGTTAAACAACTCTACTCACACCACTACCCAAAGAAATCATCCTCAAGAGTAAGGAAGCTGTTTGTTTACTAAAAACTTGGAAATTGGACCAAAAAATGTTAATTTTGTTCTGAAGAACTACTTTAACCGATAGAATTGCAGATTTAGGTTTGGAGTGACAGTTTGAGGTTAAAGTAAATTGAAAATGGTTTTTGGATCCAAAAAATTCAAAAGTGTCAAAAAGTTGGCAACTGAACCAAAAACGTGGCTAAAAGTGTTTTAATAAAAAAAAAACGATATTTAATACATTTATATGTGAGTAAAGCATCACAGTTCTTCAGACGATATTTAATCGAATCTATAACACAGGCGAATATCCCACCAAATAGTCAACAAACATCAAATTTTGTTCCCTTGCCGAAAAAGAACAATGCAACAAAATGTGAGGACCACAGACTAATCAGCCTCATGAGTCACGCACTGAAGATATTCCTGAAGATTACCCACTACAGAATATCAATAAAGTGCGAAAGAAACATCGGATCCACACAATTTGGATTCAGACAAGGTTTAGTCACGAGAGAAGCATTAGTTGCGACTCAAGTACTGATTCAGAACTGCAACGATCAGAGAAAGGACATAACGTTGTGTTTCATCATTATGAAAAGGTGTTCGACAGAGTCCAACATCATAAACTGATCCGAATCCTAAATAGATTGGACATAGACCAAAAAGACATCCGCTGCATTCAAAGCTTATACTGGAACCAAATGGCTGAAGTCACAGTTGGTAACGATCTCACAGAAGCAAGACCAATTTGTAGAGGGGTCAGACAAGGATGTGTTCTCTACCCACTTCTCTTCAATTTATATTCTGAAGCCATCTTTCAGAAAGCCCTAGAAGAACTTGTGGGCGTTAATGTGAATGGTGTATGGGTCAACAATATTCGTTATGCGGACGACACAGTTCTAATTGCAGATAACATGGCGGATTTGCGGGATATGCTTGGGACTGTCGGGGAATGCAGTAAGAACATGGGCCTCAATATCAACACCAAGGAGACTAAATTCATGATAATTACTCGAAAGCCACAAGAATTTCAAAACTAACATATGAGTAAATAAATTGAAATATCTAGGAACGTGACTGTGTGAAAACTGGGAATCAGACACAGAAATCAGATACCGGATTGAAAATGCCCGCAGTGCGTACATGAAATTCAAAAAAGTGCTCACCAATACTGATTTCAATCTTGGCTTGAGAATTAGATTTGTCAAATGCTATGTCTGGACAGTGTTGCTTTATGGCATGGAGGGATGGACACTGAAGTGAGCACTATGAACAAGCTGGAAGCATTCGAGATGTGGGTCTATAGGCGTGTACTGAGGATTCCATGGACTGCAAGAAGAACCAACGATGAGGTCCTGAGAATAGTCAATAAAGACCGCGAACTGTTAGACACCATTAAACGTCGAAAAACAGTATACCTGGGGCACGTAATACGCAACGAGAGGTACCAATTCCTGCAATTGATAATTGAGGAGAAGATTGAGGGAAAGAGAGGAATCGGCAGGAAAAAGCTGTCATGGCTCCGCAACGTTAGGCAGTGGACAGGACTGAGGACAATGCAAGAACTAATGCATACCATACGTAATAAGGAAGAGTGGACAAATCTAATCGCAAACATCCATTAATAAGCAGCAAAAAGAGAAGATTCTAAAATAATTGCAGATTGGAACAATAACTTTTGATCAAATTTTGTATTTTTTTAGATATAGAAAATTTAAAAATTCAGTGAACAAGTGAAGCTGAATAAGATCTTAAGCCTAGTGACCGACTACTGAACAACCAAATGAACTTAAGTCTTAAATTCACAAGTAATAGAACTTTTTACTGTCTTATACTGCAAATAGAACAAAATCACTGCAATAACAAGCATTTCAGTACACAGAATCAGCATCAACGTATAGATTGAATGAAAGAAACTAGACTCCTAGAATGCTACAATCAATTACCAGAGTGTCATTAATCAAAGCGGTGCGGACTCGAAAATGGTAAACCTCATTAAAAAGCGGTTTATCTTCTGTTCTTCTCTTTCATAGCGAAAACATTGCAATTACGTAATTTATTACGGTGCAGCTGAGCGAAATACAAAATAAAAACATACAATGGCTTAATTCGTTTAATCTTAGCGAGACGGTCTTTTGCAGTATACCCTGTTTACTTGCACACAGCGGTCCGATTGTTTGTTCTCTGAACAGTCAAAATCTGCTTTTACTTATAGTTCAATTGTGCTAAGTATTTGCTGTAAAAGCAGTACGAACAATAACAAAGTTACTGTATAACTGCACTGCTGTTGAAGAAAAGAAAAGCTCGAAAAAGCACTCTTTCTTATGTAAATTCGTGGGCTGTTCCACTGTTCTCTCTCTGGCAGTGATCCTTTTATTAATAGTGTGAGCTAGATTTTTAGCAAAGCCTTTTATTTTGCGAAAAAGCTTTCGCACAGCGCGTTTGTAATAAAAAGCGTCTTTTCATTCTTTTTTTAATTTATATTTTTAGAGCAACCATTGCCATGAATATTCATGACAATGTGTTGCAGATTTTTCGAAACCGTGCCGGGAAGATTTCCTTCCCGCTTTTGCATATTTATACTTTACACTTTATTAAATCGGTAAATTAATTGGGTTTTATTTTCGCAAAAAGGAGACAGACAATATTTTTTAATATCTACAGAAAGCGCAGTCACGTTCGATCGATTTAGCGACGGGGTATTTGTCAGCCATCCAGACTGGATGCAATTGCACAGCAATAACGGCAACGAATTTATCATCTAATTATATTTCTTCTTACGTAATGCTTCTTAATAAAAAAAAAACTAATTGCTTTCGTTCAGTCTCTCCATTTTCCGTGACACTCGGCAGTTAACGCCATTCGAGCTTTAAATTAAAATTTCTTTTTAGTTATTTTTTCAAATTAAGTGCGGTAAACTTTCAGGTAAGCAACTTTGTTGGGTTTATGACCAGACCGACAAATAGTTTTTCGTCGCTTCGTAATTAATCCAGTGTTGAAAGTACAATACACAGTTTTTATTACTTTATTTTTCTTCAAGAAAATCTTGATGAGAAAAGAGATGGTAAAGAAATATTTAATTAAAACATTTATATAGTAGCAGAATGTAAATACACTGCGCATCAAAATAGTTTATGTATTAAGCGCGCAAACCATGACTTTTATGCTCTGAGAATGACGTTTCATTCAAGAGCATAAAAGTCACATTGAATTGGAAAAAGCCAATAAATGAGTTTGTGCAAACAAAAGGAGTCGTATGGAAAAAATACTTCAAGAAACTCTATAACACCGAAGAAGCCATAAGCATCGAATACTACGATAACCATCAAATAACATTGAGCGAAGAAGAGGTAATGGCAAAAATCAAAAAAAAAAAACAGAAAAGCTCCCGGGACAGGCCTCATCCCAAACGAACTTCTGAAATATGCCAGACCTGAACTAGAAAAACATCTAAAAATCGTCTACAACAAAATTTTAGAAACTTCGGAAATACCTACGGAATGGTACAAAAGTATAACTATCCCTATATTCAAGAAAGGAGAGAAGACGCACCCAAACAACTACAGGGGCATAACGCTGCTGAACACAAGCATGAAACTCTTTACCGGCATTTTGAAGGAAATACTTAAAACACAAATAACAAACAGGGAAGAACAACAAGGCTTCAGACGAAACAGATCCAGGCAGTCGAATTTAATACACCAGCATATGCCTGCTTTATTGATTTGATCAAGGCATTTGATAGGGTTCGCCTCTCCGACACCATAAATATACTGATAGCGAAAGAAACGACAGACACCATCGTAAGAGCAGTCCGCAGTCTCAATATGAACAACATGACTAAAGTAAAGGCAGGAGACATTTATACGGAAGAGTTACCGACACCAGGAGGCATCAGACAAGGTGACAGCCTTAGCCCATTTCTGTTCAATCTCTTAATATAGACAGATAGACAGACAGAAAAAAAGAATCAGCATGGTATGCTACGCCGATGATGCAGCTATTTTCGCGGAAACGGAGGACGATCTACAAAGACAACTTCACAAATTCTGCCAGGTCAGCTAAGCGATGAACATGACATATCTATAGAGAAAACGAAAAGCATAACCTTTGCTAAAGATCCCGTAAGATGTAAGCTGGTAGTTCAGGACGTAAATATTGAAATAAACAAATATGTAATTTCAGAAATTCTTCTTCTTCTCAGCCCGTATCCACTCGTGGATGTAGGCCTCTTCCAAATCCCTCCACGCCTTTCTATTTCTAGCAGTCCGGGTCCTTCCTGCAACATTCTGTATATCGTCTCGCCATCGTCTCTGGGGTCTACCAATGCTCCGTTTGGTCTCTGTGGTCGTCCTGCCTTGCCACATGACCAGCCCATCTCCATTTCAGTTGTGTCACAAGCCTTAGAACATCTGTCACTTTAGTTCTACGAATTTTCTCGTTGCGGATTTTATCCCTTAGAGTGATTCCTATCATAGTCCCCTCCATTGCTCGTTGGATGGTTTGCAGTCATATGTGAGAACCGGCATCACGCAGGCATCAAACACTATCTTTTTCAAATTTATAGGAAATTCACTAGATTTAAGGATAAATCCTAGTCTGCCCAGGAGAAGCCTATTCTTCTTGTGATTTTCTTCGCCAAGTTGAATTTTGTGACCTAAGTAAACAAATTCCGAGACAACCTCCAGGGGTTGGTTGTTAACGGTCACCTGGATGTCTTCTGTACTCATGATCTTTGTTTTGTTCAAGTTCATTTCAAGTCCAATTTGCAGCGAATGCTCGATGAAGCTCCCGAAGCATGTTTTTAAGCTCTTTACCTGTGCTGGCAACGACCACAATCTCGTCGGCCAATCTTAAATTATTTAGACGCACTCCATCGATATTAATCCAGTTCTCTTGCCAGTCAAGTTTTTTGAACACATCCTCCAGGGCAAGGGTAAAAAGTTTTGGTGAGATGGTGTCTTCCATGCCTTAATCCTCTTTTAATTGGAATATTGTCGGTTTTTAACTCATCATCTATTTTTACATGAATGGAAGCGTTATTATAGATTTGTTTGATGAGGTTTGAGTATCTAGAGTCGATCCTTCCATTGTCTAGGGATTCTAGAATTGCCCAGGTTTCGACAGAGTCAAAAGCCTTTTGGTAGTAAGTTTGTAGACGAAGGCCAAATGGAGTGTTATATTATGTTCTGTGGCTTTTTCAATAAGAGTGCTAAGTGTCTGCAGGTGGTCGATGGTACTAAACCCCTTACGGAATCCCGCTTGCTTGACCGGTTGGTATGAGTCCATCTTATTCGTCAACCGGTTAAACTAATAACAATATTATATTAGTGTTAATATGAATTAATGACTGGGATGATTTTTCCAAAGTAACTTAACCCTAATTTAAAAAAAAAATCTTACAAGCACAACATAGTGACGAGCTGGTATAGAATTTTGAAGTTGGTAATATTAAAAGAAGGAATCTATATTTATGATGCTAAATAAGTAAAGTATGCAGTTTCTGGTAGAAAAAATATTGTTCCTAACTTTTGGGCAAAGTGTTTTGTTGCCACTTGCCTGATGCCCTAATTAATTAAATTTATCCTATAAATTTGTCGAGATATTAAAATAGTTGTACAAACTTTAAAATTAAGCGACACTCACAAAAATAATGTTCGGCTGTGATAATTAAAAAGTAGGAAAAGCTTATGCTACGATTTGTATTATTAAAAGACCTTTCAAACAACAATATTTTCTCGTTTTCAAGACAAAACAGATCGATTATCAATAGACTAGTCTACTAGACTACTGATTGAGTGCACACGTGATTATGACATTTCATAGCTTCTAGTTTAATTCTGTCAATCTTTCCGAATCAAATAAAAGATCGCTCAAACATGACGGTTTTGCTATAAAAAATCAAGCTCTTGAAATAATTTAAGATTAAAAGGGATCGGTCCCGGCCTCTATTATTCTTCTTCGATGGTTTTCAAGAGTCACGGTATAGTGGGCAAAAAAGCAAATAAAAGAAAAATCACCCTCTTTCCTTAGAAGAGGAAAAACAAAGCGTTTTATCTTTCTGATGTGTCTTGGTCTAGTTTCCACTCTGTTTCATTGAAAAACACAAAAAAAACCTCAAGAAGCTTTCTGAGGCCGTTAATATTCGTTTAGGAGCGGTAGTTATTGCGGGGTTAACTAATTATTCGTCGTGGAAGCAGGTAAAACATGCGCTATTCTCGTTTACTTTAGAGTTGTTCGTAGAGTTTCTAAAAGCATTAAAACAAACAGAAATTTCGAATTGTCATAGATTAACCGCGAATTATGTGCGGTATTATATGTATACATTAACGCAAAACAGTTCCAGAGCGGAATTAATTCTGACAGACCATAAATATGAAAAGTTTTTGGCACGGGAACTATGCAAATGGAGAACGTGGAAAACGGGAAACGTTTTATCAAGTATGTGGAATTATTAACTGAAACAAAAATATTCGTTCTGAAACTCACGGTTAATTTTTTTACTACCAATGACAGTTCAATTGTATCCACGCTCTAAATCAATTTAATTGCGACTGGACCCAGATGAAATTAGCTTAAAATAAAATGGGGATTTTCTGGTCCGGACCTCCAAAAGGCTAAAAACTTAATCTCAACTACATAAGTGTACATTAAAACTTAAATGACGAGCTAAAGTTTCTTTCGGCTTGACTCTTTTCCTTTTTGGGATGTTAAACTTTAAAGGAGAGTTTCTCTTGCCAGCTAGCAAACGGATTTTACAGCAACGTATACGGAAAACTTTTTACTTTAATGCCGGACATAGTTTCTAAGTCGCCCAACCACTTTAGATTAAAGTTTCTTTATATCTCTTTTTAATTACATTACATATGTTTGTATTTAGCACGAGAAACCTCATTGAAATTGTATATAAAACAGAAATTATCCTCCATTTGTATGTTTAATTTTTGAAAATAAAACCACACCTGCACAATATCAGTATTAAACACCCAAAGAATTTCCTGCAGTTTAATTTGCATATTTATAGGCAAGTTTCGGAATTTGGTGCATGTAAATAACTGCATAATATTTCGATTTGTTATACCCGGAGACATACAAACAATTAGTGGAAGGAAGAAATCGAGTCAGGATGCTAAATGATTGACGCTTGGATTAATTAAAGTCCAAGTTAATTAGTTGGGAGTCATTAGTGCTATTTAGTTGGTTTTTTCACCTAATTTTCAGTATTAAAATCATAATTAATTTTAAACAATTAAGTTATGGATTTGACATAGACAATTGGTCCTAAATTGGATGTATTTAGTTCTTTAAAGCTGTTGCAAATATAAAATTTGTAAATTTGCTTAATATACAAAAAACACCCAACTTTGTTCTGATCTAACCGATCTCGTAATTGTACTAATAAGAAACAAAATATCTGTATACAGGGTAATTCAAAATACTCACCACTGGGATCTCGGAAACTATAAGAGAGATTTATTTAAAAAGTTTAAATTGGGGCAAATTTGCGCAATTTAAAACGATTTTCCGAGTATTTCCAAAGATATCAGGAAAAACTGAAAATTGTAGAAACAATTTAGTTTTTACACTACAAAGTAGTGCATTTTATTCTGATTTCAGTGATGTATGACAACTGATGATTTGATTTATAAGTGGCAAATTAATTCAATAAAACTAACTAAAACTAGCTAGCCTTAGTTGGCTTTGAATACTCAAAAATGTCCTAATTTTAAAGTCAGTGACAAAATGGCAGCAGTTAGAGCAAAACAGACACCAGATTCGTGTTCTCCATGTCAAAATTAGTTAAATTGACCACCTTGACACGTCTAAATCGAATATGGCGGCGGTCAGTATAGTAGGCCCAAAAAATCTTCATTTGGACAAAATTTTGGTGCATTTTTCCAATAAATTGCGAATAACTTGATTATTTGAGACTTTCCGCATAGACACATCATATGATCGTAGGTGGAGAATGACTGGAGCTATCACGTGACCTTGAACGGGCATTGCTAAGTGGCCTCTTTTGGCCGCTAGAGAGCGTCAAACTTAATTACCTTTTTTCCGAAATTTTTCTAAATATCTCGAAAACGGTTTGAGTTATCAACGTGAAATTTTTACCATGTATGCCCGTCCGGCGACGTGACTGTTATTAAACATGACATTTTTTATACAACGCACTGGTTGACCTTGAAAAATAAAAAAATTAAAAAAACTTTGAAAAATTAATTTTTTTGGTGCCCCAAAATTTTTGATTTTTGAAAATTGTCTTTAACTGCCTTCATTAGTTTAGAATAATGGTAGATATGTGACGTGTTTTGTCATGGGTGCCATGTCTTGAAAACTGCCAAAAATGTCTTAAAAAGCCAAGGTTAATCTAACATACATTAAAAAAAAAAACGTTAAGAAAACGCAGTTTTAAAAATGATGACAAAATGAAGTTTATCTAATTTTGTCTTGTCTCTCTTTCTTCTCTTTTTGTTTATAAATGAAGTTTAAACAAAAAATTAAAAGTAGTGCAGAATCGCGTTTGATAAGAACTGTCAAGTAATGTTCAACTAAGGAAATTTAGTTTTTATTAAATTATTTCGGAATTTATGAAGCAAATCATCACTGTAATCAGAAAGAAAATCTAACATGTCGCCTATAAGAGAAAAAAACTGGATGATGATTAGATAGTCGAAAAATCAAAAATTTTAAAGCGGTTTTTGGTTCAGCTTTAAATTGCACAACTTTCCTCCATTTTAAACTTTCTTGTATCTCTTATCGTTTCCGAGAACCCAATGGTGAAGGTACAATTTGAATTACCCTGTATAAGGTGAAAAATGAAAGTTGGAAGCACAGTAAAGCTGTACATTTCTAAGCAAGGCAATATTACTTACTTTTTATAAAGTGCTCTCTCGGTTACATATTGATTTAAATATTGCAATATTGCAAATCTATTTAACAGTGTACGTTAACCTAACCAACTAAATTAGTAATTAATCTAACGCAGTAGGAATTTATTTAAGGAATATGGTGTCACTTATTAATAACGCGAGACAGTCCGGTAGAAAATATAATCTCGTTTAAGATTATAAAATTCCTTAATTTAATTTGCTCCATACAGCAATTAATTAGACATTTAAAACTACTATTTAAGCATTGAAAAACCGGAAACTAAATGATTTTAAATGAGAAACATCTTGTACAACACATCACATATCCGAAATCACTCGGTAATCCAACTTGCTCTGTAAACAAAGTCAAAAATGCAAATTCCATTGGCGGTCGATAGAGTTTACGAAAGTTGGACGCAAACATTTGGATTGGATTTGTTTCGGTATTCGGGTGCGATTTGTATTTTTGGTTGATTTTGATCCACCAACCATTTACGCACTCAATTAACTATATCTAATATTTAATCGTCTTAATTAACTAGCTTCGTTAAGCATTAGAAGCATATTTCATTAACTTTGCCATCAAAAGTTTCTACAAGCAAAATGTCAACTGGATGTTTAATAAAACGCCGAGCCATAAAATGAATCAATCATTTAAGATGGAAACTTTTCGAAAAGCCTTGGAGTGTTTGTCTAATAAATTTATAGCTTGTCCATGAAACTTCGTTCTTACGGCATCGACACTTTTTCAAAGATTTATTGGTGTAGCGGCCGCACATTTTGTATTTGTCCACTTTATCCCTGAAAAATCAACGTTCTAAATGGATATATCGTTTGTCAGGGTGCGTGTGGCTTTTAGGGCGCATTATTGGTTTGTTTGTGCGTTTTTTCGATGGCATCCTGCTTAGTGTTGTACAAACATTGGCCAAAATGTATTAGTTTACTTAGGATGATTAAATTCAATAGATTCAAGGACTTTTTTTTATCCAATGCACGTTGTCCTATATTTCTGTATGTTTACAGATTTTAAATTTTCTGAAATCAATGAAAATTTCAAGTTAAAGTCTCAAGTGAAAATGACTACAATTGAGACATTTTTTAATTAATAATAATTGTCAAAACTTACAATAAAGTCAAAATTTCACCAAGTCATAGTTTAGCCTATAAATATAAATTTCATTCTCACACTCACACTCAAAATCATTCGTCATTTTTCAAACGTCAATATTTCTAAAACCGTTGCAGATGGGTATAATACATCAAAAATATTTGAAATCGATAGGACTATTCAAAAATACAATAATATACAGGGCGTTACATTTAAAATATAAAAGTTGACATCTACTTCCGGTTAAACCGGAAGTGGCAGAAAGATGAAAATACTTTTAAAATATACCACGTATTGAATTTACCTTAATTCCAGAATTTCAAACTTTTATAAATATTTGATTCTGATAAACTTTAATTGAACTGTTTGGGTGGCTAACTCTGTATAGTTAAAATCATGACTTTCAAGTTAAAAATTGATGAATCACACGTTATAAAAATGGGAAATCAACAACCATATTGTCATTTAGGTTAAAATTGGCTGTTTTAAATAAAAATCACATTTCAAACCTGTTAAACACAATCACTAAATTTTACTAATTTTGTCATATTTGAGACCATCCTTTAAAGTTTCCAAAAAGTCAAGTTTCAGTAACTTTTAAAAATGCCCCTTTTGTTAATTTTCAGTAAAATTGTAAGTTCAGTTTCAATGTTTAAAATCAGGTTTTATCTGTCGTTTCAATGTTCAATGTCACTGTGATAGTGTTGTCAGTTGTTATTTATTTTGACAATGTTTAGTGCTTTTGTAAAACTGAGGATACGATTTTGAAAATAAATTATAGACTAGGCAAAGTTGCATTTTAGTCCCTTTTGTAGTATGAAAAACTTAATTTAAGTTAAAAGATCAATAATTTTCAGATTTAAAATAGGCCACAAAATCATTATAAGAAAATTAAATTGTATTTTAAAAAATTCTCAAAATTACTCGCTGAATGACTTGAATGCTTGTTTTTGCCAAAATTAATTTGCTTAGATATATTAATTGAATCAGATTCATTTAGCTGCCATTTTTCACTCATTTCTTTAATAATGATGTTTCCCCACCAGTCGTTTCGTTTCCTGGGTTTCAGTTGTTACAAAAAAACGAATTTTAAAACAAGTAAATCAGGTTGAATTAAAGCAATTTTCCCACTACTTTTTAACAAACGTTAAGAAATTTTCATAATTTTTTATATTCACTCACACTCAAATTAGGCCCTCATTGAAACTAATTAATGCATACAGAAAGTAAAGTAAATGAACCCTAATTTGAGTGAATTATAAGAAAATACTGAGTCTGAGATGAGTGTAAATTTAACATCATGTTTGAATTCCGCCCTTAGTCATAGTCGTAATCATAAACTTAATTTTTATCCATAACAACACATAGTAAACAAGATAGTTCAAGTTATTTTTTGTATGATTATTGATTACGACTACGACTAATAATTTGGGTAAACTCGGCCTAAATAAATTACACATATTGGTGCTTTGTGAAATCGTCAAAAGACCTCTGACAAAGAAGATATCTCCCCTCGGGGAAAGATTCGTTAATTCTCATATAAAATACAAGCAACTCACATCCTTCACAGTCATTTGAACCCCGACTAGAGAATTAATGACTTAGCCAGTGGCTACATAAAATACAGACTAAATAAAGTAGGGGACAAGAGGGCAAATGAGCGTCCTACGAACCCTACTTGGCCCCAGGTAATGTTTTTGCGGTCAAATTTTGACATCAAAAAGGGCACAAACAGGAAACAGGACGTGACGTTTATGGGTTCATTTGGCAACGGTCCGGTTTCCGGTTTCCTAAAAAAATATGCAGCTAGTGGTTTTGCCGTATTGCTCTAAATTAAATAATTCAATAAAAATGAGTGTTTATATTTAATAATTCGAGTATTTAATAATTTGGTTGTGTAGTTGAATTTAATGGTTGCAAGAAAATATGCATTAATATTGAAGAGGGTATACAATAATAATTCCAATTTAATTTGAACGCAAAAGCGTGCGTTAAAAATATGATTTATTGAAATATTTTATTCGAGATTTACTGCCGTTCCAGGAGAACGGATCCCATTTATTAATTAAACATTTCCAGCTTGATAATTTTATTGCATTCCAGAAGAATGAATGAAATAGACATAACTCATCGAATGCCTGGTTACACAATTTTGTTTAATTATTTGTGCATGTAAAATGTAGTTTGATTTCAACGTAAAAAAAACCACAAATTCTACTGCAAAAAATATAATTCTAGCACCAACAGTACTTATAATCGTTATTACCACTTCACAATCCTCCTTTATGATGGAATATACCGCAGAAATTTGAATGACGAGATGGGAGTGCTACTTCGTGGATGAAAACGAAAATGTAAATATACGTTTCGGTCTTTTCAGAATCCTCCATGTAAAGTGCTCGGCAGGAAAGCTGATAGAAAGATAATATTTTTGTTTTTCTTCAAAACGACAATATTTCGTTTTGCATCTCGTCGTGTAACATGAATGGTTTAATTTTTTATCGCTACACAATATGTAAATATTCCTGTTTTTCGGTATTGAAGATAAGTAGAGAAAATATTAGTGTAGTTTGCTCTATAACGGTTTTAAATATGGATAAAGATCTTATAATAACTAAGCTGTTTGGGCCTTTTTAATCACAGGAAATTCAAGATAAAATTGTAAAAGATTCTTTGCGACTTCTATATTTTGTTCTCATGATCATCAGCTGGTTTAAACACCATTCCAGGGTATCTCATATTTTTTCATTAATTTGGAAAATTACTGGTTTTATTTACAATGAGAAGACTGAAAGAAAGTTTCAATTAAGGCTAGTTGAGAGATTTCAGAGATTTTCAAGTCAATCAAGCCATAAAATACCTCGATTGACCTCAAAAGCTGATATGGGCAAAATCTCTGATCTGTGACAATGTCATATTTTTTGTTAGACAGGGCTTTTGATTGTATTCGTTTTCAAAGTTGTGAGCTTACTCAAACTCTTCTCAAAAACTCACTCAAACTTCTGCCTCCAAATGATAGAGTTTCTTTGAGGGAACCAGAAATGTCCAGTTTCAGCATGTTTGCGATATTCTTCAGTCTTACTTTTTTCCGGAGTTAAATCCCTTATTTGTAAGTATCAGACGAGTGTCAACAGATTATTATTTTGTTCGTTTTTTTATTTATATTAGGCTTACATATTATGGGCCCACAATTTTATGCACTTATGTACTCGTATTATTATTACTTGAAACTGTTTCAGTTGAACGCTTCAAAAGACAAATCTTTTATATTTAATAGATTGTACTAATAGTCCAGGAGGTAGTGATTCTGACTTATTTTTCTAGTGTTTATATTATATTTCTAATATCCCTCTCCTCCTCTATTTTCTTCCTCCAACCATCTCTGTCCTTCGTCGCCTTTCTCCAGTTTGGAGTTCCGAACATGGATCGAGCGTCCCACTGGTTGTTGTCTGCCCATCGCGCCCCTGGTCTTCCAACCGGTCTTTTCCTTCCAGTTTTTGGTTGAAAATCGTCTCTTCCATCCTCTGCACATGCCCGGCTGTTTTAAGTCTTTGTAATCTTATTGTTGTTGCCAGGTCTGCTTCTGCGAAGAGCTGGTAGGTCTTGTGGTTGTATCTTATTCTCCACTGTTCGTTTTCTTGGACCGGTCCATATATTCTTCGAAAGATCTTTCTTCTTTCTTCTCTTTGTCAGAGCGTTCAGGTCTCGCTTCCATAGCACAACACTGGGCGTATTATTGTTTTATAAAGTTTAAGTTTTGTTTTCCTGTGGACTTTGCCTGATCTGATTATGGCTGAAATGTGGTAGTATACTTTATTGGCATTTCTGATTCTTCGTTGGATCTCCTTCATCTCGTCCCGTTTGCTGGATATGTTACAGCCTAGGTAGGTAAAGTCATTGACCACCTCAAAGTTTACTGTCATGTTCTGGCCTCTCCTCCTATTGCTTCGGATCTGTATTAATACTTTGGACTTATCTTCATTCACTTTTAGGCCCACTTCTTCAACCGCGCCTTCTAGTTGTATGTAGGTTTCTTTCATTGATCACACAACAATGACGTTGTCAAGATTGTAAACAAATCACCAGTAGTTTATCATGGTTGAAGTCATAACTACTCGTACACCTATACTACCCTATTGTTAGAGACTTTTAGCAATCAATATTTCAACTAAATGATTTATTAAAAGTCTTAAGAATTTATACATACATAAAATAATTTCATAGAAAACATCTAATTGACATTTATTGTTATGTTAAACAAAAACTTGTTTGCATATTTGATTGAAATGTATATGTTCAACAATAAATCCATATCCGTCATATAATTCAATGCAGTGCATTTTTGTTTTTCATTGTTTAATGTTGATTCATTGGCATTATACAAGTCTGGCCAAGCTTAACTGTTATCTTACCTATCACTAAAAAGTATTCGTTTGTTCTGACACATTTTCCTCCTCATGAGACAAATAAGTATTTAGTCAAAGATAGTGATAGTTGGATTATAGAAAATGATCCTCATTTTTATTTTCCAATACGTCAAATATAAGCAACTCCTACAGTTTGTGAAATATTTGCTGTCTGGGTAGATAAGTACTAAAAATCTTCATTGCTTCCTTCCTGGATTATAACTTGGATAGTAGATTTAAACATACTCTTTCCTAGTTTTCTAACTTTTATTTACATTATTCATAACTTAGCAGCCAAGTGTAGTAAATCAAAGGTATATTCCATGAATAATAATTTAATAACCATTAATCCGTCCATTAATACTGCGGACGATGTTTAACTTCTAGCAACTTTGCCGATTAACTTCATCGTTTTAGTGTTCGTTCAGTGCCCATATAGACCGACCGAATCTTAAATACACAGCAAGATCCACCTGCTGTGTACCTTCAAGCACGGACTAACCTGAAAAATTAATTTACATTCCAGTGTGTGTCTGTAAGTTTTTTTTTTTGGTGCTGCTCGATAATCCAGTACGTGAACACAATAGGGTTGGAAAATAGTCTTTTGCCGCAGTAATTCCAAACATTAATTAAAATCCTTTACAACGTCATCGTACTAAAGTTAACAACAAAGGAAACGTCTGCATTATGCGGTGAATCCAGGAAAATCCAGACGCGGATTTCGAATAAATTGCGTTAGAGACTGGAGCGATTGTGTACCTAACGGGCTAATTATGTGGAGTTAGTGCAGAATTACCTTCCAAGTTCAATTAGGAGTTATTGTATCATCGAATATCCCAATAGCCGAGTTGAAGGCAAAAAAGCAGACGCAATTCGAGATGCTTAATGGGGTAGCGGCTAATGAGAAGCTGCCAGGAAACAACCCTTTTTTTCTTTAGTTCTTTTGAGTAAAAATTTCACTTAAAGTTTCGTTCCTTGTTCCGAGGCGAGTTTCTTGCTCATTAATTTACATTTATAATTAAAACGCAATGAACGTAATTAGGGCGCGGGCAATTCTTTTCAGCCAAGAAAAAGTTTGAATAAAATTCTTTCCCAGATCAGGGTGCCCTCTTAATGCCCATCTTTATTCAAATGGGAATTATCACCCTTCAGAACATCTGTCAGTAGAAATATACTTTGGATGTTCTGGATATGAATGATTTTGCATAATTTGATAGGTTAAACTGAAAACAATTAAGAGTTATCAATAAAGAGTCCATTGTTCAAGCATCATCAAAGCAGTTACCACGGCCTCAGAATACAGACTGGGACAACACCAAATACTCAGTCTGTACTACGCGGATTGAGTAATGTGCTTCAACTACCTCGGAGACATAATTCATAAGACCCGTGATGACATACGCAGTGGAGACGAGACCCGACAGTGCCATAACCAAAAGACAGATGAGAACAACTGAAATGAAAACCTTCCATGCCATATCTGATTACATATTATGGGACAGACAGACAAATGCCCATTTCAGAGAAGAATGCGAGGTCGATGATGTGGTAAGATGGGTAAGAAGAAGTAAGTGAATGAACATGTCAATAGAATGATGGATACACGACTCCTCAAAATAGCGCAAAATGGAAGCAGACCGCCACAAAGGTGGAGACACAGTTGGCAGTCAATATCAGGAGAGCAACGAACCCAGACAAAAACAGGCAAAATGTCTTACTAAAACAGAAGAAGAAGAAACTGAAAACACTTCCTTCCTATAGGGGATTATAGAACAAAAGATAATTCCATACGAAATCAAGTAAGACAAATTCTTAATGAGAAGTGCACACAGATAAAGGAAGAGTGTGACAACACAGATCATCAAATCCAGGCTTTAAACAAAACGGTGACACTATCAAAGGAAAACTGTTTAACACTGATGATGACAACAAAAAATCGTGAATGACAACATATAAAAGATAGGAGAAAACGCAAAAATTATACCACAAGGTACCAGTAATCCAGTAAATTAAAGAAAAAATAACAGAAACATGGAAGAAGAAAACCATAGGCAAGCTAACCAACGAAAACGGAGAGTTGATAGACATCGAAAGAACATGGGAAAAGCATATAGAGAATCTATTTTACAATAGAAGGGAAAACTCACCAATGTCTCGAGTAGAAACTGATCACAAAATAGTAACTGAGAAAACTGCGGCTGCTTTTACAACTTTGAAAGAAGGAAAATCTCTACGACTAGATGGGATACAATCAGAATTTTTTCTTCTTTCTCTCTACAGCACGAAAAGATTATGCAAATGCTTAGGGACACTGGATTAGATTACAAAGAATCATAAGGAACTGAACTGGGTCATCAACCTGAACTTATACTGGAACCAAACAGCCACCATAAAGCTCAATACAGAAGAACAGAGTAATGTCATTGCTAGACAGCGTGGAGTTAAAAGACCCGTGATGACATACGCAGTGGAGACGAGAACCTTTACCGAAGCTTAGGAAATACCGACCAGGGATCCTGCTAAACGGAGAATGTAGGAATAACATTCGGTACGCGGACGACACTCTTCTAAGGAGTAGAGTCATGGAGATTGACAAAAGCGACCCAAAAAAGACTTGAAGTATTTGAAATGTGGGTGTGCAGGAGAATTCTGAGGATCTCAGGGGAGGACAGGGTGTCTAATGAGGTTGTTCTGGGAAGAATGAACAATGGAAGCCTCATTACGAAAATTCTCCAGGGAAAGGTTTTTGTCAAGAGAGTACCCGGAAGGTGTAGGATTTCATGGCTAAAAAACTTAAGAATATGGTTTTCCAAAACAAACTGAAATTCGGAGCAGCAGTAAACAAAGTCATCATATTACGATCGCCAATATCCGGAACAAATAGGCACTTAAAGAAGAAGAAGAAACTATGTAGAAAACTGGCTCATCAATGTTTTCAGCTACTTATGATTAACAAAAAATTCAGAATTTAATTCAAAGCGGTTGATTTGAAACTTTCAAATATTGCAACATTGATTGACATTAAGAACAGTGAACCTGTTTGATTCGGTGGTTTCCTGAAAATCAATTTGAACAATGGAAACTCCGTCGATGTTTTAGCGCATAGGCGTATGGTTCGGCAACAATAGCGGCATATTAACATGACAAAGCAAGGTAATAATATCGTCTCCCATAGTTGGCACTAAAATTAAACTGCAAACCAGTGGAACCGCATAACCAGCCGTTGCGCAGTTGTCGCAAAATCATACGGCTCCGTTGGCAATTAACGTTCTGATGGAAAACTGGGACCAAGTTAAACGTTTTAATAGACGATGCTATACAAAGATAAATCCGAGGTCCATTGTTGTCCTGATATGAAATATAATTAAGAAATTTCTGCGTCCCTTGAGTCTAACGCGGAGATTAAGCTGCATTGGGTTGATTTTTTCATAATGTTGTCAAAACTTTTATCAGAAAAGAAAAGACCTAGTTTAGTATACTACAGAAAGATGAAAATAACGCCAAAACCAACGAAGATAGGTCTAATATTCTTATGAAAGTTGATGAGGATTGACCGAAGAACAAGATGCCATGCATACAGGGTGCTCTATTTAAAAAAAAATATTAAACATAATTTCCAAAATTTCCAACTTGAAAATTCTGTACAAGACACTTTGTATGATGCTGTCATTTACAGTTTTGCCTCCCTTTAAGCTGATTTTGGTTACTTTATCACAAGTAATTAGGTCATTGCCCATAGGAAAATTTTATGTTTGCTCCTAATTTGTGTATTTTTTTAAATAAGTTGGCAACGTAGCCTTTTTATGAAAAAAACGAAAACTAATTCAGATGCAGAATTTTACAAGGAATGAAATCAATAGTAAAAACAAATCAAATATATTTTGTTTAAGAAACAAACGGCTAAAAGTATTTTAATGCTGCAGATCAAATGATCGGGATCAAGTTTCATATAAAGATTAAGCACCGTTAAAAGAGTCACGTGATTTTCAAATAATACTTGACATTTACAGTCACGTAACCTTCAGGATTTCGTTTCGTAAAAATAAGTCACGTGACATTTAAAAATAAATTTTTATCACGATTTAGTCACGTGGCTTTGGAAACCACCAGTTTAAACTGAAAAACAATCACGTGACCTTTAGTATTCCATTTTAAAGTTGAAAAAGAGTCTAGATCTGTAAAAATATATTTTTTTACGTGTCCATTTTCACTGTGAATAGAGTCACGTGGCTTTAGAATTGTCAGCTTAATGGTACAAAATGTCACGTGACGTTTACTGTGAAAAGAGGAACGTGACTTTTTTTTTGTTTAAACTAAAAACGGTCACGTGACCCCCCAAATAACATTTTTGACAGTTAAAAATTGTCACGTGACATTATAAATTCCATTTTAGGCATTTACGAAAATTATACCTACTAATTCCACCGTTTACCACAATCGGTGTAACTTTTAAGGATCTGGTTCATTACGGTGGAAAGAATTTTAGAACGCGATTGGTATTCCTGTTCCTGATATGTCTTTGACATCTGGCATCCAGATGTTTATTGTTGAAATGTTTTATAATATCCGCATACTCTCCCTCCATCTCGCAAACAGAACAATTCCAATATCCATTTTAATTAACAGGTCATCCTCATAAGCTAGCTAAACTGTGGAACAAACCGCCAAACCGTCAACCATAAACTAATTTTTGAGGTTATGATTCTAAATTTTAAGGGAAAACCTGTCAAAAGTCACATTTTTCTTAATTTACCGATGGAACTTCTCGATCCATAAATCATAAACCGGGTACATATATTCGGTATATGGGTAAAATTTCAGAACGGCAATGGTAGTTACAAAAAACAATATTCGAACGCTATAGGTTAAACAGGTATCTACCGGTAGAATATTCGCAAATGCCTATTGAAGATGTGACCTTTTAAATATGAATTTCCCAATTAAAACAGTCACGTGATCATCATCTTAAAAATATATTTGATGATTGAAAATCGTCACGTAACCATTTTCATTGTCAAAAGAGTCACGTGACTTTGGAAACCATCAGTTTAAACTGAAAAACGATCACGTGACTTTTCAAGTATTATTTGGACATTCAACAAAACAGTCACGTGACCTTTAGGATTCCATTTTAAAGTTGAAAAAAGTCTAGATCTGTAAAAATATTTTTTTTTACGTGTCCATTTTCACTGTGAAAAGAGTCACGTGACTTTAGAATTGTCAGTTCAAAGGTAAAAAATGTCACGTGACCTTTACTGTGAAAAGAGGAACGTGACTTAAAATTTTTAGTTTACACTAAACATGTTCACGTGACATACCAAATAACATTTTTGACATTTAAAAATTGTCACGTGACATTATGAATTCCATTTTTAAGACGTGACCTTTTAAATATAAATTTTCCAATTAAAATAGTCACGTGATCACCATCTTAAAAAATATATTTGATGATTGAAAATCGCCAAGTGATCATTTTCATTGTAAAAATAGTCACGTGACAAAAAATATCAGCTTAAACTTAGAAACGGTCACGTGACCCTTTAAATAATATTTTGACATTTGAAAGCGGCCACACTTATTTCGACTGAGCGTACCTCCGTTACTTAAGGAGCTACAAAAAAGTGTAAATAAGGAAAGTTGTAAGAAATTGCATCCTCTATAAGGTTGTAGAAAGGTATTTTTGCCCTTAAGAGCCTCCCTAAGGAGTTATAAAGCAAAAAGTGACAGGGTGTACCAAACTGCTTTTTATCAAATAACTCAGAGCTGATCATAATTAAGAGTTATGCTATTACTTTTAGGCCCAGTACTTTCAGTTCAGAATAACTTTATTCTAAGGATAATATCTATGGAAACCGCGAACTCAGACGCTGCTATTGGTCAATTTTGTCATTTCTATAGAAATTATCCTAAGAATAAATTTATTCGGAGGTGAAAGTACCGGCTCTTAATGTAATATAGTTAAGATGTGATGAGAAAATAACAACATGGGACTTTGTAACATTATTGTGCCACTCTGTAAGTTGTTTTAAGCCTAACAGGCTACAACAAAACTTAGAAATGCATTTTTCAGTAAATATTAAGCATGTAGCAATCATTTTCTAAACAGGAAGTTCATATTGTAGAGTTTTCGAGTTTGTAGGTTCACATGTGCAAAAAACGGTAAAATTAAAACTCGCTGCTTGTGCATGATGGATGACCGTTTAACAAACGGATGAATGACGGAATTTCCCACTCGAGTTGACTTAACCACTCGAAACGTCGATAACGTCCCTCCAAACATCTCTATGAGTCTATATTAAATTACAGGGCACGGGTTGTACGCTATTTATCATGCAGTTTGACAAATGCTGTTTTTACCCGAATACACACACACACCAAAAAGGCAATTATTATAGTGTGCCCATAGATAAACGAAGAATTATTATTATCCGTTATTCGTATCGTGAAAGATATTTTGACCTCAAACGAAAAAAGCAATTTGCTTCAGGAGTCGTCGGATTGAGACTTTATTAATATCTGGATAACTACAGTTTCCGGAAATCCATTTCGGGCTCCTGGAGTCCAATTTCAAGCGTATTCGGCATAAAACCGATCCGAGGCAAACTGGAAAACTCGTATGCGCTCCTGAGAACGCAATAAAGCCCCGAAGTAGTAGAAACTTCTAGGAAATATGCCACATCACTTAACACTTTATTAAAAATTAAACAACCTAAATACCCCAGCTGAATGTGAGCAGTTTGATTTTATTACTTAAGTTCTGGATGTCACTTTTTTTTAGAAAACATGTCTGTGTTTGTTTTCCCACAGTTGAATCAGATTGAAAGCTTTCCAGCTAATCAGCATTTAGTGTCTTTAGACTTCTCATTAGTAATCTCTTAGCGAGATATATTACATTTTAAGGGTGATTTTGAGCAGCTGGTTCCTCTATGTCGAAATTAGGCATGATTCACAGCCAGCCATTAAACATAAATCAAATGTAAAATGTAGGAAACTTTAAATTTCAACTATCTAAGAGCTTAAACTGATGGTGGCAGCTAAAAAGAAATTCCGTACGCCTATTAGCCACTGCATTGACTAAATGACTCCCTTATTTTAATGGATTCGAGACAGCTCTTAAGTGGTTTTACAGTTCGAGCTCAAACCATTTCATTAAATCTCTCCACATGGGGTTGAAGATGGAACTAAACGTCACTTGCAGGAAATTCAGAGCCCGTTGCGTGCACCGAGTGGATTGAGAACGAATGTGTGTTGCTTATAATTATCGAATTTGGGATTTAGTTCAATAGTTCTATGCAATTTGCGTTAAGCGAGCTTCAGAGCAATTAGGGTGTTTCCCAATAACTGGCGAGTGCAATTAGTTCACTGTTGAGTAGTACGCAGATAGAATAAGGATTGTAGTGGCATATCATAAACTAATTGATTGAAAAACAAAATCGCTGGTAAAACCCACTTAGAGTAAGAAAATAACTATTTTAAGCACATTTTTAGAATCCTGATTAAATTTCCTATTCAATTTGACACACATAATGACAATGTTAGTAAAAACGGTAGATTATATACAAAAATAATACAGGAGAACGGTAGAGGAACCACAAGAACGGTAGCTATACCGTTTTAACCGTAAAGGTGGCTACATTGTTTTTGAGAAATTTAGCGTCAAAGTTGTTTTTGTCCTCCAATTGGACATTATTGTAAGTGCTTCTTTCACTTTTAAGGAGAGGAATTAACATTATTTTAATTGGGACACTCTGTATACAGGGTAATACAAATTCGACCCTCACAATTGGGGCAAAGTTGCTCAATTTAAAGTTAAACCAAATACCTTTTTAAAAATTTCGATTTTTTTAGTACTTCCCAAGATATCCGAAAAAACTTAAATTTTGATTTTGTTTTTATTTATTTCTAACCTTATTTGAAGAGATATCCCAAAACCGAAAAAACATTTTCATGGCCACTTTTCATCAGCTATACGATAACGGTTTCGTATTTGACGCCCGACGTTTCGTCTGTCGGCAGTCATCATCAACTTTATTTTTTTATGGACGACATGTTAAATTTTTAAACGTCAAAATAGTACGTTTAATTCTGATTTCAGTGATGTATGACAATTTATGATTTGCTTCATAAATGACGAAATAAAGACTTGACAGGATCTGTCAAACGCGATTATTTAGACTGCACTACTTTCAATAATTTTTTTTTCATATGAAAACTTTATTACTTACTTTTACACATTATTTTTATTTTAAGATTTATTAGAAATTTAATACGAGCACATTGAGAGCAAATCAACGTACTTACTTTTATGTTTCCAAGGGAGAGGTCATAATTTTGAAAAACTTGTCACCGACCTTGAAATTATGGCATTTTTGGCAGTTTTCAAGACATGGCAATGTCATGACACCCATAAAAAATGACATTTTGACAAATTGACAAATGACACTTTACCTCACATATCTACCATTATCCTAAACTAATAAAGGCAGTGGAAGATGATTTTCAAAATTTCCAAAAAAATTATGAGATACCCCTTATAAAAACGTCAAAAAATCTGTTTTTTTTTTAAATTTTTTAAAGTCTACTGGTGTATTGTACGGGAAAATGTTATATCTAATAAAAAAAGTCTCTTTAAGGGGCATACATAGTACAAAATTTCACACTGCTCACTCAAACCGTTTTCGAGAGATTTATCAAAATGTCGGTAAAAAGTTAATCAAATTTGACACCCTCTAGCGGCCAAACGGGGCAACTAATTTGTCATTTATAAAGCAAATCATCATAATTTGAATTCAGAATAAAATGCTGTATTTGGTCGTGTAAAATTCCAATATGGCGTCCATAACAAAAAATAAAGTAGATGATGACGGCAAATATGAAACTATAGCTGATAAAAAGTAGCAATGAAAATGTTTTTTCGGTTTTGGGATATCTGTGCAAATATGGTTAGAAATAAATAAAAACAAAAAATCAAAATTTCAGTTTTTTTTGGATATCTTCGAAAGTACTTGGAAAATCGTAATTCGTTGCTCCAATTTAAACTTTTTCCGAGATCCCAATGGTGAGGGTAGAATTTGAATTGCACTGTACTTGTCAGAAGAATTTTGAAGGTTTCGTGATTTACAGCTTTGTGGTGATTTACAGCGTGATTTACAGCCAGTGGCTCAAACAGTGTTATATTAGCCAGGTTATTCCCAAATATGATGCATTAACAAAGTGGATGGCTATTGAAACGCTCAAATTTTAATAACTAAATAATAATCAAAATTCAAATTTCAAAAACAGATAACAGCGCCAACTGCGATTGCTTTTTATCTAGTAACATAAGAATTATATTTTACTGTCCGACACTGCAGCATTATTATTAATTTGCTTTTAACGTTGTAATCAAAAGTAAATAGCCAGCTTTAGTGAATGTAAACAGTTTGACTAATTACCAGTATCAATATTTAATATTTAATTACTCAGTTTTATCAATATTTATAAGCAGCCTCGTTAATTAAAAATATTTTCAAAATGCCCTTCAATATGTGATGAGTTTGACTAATTAATCCGCAATTAACGAACATGATATAGTTGGTTTATAATAATGTGAATAGTTGCAATTTAATTTGATTCCCGATCCACTGCATTAGCAGACAACAAAATATACGAATTATTCAAGAGGTAGTTACAGTGACTTTATTAATAATTATTATTTTCACTAGGTCTGATAACAACACAAACAATTAATCCACCTATCAATTACTAATAAATGTTTCAAGCTGCTCAGGCAAAAACCTGAATAGAAGAAATGTTTTATTATTAACGTTCCACATTAAACCGCAGTTCAATGCCTAATAAATTTATGGTTCAAGGGTAACAAAACCGGCGTATACTTTAGCATACCCTGAAAACCTTTTCCGGTTTGAAAGCCACCGGAGTATCGAGTGGAGGGATACGAGTTTGAACAATAGAGCTAATGACGTTTTAATGACTAAGTGGAAATACAGGCCAGATTCCATATCAAAGAGTTTTGAGGGGGGAGACGGTTTTTACCTTAATTAACAAACAAGTGGAAAGCAATAAAAGCGTTTTTGCGTCTACCGTACGTTCTGTAAATAAATTTGTTTTGACAGGATAGGACTATAAAATTAAGGTTTGAAATTAATTGATCTCATGTACTCAGGTCATTTGTCATGAAGTTTTTTGGGATTTTGCAAAAGTGACCGAAATTACTTTAGGAAGAGGTACAGAAAACGATCAAAAAACTGTTCCTGAAACTGATTCAATCCAATGGAAAAACTTGCTGTCAATATGCAGTTGTCCCTAAGCTCCTTTCCTAACTCTGTCAATATTTATAGCTAACATAAATGTATACATTTTAAACAAGCACAAAACTAACCTAACCTAATCTGACACAGTCTGGGAACGTATTTGACAGATTTGTGTTAAATGAATTAGGAAAAAAGTTACAAGGTTCCTAAAAATGTTTTGACATTTGCAGTACAGCAATAGCAAAGTTATTCAACGTTACCTTTGAGGTTTTAAGGAGGAGGTGCTTTAATGATAATGTTATTAAGGAGCTGTACTGACCTGAAGAAGAAGGAAAAAGAATATACATAGTTTAGTTTTTCTTCCCGCACAAAGTAGTAGATTAACCATTAATCTAACCTTCATATAACTTCAATATTTTATCATCTAAAATAGGTACCGTTAGGATTTGTACAAAACTCAAACTCCCTTGAAAATAGCTATAAATAAATCTTAATATATTCTGTCATAAGTATTACCTAAAAAATAGTAATAGTAAATTTTAAATAGTACCAAAAGTGAACTAAATTTTCTGTGTAGAAAAAATAAAATATTGTAAACTCAAAAAAGTTGTAGTTACGTTATTTTATTTGTTTTAATGTGACTTTGATATAATAATGGTAGTTTTCTTTTTGTATTTAGGGCGCACAAAAACCAATAAATTTGGATATTTTTTAAAACGTGACAGCAACATAACGTTAACATAAAATATTTTTTAAATTACATTTTTACTGCTGCACTTCTTACTGTTTTTACTTAGTAGAAAGCCAGAAGCAATTTGAAGAGCTCATCCTGTATAATAATTCGCATTTATAACATAGTTACATCTGTGTAACGTTATTCTACGTTATAAAGATATGGTCAAAATTCCTGTCTTGACTGATGAAGGCCATTTAAAAGTTATTGTCCTTTGCAAAACAAACAAACACTAAAGTTACGTTAAGTAAGTTAAAAACGTTGTAATAGTAGAAAAAATAGATTAATTTGAGACAGAAACCTTTACTACTAAACATTATAAAAACATAGTAAATTTGACACATTTAAGAGTATGTATCCTCATGGGTTGTATCAGATTAAAATCCAGTTTAGAAAGAGTTCTAGAAAGTATAATTTATGGTGTCCATTTGTATTTAAGTGAAAAAAATGGCATTATTCTCTTTCAGTTAATAGTTAAAGTAAAATAGTTAAAATAAGTCCTTACTATGACATTTGAATAACGCCCTGTACCGGTGGAAGCGCAAACAAGACTTATTTGTAAAGCACACTTTAGTTTCGGAAATGACCTTTAAATACCGCAAAAATAACGTTTCTACGATTTACCGTTGTTGAGAGATTCCACTTTTTCCAAAACAAATTTTATTTGGACTACTTGGTGACTTGGAAAATGGTCAGTGATCATGTTGGAGCCACCTTTAAAAAATGGTAAATATGACAACATTACAAACAATATGTTATTAATTTATTTTATGTTATTAAGTTACTTTAGTTTTAGGAAATATGTCATAATCGCACCATTGCGGAAAATGGTATTAAGTTACGAAAGTGGTCATTTGGACTTTGGTTTTAATAACTTTTGCAAATTGGTGAAGATGGTAACAAAAAGTAAAAAACTTGAAAAATGTAAATATTCATTACTTAGTTTTATGAAAAATGTTAATTTGGCAACATTGCGAAAAATTGATATTAAGTTACGAAAATGGTCATTTCGACAACGTTGGTAAAACGTGAATATTGATGGTGTTTTAACAACTTATGCAAAATGGTAAAGATGGTAACATTGGAAAAAAGTAATAAACTTGAAAAATGTAAATATTCATTACTTATGAATAGTTTTAGAAAAAATGTTAATTTGGCAACATTGCGAAAAATTGATATTAAGTTACGAAAATGGTCATTTCGACAACGTTGCTAAAACGTGAATATTGATGGTGTTTTAACAACTTATGCAAAATGGTAAAGATGGTAACATTGGAAAAAAGTAATAAACTTGAAAAATGTAAATATTCATTACATATGAATAGTTTTAGGAAAAATGTTAATTTGGCAACATTCCGAAAAATTGGTATTAAGTTAAGAAAATGGTCAGTTCGTCAACGTTGAAATGTGAATACTGTTCATGTTATAGTAGAGAAGAAAATTTAATAATTTTATATAACCAACAACTTTGAGCAATTTTGATTCCAGAATATTCTTGACTCATATTTTTATGTAATATTTTTTACCTAGTAAACAACTTACATTATTGCAGATTTACTTAATTAAAGCAAAGCCCTGTTTACAATTCTAAGTTTATTTCAAATAGCTTTTCCAAGTTTCATTCCAAATAACCGTTTAGACCGTATATAACTACGAACAAGGGTAAAACTGTTATTTTTCATTAAAAAGTTTTGCTTACAATTACAGTTAAGCAGAGTATACATGAAGGTTCTTGTTTTGTTATATTAATGTTCTACAAAGTAATTTATTTTAAATAAAAATTTATTGTTTTAGTTTTCAATGGAGCAAAGAGTAAGCAGGTTTTTTTGTTATAATAATATTTAAGTGGTTTAGATATTGTGTTTGATTGCAAAAATGAACTCAGAACTAGAGGGAATACAAGCCTGTTGCTCTATTTTCTGAAATCAAAAATCCTGATCTACTAATATCCTATTGTTCTTTGTGCAATAATAATTTAAGGAAAATGATGCTAAATAACTAATTTGAATGTTATATTTTACGAAAGAGGTGGCACGTTTATATCTGTCTTACAAGTATGTTTTTATGAAACGAAGATGGCAATTATGTATTTAGTTAAAATTTCAATTTAAAATGTGCTTTTAAAGAGCGGTTTATTTTATATTGTTTTTAGTACATTTTTAATTCCTGGAGAATTTGTGCATGGAGCATTCATGCTCTGCTTCGAATTTGTTCATTAACTTTTGTCAAAAATGTACGATAACAAAGATTTTTTAGCTTGGAACAAAAAGTATGTTAAGCCAAAGTTTGTATCAAAAATTAAATTTGCATTTCGAATTGTTGAAACAAAAGCATTACAAAAAAAGACTCTCGTCAGTAACAGAAACTCATTAACGCCGTTATAATCCAAGGGATTTTCGGTAGAATCAAAAGGAGGAGCCGGGAAGAGAATTGAAATAAGAACGCGGAAGAAACGACCGTTTGTATAAAACGTTATGAATTTTTTTATGCTCACGATTCCATTCCGTTAATACTATTTAATTCCCTTTTCTTGAAGATTTCTGTTGTTTTGGGGCTATTCTATATAGATACGGACAAAACATTTTTTGGCACATAATAGAAAGCAATAAAACGAAACAAAAGAACACTTAGCACAAGGGCAGAAAATTAATCCTCAGAACTAGAAACAATTACGCCATTTACGTCGGACCAAATTAGATGTCATTGTTCCAAGTTGAAAAGTCCAAGGCGATATCGATGTTCGGTCAATTGCCCGAAAACAATTAAACATAAATCAGAGGTTTTATTATTTTCTAGTGCCACGTTTCTTTGTGCTTCAGATATTGGAGAGAAAAATGATTCAAGCGTTCTCAGAAACTTTTATGAGCCGTAATGTGCTTTTGCAACGATAAAGTTTCAGATCATTGGCTATTACTGCAGATATAATATACATCTTTGAAAGTTGAAATATTTTTATATTGCTCCTAATGGCATCTCCAATTTATTATCCGTCCATTCCATGAGTTCCTTCTTACAGCACTACTTAGGTAATACACTATTACCTACGACTGTCAGTGTAAACAATGAATTACGCATAGTTTTCAGTTACGTAATGACTCACTTTATGCACAGATGTAAAAGAACACACAGTTTTTGTTTTCTTTTCTCGCTTTATCAGATTATATCAGATTGTGATCATTGCGTAATGTTTTAAGTAAATAAATTAGTCTAGAATATCATCTGCTATAACAAACACATCAAGTATTGTTATTGAAAGTTCTACTACTTCTAATATTAATAATAGCTCGAACAAGCAAGAAAACAGTTACATCATTTGTTTTTAATAAATGTAATGTCACCATTTATAATTATTATAAGAACAACACTAATAATTAGTTAACTTGTTTTTATAAAAAAAACATTACATTTATCTTTTGTAGCATAATTACCTATGAAGTACAAATATAATATTAATAAAATGAAAATATACTTTTTTAATGAAAAAGTTGCAAAAACAGATATTTACCCATAAGTATAAGTGTGCCACACAAGCTCTAATGCATTTTACTCATGGAATTACATTCTACAAGGAAACTTACTCTTAGTAAAATGCTTCTTACAGCACTATATGCGTTATATTCTATTATACAGTGTGACCCATTTAGAATGGAAACACCCCTATAAAATTTTAGGTTATTAACCGATTTCAATGATTTTTTTTTGAAATAATTAGGAATGAAATGTCTATTACGGGAGAAAATTTTAAATATTTATTTCAGTTTTCAGGTCATATTACGATACTTTTTCTTGATAGAAAATGGAGAATTTTTAGTAGCGATTTTTTTATTGAAAAAATTACTACGCCACTGGATCTATAGTGCTTTCAACTAGCTGTGACCAAAATTAAAAAATTAATTTTTAATTTTTTTTAAATTATTTATTTATTTTTTTTGAAAGCACTATAGATCCAGTGGCGTAGTAATTTTTTCAATAAAAAAATCGCTAATAAAAATTCTGCATTTTCTATCAAGAAAAAGTATCGTAATATGACCTGAAAACTGAAATAAATATTTAAAATTTTCTCCCGTAATAGACATTTCATTCCTAATTATTTCAAAAAAAAAATCATCATCAAAAAATCATTGAAATCGGTTAATAACCTAAAATTTTATAGGGGTGTTTCCATTCTAAATGGGTCGCACTGTAGAAACAAATTTTAAAAATCCAAAAACTATTGTAAAAAGATTTTTATTGCCCACATAAGTCTTGAATTTCTAGGTGAGAACTGAGCTAGAGAGGACCAAAATGTATTAAGCCTGGTGTATTTCCGCAACTAACTGAGTGCACCTAATCGCCGTACGATCACCATTAATTTACAACCCGCAAGCCTGCCTCCTGATTGCTGTATTTCACCGCAGAAACTCGGTTTGCAGACGTAAACTCCTTATGCGTAATCGCCTTTAGTTGTCATGCTACCTCAGATTTCCCTTTAGCAGTCTCGTATATCAATAAAATGAGTTATAACCAGCGAAATGCGCGAAATCGATAAGTGTGGATCGCTCGACAAATACGAGACAAAACCAAATACGCATATATGTAGATCAAACTAGAATCATGGCCTTAATGCATCTACTTAGGATGATATAGTCAGTTTCAAAGCGTTATGCAATCATAGATAATGCATGAAACTGATCTGGTATGTATTAGCTAATCCATTACGTCAAGGATTCAAATTAAAAGGGATACGGTCGACCTTAATAGCTGATTCTGCCAAGGTTTGTTCCGGATAGTTACAACCTCAAGAATTATTGATATTACGAAGTCTCATAACTGAATTGTAATAAAATATCGTACAAATTGTTAGGAAAAGGTTTATGAAGCTTTGAATGTGCCCTCTAATATGATATTGAAAATTCTGCTTTTCTAAGAAGAAGTTTTTCAAACATCCAATTTAAAATGTATGGAATTTCCTAGATGTTCACATTGGGTAAACAATTTTTTTTATTGTTCTGTTACCAGAATTGTATAAAGCAATGCATTACAATCATATACAGAGAAGCAAAGTAAATAAGGTTGATATCAGTAACTTTGAAAATTTCTGTCAATATGAATGATATCAGAAAAAACATGAAAATCTATCTGGAAAAGTGTTAAACGTGAAAAATGAGTGTGTGAACAATGTTTTATCTTAAATTACCAGTCAAGAAACGTTGACTACTCACTAAACAATTTTTTAACTTTGTGTCTAATTTTGGTGGTCTAACTGAAATTTGCTTGAAAGATATCATTTTCCTGTCGATGGTTTCATTAAAGTCATTTTCGGTCAATATTGTTAAAATGAAATCTTGAAAAATAAAGACTGAATAAATGGCTGTTTTGATTTGTTATTTATTGTTTTAAGAATTTTGGTTTATTAGTTTGGTTAAAAGAAATGAAGTAAAACTTTTCTGTTTTTAAATGAGTTCCAGTCATCACTATTTATGAAGAACAATAGCATTGTCAGCGTTTTGTCACCTTTCTTTATTATCTTATGTTAAAAATATGCCAAGTAGTTCTTGCGATCAGAAAAATCAATTTGAAGATATTATTTAAAGAATTTAAAATTTACATTGACCAACTGACAATTATCAAAATAACTGTCAAATCTCACAAACACCACTTGATTCGAAAACTGAAGGAAACTATGTTAAACTGTAATTCTTGCAAATTTTTACAGTTTTGACATTAGTGACAGATACCTCGTGGTTTTTGGAAGATAATTTAGCTAAGCAGTCACGTGACCACTGTCACAATAATTGTCATAAATCTCAGAAACACGTTTTGTATCGAATACTGCAAGAAAGCTTTTCTAAGCCCTGTTTTATGCAACTTTTAAGAACGATTTAACAGTTAGAGACAAAATTGTTTGTCAAACCGACTTGGAGTGAGAAAATGTCTGTTTTAAACACATTTTTGGAATTTTTATTAAATTTCCTATCCAATAACCTGAAAAAACACTACAAGATTTGGTACAGTCAGGGAGCAAAGCGGTGTCAAATGTTGAACTGCCACAAACACAGCTTGAAATGACAGGCAAAGATATAATCGCCTGTAATAGCAAACTTGGAGTGAGAAAACATTTGTTTAATGCACATTTTTGGAATCCTCATTAAATTTCCTATCCAATAACCAGAAAAAAAAACACTATAAGAAATGGTACAGTCAGGGAAAAAAGCGGTGTCAAAATTTGAACTGACACAGTTTGAAAGGACAGTCAAAAACAAAATCGTCTATAGACCCGCTTGGAGTAAGAAAATTACTGTTTTAAGCACATTTTTGGAATCCTCATTAAATTTCCTATCCAATAACCTGAAAAAATACTACAAGATTTGGTACAGTCAGGGAGAAAAGCGGTGTCAAATGTTCAACTGCCAGAAACACAGTTTGTAAGGACAGACAGGGACAAAATCGCCTGTAATACCCACTTGGAGTGAGAAAATGTTTGTTTTAAGCACATTTTTGAAATCCTCATTAAATTTCCTATTCAATAACCTAAAAAAAACACAAAAAAAAATGGTACAGTCAGGGAAAAAGGCAGTGTCAAAATTTGAACTGCCAGAAACACAGTTTGAAAGGACAGACAGGGACAAAATCGCCTGTAATACCCACTTGGAGTGAGAAAATATTTGTTCTAAGCACATTTTTGGAATCCTCATTAAATTTCCTATCCAACAACCTGAAAAAAACACTACAAGAAATGGTACAGTACAGTATTTGTAATTTACCAGTAATTTACTTTATAATAACTTGTTATGATACTTTGGTTTGTTTGATTCGAAATGGTTTACCAACAAATTCTGGATTAGATGTGTTTTACGTTTATAATTATATTTTTTAGCTAATGTTTCACCCAAATATTGAATATTCCTACTGATTTCTGTTAATGATAAAATTGGTTCAATTCAGGAATAATCACATTTGCCGAGTTATTTTTATGAAAGTTTTAGTAACTGAATGGAAATAACAAATATCACCTAATGGAAAAACTGATAGAGATCGCTTAGAATAAATTACACCTGATAGAGTAAACACAACGAAAGGAAAAGTGACGCTATCGGAACGTTTTTTGCTCTTTCCATTACAGTTTTTGTAGGTAAACTAAAAATCACATCAGCCTTTAGCTTTACCTATAAAACAGTTGTAAAGTAGAATATACTAAAAACAGTATATTGTAACAACAATACCTTTATTGGTGCTGACTGGCTGATTTTCGGGTGGAAGACCACCATATAATGTTATTCTAATAAAGCGTTCTTAAATTTTATGAATAAAATTTACTAGACAATTTTTTGGGGCGACGTAAAAGAAAACAAGTCGGGCATATTGCTTATAGCACCTTAAAGCTTAGGTGAGTGAAATATGGGCCGCCAAAACAGTGTCACATCTGGAAAAACACAATCTTAGAAGAATTTATGAAGGCCATTTTCCAAAGGCGCCATTTTTTTTCCGTCTCATGGGAAATTTTCTCCTCTAGTGTAATATGAAGGAGAAATAATGCGTATTTATATTATTTCGAAAACCGCGAGCGTTGATTAGGGCTAAACGACCCTTGGAAAGTAACAATTGTCGCATTGTATAAATGGACCGGGGAAAGGAATTTTCCAATTTACATTCACCAAGGCTAATCAATATGGTGTTGGAATAAATCAGGCTAAACTAGATTTCCTTCCACCTTAGTTGTTTATGCCTAAAGCGTTTGGCCAGGCAGCAATTGAGGGCAGTAAAGGCTTTAATGGTCGCCTATTGGTCTCGGTATGATAACTTCCTTTATGCTCAATGGGATGTCGCATTTGTCCGTTACATCAACCCACCTGCGAATAATAACACCAGGCCGTTTGCATGCCGATACTCGGTTATTTATTACCCGTAAATCTTCGGAGTTGTTATTCAATTGACTTGCTGCTTTAGCGATTTTCAATGGCAGTTCGGATGGAATTTATCGGATTGTGAATGTAGTGTCGATAAAGTACCTGGTTGAACAAACAGCATTGGTTTCAATGCTGCTTTTATTTAACATCCATGAACAAAACCAAATTTGGTTGTGTTACCGTGTTAGGTGCCTTGTTTTGAAAATAAATATTTTAGGTGAACTTACGGTTTTTCCGGATCAGGTGGTTTGTGGTGGATCACCCTGTATTAGTACGCTAGTTTAAAAATCTATTTTAGAAATAAATGTAAAACTAGAGTTAAATGTCAAATTTCACAAATAAAGTAGAACTGTAATCAGGTAGATTCAACTATTGGTGTTTGGAGACCATTAGGTAAACGCGTTTTAGAATGAAATTTCCTTAGTAGATACGAGACGAGGATATAATGTAATTTTTAACTCCGTTTGGACTCAAATGATGTACGTCCGAGTCGCAGTCAGCACTCATTTAAATTCATATTCTCAAATAGGGGACGTTTCCTTATCTAAAATGCTATAATTTAGCCACACAGTCTTCCAAGCCTTTGTGCGACTGGCACTAAAAATATTCCGCGTGCATAATTTAACCGCCCTGTCATCCCCATAAAGATCCCTCCATTATGACGTTGAGGGAGAAGGGTTATAAAATGTGTCCCCCTGTGGATTAATTCGGGGACCAAATGGATCAGAGGGAGCAGTGCATGGCAGCAACTTTTTAAGGACATAAAATGTAGATAAGGAATTTTGTTCTATAAACCGTTTGTTTTTACAGGGTGTCCCAAAACATAACGTTACCACTTCAAGATCATTCAGTTCAAAGTAGTCTCAGTGGTTTGTAATTTACTTTGAACAATAAGATCTTTTGGTTTTAATCATTGAGCAAGGGACAGTTTTGAAACTTTTTTACGAGTGAAGTAGGTAAAATATGTTGTATGGTTCATTTATTTTCCCGTGGCGGATACGTCATCATTTGCCATTCTTGTCTATTATATGTGTTCCGAGCGCGATAGAATTTTGACGTCATCTAGTCACGTCGGCAATGAATCAGGACGACAAGGCTCGGAAAATCGGCCGCCATTGTTGACAAAAAGTAAACAAAGAGACATTTTTTATTTTTGATGTAAATTTTACAATATTTTAAGGAGTATTTTGATTTAACTTGTTTTTAACTGCGATACTACGTGGGAGACTAGATAATGTGTGTGTGTTTCGGTAGTCAGTTTTGAAAATGCCACCTTCTTAATACACTTTACAACTAGCAAGGAGCCCAGTGAAACATTCTGAAGGAACTAGAGTTTGTGGAACAGAAAAGGATGCCTTTTCTAACAGAAAACACTGTCACAATGAAACAGCCCATATATTTACTTACTCCCAAGAAGAGTTTTTACAAGAACACTACAAAAACCAAGTTTATTCAAGCCAGTGGTTCTCGAAAAAAAAGGATATAGAGTAAAGGTGTATTTAGCAGAAGCTGACAAGGTGATTTACCTAATACTATAAAAAGGACTCTGGTAGAGGTATTAATGAGCTGCTAATACTAAATAGCTTATCATGCTTTGAAAGGGTCCAAATTTAAAAAGTCCCATTATCAATTGCTTTAAAAGACTGAACAAAAGGTGTTTGAACCTATGGTTATAATGGTGTTGTCAAAATCCATATGCAGAGTGTTGAAAAAACAAATTTCTAATAAGTTTCAGGTAATATTAGAAAGATACAAGTTATTTAATACATAAATTTGATCAAATGCCGTTATTTTGCAGTATTAGCCCTTATAAATTTTGCCGTATCCTCTCTGACTATAAGGCTAGAAACAGATGGTGCTACTGTTAAATACTTTTACATCAGATAGTAGGTTAAATTACTATTTTAATTGTATTATTTACACATTATGAAATATACAAATAAAATCTTTAAAAAGTACACTCAAGTTTCTTTTTTATCTAAGAAGTCTAGTTTTCTTCATAAACAATCATAAAATTAGATAATTTCTTTAACTGAGGTACCTACCTGCTCTTACAATAAATTGAACTGAAATTGAAAAAACATGTTAAATAAATCACACAACAAAACCAAATTGATATGTATTTAATGCTGCTGAGTAAATTTACAAAAGGAAATAAATAAGCAATCTATATCACAAAACCAAGAAGCAAGTTCTTAAAACACCAACAATTCTGTTATAAGTTAAAACACTGCTTTAGGATTTAATAGTCCCCAGGATACACACATTGCCTTTCCTTTCTTGCAAATTTTATGGAATAATTCTTGAAACGTTGGTATTGGGCTGTTAATGACTCGTTTGAATGCACCTATCTGTGATGTTCTTTCCAGATAATTTAAATTGAATGTTGTTGTTGTTTCAAAGCAAAAGTTTGATTGGAACTTTCCGCCTTTATTTACCACCAAATGTTGCAAGTTTTCCAGTTTGGTGAAAAAAAATCTTAAATTCTACGAAGGTCTCGCAATAACAACACTAATTAATAAACTTAAACAACCCTAAATTAAGTTTTTATCTCTTCTGTTTGTAGTTTTTGGTGTTTTTCAACTTTTTAAAATTCCTAACCTTAAAATATTTAGCCGACTGTCAGTTGGGACTATGCTCTTTAGATGTTACCACATCTTCCACGAGCAGATGTGTACCTGGTGTTTTGTTGGTTGCAGTAATAAACGGACCGATGAATTATACAGATTTCGAAAAAAAAAGCATTTATTGCATGCAAAACATGTGAGATTCTTAGAATGTTTTTTTTTCAAAACAATATAGTTTTCTCATTTTCATTTATAATTGCTTAATGAAAGATACATATTGTGAGGTTTAAAGGTGGAATTTGTCAATACGGCAACGTCCAAACAGGTGATTAAAAAGATGGATAGCCTAGCTTGTAATAAACGACGTGCGTAAATTTCAATATGGCGGAGCACTTAATGACGTAACCGCCACGGGAAAAAATGAACCATACCTAGTACTTTATCCTTCTTGCAGTATACAATATCTTAATGGTTATTAGAATATTATAAAAAAAATATTGCTTATTATTAACATGCATGTCATATTTTCACAGATTCTGTGAAAATTTCACACAAAATTTACTAACTAGAAACTTGAAAATAATGTAAATTTGAATTTTCTATTAAAGAAAAATTATCTCTCTTACATTTTTTTCTGTGCACACAGGACTGACCACCTAATTAGAATATATTGTAGCATTATAATTTCGTTAAAATTAAACTTTTTAATTTGTTTCAGGTAAGCAACCACACCCTCGAGAAGTATTACTAAACTAGCTGATCATATCACACTGAAGCAACAAGTCAAACAATTTGGTAAACAATTTATAAATATGTATGGGTTTAGCAATCATGAGTTAAAAGGCTATTGCACCGTTATACTCTAAACCAGGTTTAACGTAAGAATGATTTAGACTAAGTTTAAAAGTGAGTTAAACTTCACACTAAATTTAAACTTAGTTTAAACTCAATTTCAAGTCAACAGGGCAAATGGCAAAAGCTTTCCTAAATGTATGTCCATAAAGTCAATGATTGATAACGTTTTTGGTTTGGTTAGGAAATATTATAATATAATATATTAACCTAACCAATATGTCAAAATCAAATTATAGTGATTGGAAGAAGGGAAGTACTACTTGAAATAATGTGAACTTGTAGATGTGAGACTAAAAACTAATTCAATGTGTCAAGAGTTACAGTAATCAAAATTTCAATATTTCTAAAACTGAGTCAAACATTTTAGCAAGGGAATTTCAAAAGTGCTTAATAGCTATTTATGTAACCAGTTACGAAAAGATCGATTTTGTGTAACGAATGAATGTTTGTAGGGCGAGCGCAGCGAGGTCCTACAATTTGAATGAGTTACACAATAAGACATTTTCGAAACGTGTTGCATACATAATTTTTTCTAATTTTGACCAAAAAGCAGTAAAAACCATCTTTTAAAGTGATTTAACACAAATATTCACTTTCATAGCACCTTGTATAAACAGTGACAACGACATGTTATGATGGATGTCGCCCATATGTTTCTACGGAAATGCATAAAAACAGGGAGTGATGAAATGAACATTTCATAACTAGTTACATAAAGTATCACTTTATGTAACTAGTTACATAAAGTAAAACGTTTTGTCACTCTCATCAGTTTTGAAAAGTGTCACTTTATATGCCATAATTAGAAAAAAGCCTTTTTTAAATGTTTACAATTCCAATTCTAAATTCAATCTATGTATATAAAATCAGCATACTTGTAAACCTAACACCAATACAGCCTTACTTTCGCTAACATTAACAGGATAATAATATCAAAATTAATTTGTCGCAAAAGTAAATATTAGCCTTGCAGTCGACTAAATTACAGTTTTAATCACTTTCGAATAACAACACGCTTTATTAACGTGATGGGGTATTAATTTTAAATTAAATATTAATTCAAGCACTTTTAGGTAAATGAAATCATCCGGATCTTTTCCCAAACCGTTAACAACAAAAAAAACCTTTAATCATCCCACCGCAAAACGAGAAAACAAGGAAGAAAAACCACAAAAGACGAAGAAGTTTCGACCTCCTAAAGGGCATTAGACCTTGACGCCATTCTTTTATGACTCGCCCCATTGAATATTAAGGGAGCGGATTTTTTTTTGAGGGTATTAAGAGCGCAACAAAAAGGTCCATAATTTTTCTCTTAATATGTTAAGCTTTACAGCGCGAAGGCCAAAGGTGTATTATAAAAGTTAATGCCGGGATTAAAAGATTTCGTTAAGCTAATGCCTGGATGGTAAACAGGACCGGAATTTCAGCCTGTTTGCTTTACCGTATTACTGATGTTTGTTCTAGTTTTTTTTTTTTGTATACTTACTTACCAGAGTTGATAAAAATGTCTACTCGTAAATAGGAATTAGATAATGCAGGGAATTTATTTTGGAAAATACAGTAGTAGTAGATTGTGTAACCACAGTTTAAAAACCGTATTGTAGTACATAGGGTAAAGTGGTGCACTCTCAAGCAGCTCTCAGAGTCCCAGTTTCACATTTACTTGAATTTGTAGTGTTTTTCGAAGGTTATTTTAAAGTTTTTGCACAATTTTCCTTCATAAACGTACAACAATGCAATATGTTAAGTAAAGTAAGACCAGTTAAAAATCGTATTGTAAAATAGAATTTTCAAACAAATTTTAGTGTCATATTTAGGGTCTTGATTTTCAAAACAGTTGACTGTTGTCCTGTCTTATGTTCAAATTTTTGAATAGTTGTCTTTGTCGAATGAACTACCAATTAATAGCTATTTACGATATGAGTCCAAAGTTTTAGCAATTTTTATTTTCAACCATGTTACATACATAATGTTATTTCTCAGTGGAAAAATGTAAATTACCTGCTCTCAGTTTCCACCCGGTCGGAAAGTGAGTACTTTCCACACGGTTGAATGTCAATATGCTTTTTGTCATATCTGGGCTAACTTTTTACGGTTAAGAGACTCTCTTCCGCGACTTCTGTATCAGCTCGCAGCTTAGGTGGCAAGTAACATCTGCATCTTCAGAAATCTCCATATTAAAAGCACTTTAAGAAACGTTTCAGCTCAAAATATTGAAAACACAATAGCACAATAATCAGGTTGTCAAGATTGTAAACAAATCACCAGTCGTTTGTCATGGTTGAAGTCATAACTACTCGTACACCTATACTACCTTATTGTTAGAGACTATTAGCAATCAATATTTCAACTAAATGATTTATTAAAAGTTTGATAAGATTCCGATAAATGGTTGAAAATAAAATAGTATACAAACCACGGTGGAAAGTTTAATTTCTGTATCGAGATAAAGTTCACCGAGACGAAGTCGACTACCTAATATCTCGACAGAAATCAAAGACTTTCCACCTGAGTATGTAATATACTATTTAAAACACCGTAGTCGGAAAGTAAAATTGAAACCACTTTATTTTTGGCGCCAAATAAATAACTTTGTAAAAAACCTACGTTGGGCGTCAAAATTGAAAACTCATTTTAAAAAACCCACGCTGGACGTCAAAATTTTAATAACTTATTGACAAACCCATGTTGGGCGCCAAAATTAAAACGACGTTTCGAAAAATCTATCTTGGGCGTCAAAATGTGTATAATCTTCTGTAGAACCCACGTTGGAGTAGAACCCAAGTTTAAATAACATTACGGAAAACCCTTGTAGGACCCCAAAATTTAAATAACTTTGTAATAAAAGATTAACAATTAAAGAACTTATGCACTGCATTATACGCATTATACAGAATGTCCCAATTCGTATCTTTGGACATTTCTGTGAGTTTAACTATTAAAGATCGTTTACAAAATTTATGGTACAATTTCAAAATTTATTTTTACTCATCTTGTTTGAAATTCAATAATTTTTTAAGATACTTTTTACGGAAGCACAGTGGGTTTAACAAAATTATTTGTAGAAAGGTATACATTCAAACACTTGTGACATATTCAAAATAATTTTTAGATGTCAAATATTAATAGTTATTTGAAACGTTTTAAAATCAAAGAGATGTTTTTTAATTATGAACAATTTCAAACTATACCTACACTTGGACAATTCAATTTTTTGCGATGATTACGTTGTCCTCATTTTGTTGTTGTGTTCATTTTGTTGTTGTGTTAATTTTTGATATGTCTACACCATTTACACATGTAGTTTAGAAAGCGTCAGTTGAATTTTAGAAACCATAAGATGGATTTAAAAAATATCACTTGTATTTCAAAAAAGGTACTTTCAATTTTAGAATAATAACTTTGATTTTCGAAATTGCAATTTGTATTTCAAATTAGTCACTTGATTATAGAAAAGAGCAGTTGGATTTTAGACATGGTCATTTGTAATTTGGAAAGAAAGTTGAGCAAAAAAAGTAAATAAGTAAAAAAAGTAAATAGTTTAACGAATATTTTTAATAACATTGTGGTTTAAGCAGTTCAATGAAAAATCGATTTATCTCGAAAACCGTTTATTTTATCGAAATAAAGGAAGGGTACAATTTTTCGATAAAAATGTCAAGAGTATATACATTAATGGCGTTTGCAGCTGAAAATAATGACAGCTGTCAAAGTTTAAGCAAATTGTTGTGTCTTAGGTCCAGTTAGTTCCTGCCTTTCGAAGACGAGATACCTGGTTTTCATGTCAAATAGAAACTATCTTTCAATAAAACATTAAACCCAATAATCCTTACAATATACAAAGTGTTTCAAAAGTTACCGCCAAAAACGTTAATTCAGGCAGTTCTTTGGGGCTCGATATTTCCCTTAGGAATGACTTTAAAAAAAATTATATGAACAAATCATATTATTTTGACCTCCCCTGTATGCCCCCGATTGTCATATAGTTACGGGACACCATGTTTATTTTATATAAATTAATACTTCCGATGGGCGGGTTTTTTTGCTTAAAGTGATATTAAAAAAAAAACAATGAACTAATAACCACATAGAAACACAAAAAAATCTGAAATACAACGTTTTCTAAAACCAAATTTACGATAATGAAATACAAGTTATAGATTCTGAAATCCAACGTATATTTTTAAAATCCAAGTGATATTTTCTAACCTACCGGTGTAAATGGTGTAGTGACTGGATTTTTACAATTGAGTCACGTGACTTTCTTTTCAAAATAAACTTGACAAGACAAAACATAATATAATAATATAAGTAGTAATAGTAGTAGTATACTATACCAGGTGTCCAAGAGCACCCTGGACATAGGAGATTAACATGGGAAAATGGTTTTGATTTTTTTGCGCCTGTACGGTTCATTTAATGGAGAAACGCTTTAGATAAAAGTTGTAGTGCACATTTTCGGCTATCAACTTGTAATTTTTTCATTACCGTAGATTTGACCATTAAGACGAAAAACGGATCTAAAATTCGGAAATTTTAAATCTCCCGCCAAGCGGTCGTTAAGGAAAGTTTATATCCGGTCGTGCTACCAACCTTTCAAAATCATAACAAATCGTTGTCAAGTCATTCTGTAATCAAAACATTCAAAACAAGTTTATTTAGTAATAATTTTGAGTTACTACCCACATACTGCGAAGAAAATACAAATAAATCGTGATAAAAACACTTTATCAGTAGCCACAGCCCAAAACTCTTGTAAGTTGCATTCATAACCTCATTCAATGTCTCTACTAAACTTATTTACTTTGTAGCAAAATTCTTAAAGAAAACACTGGTTTTGCTTGCAAATATTTAATGAGGATGACCGAATCACCTATCTCAAGCCTCTTCATAACACTACCAAACGATTTAGAGTGATGAAAACAGTGGACAATGAAGATCTTTGAAGATAAGTTTCCTACTGTACAGGGACAACAACAAAGGGGCCAAATACTTCCTTCAAAAGTGGTGTGATTTAGTTTCAATGTGCTTAACTTCATGGACTATCATCAGCGAGGGTCTTCACCAGTGTTGCAACTAAAACTGTGAAATGTGAATAATCTTAAACTGGCTATAAAACCTCTGAGAAACCCCTTCTAAGAAGAGAATATGGACTTACACAGTCAAATTATCAGTCAGGTGACAAAACTTTTTGTATATGGGTAGGTATTGTCGAAAAACCAACTTTTCAATTGAGCTATCTACATGAGCTGTTCTATTCTAGGTTTAGGTATTAACATTATAATTGTGTTCTTTTTTCCACACACTCAATTGTTCCAAATAAAACTTTGTACACTGAACGTTTGTATTAATTATTTATTCACAGTTCAAGGTACAGTATACATTTTCTTCAAGTGAAAAGCTACATAGGTACAATAGGTGGCAAAGAAAACTGGTCTTACCACATAAACAGTGATTGTTCCACAGATTGAGTGTGAGTGGGTGAACCTGTCACCATACAAGCTATGCTAAAAACAACTTTGTCTTACTAACCTAATGTTTGTTTGGATAATAGTGGAGTTCCAAATTAGCAAAGGTAGGTGAAATGTAGTGATTGAAAGTCTCTAAAGGGAAACAATTTGCTTCTAATTCAATACACCATTTCACAGGACATACCTTTACTAATCAAATGTGAACTCGAGTTACACATTACTTGCAAATAAACTATTTTTGGTTAGTAGACATTTTACAAGTATCCTTGTAGGTGAATGATGTTCAAGTTAACTAATGGAGCTAATTAAATATCAGTACTTACTTTACCCTGTAGAGATGGGAAAAAACATTGACAATCAGTTATAAAAAATGCCTTTTTACTAACATCATACAATGTAAAACCACTTAAAAACTATGGTGTGTTGATAACACTACAAAACAGAAGGATACAATAAAACTATCAGTCACATAGGTCACTAAATTGCACCACTTTTGAGGGAAGTATTTACCCTCTTTTGTGGTCCCTGTATAGTAAAGCAACTTATCTTCAAACATCTGCAGGCCTTCCTAGTCCATTGTTTTTATCACTTTAAATCGTTTGGTAGTGTTATGAAGAGGCTTGAGATAGGTGATTCGGTCATCCTCATTAAATATTTGCAAGTAAAACCAGTGTTTTCTTAAAGAATTTTGCTACAAAGTAAATAAGTTTAGTAGAGACATTGAATGAGGTTATGAACGCAACTTACCAGATTTTTGGACTGTGGCTCCTGATAAAGTGTTTTTATCACGATTTATTTGTATTTTCTTCGCAGTATGTGGGTAGTAACTCAAAATTATTACTAAATAAACTTGTTTTGAATGTTTTGATTACAGAATGACTGACAACGATTTGTTATGATTTTGAAAGGTTGGTAGCACGACCGGATATAAACTTTCCTTAACGACCGCTTGGCGGGAGATGTAAAATTTCCGAATTTTAGATCCGTTTTTCGTCTTAATGGTCAAATCTACGGTGTTGAAAAAATTACAAGTAGATAGCCGAAAATGTGCTCTACAACTTTTATCTAAAGCGTTTTTCCATTAAATGAACTGTACAGGCGCAAAAAAATCAAAACTATTTTCCCATGTTAATCTCCTATGTCCAGGGTGCTCTTGGACACCTGGTATAAGTTTTTACTTAAATTGAATAGTCTAAGTGTAATTTGCTAGTCCCGCTTTTCTTCCGCACAAATTGTAAAAAAAAATGTTGAATTTACAACAAGAGGAGTAAAAATTACCCTAATTTTGAATTTTTCAATAAATTTTGACTTAATCGTCAAACTGACAAAAAAGTCTAGAGACATTGATCGCAAGGTTGTTAGACTGGATTTTTCAATATTTGACTTCACCTCCTTCACACCCTGTATAGTCGGATCGGTGGTAACTTTCACAAAGATTATTTAAATTTAAAATGGGGTCAATCAATTTAACCAGCAATTACAATGCTAGAACTGTTATTATACTAATGCAACAAATATAATGCTTTCTCTCCATAACTTCAAAACGGAATACAACCAGGTTGAGAACTGTTTGATTAACTCTATAAACGTGTACAGATTTAAAAGTAATAAAAACGCAGTTTATCACTTGAATGTTAAGTAATTAAACGTGTATCATACTCTGCCATGTTATGAAAACCCTAATTACACGTGGTGAATATCTCGTATATGCGATTGTTAAAAGGAAACTCCAGCTTTTAACCTCAATCTCGACGAAATTTTCACCAAACATACGTTCGAATAGACATCGGGGTTTATCGCGTAATCATCATCAACACCTTATCATCGCGTGTTTATTTCCGCGCGAAGGGGCGCCTTATGGGGCGTCATCCCTAAATAATGCATATCTAAAAGTCAAGTGTACATATCGTCACGAGGTCTCCCCTTCGTTATTCAACCCTCCCAGTCATGTGACGCGGATGACATATAAAATGTGCAAATGGCGGCCGCATACCGAGAGAGAGCTAATTTTGCGTTTCAGATGAGCATAATTTCGTTATTAGGCTTTATGATGATTAACTGGCTGCCGGGGTAGGGGAACGTTAATTATGACTGTTATAATTTCCGTGCCACTAGTTATATCCGTTATATGATAACAGTTTAAAGGAGTTACATGCCGTAATAATAATTGTTATAGGGCATTAACAATGTAAGAGGTTGATACAAGTTTTATTCGTCCATTACCAAAGTTGAGCCAAGAAAGCCAGACACCTTCCCCCTCGCTAATCTCAGACCCTAACTTCCCGGGTAAATTATTAAAACCTTCATTACCCACTCCTCCCCTAATACCATCGGGATTTTTGTTCTTAATTTGATTTATGTTAGGTTTTTAATGCGGGGGAATAATAATAACCTTTTAATACTAAACAAAGCAGTATGACAAGGACGTCATTAAAAATGAGAATCTTCGTTAACGATCCCAAAGGCGAAGGAATATTGTTACAGGGTCGAAACTTTTCTGATTTACAATTTACAGTTAATATACAGGGTGTCTAATAGTGCAGCTTTTGTTTTTGACGTACCTACAGAAGGTTTAAATAATTAATTTCTTAAAACCGACAAATATCATTGTGGATCAAATAAGCCACTCTCTTAATGGGTTTTGCTATAAGAACTGAAAATAGTTGGAAGCAGAAATTGGCCAAAATGACAATTTATTGGTTACTAACCAAATTAGAAACATGTTTTCGACACAGCTGCAGATTGTTGTAAAAGTCAGTTGTGGAAGGTTTAAATATTTCATTTTCTCCAGGTATCAAAAGGCTTTTATTACAACAAATATTATTATGGTTTAAATTTCCTTGAAGTCAGCCACTATCTAAATGGGTTTTGCCATAAGAAATGACAATAGTTTGAAGAAAAACTGGACCAAAATAACATCTTATTTGTTACTAAACGAATTAAGAAATAATGCACTCTTTCAAAGTTTTGACACATCTGCAGATTGTTCATTTCCTCCAGTCCCTAAAAAGCTTTAATTACAGCAAAAACAACAAAAAATATGGTTCAAATCTACTTGAAATAAATCTTAATGGGTTTTGCCATAATAACTGAAAATAGTTTGACGCAAATATGAACCCAAATGACATATTCTTTGTTTTAAGAAAATGAAGACACTATGCATTTTTCCAAAGAGGGTTTTTATGTTTTTGAAAGTTTATTATACAGTCTGTCCCAAATTCGATGCTCACCATTGAGATCTCAGTTATTATCGAAGGTACAAACATGTTTAAATTAGAAAAGTTTTAAAGAACTACATGGCTAATTCAAATTTCTTTTAAAAAATAACCCAGCATTTTTTGTTTTCGAGATATTAGAACATGATGATTTTTTCTTTGGCCATTATTGTGCAAATCGTTTAGTAGACAACTGTTAAACTAAAATAAATATTTTTATACCATGCGATACATCAATAAAATGGTGATTTTTTGGCCTATTAGATGATAATTAAATTGGATAGGTATGGCCTCCATAAGTAAAACAAAAGTTAGTGTCCAAACCTCAAAAAAAAAAAATAAAGAGAGAACATTTTTGGGACAAACAAATTATTTGTTAGAACAAAGTGTCCTAACAATGTCGAAGTTTACCGGCTGTCCAATAAACAGTTTGCAAAATAATGACCATGTAAGAAATCCTCACTGTTCAGTTTTTTCGAAATATCTTGAAAACAAAAAATAATAGAATATTTTTCAAAAAATATTTGTATTAGCCATATAATTCTTTAAAACTTTTCTAATTTAAACATTTTTGTTACTTCAATAATAACCCAATGGTGAGCATCGAATTTGGGACAGACTGTATATTTTTTATTTTCCTTTCTTGTTTTTTAACTGTAGCTTCTTATGCTAAATAAATATTATATTATTATTATTATTATTATTATTATTAAGAAGGTTTAAATATTTTATTTCGTGCAAGTTTTAAAATACAAAACACATTAACTTAGTGAGTTTTATTCTTTATTTAAATGATGTCGTGACAAAATTTCAGCTATTTCAATTAGTTTAAACAACATGATTAGAACTTTTTTCGATGTTTTTCTTTATTTTCGATTAATGAAATTATCAACAACATTGTCTTAGCAAAAAATGTATTGAAAATAAGCACATGGTACAGAAACTCCCAAAAACAACTTTTTGTTTTTTGACAGTCAAATAAATTTAGGTTAGGTTAGGTTCACTTCATCTCATGATGCACCTGAAGCCACGTTTCATGGTTTATTGAGCTTTCAAAAGCAAATCAATCGTTAAAAATGCTTATTCACCCTCTCATAACGTCTGGTCTATTTGAATCTCATTTATTGTTTTAACGTTTCTTCATGAGTTTTTTCTTTAAATTTATCTCCTTATATTTATTTTGAATTTTTAGCAAAAAAAATTGAAGAATTAAAAATAATAATTGATTTCATTAACAAATATTGTAATGGAAAATTTAAGGGATTTGTGCAAAAGTCGGTCACAAATAATTTTTTTACTGAAGTAATTTTACAATGCCACGAACAAGGAAATGAATAAACATTAACCTCAGAAAAAATAGTAAATTACATTCCTTTTGATATAAAAATACAGAAGCTTTAGTGTATTATTTTTACATTACAGTAATAAAACAACGAAAATTATCCATTATAGCCTAGCCATTTAGCTACCGCTAAACAAGTGAAAAATGCTTTCTCCTGTAATTGGAGCAAATTAAAAATTCCTAACAGATTTTACGGGTGCGATTATTAGAAACTACTTCCTAAAGGAAAACATAATCCCTTATATGGAGCCATTAACGAGGCCGTTGCCCGGTTATTTATTAACATTTGGCATGTGAGTTCACGTTTTTGCCTAATGCAAATTGACGAGAAAAAATCGAGGTACGTCAAAAAGGCAAACCCAAAAAATATCTGCTATTATCAATCTAAATAGTGCCTTTGTTGTGCTGTGCAACCAATTATAGCGCTAATCAACTTCTAGAAAAGAAAAACAACCACTAGCTAGTTTCGTCTTGAAAAACAGTTTAATTACAACTCTGGGAAAGCTCTTTCCTGTAAAATAGCTGCTGCACAATAAACGCTGATTAAAAACTCTATTGCTATTTCTGTAAACTGCAGCTCAAATTGATTAAATGCTATCGTCGGTTCTATCTAAAGGGTAAGTTTATCATTATTTATTCCATTAAATTATCCCGCAGCAAAGTACAGAAACTTTTCGCTTCTAATTAAAAAAGTTCACCGACCTATTAGTAAGAGTTTGATTGACAATTTTCTGGTAGGAAACAAATTCGGCATGCGAGATAAAGTGCCAATACCAAACCAAACAATAATCGGTTTCGGGTAATTGCTAGAATGTTCGATACCGCCGGCGATGTCTGACTCTAAACAATTTCAGAGAAAACAGGAAACTTTTTTAATTAGAAGTTTGTCCCGAACAAACGACTATCGATAAATAAAAATGTGTGTTATTGCTGCGGTTCGGGGAACCAATTGGCTATTTGCTTTTTTTTTGTTTCTTGCTAGGGGAAGTTTAATTCCAGTTGAAACGAAACCCTGCTCTTTGAGGGTGATATTGGCAATAAGCGTATATTTGTGCTTTTGACTTACGCTCTTTCGCGCAAAAATTGTTGCAATAATTGAACCAGATAACCTGTTTTCCAACCCCTCACTTTGACTGCGTAACTAGTTTTTTGGTGCAGAGTGAGAGAGAGTGCCTACCATAGAAAACACACACACTTAAATTAGACAGGACAGAAGAAACGTAGATAGATATATCAGGGACACCTTACAGGCTTTTGACAGACTTAGCACTAGATGATCTGATCTATCTAAGTCCACAGAGGACCAGAGGACAGCTGTAGCCACTTTCCTAGATATAGAAGGAGCTTTTAGCTATGGTTCAACAGCCTTACCTATCTGAAAATTGTTTTTCACAATGTAATGTAATCAAAAGAAAATTCTATTTAAAAGACAGGCCCTTAAAGCTTTAATCAAACTTTCAAGCTTCCAAGGTTGTCAAAATAGTCTTGTGGCCTTTGAAGCACATCAATAAAGTGTCTTTACATGCGTCTAATCAGTTTTTGTAATTTACTTTTTCCCTATAACCCATTTCTGTGAGTTACTTTTCGGGGGTAATTGCACAAGTGCATAAAAATTACCGATAATTTTGCATGAAAACTTGTTATCTCTTAACTGCATGAGTTTATTTTCATATTTTTTTGGCGAAAGAGCCCGACACCGAAGGTGGGGGGCTTTTTTAGAAAAAAATATGAAAATGACCGAATGCAGTTTGCAAAGATAACAAGTTTGAACGCAGAATTATCAGGTCATTTTTAAGGCACGAATGTAATTTTGGGGAATATTTCCCGAATAAAGAAAATGTTTTGGATTTGCTGCCACTATACAGTGCGTTTTTTTTAACGCGCAACATAGGATTTTACGTGTTAAACTTTTAAGCCCATGTTAGACCATGTTATTTTGGAACTACAAGTATAAAACTTGACGGGTGTGTCTTTAGTACCCTGAAGCTTAAGTAAGTCTACCAATTTGGTCTAAAAAGTGATTTAAAACTGCAAAAAATCATTTTTTTTCGAAAAGATTTTATCCTTTCATACTCCCTGTATGCATTGTTGTTCCTTGTTGTTTTTGATACTGGCAGGGCAGGTAGCAGGTAAAGTGACTTATTTTGACTTCATCACGACCCGACATCTTTTGAACGTCAAAAGGGCATTTTATGATTGTTTGGAATATACTGTTTGGCTTCAAATGGAGGTCACTTTGAACAATTCACTTATAAAAATACTTCTTTTGTTCTTAACTTTCTTGATATAAAGTTAATGATCACCCTGTTTTACTTTCTACGCCAAATTTTACCTGCTACCTGCCGTGTCAGTATCAAAAACAACGAAGAACAACAATGCATACAGGGAGTATGAAACGATAAAACCTTTTCGAAAAAAGATGATTTTTTGCAAGTTTTTTAACACTTTTTAGGCCGAATTGGTAAATTTACGTAAGCTTCAGGGTACGAAATAGCCACCCGTCAAGTTTTATATTTGTAGTTCCAAAATAACATGGTCTAACATGGGCTTAAAAATTTAACACGTGAAATACTATGTTGCGCGTTAAAAAAAACGCACTGTAGATTGCTCAATGGAGCTCATTGAGCAAGTTCCAAACCGTTCATTAATTTTTGTTGACATCGCGTTTGACATTTTTTGGTTACAAAAAGTCAAAAAACTGCGCAAGGACAACAATTAGTGTACTAGCAATAGGCTCTACAACAATGCAGTCGTTATAGATACGTACAGTGCAATTATCGAAATGCAATTATCACTTTAGAATGCAATTATCGCTGTCATTCTGGTGAAAATGCACTGCTCATATGGGACATTTAACACATGAGGGAAATATTCATCCTAACTTCAGTTTATTAGCTAGTACAATTACTGGTCCCACAAAAGATAAATAAATTTGCAGTAAATTTTTGCAATCCTCTGAATGTCATCAAATTTAAACACTTTTTTGTTCGATCCAGTATACAATTTAAGATATAGCCAGAGCAATTTAGTTGGCGATTACGTCATGTGTTCGTAGCCATATTGACATTCACTCATGTCAAGGATTACTTCATTGTTCATGTTTCTACCTTTTTTCTCATCGTACGTTCATTGGCGGTTTGTTGTGATCATTCTTTTGATTGCACAATAATTCTTATCCATTTTTTGTCTGATTTTTTTTTTACTTAATTTAATATTACTGTCTGTCCTAATTTCCAATTACTTTATTTAATATTTTTGAAGTTATTTACAAGGAGAAATTCAAGAATAAATTAATCTGACACCAATAGAAAGTAAGAGACTTTCCTAATAATTTAGTGAATATAGGATTTTGATTTATGTTGATAAACTATAAAAACCACTTTTATTTAGGCATGCCAACTATAAAGTAATCAATATTCATCTGTATTTGTTGTCTGCGTGTTTGTAATACAGGGTGTCCACTAAGTACATGGAAAAGGTACTGCGACATTCTTGAGATCAAAAGTTGACGATTTAACCATTAAAAAGTGTTTGGTCTAAATTCTTGAAAAATAATCTATTTTCTGAATTTTTTTTCTGATTTTAATGAAACTCTGCCATTGGCAAATGGTAAGTTCTTCAGTGTCTTGGATCAAAAATTACCAGAATTATTTTGTTTTTACAATTTTTTCTTAATCTGATGTATTGGTCGTTTTTCTGGTTTAATACTTATGGTAAAATCTTCTAGCATTCTTGGTTATTCCGCAAAAAAATGTTTTTGTCTCCTTGCTGTCTATCATTGTATGAATTTACTTATTGCAAATAACTTAGCCACCAGTTAATTTGATAAATATACATTAACTATCAAACTTTTGACATTGGTCTGACAGCTCCAAATAATCTCTAAAGAAGAATTTACCGATATGGTCAATTATTATCTTTTTCTTTATTTACCAATTTTAGACATCCATTGCAAAGTTTGTAGTAAAATTGGACATTAATAATTTTTTTAAACTGTCACTAACGTCAAAACTTTAATAGTTATCAAATTAACTGATGGCTACGTAATTTGAAAAAAAATGTGTAAATTGAGTAATTGGCAAAGAGCAGAAAAAACATTTTTTTGTAAAAAAACTATGAATGTGAGAAGATTTTACCAATAGTACTAAAGTCTTGAAAGCGGATCAACCAAACACTGAAGAATGCGAATTTTTCATAAAAACATACCATACAACATCCATCGAAACGTTCTCCAAATATTTCCGAAAACAGATTTTTTTAACAAACTTTAACCATCAATAACAGTGGAACCAGACACTTTTCGCTAATGACAATTATGTCAAATCGTCATTTTTTCGATATACTAGGTTTGTTCGCAGAGAGGTTTTTCAACTAGTTAGTATTCAGAAAATTAAGTACATCCATTGGTCACAAGTCAGAAAACGTCATAGTCACGTGACCGTTCAACCAATGAAGCTTGACATTTATTGCTTCTGACTTGGAAACCAGTCAGGGATTGCCTCTGCGAACAGAGCTAAAGAATGTCACACTATCCTTTTGATCATGTCTTTGCTGGACACCCTGTATAGGGTTACTTTTGCAAAAAGTCTCCTTCAAGACCATCTGATAATTAAGCAATAAAGCTGAATGTCAAATTAAAAATATTCAAATATACTAGATTAACGTATTTAATTTCCATTCAAATAAATTTATTGAGTATACATAGAATCTTTTGGACTGATCAAATGTTCAATTCACCATCCCAAATGAATTATATATGAATTTTTAACCAATAAAAACGTATCTGAAACTTATTTGCTTATATTTTTTAATAAAATTGGTATAATATTGAAAAAATTAATATTGTCTCTTTATTTGCCACGTTCAAAACGTTGTCTATCCTACTGTGTCTTTGTTTAATTTTCCTCATTTATTAAAACTTCGTTTAATTGACTAAAAAATAATAGATTCTTATAACTTATAGTCATTCTTATTCAGGTTAATAATAATTTATCTATGCTACATACAATTCTGTTATCAAACTTATCTGAATTTAAAAGGAAAAAAGTGCCACTAACTGTCAATAAGAAGCCATAACTTTGTTGACAAACTATGTCCTTCGGACATGGGTTCAAACTCCCCCAATATATGGTGGGCACATATGTTAGTTAGGAATATAGTCTCTCTAAAATATATTTTAAGTTCAGTTCGAACAATAGTAATTTTCTTTTTGTCAGATGATTGCTGTCTCACGACATCCTAAAAAAATTCTGAAAAGAAATACTTTGTAAAATAAATTTTTTAAATTATCTGTTTGGCAGTAAATTACTCAAAACAGAATCGTGTAAGAAATTGTATCAGTGTGAGCTATATCATAAATCTTACGTAGATAAGGTATTAATTTCAATCAGCTTAATAAGCAATTATAAGAGACGAACAAGTAATCTGCCAACTTAAAAATCAATTATGCTGCTATCAGTTTAGACAGATTGATTTATTATCGATGCTCGAATAATTGCGAAAGGAAGGTTTATTTAGGAGGGTATGGTTAAGTTAGGACAATTGCAGTGATTTCGCTTGTAATATAGGTATTGAAAACAAAACATCACTTCACTTTAACTCTAAGCTGAAAGTCTAGAAATTCTGTCCAACTTAGATTGAATAAAATCTAGGCCAAGGCAGCAACAAATCTAATTTGAGCTAAATAGACTGCAATATGGATACACCAAAAAACTGAAAAATAGACACAAAATAAACAGGATAATCGATCCATAAATAAAAGAAACACGCTGGCTGGCCTTAGGTGCCGTCGTTTAATCGATAAATAAAGGGGGAACATAGTTAGCCAACCCGAGTAAGTTGCAATATTGCGACAGGATCCCTCGGGTTGCATGTGTATTGTTCAGGGACCGGCTGATTGAGAGAACTAAGATTGACCGTCAGAGAAATTGTCAATCAAGGAAACGAGTTTCAGCTACGTTCTGAAGGGACCCCGGAATGTCTCCAGTCAAACTTCATTAAGGTGACATTGCAGCACCGGATTGGACCGGACGTTTAAACAAGAATATCTTTCCGTTCCACTTTAATGAGTTTAGAAGTTGCGCCGGAAATTCTGTCGTAAAGTCTGCGCTTTTGAAAAATGCCCTAAATGAACTTGTGTTGCTTTAAGAGCAGCTGCACGTTTACGTATTACCGACACCAAATAAAAGTCTGATATTACAAAACTTGCACAGTCCAGTCGATTTTCGGATAGTCATTATTTTTGGATCAGAATACTGGAAATAGTATCACAGTACTTGCTAAAATATTGATAAAAAGCAATATTCTTCTTCTGCTGCGTGTCCATTAATGGATGTTTGCGATCACCTTTGTCCACTCTTCCCTATTCCATATGGTATGCACTAGTTTTTGCATTGTCCTCAATCCTGTCCACTGCCTAACGTTGCGGAGTCATGGCATTTTTTTCCTGCCGATTCCTCTCTTTCCCTCAATTATCAATTGCAGGAATTGGTACATCTCGTTGCGTATTACATGGTATACTGTTTTTCGACGTTTAATGGTGTCTAACAGTTCGCGGTTTTTATTGATTATTCTCCAGACCTCATCGTTGATTCTTCTTGCAGTCCATGGAATCCTCAATACACGCCTATAGACCCACATCTCGAGTACTTCCAGCTTGTTCATAGTGCTCACCTTCAGTGTCCATCCCACCATGCCATAAAGCAACACTGTCCAGACAGTAATTCGTAAGCCAAGATCTCAAGATCGGCATCTGATTTCTGTGTCTGATTCCCAGTTTTCACACGGCAACGTTCCTAGATATTTAAATTTATTTACTCGCTCTATTGGTTGATTCTTATATGTTAGGCTTGAGTTTTGAAATTCTTGTGGCTTTCGAGTAATTATCATGAATTTAGTCTTCTTGATGTTGATATTGAGGCCCATGTTCTTACTGCATTGCCCGACAGTCCCAAGCATATCCCGCAAATCCTCCATGTTATCTGCAATTAGACCTGTGTCGTCCGCATAACAAATATTGTTGACCCATACACCATTCACCTTAACGGCCACGTTGCGTTCTTCTAGGGCTTCCTGAAAGATGGCTTCAGAATATAAATTGAAGAAAAATGGGGAGAAAACACACCCTTGTCTGACCCCTCTACAAATTGGTCTTGCTTCTGTGAGATCGTTACCAACTCTGATGAACTAATGCTTCTCTCGTGACTAAACCTCTTCTGAATCCGAATTGTTGTTAATCATGTTAATTGTTGGATCCGATGTTTCTTTCGCACTTTATTGATATTCTGTAGTGGATAATCTTAAGGAATATCTGGTCCTCACATTTTGTTGCATTGTTCTTTTTTGGCATTCTATGTTAACCATTTGGCGGGATATTGTGGTGTGTTATAGATTCGATTAAATATCGTCTGAAGAACTATGATGCCTTTGTCATCCAACAGTTTGAGCAACTCTACAGGTATGCGGTCTGGGCCAATCGCCTTTCTATCTTTGGATGTATTGATCGCTCTTATAATTTCCTCTTTTGTGATGGGAGGTCCAGAAAGGTCTTTGCCGTCTACATTTTCAACAGCAGGTTTTTCATCGGCAAAAAGGCTGCTAATATAGTTTTCCGATATGATTTTACACTGTTGATCATCCTGCGCTAATTTTCCCTGATCGTTTTCTGCATTAGAGAATAGACTCTTATATAAACTAAAAAGCAATAAAAGTATGATTGTTATTTTGTCAAACATTTTTATAAAACAAAATTATTTTGCCCTATTAATGATTGCTGCTTGATTTTTTTATTTGAATTTTACTTTGATTTTTTCCATATATTTCTTGGGAGAAGGTTCACCCAAATCCTCATATTCAAATTGTTTGTTTTACTGTTTACGGTCAATTTATCAAGTTATTAATGTAATAATAACTGGATCGATTTATGGTTTTTAATGCTAAACCACCGAATAATGGTATCGACGGTTAATAATCGGTTAGAAACTAAAACAACAACAAATTTTACGTTTAATTACTAGTGGTTTAATTGAATTCTAATTAGCAACAAACCTACTTTTTACTTCAGTGAAAGTTTTTGTACTGATATATAGCTTAGAAGGAAAACTTGGAAAAAATAACAATCAATTTCCTAGTGGCTGTCATATTTTTATATAAAGCCTAGTAAAACTGAATGGTTTGACAAAAAAGCCATGTAACCGTGTTCAGCAAACAAAACCGAAAGAGTAACCCAAAAGGGATCAAGAAATAATCGAGTGAATATCCACTTGAAAAAGAAACTGAACCATCAAAGAAGCATAAATTCCGGGCTTTTTATTGTTATTCCACTCAGCCAGTCCCGGACAAGTTCCATTTTCTATTCTATTCATAACCGGTCTTTGATACTTTACTGGTAGCATTTATGTTAATTTGGATTTTTGTGACCTGTCAAGTCTGCAAGGTTAATTACGTACGGCTTTGATTAGTATTAATACGCCTCGTTCCGATCGAGACCGAAGGGCAAATTGCCTATCATAAACAAGGACATTAGCGTCGTAATTACCTCAGTTCCGTAAAGATTTATTTACGGGTGTGTTTGATGTTTGACAAGGTCATTATTTGGGACACGTTGTAGAGTATTATCATCCGGGAAAAAAGTTAAACCTAGGGATCCCTGGGGGACATAACGGGAATAAATATTTGCCAAGTAATAAAAAAAGGTCGGTTTTGAATGAAATCAAGATGTAATAACATTATCTGGATCGAGTAGCCTGACGAAAAGCTTCAAGGTTTTGTGTTTCATCCTTTCGATTGTTATTATTGACCGACTTAATTTTATTGACTTTCTTACTTTGCAGAAATCCCATCGGGGTCGTCTGAGGAATCAAATATTTATTTTGGCATTCGGTTCATTTAAAGTCGGAAAATCTTCAATCAATCAGTAAAACTTTTCTTAAGCTTGTGAAGAGACTAGTCGTAAATTTGAGACAAAATATGAAATTTAATGGAGTGAATTAGTTTAATATTACTACTTAAAGTGTGACATCAATGCGACAGAAATATTGTTACATTGTTACATTATTGAAGATACGAGTTTTTCTTAGCAAAAAACGTGTTCAAATATAATATTAACTCTACAATAAATCAAACATAACCTTTTAATTGATAATAATATGGCAAGATTAGAACATAGTTTTAAGCTTTAATTTTTAAGAAACAGTACAATAAAACTTAATTGAAAAATATTTTTGTGCACTTGTCAGTTCTAAATAGACATTTTAACAAAAAATAAGAAAAATGAATCATAATTGAACAAAAAAAATAAGATCCATTCACAGCTGGGTCTTCAGCTACATCGACATAACAACAAAATGGCTGGGAGTTACAAGGTTTGCTAATTAGAGTAGCGATATCTAGAATATATGTAAGTAATATTAGCTACAGGGAAATGTATACAAAATAGTATATTACTTAACTAGTGCTGTAAGAAGCATTTTACGCACGATATGGAAAAAGATACGCACGAAGCCGTAAGTGTGTAATTTCATGAGTGCGTAAAATGCCTTAGAGCACGTGTGACGTACTATACTTTACCTACGACCAAATGGAAAGTCCTGTTTTCGCATTCATATAATTCAGACTAACTTTTCATTAAAAAAGTATATTTTCAACGTATTGACATTATATTTGTACTAATTATGCCACTAAAGAAAGAAATAATAAAAAGAATTTCATAGAAGTTTTTCATAGTTTGGGAGGATATGACACACTTTTCTCTACATTTTTTACTGTGACATGATGTAACTCGGTTGGTAGAACAGGATATAAATTACAAGACAATGCCACAACAGAATAATGTAAAAACATTGATACTTTAAAGTATTTGTATACCAGATTGTTGCAGATCACCTTTTTATATGCTAATCAAATTTATTCTCTTCTCTTCAACACTGATTGAATTAAAAATATTAACCTATAAATTGAAAAATTAAATGATCTATGATGACAGAAGCAATGGACATAACTGGTTTATGGATTAGACAATCAAATCAATCAATTTTTAATACAGGTTAGTGGAGTAACAGAGGTATGTCTAGAGTCCGGATTTCTAGAAATTTTGCTTTATGTAAATAATCAAAGCAACCAACCTTTGACATCTAATGTGAACGATTTATGCAAAAACACGTTATTTGACAGATTTTTTTGATGCTTTTTTCTTCGTTTTTGTGCTTATTTTAGTTTTTTGTACTTATTTACTGCTATTTTTGTATGGTTCAACTAGTTTTTTACAAAACAAGCTTTTCAAGTTTTTTAAAAATAAACTAAACTAGTAACTGCTTTGACAAAAAATTGCTATATTGAGATATTGAAAGCTTCTGAACGACAAAAACATGTTGCAAAATGTATAAGTATCAATTTACAAATTTGAAAAAACACCAAAAAAGTAGTCTAAAAAAAAATGTAAAAGAACCAGAACCTTCAATGCTCCTAAAGTAGTCTAAAAAGATTTCAAAACACTACAGAATTGCAGTCGGATGTCATTCAAAATAGTCTAGAAGCTTCCAAAATCATTTAGAACAGTCTAAAAGATTCCAAATGTTTTTCAACTAGTCTAGAAGCTTCCAGAAGTTATTAAAGCAGTTTAGAAGCTTTAAAAAAAAATTCTGAACCGTGTAAGAGATTCCAAATGCCTCTAAAGCATTCTAGAACCTTCAATATGCTGTTTAAACAGTCCAGAAACCTCCCAAATGCTCTCAAGTAGTTAAAAAAAATTTTTTAAGTTTTCAAAACAGTCAGGTCAAGCATTTTGTAAAAAAAATTTGCATCTCTGAAAGAGTTTTGTGCTTTTTTACAGCTTTTTAGCTCTTTTGAGGAAAATGATTTTGCTTTTTAAGCGCCTTTTTTCACGATTTTTATGCTTTTTAATCCGAACTCTAGTTATGTCAATAATTAACTGATGAAAAAACTTAATCTAACTCTATTTTTCTATTGAAGTTTAATTAAGTTTTACTTAAAATCATAATTATTTTGATTTTAGATGATGTGATTTTACAAATAAATTCAGTTTTAGATAACTATTTTCAGTATGTACTGTTTGTATTACCTTTCTACAGAGACTGCTTCAAGAGTATACCAAATGTTTTAAATTTTAAAGTAAATGAAACTTGGACCATTTCAAAAGGGACATGTAACACCTACATCTACTTTTAGTTTTGGCGTTTACAGCCCCGTTGAGGTATTGAATGTCCCCATTCATTCCCAAACTCCATGCAGAACGAATTTATTATGCTTCACTATCTTCTGGTTTTACTAATCTCTTTTTGGCAAGTTATGCCTTGAAATTGACAAATTGTAAAACAAGAAAATTTAGAAAAAGTTTGATTTTAGAAATTTTGTTTAAATATGATCATTTAGAAAAAGATGTTTTCTAAATGATCATATTTACAAACAACAACAAATTTTCAATTACGTGATGGAAATTCCTTCGTACCCTTCTCTAAAGTCAAGTCCTTGAAACTTTGTTGTAGGATAATACAAGAGTAAACAATTCCAACTTTTAAGCAAGACTTAGCGAATTAACGGTATCGACTTTCGGATTAATCGAGCCGAAAACGAGCCTTCTGTTTACTTTCTAATACGACTGAGCTTAAATTTATTGCTGCATTTACAACTATTCAGCAAATGGAAAACCAAATTGACTGCTGCTTATTATTAATGAAACTCTCATTTAAATAGGCAATTCAGGACAAAGGCACAAAGAAAACCGCGTTTTTATTATTAGGAAAAACTCGAGTGGGGCCTCTATCTCGTCTCTAACACCGATACGAGTCAAAGACACAATAGAGATGGAGCCGAAATAAAGCTGAGTTCATTTCCTTCCTCTTTTTTAATGCGCCTCCCGGGGGAAATTTGATTTTCCGAATAAAAAAAGCAACCCGGCATAACTAAGTGCTCTGTCTCTGGTGCAGTTCTGGCCCAGATTCAAAACCCTTTTGTTACACCATTTTTCCTCTTTATGAATCATTAAACTCCATAAATATTATAGCCACACAGCCCCTAAATCATAACGCGGCGTCAATGAGACTAAATATTTACTGTCAAAGAATACATACAAGGACAGAACAATGCGGTAAATAAATGTCAGCCTGGTGGGCATTAACACTGCCAGTCGGGGTAAATAAGTAAACAGGGGGGCGAAGATGTATTGTGTTCGGGTAGTTCTGTTGTGCTTACCTTTGTTTGTGTAAAATTGATGAAATTTAGCAAATTGAGTGGGAGCCAAAGGGCGCGTTCCACGCTACTAGGACCCTTTTGAACCGCCAAGTTCCGCGTGAAAATTTACGAGGGTCAAGGGCTTGCAAACTGGGTTTGATTTATTATTAAGGTGCAGTGTCCTAAAAGGCCAATCCGGACCTATGGCGCTGTGATTGCGGAATACTCTAGTTATGTTTGGGATTTCGCTGCAATGTTTTGATTAAACTTAGCCGCAGGATCTCTCAACGTTATTAAAAATATATTTCTGATGGCTTTGAGGGAGGATTTACCACCTGGAATGTTTTGAAACATTTATTTCGACATAAATCAATCTTTTAAAAACATTATTAAATGAGATTTTTTGTAATCCTCACTAAAGGATAGTTAATAGAACATATTGATGTACGTTTCTTGTCGTCTCAAAACTACTTCTTTGGTTTATATTTTTTCCCAATTAAAGTATTTATAAAAAGTTTCCTAGTGACAACACTACACTTTGGATAATCTGTTTTTCAGTGTTGTAGTACTAAAGCAAAATTTATTCTGCACTCCAACTTGAAAATGTTCTTTTCTTAAAGAGAATTGTTGTATATTAAGAGCGGAAAGTAGATATTTGCCGCTTGCACATGAAAATTGCAGCTTGAGGCGAAGCCGAACGCTGCAATCATGTAAAAGCGGCAAAAGTACTTTCGGCTCGAAATATAGACGATATTTTTCGACGACGGAGTAGAAGGACAATTCACATCATTTTCGTAGCTCGAACTCATTGTCACCGATAAATCACTTTGACGGAATGGCTTTATTTCAAACAGGTATGTCAAGCGTTGTTATGAAAACGCCGAAAAAGTTGATGAGTAGATTGTTAGGAGAAAGCAAAAACGCTCTAGGACAGAAAATGATTCACTTTCTGTGCACGTGCGGCGAATAACCACTTTCTGCTTTGAAATGGAAGCGTACATGAGGTACTTCCAAAGTCAGTAGTCAAAAAAATAATTTATCTGCCCTTTAGACTTTTTACAGTGAATACAATACAAAGTGAGTGACAATTTTAATAACTTACAATTTTAATTGACTTTCATGATTCTCCAGTAAATCAATCACACCACAATGAAAAAACTACTGATGATTTATTTCTTACAAAACTTCTTGATCGAATTCTTTAATTTTTTTCTTAAAGAACACCTTTCAAACAGTTGATTGATAGTTTAATAAAAATATAAATTATGGGTATTTTTAGTCGCATTTACAATATGATATATACAACTTTATTACCCCCATAGCCCAATTATCCATTTTTGAAATTACATAATTCACAGAAAATATTTGTCAATCCTGTAAGTTTCTGTTCATCAGGTTGCAGATGTAGAGAGTTTTAAAAAGATGTACTTTTTCTAGACTAAAAGACTAAAACTAGACGTGGTTTTACATGCGTAATTGATGTTTTTTTTCTTTTTTTTTTGATTATTTAACAGCTACTTGGCGTGGAGCCCAACCCTATAATTAAGGAATGTAGAGGGTTGGTCCGTTTATTTAGACAGCTTGTGACGACTTTATTTTTACAGGATAGGAAAAACTGTTAATACAAAATTATAGGCTTCTCCTAAATCGCCAAAACACCTAATTGAATAAAATAATAGACAATGGCAAAGGTGAAGAAAAATACGAATTTCATAAATTTTTAATGAAACACATTTCTGATGAGTTAAAAGATCTTTTTCTTCTAATTTCAAAAATATATAATAAGTTAACTTTTGGTTTAGGCTTTTTTCGAATTATTGGCATTAAAAAATTGTTATTTTATTGTTTTTTTTTAAATCTTAGGTTGGTGTCATAAAAAACAAAAAAACTAAATGTTATCAGTAGTCGAGTTGATGCTCCATCCAGTGTGAAAAGCAAACTTGACGTCTGTAAATGACATTTATGACCGTTTCTCGAACATTAGCAAACTACTTATTTACTTACTTTTTTAAATACCATGCTCTATTTTTTACTGTAATTTCGAAATCTACGATAAATTCTAGGTCTATATGACTAATTCTTCTAGGTCTGTATCGATGTTCAATTGTTTTTGATATTAAAAAAATAACCAACTCACATTTTACAACAGATTTCGCTGTGTGTTACTAGATTAACTAATCTTCATATTGTTAATATATAATTTTGCAATTAAAATAAAGCCTAAACTAAAGGGAACTGCTAAAATTTCTATATTAGGAGAGAAGAAAAATTTTTATAGTATTTCTTGATTTTTTAATATAAACTTCCACTGCCTAAATTCCTTCAGGTTAAGGATACAAAAATGACGTAAAGTGTCATTTGTAAAAATGTCATTATTTAAGGATGCCACGCACTGAAAACCATCAAAATTGACATAATTTCCAGGTCATCCCCAAAACCGTGACATTTGGGACAAACTGGATGTCAGGATGATGCAGGGTGTCCCAAAAAAGTGAAAAACAATTTTTAGTTTCCGGAAAGTATCTAAAAAACTGTGTAAAAAGCAAAATGGTGAAAATTGTCAAAAATCTTGACTTTGACGACCTCTAGCCGTCAAAGTATCACACCAATGAACTTTTTTCGAACATACCCTTGAAAAGTCTTTGGTTTAGACTATATTTTACCTTTAGTGACCTTTTGTTGTAACTGTTCAAATAACTGAACTATTTCAGATTAAAGCAAAAGTGGTTAAATCACTTTGAAGGTTTGTGAAGCTTGACTTTGACGCCCTCTAGCGGCCAAATGGCGCATCCGGTTAAGTTAAATGAGCAAATAAGCAAGTTATGGAAAATTTTTGGAAAAAGTGTACGAAAATTTCGCTCAAATTAGAAATTTAATTTAATAATAAAAGAAGAAATAATTTTTATTTCTTTTTTAAATTTTATTCAATTTATTTTTTTTATTTCTGTTTTTTAAGATTATTGAACACTATTTTCAGTAAAACAGGTTATATTTTTCAACCGTTATTTTCTCGAAAACAGCTGAATATCGACATAAGATATGCTACATGAAAAATACCTAGAACTTTACGTAGAAACTATAATTGTAACGAAAAATTCTCATTTGAAAATGTCAACTCGAAGGTAATATATTAATTTTGGTACAGCCTGCATATCAAATTTTTTCATCAAAAAATGAGCAATTAAAAATAACACACGTGTCCGAGCATTTTTCTGATAATTCCCTGAATTTTAATCGAATTTATTACATACTTTATGAACACACTGTATATAAATAAAATAGACATAAATATCGACAAGATCAATCAATTGAGCTTGCTGGAGAGGAAATAGTTGAATATCTATTTAACTCAAATATGCCTAGATTTTGACGTAGAATCACCCTGTTCACACTAACCTAAAACTAAAATAGACACAAATATCCACAAGATTCGAGTTTTGCAATTGTTTCACCCTGTATCACTCCTTACTAATATCAGTTTTTACTAAATATTATATTACATAATACAAATAGACTAAAATTGTTTTTCTACTCGCGTGGAGAATTGTATACTTTTTCGCACGCATAGAGTGGAAAGTTAGACTTTTCCGCTCTAGTGTGCTAGTGCTGCACAACTATAATCGCGTGCGGAAAAGTTTTGCTTTCCGCACTTGTTAGAAAAATAACTATTTCACTACATCTGGAATGGAGTAAGCTTAATTTTATCCAAAGCATTTAACAGCAGTCTTTATAACGGAAAATCAATTTTACGCTCTGCAACACCTTGCAATTCCTACAATTAAACGGTTTAAAAGAGCGAAAAAAAAAGCCGGCTGGAAAAATCGGAGACATTTAAAATACGTTTTAATGAATATGAAAAATTGCAGCAGGTAAATTACTCTTCTCATTCAGAGCCAGCCGGGTAATGGGAACGATTTCTATGAAAAATTCCAATTAAGTCACTTCAGGACGAAAATAGCGTCTAACTATGCCTGACACTTTTTAAAAATAATAATTTCTTCCTCTCTCTTTCCGCTGTTACTGCAAAATTAAGTCTTTTATAATAACGAAAAAATGCTGAAAGGCAGGTTGCCAGTTTTCTATGCGAACGTTTTTTTTAATTGCTACGATTAGGATGAATACTTGTCAGAAAAATTACGCCAATTTGCAACTGCATTAACCAATTTTTTTTTAAACTGTTTTGGCAAAGCTTTTATATTAAGCAAACAACCTGTCTAAAGCATTATAATACCTGGTCGGAAATTAGTAAACATATTACGCGCGTCTTGGTTTAATATCTTTAAAAGCCCCCAAAATACAGTCTCGTATCTCGATAGAGTTTCAGCGGAAGTGCATACGTAAAACTGGATATTTATGAGGCAGGTCGAGGGATTTTTCTTTCACCGAGCCGAATTTTCCATCGGATAAAGCCGAACTGGTGTTCACACATCAGAATTGCACGAACAAAAAGGAATAAAAATTATTCTAGCTTATATTAAGCCAAATGCAGTATATTTTGCAAAACTAAGTTTTTGCCCTTAAATTGATATAAATAAAATTGTTATAATAAATATATTTTAATTTAAAGTACCATATATTAACATTAATAGCAGAGTGCGGTGAATCTGTTGTTAATGCGGCATTATTTGACCGCATAATCGATACACGTAAATGAGGTTTATTTTAAAACCTCAGCTAGACCTAAAATGAGATAATTAATTGGAAATTCTAAACGGATAATTGAATATAAACTATTAGTTGCTAAGGTTTCAAATTACTGTAGATTTTGCTATTTGTTTGATTGATTTTTCGTTTATAAGCTACGCTTAATTTAACAGAAAACTATGCTGGTTTTAGTGCCTTTTTTTCATATTTTTAAAGCTCTGGCTGGGTATACAAAGTTTTCAGTACATAATTGCTTCGCTTACTGCATGCTACTACTTGACCAAATGCAAATGATTAAAAGTCCAGCATAAAGTAAACTAAGTTTAATTATACGAAATAATTTTCAAGAGATTACTTACGTTAATTTGGCAAATACCACGCGAAATGGCAAAGGGCCTTCCTCTCAACTGACTTGCCTTCGAAGTCTGGCATAGACTGAAAAGGGAATGCGCTGAGTGATTCCCTAATGGTTAGATTCAGAAATTTGTTGGCGTTTGAATGTTCGGGATTGCTAAAATAACCGCATCAGTAATATATTCTGGTTACGGAAGTAAGATAAATATTTTGTTCCATGTATGGAAAATCTTGGTTAGTAGTTATGCAAAAAGTATGTCAGGAAAAAAATTCAGCAGTGTTGCCAATGTGAAGAAAAAAGTAACTGCTTCAAATGCGGTTCATGTTTCAAACATACAGGGTGGCCCATCTAAAACAAAGGAGAGACGCTTTCCAATTGGATATGTGTTTTCTATATTTTTTAAGGTGTGTCCATGAAATTCTCAGTATTCATATCCTCTAATCCTCCGAATATTTTACTTTCTATAACGTTGTATAACGCACTTTATAGACGTTAGTGAGCCATTTCCTCGTCAATGGATTAGAAAAAGAAACCCTATTGAATGACCGGCAGTTTTCCCTGATTTGTCACCATTAGATTTCTTCTTCTGGGGACATTTCAAATCAAAAATGTATGCTACACCTAACCTAACCTATTTATTAGAAGAAATTCTACAAAATGTTAGAAATTCTTCACTTTAAATCAAATTTGTATTACTGTATGGAAAAGGTTAATAGTGAACATTTTCAATATTTGATAGCCTAGAACACTTGCAGTAAAAGCTGCATTTAAAGTTAAAGATGAAAAGTTGAAAAATTAAACAATTTAAAAATTAGACTGTATATTCCTTTGAAAGTTTTTTATATAACATAGATTGTATTAGCGTGTAACAGTTACAATATAAAATTGATCTCATTGCCTTATTTTGAATAATTTAAATTTGCTCGATTTAATAACTTGGTAAATTAAACAATATTGTTAAACAAAGTTCCAAGTGAGGAGCAGCTGTACTATTGTAGAGCAAATATTTTGCATTAAATGACTGTAATATCTACCATAATAAAAATCCAAAAAATATGAAACAATACATAGCCATTTGAAAAGCTTGATTTTGATTGAATAAATTTTTAAGTTCCTGATTTGTTTTCGATGGGCCCTCCTGTATAATAAATGGCATATATATCCAAAAAACTTGTATTAAGCACCCATTCATCAATGTAACTTAGAATGTCACGTGACAACAATCAAATTAACTGTAATAAAGCCCAAAACACTTTCCATTTGAATTATTGCAAGAAAACTGTTCCCGTTCATAATTCTTACAGCTTTTGGCCAAGATTTGACAGTTTTGACGTTAATGGCAGTTCGAACGTGATTCTAGAACACTACTTACTTAGACAGTCGGGCGGAAACTGTCAAAATAACTGTCATAGTGCAAAAAAACTAATTATTTCAGTTATTGCAAGAAAGCTGTTATTATCATCTATGATTTTTTCAGCTTTTGGACAAAATTTGACAGTTTTGCTGTTAGTGAACATGATTCTAGAACACCATTTACTTAAACAGTCACGTGACACCTGTCAAAATAAGTGTCATAAAGCGCAAAAACCCTCCTTATCTGAGTTATTGCAGGAAAGCTCTTTCCGTCCATAATTCTTTCAGCTTTTGAACCAGGTTTGACAGTTTTAACGTTAATGATAGCTGTCACGTGATCGTATAACACTACTTACTTAGACAGTCACGTGACAACTGTCAAAATAACTGTCGTAAAACGCAAAAACACTCTTTATTTCAGTTTTTGCAAGAAAGGTGTGCCCATCTATGATTCCTTCAAATTTTGAAGAAGATTTGACAGTTTTGACGTTAGTGAACGTGATTCTAGAACACCATTTACTTAAACAGTCACGTGACAACTGTCAAAATAAGTGTCATAAAGCGCAAAAACCCTCCTTATTTGAGTTATTGCAGGAAAGCTCTTTCCGTCCATAATTCTTTCAGCTTTTGAACCAGGTTTGACAGTTTTAACGTTAATGATAGCTGTCACGTGATCGTATAACAGTACTTACTTAGACAGTCACGTGACAACTGTCAAAATAACTGTCGTAAAACGCAAAAACACTCTTTATTTCAGTTATTGCAAGAAAGCTGTGCCCATCTATGATTCCTTCAAATTTTGAAGAAGATTTGACAGTTTTGACGTTAGTGAACGTGATTCTAGAACACCATTTACTTAAACAGTCACGTGACAACTGTCAAAATAACTGTCATAAAGCGCAAAAACATTCCTTATCTCAGTTATTGCAGGAAAGTTCTTTCTATCTATAATTTTTTCAGCTTTTGAACAAGGTTTGACAGTTTTAACGTTAATCACAGCTGTCACGTGATCTTATAACACTACTTACTTAGACAGTCACATGACAACCGTCAAAAAAAAACTGTCAGAAAACGCAAAAATTCTTTTTAATTCAGTTATTATATAGTTATTATTTTACAGCGCACAAACCCTCTCCTTTTCTGTTATTGCAGGAAATCTCTTTCCATCTATGATTGTGACAGCTTTTGTGTAAGGTTTGACAGTTTTAACGTCAATGACAGTCGACACGTGATCCTATAACACTACTTACTTAGACAGTCACGTGACAACTGTTAAAATAACTGTCATGAAACGCAAAAACACCTTTTTTTTCACTTATTGCAAGAAAGCTGTGCCCATCTATGATTTCTTTGTTTTTGTTATTTTTTGTTGCGTTTTTCAGTTGGTTTTATGTAAAAACTTAGTATCACAATTTTTATGAGGTAACTAAGTTACACGAGTTTCGCCTAACGAAAGCATCATCAGACGTAGGGATGGCAAGAACCCGCATAAAAATTGTAAGACTTTTTATAGGTATAACCAGTTGTTAGAATAAAGTCTGAAAATTATGAACTACTCCTTTGGGTTTATTCTTTTTTCACTGGGCTGTTGAATTTTCAAGATATCTGCTGTACTCACTATCTACAGTTTCACACAAATACACTACTATAGATGGTGGTAATGGAATACAGATGTCAATGAAAAGTAGTAAAAGGTATAATCCATATTCACACAATGAATGTAGGTTCATCAAAATCATGATATCTGTTCATGATTCTGAACCAGAAACTGATCTCGAACTGATTTGGGTCATCTGCATTCTGCATGAATGGGATAAGTGTGGCTGTGTACTGATTTACAGACTATAAACAAATTATCGTGCAAATGGTCCAAATCCATATTTGAAACAGTTTAGCATCAAAAACCGAACAAAGCTACTGACAACATTTTTGTTATTTGTTATTTTTGCCCAACAATTTTGGAACACCCTATATAAACTAGTCAAAGGCATAACTCTGTTTTCTATAGCGGTTTTAGCAATTTTAATAAATTGCCAGTACACATAAACTACTGTGATAACTTTAAACCAAGTTGAGATTATATTTAATTAATTTAAGTTAGTTTTTTGTTGTAGATTTGTTTTAAAGTTTGACTTTGATTTTTATATGTAGCACACTGTATGCTAAATAAATAAACATTTTTATTGTTATTTAGTCCCTGTTGTAAAAACTCTTCAGAACACAAAATTTTAATATGAAATGAAAATAGAATGGGTTTAATTAAGCTATTTTCCTTATCTGACTTAATAAGCAGTTACCTAACGAGTAGCTGGCATCCAAAACATACGATTGAAAATAATGGGATACAATTTCCTGCTGCAATTAGGTAATGACTTGATAACAACACAAGTTTACCTGGTAGCAAACATACAAACACAATAAATAATTTATAAAACCGATCCAATTTGCATGAAAACTTGGAAACTTACGTCAGGTAAAGGCGTATTTACAGAGGCTCGTAAGCCAAGTTCGCGTTCATTGTGCCATAAACTTTTAGACATTTAACGTATAGGATCGTGCGCTTTCATAATATCTAAATGGGTTTCGAACGCTTTTAGGATATTAACCTGCATTTAAGGTTGGTTTTCTCGCGTTATTAAGAATGGCGCTCCTCATATTCAGATCTTGAATTTTTCCAGCAATTCTGTAATAACACAAAATTCAATTTTTCATCCAAGCCTCCTTTTTACTCGTTTAAAGAAATCCATTACGCTTCCATTCTCTTCTGCTACTAAATAATAATGTAATACCGGCAGGTATTACAGTAGAAGCACTCGGCTTTCATTTTGCTATTTAGAGTAATCCATATCGTAGAGAGTAGAAGGAATCAAATCCATATTCGAATTATTGGAATTCGTAGTAGTGCATTCTTCATATACCTATACTTCTGCATAACAAAAACATTTGTTATGCATTGGGACTGCGTCCCAAACTATTCAAAGCTTCGCTAGGAATGTACGTTACGCTCTCCGAATAGTTGTCCCTGTCTCAATATGGGATTTCGGTATGATCCAGGCCCCATTTTGTATGCCAATCCCGTCACTCTCGAAATCGTATGTCTGTTATACCTATGTCTTGGGAATTGTTCCGAATTATAAACAGCAAATAGGGTCCTTTTCTGACCAGATATAGGTGAAAACGTACCCCTATTTCGGACCTTCGAATAAGAGGAATGCTTATTGTCATATTACGTTTCCCATGTGGAATAATCATAAAAAAGGTGCCATCAGATAAAAGACAATATTTTTTTCACTGGTGATGTTATGACCTCTTTTTATTTGGGTTATCTTCAAGACACTAAAAAAGTGTGACAATACCAGTAAGCTTGAGAATGACATTTTTCATGGTTGCTGATTACGTAGCAGTGTGTACTATATGTCACAAAAGATCTTTATGCTCGTAAGTATTTCTAGTAGGTTATCTTCAGAGTGGTTACGGACAAAAGTTTGTGAAATCAATAACAGAAATCGCTTTGAGTATCTAATCAAATAATTATCTACCTTTAGACTGTGACATATATTTAAAGTAGCTGATTTAATTAAAAGATTATAATAATGGTGACTGGTATGAAAGTAACAGTTTTCTAAATACCTTTATGTTTAGACAGTTTTTGATTAAGTTTAGTTGCTTCCTTTAGTCTATTTTTGGAGAAAATAGAGAACGCCAAAAAAAAAACTTAGCTTGCACATTTTGCTAGACATTTAAAAAAACCGCTAGAAAAGTATCTAATTTAGTAAACTACAGATTTGAAAAATGCAGATAGCACTCAAAAGAGATGAGCTGTAGTATAGAGAATATATCCTGCAGTACAGGGTGTCCCGCGAGGTAAGGGACAAAATGTTACTACGTGTTCTTTAGGTAAATTTGAGTCGAAAATATCTTCCTTACCAAGAAATTTTTTTTTATACATTATTGTTAGTTATTGTGTCGAAAACTACAATAATGCCTAAAAATAACTTTATTTAACAAAAAAAAACTACTACTACTGTGAAAATAATTGTTTACAATAATTTTTCCTTCACATTGTAAGCGTAATTTAGCCCTTTTAATGATGTGGCTGAAGCTTTCCCAATAACACGGTGATTTTTACTTAAATTTAAAAAAAATCATAATTTGGTAAGGAAGCATTTTTGACTTGAATTTACCTAAAGAACACTTAGTAAAATTTTCTCTTTTACCTCGCGGGACACCCTGTATAAAGATATTATCCCAGCTCAACGTTTTTAGTAAAAATAATGGGCAGTACAATTCCTCTTAACTGTTTGCAAAGCAATTTCACAGATATACAAAATTACATTATTTTCATCATGTTTCATATTAGTATAGCTTTTTATATTTTTACCAAAGTTTTTACCAATATCTTAACCAAAGTTTTCTGTCCATTGTTTGGTTTGATCCTGTGAAACTGGCTTATTTGACTGACAAGGTATGAACTTTTAGATGTCTATGCTTAGCTAATGAAATGAGGTTTGCAACTATACGGGTGTGGTAAAAGAAAAACCGTGTAACGGACAGAGAAACATTGATAATTTCATGCGCGAGACAAAGACAAAAAATCTAAAAAATGTCCACGTAGGCGAAAGAAATAGAAAATTTTGCTACAACTGTTGCCAAACGCTATTTTGAATTCGTCGACTAAGTAATTTTGTAATTGAAACATTTCAAATCATTTTCGTTTATTTTAATAATCTGTTTACAAAAACTTTCCTGTGTTTAGTTCGGTTTTGTAAACATTTGTCATTTGAATAAAACTATACCCTGATTATTATAACGGGTCTTGTAAACATTAAGCATTCACGAGTTTGGTTTGGTTACAATTTTTTTTTGCATACAGATTACGGCTTTTATAGTCCAGAGAAAAAGGAAAATTTGCGGTAAAATCACAATTTTCTTCAAAAAATTCCGATAAAAATCCAAAAATGTACAATGATTTGGTGGAGTAACCGCAATTTACCTTACTGCGATGTTGTCAAATATAGGCTTAAATAGCTGTTACACTGCTACACAATGAACGGTACAATTAACATTGCAGTACAATTAGCCACTTTTGCTTTGCCACCTATACTAATCGTATATTTAAGCTACCAAATATATTTTTATGAATATAAACAATACAAATCAGTTAAAGTATTAAATACTACTAACGAAAAAAAAAAAAAGCGTCTGGCAACGGCGCATAATTCACAGAGAATAACTGATACTTGACAGTGTGTACGTCAACTTCAGATGTAATTCAATGTTTCTTCAATTATGAGGTTAAAGCATAATTCCCGCCTTTTTCCTTTGTTTACAAGAAGGGTGGATAAATCACTTTCGCACTTGGTTAGTCTAGGTCAGTTATTGATGCATATTTTTTTCTTAAATTTGCAATAAACAAATATTGGTACTTATACGAATCGGTCACTACGGTTAGCACTAAGTTGCCAAGCATTATTTTAGTTTTTAATAGCTGCAGTTTTCGAGGTTATAGGTATTATGTAGATCATTTGGCAACATCGAACCGACACAGCGTCGAACAGCTGATTTCCTGTCTTGTGTGGTTCTTCCACCAAATTATCGTACATTTTAAAGATTTTTATCGCAATTTTCTGAAGAAAATTGTGGATTTACCAGATGTTGCACAACAATTATCATTTCTGGCATCCAGTTGACTATACTGGAATGAAGGTTTTGTTCTTTGGTTATCAAGCCCTATAGCCTCTCTGATGAGCCGTAATTCGGCGAAACCGGTCAGAGGATTGGGAATATTGGGATTGATAAACAAAAAATAAAACCTCATCATTTTCATATAAACGAATGTTCAGTCATTTTATTTAAAAATAAATGCAGTAGCAGAAACTAGACCAAACAAACACCAATTCATCGAAATAAATAAAAAAAACGATCCAATGGTCAATAGTATAATCCAATCGATGAATTTGGATAGACATCTGACAACATTGTCGCGAAGTATTGGCATACTAGACTTTTTATTGGGTTTTCTGTCTTTGTCTCGCCTGTGCAATTATCATTGTTTCCATGTCAATAAGGACCATAGGATAGATGGGTTTCCGATGGTTGGTTTTTTTGTAGTACACCTGTAATTGGTAAAACTTATACCTGTTATTTGGACTGCAAATTGTAGATCTAAAAACCGTACTTGACTAACACTAACACTCAATTTGCAGTATTTACTAAAATTGTGATTGATGATAAACATTTGCTCTGCACCTTGAAACATCCAATCACACTGAAGTGGTACAAAAAGTATAAAACTCACAATCAGCAAAATCCGACCTGCTGACTGACTGACCCTCCGACAATTTCAACCTTTTAACAAACGGGCTCAAGACGTCTCTATTATCGACAACGGTAATCGGAAGATTAAACATTTCGAGTAGCTCGAACAAACGCCGTAACGTTTTGAGTCAATCTTTGAGAGGTTAGAGGCCTCCATTTATTTTTCGGTCGATGTTTGCAGACCGTCAGTCAAAAACCCAATTCGACCCGTTCGTAAGGTGGACGTCCGATTTGGCGAGCGATCCTTCTAGAATATTGATGGGAGGTAAATTATTGGAATGCCGTTGTGGCAAAGGGTGTTTGGTTAAAAGGAAAAATGCTCTAAGCGGATTATTGATTGCCACAGCTTCTAAAATTTTAATTTCTTGGAGCCTAATTGGGAACAATTAAAAGGTGTCAGAATATTGGAAAAGCAATAATACATACAATTTTTACGTTCTACCAAAATTCCTATAATCAGCTACGGTTTAACAAAGTTTTATCCAGCCAGTTTTGATAAATCTGAGTTTAAATTATGAAGAAAGAACAACAGGTTGACTAAAAAACCTCTAATATCTAATTAGAAGGTGGATTAGGGATGACTTTTTGATTTTTCAAAAAAGGTTCACATTTCGTGTCAAACATTCATAATGTGTCAAGTTACATTACAAGTTGAATTACATAAAAGAGAACGTGATGGTCAGATATGATGACAGCAGACGTTCACATCTCCAATCACGAGAAATACTCAATATTACATTCCCTGATCTAAAACTCATATCTCTATCTACTGTATACATTTCTCTTCTCTAGTCCATCTTCTAATTTGATGTTACCAGGTATTTTAGTCAACAATGAAACCTGTTGTTCTTTGCCCAAAGTTTAGATTTCTCGAAACTGCCTGAATAAAACTTTGCAAAACATTATTTGCTGATCCAAGAAATTTTGAAAGTTTTGAAAGAACAAAAAAATTGATAATAAAAGTCATTACCGATCCATTTGAAAAAAATGGTGGTGGATGTCGCTGGTCCGAATACCCAGGTCCTAAAAATTCGAAATGACCATCAAGAGATTGATTTTTTAACCTTACGTGATATTCCAAAATTCCATCTTTGTAGCTTTCACCTTGTGGAAAAAGCTGGACCGTTTCGAAACATTTGTAATACCCTGTAGATTTAAGAGCTTTTGAATAATTTTTACTTTGGGAAGTAATAGAGAGTTTATCTTAGAAGTTTATTATTCCTTTGGTGCTGACATATCGATTTATTTACTATTAAAGACTACACAGGTTTCAGTCAATTTGGAGCCAGAAACTTTAAGCCAGAAAAAACTTGAAAGACAAAACTTAAAACTTCCACCACATTTTCAGCTAGTAATAATAATAATGATACTCTTTATTTCAAATATGAGTTATACATAAATGAAATAGCGTTATATGTTTCATCATCAGTTATTTACAATTTTGGTTACAGGTTTTGACAATATTCCTTTAAGTTATAAGGCTCTAGATTTATTAGGTAATTTTTAATCGCCTTTTTGAATACTTTGTCGCATGTTATCATTTTAATACGTTCAGGTAGTATGTTATACAATTTTACGCATCTGTAATAAGGACATTTTTCGGTTAACGTTAGATGTTTTGGGTAATTTGCATTTAAGTTTCTAGTTCTACAATCCTGGTTATAAGGAAACTGAAACAAATTGGTTTATTTTTAAAGAAGAACATAATACATTCGTATATATAGATCCCAAATACCGTCAAAACTCTCAAAGATCTAAACACTGTCCTACAGCTCTGCAAATAGCCCATCTTTTTAATTAATATTATGGTTTCTTTTGGACTACAAACACATTTTGCATCCTATTACTATAGCCCCACATAATAATACCATATCGCAAAACTGATTCAAAATTGGCAAAGTATGCTACTCTCAGAGAGTTTTCAGACATGTACTTACCGACAACGCGTATACAATAACTAGCAGAATTCAATTTATTTACTGTTAATCTAATTTGTTCTGCCCAGTCCAGATGTTCATTTAGCCATATTCCTAATAATTTAGCATTTTCAGAAAATTCTATTTTTATGTTGGTCAACTCCATATGTTCTGGTTTATTTATTGCTGTTAGTTTAGTTCTAAAAAATAATATTTGATTTTTTTCTGTGTTCAAGAGTAATTTGTTCATGGCAAACCAATTGTTTACCAAACCAAAGAAATCTTGTTCATTTTTTATGACATTTTCAATTTTTTTGGCCCCAGCAATTAGGGTGGTGTCATCAGCATAATTTATTATTTGTCTATGGGGCGGACTACTCAGTGAGCTAATGTCGTTTATAAAAATGATGAACAGAACCGGTCCAAGAATGCTTAGAGTAGATGTTGGAATTCGAATCAAAATATATTTTAGATCTTTGAGACAATTTTCAATCCAGTAATTTGTTGTTAACAGCAAGCTTAAATGTCAATTTTCTTTGATGAAGTCAATTTGTGTTAAATAAACATGAAAATTGACAGACAAACTTAAAGCGTCCAAATTGATTTTCAACCAGTACAAAATAACAACAATGCAAAAATATTACATAAACTTGCACTTTTCTCATCAACAAACTTAGCGAACTTTAATTTATTTTCTAAATGAACGTTTTTAGTGAACTCAGTATAGTTTTGAAGTACTCTGTGACTTAAAAGGTTTCTGCCTTCTTGAAATACCGTCATCATAAAAAATGAGCTCCTAGAAAAGTTTTAGATTGGTTAAATTCGTTCCGGTTTAATTAAATACCCGGAATGTAAATATTGGCCAACATTAAAACGTAATTAGAAAGAGAGTCCTTAAACCACTCGACTAATGCAATTTTAAACGAGTGTTTACATTAAAGGTTTCTCGTCCCCCCAACCTGTGTAAAAATTAAATTAATTGCATTACACCCTGTTTGTTTTTCATTTATATTTAAATTCGTTCCTGACGGAGAGGTGTTTTCGCAAAAGACACAAAAAACAAAAACGTAGGCTTGCGAAATTTTTTTTTGGACACTTCTCGAAATTTTTGTAATGGAAAAAGTGGCATGTGGAAATAACGAATCCCATCCGGTACCGGCCATTCAACGTGCAGCTGCAAATTTGCGCAAATTTGAATGCAACCAGTAGGACGACATTGCCGCTTTGAATATTTATGAACGGGCTCCCGGAATATATCTGCGACGCCATGATACATATTTAAATGGCCCAGTTGTACCGGGTCCTTTTGTAGCAAAAGTGGCTCCATGCTTAATTTGTTAAATACATAAATCTACCGGTTACGAACGAACGACGGGAAAATTGAAACCAGCAAATTTGATAAGCATATTCTCTGTTTTTTATTAAATTTACCGAAATAATGATTTGGAAGATTCTCTTAAAGTAAATTATTGGTTCGCAGAAAATCTCAGTCAGTTAAATGAAAAAAACACTCAAAATATCGATTTTCATATTGTACAGCATTATGAGCTGGTCTGTCATGCCTGGAATACATCCTGAAACTCCTCCACAGAATTGCATTTGAAGGACGTTGTAACATATGTTTGTTGTTTCTACGGACTTCCCAATGATTGTCGTTCAGCTTTCTCTGCAAACAAGCTAGATCGAGACTGTAAGGAGGCTGGGGTCATCAAATCACTGCAGTTCTTCTTCGGTCTAGGAAGTTGGAATTGGACGCCACCTGGGGGCATTGTCATTCCAGAATCTTTCTCCTAACCATCTTCCTGGGGCAAAGCAGCATCCCAGTAGTCCCCTTACAGTGTCGATTTACCTCCCTGAAACCTTTTTTTCCCCCGACTGAAGAGAAAGATTAAAAGAGTGCATTGGGAGTCCGTGGAAACATTCAAACGCATGTTATAACGTTTTTAAGAGTTTAAATGTAACTTCCAAGCATCATAAAAAGTGCATTGATGCAAAAAGGGACTGTTTCGAAGAGTCTAAGTATTTGTAACGATAGGTTTAATCAATGTAATTTTCCCAGAAAATGCGTATTACCATAGCATGACATAATAAACCATGTATACACAATGCCACAAATTCGTGTGTAACATATGTAAACTATGGCAAAATTGCGCAATTTGGAGTTTAATAATATGTCTCTTACAGTTTCTTGTCCAATTTGTAGTCCTTGTCTGTTTAGTTGAATACAGAGAATGACTTGGAGAATGAATCAAAGAATGGAATAGCATTGCAGGAAAACATATAAGGACTGGATTGGATGAGTGACAAGTACGAGAGAAATAAGGAGTGGGATAGGAAACTGCAAAGTTAAAGTGAGAAGCGGAAGAAGAGTACATACAGAAGGAGGGGAGAAAGAGAGAAAGGAAGGAAATTAGTAAATTATTTATTTTAATGCAAGACATGAAGAAAATTCAAAGTCTTAATTATGAGGAAAGGGAAAAAGGGTTCTCATATATTAAAGAGCTAACCTGTCAAAATACTTACAAAGTTTGGTAATTGGTGGGAAAATTGTAAGGAGCAGAAAGTCGGAATAGAAGTAAAATTACAATGAAAAAATAAGTAGTGAGATAAATGGGATAGAAAGTTGTTAAATGAATATCATTCTAGTGGAAAAGGTACATGGGTTAGAGAAGGAAGGGAACAGAAAGAAATACGTAAGAAAAAAAATAGTGATAGGAAAGTAGCAGCTTTTCTGATCTCAAACAGTAAAGCTTTCTTACTCTGTTCTTAATGTTTAATATGTCATTCTTTATCCGTTTAAAGTTTCTAGTAAAATTTGTGTCTAATTGCTTAAAGAAAAAATTGTATTTTCAAACATAACAAACTAATTAAGACTTGAATGCAAAGCCTAATGCTACATGTTACCGTGGCGGTAAGTGAGTTTTTCCTGCAAGTAAAAAGCACTTCCAAATTAGTCTAATCCCAGTTAGTTTTCCTGATACGTAAACCAAGTAAATCGAATAAACCCAGAATAAAAAGCTGTCGCTTTTTAAATTAAACAGGTGCTTGTTCAGTTTCTGAGTGTATACGGGGTTTAACTGACCTCACTTTTTTATGTTTCTAAAGCTAAACTGCAAAACAAAATCGTCTGAACTGTCTGTCAAACGAACGACCCCACGAATGGAAAAATCGATGCTCTTCCAGCCAGCGCCGAGTTGTTTTATTACCGTAATGATAGTAATCTTTGAGAGTAATGTTTCTAATGAGTCTATTAAGGTTACTCAAAGTGCCCCAGCTAGGAATTCCGACAGCTATAGAAATACAACGCCAAGAAACTAGGCATTAGCGAAATACGCCTGCACAGATATCATCTCGAAATTCAACGCCGAAATGAGAATCCAACAGAAAGACAATGAAGTTTCCACCACGCTGAGCGAAAACTACTCATTCTGAATTGTTAAGACGAAACAGAAACAAGTCCCGGATAATTATTAACAGCAGTTGTCGAGGTCTAAAAACTTTTTTCCTGCTCGAATTCAAGGAAATTTCACGCCCAACGATTTACATAAGCGCACGGACTAATTGAACTGGGAGTAATAAAGGAACGAGCACGGAAAAAGGGGGGAAGAACCGGGTAAACGAAAACCGGGAAAGATAATAAGATTAATTGGCGCACTAATATTGCTAATTGCCGTGTTCTGCCCAAGTGGGCCGCTTCTTGATGGCTTCACGAATTAGGATTATCTAAAACGGGATTATACCATTAAAATTTTTAAATTTTCAATTTGAGATTTCTTGAAAGCAAACGTGAGAATTCAACGAAAATGTTGATCAAATTGCATCATATTCATAGACCTGTTAGACTTTATTAATATCATAATTAAAAGGAATGATTCCAAAGGAATATGTCAGCTCTCCCAGAGAGGTACCATTGATCTGTTTGATAAAAAGTTGTTCTGAGTACCGTACGATCAGCAACTAACTAGACAAAAATCATGACCTAATGTTCTTAATAGACTAGTTACGTAAAACTAAAGTTTTTTTACCGAAAATTAGTTCAAAAATTGAACACCTTGTATCTTGGTTGTTTTTGGGAGTTCAGGGTCGTTCAACCACTCAAAAGAATCGTCTTAAACCGCTTTCTTCAGTGGTGTAGAGCAAACAATTGTGTACAAGGTGAGCAAAAATAATCATCCACTAACCATTTAGTGCTCCATTAGGAACAATTTTGAACTCTTGAAGTTTTTTTGTAAATCTAACCGTTTTCGAGATATTTTCTAGAAACTACTTGCACTTTTTACCCAAAATTAGTTATATTATAGTATAAATCTAGTGCCGTACTGCATAATTTCTTTAAACAACCATTACTTCACTCAGACTGCAATAAACAGGTTTGGATATGAGAGAAGTGACTAAAAATGCAATGAACAAAATTTCAGCCAGTAACTCGGGAATTCAGGGGTTACTTACGGTCCTGAAATTTGTTGTGAACACTTAAATTGAACCTAAAATTCAGTGCCGTACTGCATATTTTCTGTAAACAACTATTACTTCACTTAGTCTGCAATAAACAGATGAAATATAAGAAAAGAGTCTAAAAATGCAATGGAACAATCTCAGCCAGTAATTCGGCAATTCAGAGGTTACGGTCTTGAAAATTGTTGTGAAAACATCAGAACATCAATTCCTGAAAGCAAGGAGCAGGACTCACACAGAAAAAAACAGAAAAAGCTGACAATGGTAGGTTTCTGTCACATTCTGCTTACTTTTTTCTTTATATCTCCTTTCCCTCATTTCAAGAATACACTCTCTGAACAAATAGATATACAAAGGGGAAGTCCTACCCTCACAAATCCGGTTAATTTGTATTCTGAATGACATAGTAGATAGAGCACCTGATGACCATGTCATAAATACTAAAAACAATGGCATAACAGTAAATAATCTGACTTAACTGGAACAAAGCATGACAAATCATATCATTCATAAATTGACAACATAAACAAATAATCAAAAATATGCAAGCAACGGAATGCAATCGTGAAATATTTGCAAAAAAAAACGTTTACTAATAATAGGAATGAAAATTGGGCAAGAAACACATATTTGGTTTACAAAAATGACTTGACACTAAAAAGGACAAACAAGAGAATACTTCTGGCAGTTAAGCAATAAATTACTGGAGGATACTGCCTATTTAATGCAAAAGGAAACAATAATTACCTCTAAAGCCATGAGAGACATGCATAGAGAAAGGAAATCAGTATAATCAAAGAAACAAAGCTACTATGGAATATATAATGATAGAAATTTGAGTACAATATGTAAATGATAATAAAAAATGTGCAGAAGAGCTAAATGCTGGGCCATTTCTCACAACAACCACTTTTGTGTTTGGTTTGGTATAATCTGCTCCTTCCTGCTATGTTTCTTTGTATTCATTGACTGTAACACTCGGTTAAATAGTTCATATCACTTTCATTTAAAACATTCGTGTGAGAAAAACATCATATCCATTCTTGTGCAGAAAACACTTTTATTTTATAAACAGATCATTTTCAGTGTTGTATCTAAAGAATCGTAAATAACCAAATACATTGCAAGTTCAATCAAAAACATCCTGGATATTAATTAAACAATACACATAAAAATAAATTTTACATTTAAACTCAAATAAATAATTAAATTGTGTATGTGAAATCAACAGTATACTAACAAATTAAAATAAATATATCTATTGGCAAAAATATTAATAAACGCTTAAACAACATTAATTGTGTTATAATTACTTTAGCCAACCTTTTATAAATAATTTCAATTCTGATCGATCACTAATAATATTAATTATTCTATGTTTAATCTACATTTATGTCTCTGTCCTTTCCTTCCGGCAATATTACAACAAAATAACAATTTGAATATTAAATTCTTTATGGAATAATTGGCCAAAAATGCTCCTGAAGAATTCAGGCGCGGTTTTTAAATAACGATCCGGAAATTTTAATTGTTTTACTTCCGCAACAAAAACTAAAAGCAGAACAGATTCTTTGTCTTCCTTAACGAGTTCCGCCGCTCAATAATTAGAAAAGTTTCACAAAAGATTACCGCAAGTATTGAATTTATTAAAAGCCAGCTTTGAATGTTTCATAAACGCTGATTGGTAGATAGTTTTTTTTTGTGTAAACTGGCCTGCTCAAACTTTGTATTAGCTGTTCAAAGTTTCTAATTTAGACTGTCGCTCCCAGGCTTGTTTATTACGTCTTTTAAACGAAAAACAGTACATTGACCTGTCACTGCATAAAGGATAAGAAGATGCAGTTTCGGCGTCAACCGGGATGATATATGAAGGGATGATATTACTTTTTAGGCACCCAATAATATTTCAAACCACGCTCTACGACATCACTCTAGACAACAAGATTTTTGAGGTCTACGAGAAACGCATGCTAAATAGAGCGATCGAATATTGAGGAGCTTTAATGATGCTTCATTTGCATTTTTTTCCAACACGTCGTTTGGCATTAAGGTGCCAGACGAGGTGGATTACTTTTATATCAAAAATATCGAACATAGGAAATATTGAGTCATTACTAACTCAACTACTAATGATATTTTAAAATTTGTTCTTACATAAATATGTTAATTTCTAGAGAACTTGACAAGAAAATAAATATACAATATAATATATCTGATGTGTTTTTTTGGGGTTTTTAAAGTTTTTTGTTTTAACAAAATTTTTTCTCAATACTATGCTAATAAATGGTAGTACGTCCGGAAATATCCAAATAATATAACGAAACGATGTTAAATCCAAAATAGTCTAGCAAATTTGTAAGAGTATAACTTAAATTTCTTTTGTAAGATGGAAAGCAGCATAGACATGCAGTTAAATACAAAACTAAATGAATATTAAAAATAAAATATTTATAAAGAGGTTCCCACGAGGTCTTCTTCTTCTTCTTATTCATATTTAAGATCTCGCGATCTGTCAGTTTTGCAGGTTCCCCTGGATCAGTTCCTGGGAGGTGGACTGCCAGCTGTCCATCTCTTAGGTGGTCTTCCGGGTGCTCTTTTCCCTTATGGTTTCCCTTCAAGTGCGATGCGTGGCAGTCTTCCCTCTTCTATTCTTCTCACGTGAGCGTACTAATATCTTTTTCTTTGTCTTCCCCATCTTACGATGTTTTGCACCCCACATTGTTCCCTAACGTCAATGTTCCTAATTCGGTCTATTCTTGTTTTTCCCATTGTAGTCCTGAGCGTTTCCATTTCGGCTACTCGAAGCATTCTTTTCGTTATGTTGGTTTCTTCTTTGGTTACTATTCCGTATGTCATGATTGGTCTGGTCTTATAGATCCTGACCTTGCTATCCTTTCGCGTGTATTCGTTCGTCCATATTATCTGCCTTAAGGAGCCCGACATGACAGTCGCTTTGTTGATCTGGCTTCTTAGGTCCTTCACTGGGTCGTGATAACTCAACAGATCCATACCCAGATATTTGAATTGTGAGACTTGCTCGATGATTTTGTCCTGAACTACCAGCTTACATCTTACGGAATCTTTAGCAAAGATTATGCTTTTCTTTTTTCCATAGATATGGTCATGTTCATCGCATCGAATTTATGTAGTCTCTGTAGATCGTCCTCCGTTTCCGCGAAAATAGCTGCATCATCGGCGTAACATACCATGCTGATTCTTTTATTCTGTCCAATTCGGTATCCCATATTTAGTGATGATACTTACCTCTATAATTCTGTCCATTAAGAGATTGAACCGAAATGGGCTAAGGCTGACCTTGTCTGATGCCTCCTGGTGTCGGTAACTCTTCCGTATAAATGTCTCCTGCCTTTACTTTAGTCATGTTGTTCATATTGAGACTGCGGACTGCTCTTACGATGGTATCTGGCGTTTCTTTCGCTATCAGTATATTTATGATGCCGGAAAGGCGAACCCTATCAAATGCCTTGGTCAAATCAATGAAGCAGACATATGCTGGTGTATTAAATTTGATATATATTTTTCTTTTACTTGTTTAATAATGAATATGGCGTCGGTCGTGGATCTGTTTCGTCTGAAGCCTTGTTGTTCTTCCCTGTTTGTTATTTGTGTTTCAAGTCTTTCCTTCAAAATGCCGGTAAAGAGTTTCATGCTTGTGTTGAGCAGCGTTATGCCCCTGTAGTTGTCTGGGTGCGTCTTCGGTCCTTTCTTGAATATAGGGATAGTTATACTTTTGTGCCATTCCGTAGGTATTTCCGATATTTCTAAAATTTTGCTGTAGAGGATTTTTAGAAGTTTTTCTAGTTCAGGTCCGGCATATTTCAGTAGTTCGTTTGGGATGATGTCTGTCCCGGGAACTTTTCTGTTTTTCAATTTTTTGATTTTTGTTATTAACTCTTCTTCGCTCAGTGTTATTTGATGGCTTATGGCTTCTTCGGTGTTATAGAGTTTCCTGAAGTATTTTTTCCATACATTTTTGGTGACTCCTTTTGTTTGCACAAACTCATTTATTGGCTTTTTCCTGTTCTTGAGCATCTTCCAGACTTTCTTCTGTGCTCCATATAAGTCGTGATACATATCGCTTGTAAATTTTGCCCAGTAATCTCATTTCATGGCTTGATTCTTGCATTTATTCTGTTTCTCACTTCTGTATATTCGGAGTGTTTTTCTGGCGTTGGTGATCTCCTATATATGAGGTAGGATTTCTTTTTATGTTGTGAAAGTTCTTTAACTTCGTGACAGAACCAGGGTTTTTTGCTATTATTGGTCCCATTTATGTTGACTTTTCTTTTACCAATGGATTCTTCGGCTGCCTCTACGATACATCATTTGAGCTCCGCGAGGTAAGGGGCAAAACTTCACTATGGGTTCTTTGGGTAAATTTGAGTCAAAAATGTCCTATAAACATGGATCCGCAAATGCCTCCTTACCAAGATATGATTTTTTAATTTAATAGTGTTATTGTGCCAAAAAGAACAATGCTATAATAATCTCTAGTATATTAAGAAGTATATTAAGCACATTTGAAGAGTCACATACCAGAAATCACATACCAGGGCTGAACTGCTTGGTGAAATTAATAATATCGCTGACCATCTAAAATAACCACCGTGTTGGGAAAAAATGGGGAAGATATCAGCCACATAATTAAAAAGGCTAAACTATGCTTACAATGTGAAGGTGGACACTTTGAACAATTATTTTACTTGTATATTATAATCATTACGTCATCCTATTCTTGTTTTGCAAATTGCCAGTGTGATAACATCTAACTAGAATGATCTTATTCTCTTAGCTTTAAACCAACTAAAAAGACATTTGTAGGTTCAAACTAAATTCGAGATTTTCATTAAGTCAATCTTAAATTAAACAAGCTTTCCATATTACCAAAGTAAATTATAGGCTTCGTGTTTTCGTGACACTAATTCCCAACCATTCACTTTCTCTCTATTTACGTAACTTTATTGGCGCTTTAAACCCTAGTTACACTAAAACGCCCAAACTTTCCCACTTTGCATACAATCTACTCTATTTGTAAATAAGTAAAGCTTTATGCATTTTTTTGATGGTATTATGCACGGAGTTTGTAATAGAAAAATATGAACTTTGCCAAAATGGTTTAGTAACGAGCCATCGGTTGGAAACGTATTATTCGAAAATACAATATGAACGAGGCACACAAAAGGCTGCTTACATTTTAAAGTTACCAGGAGTGTTTGCCTGAAAAACTTTATATGGTTTATATTATGTGATCTCATGAGTTTGTTTTTGTTCGTTGCTGGCACAATAAATAGTTAATTTACTCGAGCAGACTGCAAAAACATGTAATTCCTTCGAGCAACTAGCGAAATAGTTTTGCGGACGTGATTTATAATGCTTTTAGCCTTTCGGTGCTGTGCTCAAAAATTGTTATTTACTGGTTGTTGTTTGTCCATCCTAACCCGGTTCCGGAGCTCAATATGAACTTGGATATTGCCCCGAGATTTCTCTGGCGGAAAATGTGGAAATCTCGTACTGTGTTTATCTAAAATTGGAAACTTTTTACGACCGATAGAAAACTATTATGTATGTACGTATAGGATAGGCGAATAACAGTAAATCAAACGGAGGCGCAATCAGATAATGCCCTAAATTCCTTAATATCTCCTCTAATGCAATTATCAAGTTCCATGCAAGGACTTAATCGTTCATGAATTCGTTGCTAACTTCATTACCGCTGCGGTTACGAAGCCTCGAGATCTTCCTTATTCCTTGGAACGACGGGCGGGCGTCTTTTGTTTAGCATATTTAATTGAATTTACCATTCCGTAAGCTAAAATTAATTAAATCGTGAAGTAGTTGCTCTCATGTGAGGTAAATATCAAGTACGCTGTTCGAACACTCTTAAATTCACTTTCGTTTAATTTATATTGCTCATGGTGTTACTTTAATTTTGAGAGTTGTAGGGAAAGGCAGAATCCAGTTTATCAACGAATTTCTCTGGTTGATTTTTCTAGGTTTGTGTCGTCGTTATGTAATTATATGTCGAAATTTTTATTTTATATTGAACAAAAAATATATGTTTTTAGAGTTTTTATTTTTTTAGCAAGTATTAGAAATAAGTAAGCTTTGTTCAGTGATTTCTGACTTCTTTCTGTTGCGTCACATACCTTATTTCTGTAGAGCAGTTTTGTGTCCGAAATGCCGTTCAGGTATAGTAAAAAGGACCTTATACCAAGACTTATTCCAGAAGTAAAAAGCGGCTTGAAAAACTTGCTTGATTCTTCTAGGGTCATTTTAAAATTGATAGGGACCTCTAAATGCCACTGAGAAACTTTTTAAAACTGTCAGAGAGTTCTACAAGTGTCTTAAACCTTACCTTAACTGTTTCAGTATCCCAGAGGTTTCTAAAACCACTTTGATAGTTTCATGGACCTTTAAATGTTACTAAAAACCTTCTTAAAAGTTCCAGAGAGTTCTACAAGTGTCTTAAACCTTCTCTTAACTGTTTCAGTATGCCAGAGGTTTCTAAGACCATTTTGATAGTTTCATGGACCTCTAAATGCTACTGAGAACCTTCTTAAAAATGCTAGAGTCTTCTACAAGTGTCTTAAACCTTCTCTTAACTGTTTAAAATTGCCAGAGGCCTCTAAGACCATTTTGATAGTTTTATGAACCTCTAAATGTTACTGAGAACCTTCTTGAAAGTGCCAGAGAGTTGTACAAGTGTCTTAAACCTTCTCTTAACTGTTTCAAATTGCCAGAGGCCTCTGAGACCATTTTGATAGTTTCATGAACCGCTAAATGCTACTGAGATCCTTCTGAAAAAAGCCAGAGACTTCTACAAGTGTCTTAAACCGTCTTTTAACTGTTTAAAATTGCCAGAGGCCTCTAAAACCATTTTGATAGTTTCATGGACCTCTAAATGTTACTGAAGAACTTCTTGAAAGTGCCGGAGAGTTCTACAAGTGTCTTTAACCTTCACTTAACTGTTTCAGTATCCCAGAGGTTTCTAAGACCATTTTGATAGTTTCATGGACCTCTAAATGTTACTAAAAACCTTCTTAAAAGTTCCAGAGAGTTCTGCAAGTGTCTTAAACCTTCTCTTAACTGTTTCAGTATGCCAGAGGTTTCTAAGACCATTTTGATAGTTTCATGGACCTCTAAATGTTCCTAAAAACCTTCTTAAAAGTTCCAGAGAGTTCTACAAGTGTCTTAAACCTTCTCTTAACTGTTTCAGTATGCCAGAGGTTTCTAAGACCATTTTGATAGTTTCATGGACCTCTAAATGCTACTGAGAACTTTCTTAAAAATGCTAGAGTCTTCTACAAGTGTCTTAAACCTTCTCTTAACTGTTTAAAATTGCCAGAGGCCTCTAAGACCATTTTGATAGTTTCATGAATCTCTGAATGTTACTGAGAACCTTCTTGAAAGTGCCAGAGAGTTGTACAAGTGTCTTAAACCTTCTCTTAACTGTTTCAAATTGCCAGAGGCCTCTAAGACCATTTTAATAGTTTCATGGACCGCTAAATGCTACTGAGATCCTTCTGAAAAAAGCCAGAGACTTCTACAAGTGTCTTAAACCGTCTTTTAACTGTTTAAAATTGCCAGAGGCCTCTAAAACCATTTTGATAGTTTCATGGACCTCTAAATGTTACTGAAGAACTTCTTGAAAGTGCCGGAGAGTTCTACAAGTGTTTTTAACCTTCACTTAACTGTTTCAAATTGCCAGAGGCCTCTAAGACCATTTTGATAGTTTCATGGACCTCTAAATGTTACTGAAAACCTTCTTAAAAGTGCCGGAGAGTTCTACAAGTGGTTACACCTTTCTTTAACTGTTTAAATTTGCCAAAGGCCTCTAAGACCATTTTGAAAATTTCATGAACCTCTAAATGCTACTGAGAACCTTCTTAAAAATGCTAGAGTCTTCTACAAGTGTCTTAAACCTTCTCTTAACTGTTTAAAATTGCCAGAGGCCTCTAAGACCATTTTGATAGTTTTATGAATCTCTAAATGTTACTGAGAACCTTCTTGAAAGTGCCAGAGAGTTGTACAAGTGTCTTAAACCTTCTCTTAACTGTTTCAAATTGCCAGAGGCCTCTAAGACCATTTTAATAGTTTCATGGACCGCTAAATGCTACTGAGATCCTTCTGAAAAAAGCCAGAGACTTCTACAAGTGTCTTAAACCGTCTTTTAACTGTTTAAAATTGCCAGAGGCCTCTAAAACCATTTTGATAGTTTCATGGACCTCTAAATGTTACTGAAGAACTTCTTGAAAGTGCCGGAGAGTTCTACAAGTGTTTTTAACCTTCACTTAACTGTTTCAAATTGCCAGAGGCCTCTAAGACCATTTTGATAGTTTCATGGACCTCTAAATGTTACTGAAAACCTTCTTAAAAGTGCCGGAGAGTTCTACAAGTGGTTACACCTTTCTTTAACTGTTTAAATTTGCCAAAGGCCTCTAAGACCATTTTGAAAATTTCATGAACCTCTAAATGCTACTGAGAACCTTCTTAAAAATGCTAGAGTCTTCTACAAGTGTCTTAAACCTTCTCTTAACTGTTTAAAATTGCCAGAGGCCTCTAAGACCATTTTGATAGTTTTATGAACCTCTAAATGTTACTGAGAACCTTCTTGAAAGTGCCAGAGAGTTGTACAAGTGTCTTAAACCTTCTCTTAACTGTTTCAAATTGCCAGAGGCCTCTAAGACCATTTTGATAGTTTCATGAACCGCTAAATGCTACTGAGATCCTTCTGAAAAAAGCCAGAGACTTCTACAAGTGTCTTAAACCGTCTTTTAACTGTTTAAAATTGCCAGAGGCCTCTAAAACCATTTTGATAGTTTCATGGACCTCTAAATGTTACTGAAGAACTTCTTGAAAGTGCCGGAGAGTTCTACAAGTGTCTTTAACCTTCACTTAACTGTTTCAGTATCCCAGAGGTTTCTAAGACCATTTTGATAGTTTCATGGACCTCTAAATGTTACTAAAAACCTTCTTAAAAGTTCCAGAGAGTTCTGCAAGTGTCTTAAACCTTCTCTTAACTGTTTCAGTATGCCAGAGGTTTCTAAGACCATTTTGATAGTTTCATGGACCTCTAAATGTTACTAAAAACCTTCTTAAAAGTTCCAGAGAGTTCTACAAGTGTCTTAAACCTTCTCTTAACTGTTTCAGTATGCCAGAGGTTTCTAAGACCATTTTGATAGTTTCATGGACCTCTAAATGCTACTGAGAACTTTCTTAAAAATGCTAGAGTCTTCTACAAGTGTCTTAAACCTTCTCTTAACTGTTTCAAATTGCCAGAGGCCTCTAAGACCATTTTGATAGTTTCATGGACCGCTAAATGCTACTGAGATCCTTCTGAAAAAAGCCAGAGACTTCTACAAGTGTCTTAAACCGTCTTTTAACTGTTTAAAATTGCCAGAGGCCTCTAAAACCATTTTGATAGTTTCATGGACCTCTAAATGTTACTGAAGAACTTCTTGAAAGTGCCGGAGAGTTCTACAAGTGTTTTTAACCTTCACTTAACTGTTTCAAATTGCCAGAGGCCTCTAAGACCATTTTGATAGTTTCATGGACCTCTAAATGTTACTGAAAACCTTCTTAAAAGTGCCGGAGAGTTCTACAAGTGGTTACACCTTTCTTTAACTGTTTAAATTTGCCAAAGGCCTCTAAGACCATTTTGAAAATTTCATGAACCTCTAAATGCTACTGAGAACCTTCTTAAAAATGCTAGAGTCTTCTACAAGTGTCTTAAACCTTCTCTTAACTGTTTAAAATTGCCAGAGGCCTCTAAGACCATTTTGATAGTTTCATGAACCTCTGAATGTTACTGAGAACCTTCTTGAAAGTGCCAGAGAGTTGTACAAGTGTCTTAAACCTTCTCTTAACTGTTTCAAATTGCCAGAGGCCTCTAAGACCATTTTGATAGTTTCATGGACCGCTAAATGCTACTGAGATCCTTCTGAAAAAACCAAGAGACTTCTACAAGTGTCTTAAACCGTCTTTTAACTGTTTAAAATTGCCAGAGGCCTCTAAAACCATTTTGATAGTTTCATGGACCTCTAAATGTTACTGAAGAACTTCTTGAAAGTGCCGGAGAGTTGTACAAGTGTTTTTAACCTTCACTTAACTGTTTCAAATTGCCAGAGGCCTCTAAGACCATTTTGATAGTTTCATGGACCTCTAAATGTTACTGAAAACCTTCTTAAAAGTGCCGGAGAGTTCTACAAGTGGTTACACCTTTCTTTAACTGTTTAAATTTGCCAAAGGCCTCTAAGACCATTTTGAAAATTTCATGAACCTCTAAATGCTACTGAGAACCTTCTTAAAAATGCTAGAGTCTTCTACAAGTGTCTTAAACCTTCTCTTAACTGTTTAAAATTGCCAGAGGCCTCTAAGACCATTTTGATAGTTTCATGAACCTCTGAATGTTACTGAGAACCTTCTTGAAAGTGCCAGAGAGTTGTACAAGTGTCTTAAACCTTCTCTTAACTGTTTCAAATTGCCAGAGGCCTCTAAGACCATTTTGATAGTTTCATGGACCGCTAAATGCTACTGAGATCCTTCTGAAAAAAGCCAGAGACTTCTACAAGTGTCTTAAACCGTCTCTTAACTGTTTAAAATTGCCAGAGGCCTCTAAAACCATTTTGATAGTTTCATGGACCTCTAAATGTTACTGAAGAACTTCTTGAAAGTGCCGGAGAGTTCTACAAGTGTTTTTAACCTTCACTTAACTGTTTCAAATTGCCAGAGGCCTCTAAGACCATTTTGATAGTTTCATGGACCTCTAAATGTTACTGAAAACCTTCTTAAAAGTGCCGGAGAGTTCTACACGTGGTTACACCTTTCTTTAACTGTTTAAATTTGCCAGAGGCCTCTAACACCATTTTGAAAATTTCATGAACCTCTAAATGCTACTGGAGATTTCTACAAGTGTCTTAAACCTTCTCTTAACTGTTTCAAATTGCCAGAGGCTTCTAAGACCATTTTGATACTTTCATAGACCTCTAAATGCTACTGAAAACCTTCCTAAAGGTGCCAGAAGGTTCTACGAGTATCTTAAACTTTCCGTTAAATTAGTGTTTACTGAGAATATTCTTTAAATAGTTTATTTTATTTGAGGGTTTCCAATAAATGTTTGCTTCTCACTAGAATGATGACAAGAAATTTGAAGCTTATGTCATAAAAACTACCACTATTTTTGCAACTGTTAATGCACAAATACATTTTTGTGAGTAAAATATTCACAAAACTATTGAAACAAAGTAAACCTTGGTTTCTATGAGAAATTGACAAGGTTTGGATTTTGGATTTCGAGAGGGTTCAAGTTTCTTTTTAATTTAATAAATAATTTAAATTAAACACATGTATTAGATGAAAGTTCAATATGGTAAGTTCAATATGGATTCAAAAAAAGTTGTATTTCATACATATTTTTTATCGCACTGTATATTTGATTTTTAATCTCAAAAATGCCTGCTTAAAAAACTTCAATTGTAGTGTTTTCTCCAAATTCAATTATCTGAATATTAAACAAATTAATTTCAAAACCTTTGCTGAGCACTTATTCGTATTTTCACCATCCTTTCCTTAAATTCCTGAGAATATTTCATCTCTAGCTATGCTATTTCAATGATATTTGATTGAGCAAGATACGAATACGAAAGTTTTTTCTGCTGTTTGGAGTTTAATCCTGATATCTTCCTAGAGAAAACAGAAGAAAATCATTTTCTATAAGATTTTAAGCTAATCCGAAGTTATTGCCTGTTCGCTGGTCACCAATAGTTCGGATTGCCAAGTTTCTGAAATTGTCTTAAGAAAGCTTTTTACTTTGCGATTCTTATGGTTAGTTGTAATAGTCCTGGAACACCGTTTAGTATTTAGAATTTTTCTCGGACTTTTTACAAACAAAATAGGTAATTTTGTACTTTGCTTTGTACACTGTTGGTTGATTTGACGACGATGAAACTAAAAACGAGCCTTAGTTAGTTTTGTATGCGGATTTCAGAATCTTTGACACAAATATCCAAGATAGTTAAATATGGCAAAAAAATGAAATAAAAAAACAGACTTAATGGAAAGTTGTATGTTGCATTTAAAGCATTAACTTAAAACCGGCCTATCCGCAATACTATCTTCCACAAACCTACTACACTCGTTATGCAGGTCACGGAAACCGTTTGAGAATTCCAGGAATTGCTTAAAGGAGTTATGGGCTGATTAAAAGTGAGCTTTTAGGAGAATTTCGAATGGTGAATTCATTGCGATGCAAAGGAAGGGTTCGCTTACAATACGGCCCCAGTTTACGGGTCTTAAAATTAGATTTAACCTCATCGGACCTGGAGCGTCTTCCCCACGGGCCTAGGAAATAAAACCGCCCTTTTAAAACTAAAATCCCTTGTTAGTTTATTAGGGCCGCCGACCGAAACGAGTTTTTGCTTTGGCTTTATCTAGTCACTTAACCAAACAGTTTATTAGGCGTACGCCCTCCAACTTGGTAAAACCACTAGCGAACATTTAATTTTGAAAAGACTTTTCGCTTTTGTAAATAAGAATTGTGCAAATAAAGCGGATGCTTGAGATACACTTAAGGCTGGAAAGCTTATCGTAGAAATATTTAACGAAGAAAGTTAAAGTTAATATTACCTTAGACAGCAATATCACGAAAACGAATTAATAACGAATTACGAAGAGCAACACAACTCAAAGATTGGAAGGAGTTTGCTTGATGAAATTCTTTCAGTTTGCATGCATTTTAACGAAAACCAAAACCAAACCAAAAAAAGAGCAAAACAGTAGACCTAGAAGAATTTTACTTTTATTTTTGGTATAAAAATACTTCAATGTAAATAAAAAGTTTGTCTCACAGTGGAGGTGGACAAATACCAAATTGGAAAGAACACACAGACTTCTCCACATTTTTTGCTAAAGCTAAATAATATAATTTTATTGTGAAGAAGACTGAAGACTTTAACTGAAGTTGCCATTTACATATACATCTAATTGTAACATGTATAAAGTCTATTTAAAAAACATTCTTTTTTTCATTTAATTATGCAACTTTTCACTCTTTTTAACTATCTATGAATGGGACTAATAAATAATTAGATTAGTCTCTTAGATAGTTTGTTATATTTTAGTAGATCTCTGTAAATTGGAAAGAACACACAGACTTCTCCACATTTTTTGCTAAAGCTAAATAATAAAATTTTATTGTGAAGAAGACTGAAGACTTTAACTGAAGTTGCCATTGACATATACATCTAATTGTAACATGTACAAAGTCTATTTAAAAAACATTCTTTTTTTCATTTAATTATGCAACTTTTCACTCTTTTTAACTATATATGAATGGGACTAATAAATAATTAGATTAGTCTCTTAGATAGTTTGTTATATTTTAGTAGATCTCTGTAAATATGACTATCAAACTAAAAATCATTCGAAACTGGCAAGTTAAATACAGCAATCTTGTTCCACGCACACCAACTGAAAGACAAACAAGATTCGAGCGAGTAATTCAAACATTGCTTTCGAAACCTCGATTGTATGTTTGGTTAGAGAATGTCGCACTGCAGAACGTAATAAAAGTACCAACTGGAATCTGGGGGAGAACGATTTTCCCTATTTTGTTGGTTTTAATTTAGAATAACCGTAAACGTAAAACGGTCTCGGTTTCTCTTAAACGTCTAAAATCACGAGCAAACCAAAAAATACCGATTTTTATTCCGTTACGCTTATAACGAAATTCATGGAAATGAACCGGGGTATGTCAGTTACAAAAAGCGTATCGGCGTTTTCCACTTTATCGTCGATTCAAAATAGAAATCTATCGGAAAAATTAAAAGAACAGGAGGGCGGTTCGAATTTAAATTAGGGAGAACAACGGAGGCGAATGCGGAATTTCATGTCTACGAGGAATACGGAAATTATATTAGGTTTCAAATAACGATTTTCAATTCCTGTTTTTTACACAAGGGTAAACTTTGAGAAAGTTTTTTGCCCATAGAATATTCAAGAGATAGCCAGACGTAGCACTCTCGTTTAATAAAGTTTTGCATTTTTGATTTTAGCATCATGATTGGAAACAAGAAGATATTAAAACGATGGGGCAAGACCCACTGAAGCAATAATAGTAGTCGTTATAGTTAGTTTTGTATAAAGGAAATGTTTAAGATTTTAATGGTTTTACATAGTATATTCACCAATTACATTATTATTTATTACTTATTATACTTACTACTTATTTGATTTACAACATCATATAATAAAATAGATGTTTTTATTCTTTAATTGAACACTAACTGAAACTTGAACGGCTTTTTCATTGCCTCAAAACATAAGCCAAAATGCAATGTTTTGATGCCAACTGTCAGTGAGGATGACAGAAGAATTATTTAGTTTACGTTCAAGATTAGCTGTAATTGGTCTATTTCATTACGCACGCTGAAGATTGTCTGTAATTGGTCTATTTCATTACGCACGCTGAAAATTGCCTGGGATTGGTTTATTTCATATCGCACAGTTGCGGAAAGTCTAGGATTCTGTATTCGTTCAACCGTTGGCAACTGCCTAATTATCCGTTCTCTAAACTGTTAAGGAATGAACCAATATCCCTGTAGGAGTAGAAAAAAAGATTTCTATCACACCTTAGGGCAATTTTTTTTAGGTTAAACCGAGTTTTTACCGGGTTTAAACCAATGAACTCAAAAATCAAGGTGCAGTGAAATCGAGAAATTGTTAAGAAAACGGAAATGACTAAAAAGCTAATACGACAAAGAATATGATAAATTGCTCAAATGGATGGCAGAAAACTGGAAGAGTAATAAAGGAAGTGTGCTACTGGTGTACCTACTAGAATAAAATAACCGCACATTATTTCTTTCATTCAAGTATTCAATAATAAAATAGTATATTTTTCAACGACCGTATGATTATGGGAACTATTCGTGAACATGAATCATCTGAGGGAATTATACTCATTTATTTAATTTGGATATAGGAATCCTATGACAAGAAGAGAAACACGTAATTTGCAAAGGTTCTCTATTTGTAATCTATGTATCATGGGATGCAATAAAGATAATTTGATTGGTCAATTTCTGTGATTTGGAAATCAGAAATCACTGAGGTATGGAAATGATACCAAAATCACATGGAATAATTTTAATATTTTAGTCGTAGAGAAAAGGTATTAATAGCGAATAACAATGTTAATTACCATAAGCTCAGTAAACATTTAAAACATGCACCAAAATAACTTTATCTGAAAATGTTTGGATGAAGACAATACCTATAATGATTTCGTACATACAGGGTGTCCAGTTTCAAATTATGTTCATGTGGATATTGGAAAATATAAGGTTGGCTAAATGGAAGAAAAATTGCAGATTAGTTTGCTTAAAAATAATCCAGGATAATCATGTTTTAAATTAGTACAAAGTGAAAACCGAACAAAGTAATACATATCTTATCTGCAAAATGTCCATATTTTTCTTATTGCTACAGCTACAATGGTAAAATTTTCAAGTTCGGGATAATGATGACATTCAGAAAGTCTTGTTTAAGTAGAATACAGGGTATTTTTTTATATTTCACTCAATAGCTAACTAACTAAGTTTAAATAAGCAAAATTGCAGTATTTTTCCTGAATTGCCTGAATCTAACTTCAGAATCTAACTTCTTATCTTGTCAAATTTTTGACGCGTGTTTCGATTATTTTGAATGGAACAGCCTGTATTTTAATTTCTCAATCGGAAATTATTATTTTTTTCTGATTTTAAATGTATGTTATTTTTTTGCTTTTTATTGGTTAATTTTCGCGAAATATAGGGTTTTAGTTTCTTTACAATTTTTTTTGTCCTGTAAAGACCAGTTGAAATCTGTCAAAATTAGTCACGTGACTTTGAATATGTAGTCAAATCGTTAGAAATCTGGTAAACTAAATTAAGATAGTCGCAAAAGTTGAAATTGTAACACATCACTTTGATAATTGAATTTTTGAGCTTGCGACGCTTTAAAGGCCAGTTGATAACTGTCAAAACAGTCACGTGACCGTAAAAAATAGTTTAAACTGTAAAAATTTGCTAAATCAAATTTAGATAATTGTAATAGCTAATATTGTAAAATACACGTCACGTGACGTTGACAATGCAATTTTGAGCTTGCAACACTGTAAAATCCAGTTGACACCCGTCAAAAACTGTCACGTGACTTTCAAAATATAGTTTAAACTTTGAAAAATTGGTACATTAAATTTAGGCAGTTGTAAAAGCTGAAATTGTAGGAACCAGATCACGTGACGTTGATAATGCAATTTTTAGCTTGCAACATTATAAAATCCAGTTGACCCTTGTCAAAGCAGTCACGTGACCATAAAAATAGGTTGTCAAAAAAAAACTGTGAAAATTTGCTAAATCAAGTAGGTTGTTCTTCTATCTTTTCTTTGGTCTTCTTATTGGTCTTTTGCGGTAAAGTTGGTTATCTTTGCAGGTAATCTGTCAGGTGTCATTCTATGAACATGGCACTCTCTTTTCCTCAGACATACTTTTCTTAGGAAAACGTATGGGCTATCACATGTGCCCCATTAGAACGATCTAAAATTACAATTAAAAAAAATTTAAAGCTGTCAAACATTTTGAACAGCCCTCATATTTGTACAGATTATTTTAAAAAACTGAAAAAAAAACTAAATGACCAAATGGTGAACATGCATGCCAATTTTCATTTGAGTAATTTTTTCGTTTAGGAATTGAAAATAAAAAATTGGTTTTAGTAGCTCACCTTTAAGGTGCTCTAATTCCGCTAGAGGGCACTTTTTCAACTACAGTTTATATGACACTTTGGAGTTTGAAGCTTATTCATTGAGAGCTGTCAAAACGTGTAAATATGACATCAAAGTAGTATTAGAATGTTTTTATAATAATTTAACTTTCTAACAATATTTGAAGCTACAAAGTGTTCAAAGAAACAACCAGTAATTTTCAAAATTCAAAATAAACAGTCAAAATAAATTGATAAAGTTTGATCTTCAATCTTGACAATAAAATAATAACTTTTTGCCTGATTTTAATCTTATTATTTTTTCTACCTTGACTACGTTTAATTATTCTACTGTCTTAAAATTATCTCAAATTGCATGAATTACTTGCTATAGATTTGACAAAGCATTGATTATTTAATTGAAGATATGTTTGAAGCCTAAAATGTAATTTTTGCTTCTTCAATTTTTTCTTACAAATTGAATGTTAATACTGTCACTCCTGAATCAAACTTAACCCTAATTCTTCTTTTTCGTTCATCTTTTTCTTCTCTGCATTTACAAACTAAATGTACTTTTCACTCTTGAATTATTCTACAATCAATTTGAACCAACCTGAAGAGAAAATGATGCGTATGGTCAAAAATAGACCCGCTGGATGTTACATTGCTCCCGTATGCTCTGTACATGTTTATGTATTTATTTTTGAATTAATAAACTAATTTTACATAAAATATTTAAAAAAATGGGGTAAAACTTTGTCTTGACCCGCTGAAACAATAATGGTGAAAAAAGTTGGTGCAACTGGGGAAGTCTAGGAGTATATTATATTCGAAGACGAGTTCCACATATTCGATTGGGAATTTATAGCCGCAAGTCCAATGCGGAATCTCAATTTATGACTGCTGTACGTGTATTAAATTCAAATAAATCTGAGTAACGGGGTATTTGAAGTTGGGGGGATATAAAACTGTCTTGGCCTGCACTTTATGGATTTTTAGTGAGCGTAATCATACGAAAAATTAAGAAACTTTTGTAGGAACGCGCAGCGATAAAATCCAATACACCTCCATTATTTTTTAAATTTCACCGAGCAACTTTTTAAAGAACTTTGGGGCGTAATTTTCGCCCTCTTTTTCACGACGAGGTCATTGGAGTGTCTAAAATTCAAATGAGAAGAGCAACAAGGTCTGACGAGGAACTTGACTGGAAAAAAGTCAGTCGACTGTGACGAAGCCGAAAGGTGATTTGCGAAGCTTTCAAGTCGCACAAACAAAATTAACCTTAGACAAAAGCATCTGTAAAACTAAGCGCCCTTTAGGCTGAACTCTTAATGAATTCAAGTATCCCCCAAAATAATTCTCTCAACACCAATTTCCATATCTTTAACATGTAAACTCTCGTCGTAGTGGAGAGGCTAAATTATTTAATCCAAACCTCGCCTTACATTTAAATTTCCGGATTCTCGCAGTGGCTTAAATCTATTCCAAGATTCTATCGGATCCATTAAAAAGTTTAAGAAGTTCCTGGAGAATAGTTTCTGGATTTACGTAGTTCGTGGCGCTGCTCCCGGGTGATTGAATTTCGCCAATGGATTAGTTTATTTGCAAAGTTTTTGCGGCCAAATAAAATTACCTGGATTTAATACCTCCGATAGTGGAATCGCCTTACTACCACTTCTTATTTCTTCCCATCCAGGTTTTATAAGGCAATTTTGGAGTAAATGCACCATAAGCCGGCTCAACTCGAGCCATTAATTCTAAACAATTAAAGCGGAAACACGTAAATATAAGGTCGTTAAATAAATTCCGGCAAGGTGAAATATAAAACAAAACGTAATTAACAAGAACTGGAAAGGTGAATTAAATTAATAAATTACTGCAAATTAACAAGGAACAAAAAGACTATATAGCGTTTAAGACGTGAAGCGCTTTTAATTCCTTTGTAAATTGATCTATTTACGTTTTTAACTCGAATTAAACTTCATCTTAGTGGAGCAGGCTTAAAGTTGTGGTGGATCTTTGACTAAAAGCAAAATGTTTTGTGAAGTTCAAACTATAGACACTTTAATTAATAACTTTAAAGGGTTCTTGAAAACATTCGAATTTTCGTTACGTAAGTTTCAATTAACGTGAGGATTTGTAATACAGAATGTACTCTGTTGTACTTTAAGCCAAGCCACAGTCAGTAGTTAAGCTGAGCTTAAAGTACTACGATAAAAATGGTGGTTAAAGTCTTTTAAATAAACGGTTTGTAAAACATCTAAATGTGAGTGAGTAAACGTCTCGCCAAGAATCTAAAATTATGTAGTAGTGTCTAACATGTTCAAAAATTGGTAAATATGCGGAAAATCAACTAACAATAGAAAGTTTATATTTATGGTAGTTTAGACTATGGCTCTTTTTTATCTGTATTGTAACTGTCAAAAGCAAATTAAACTTGAGCTTGGTTTGTAGACAGCAAACGTCACATTCAAACCATTTGTCTATTAAATGGTCATCTTGTGTGTGTCTAAAGCGTACATAGTGCTAACGGTATCAACTTGACAGAATAAACTATTCGATAACATGTGAGTTTGATAGATGCTATCATATTTGCCAGCATGGACAAAACATTTATTTTATACAAAAATGAATCGTTCTTCAATCATTATTATTTATTGTATTATCATTTCTCTCATAAACATGACGAAATTATAAAAAACGAACCAACAAAACTCTGTTTTTCTCTTTTTTATTATACAGGAAGCTAGCATTTTTTATTTGTATAATTACTAAGGTTTTACCATTTACTGGCGTTTCTTACCTTCTGGAATTGCTCCATCTTCAGTCAGGGGACAAATGTGTGTTGTATGGGGTGCTCACAGTTCATATTACTTTTTTCATTGGTTTCTGAATCTTTTATTGTCTATTTTATAAGTGTACATTATTTTCACATAATTAGTTTAGCTTGATGGTTAACTAGTAAGCACTAAAAACTTCCACCAAAGCATATCTTAGGGACCATATTTTTAAAACTTTGCGGAACTCTTATACGGCTTTAAGAGTTCTTCAATAGGACTTAACAAACCTTATTTTGGAGAAAAAAAATAATGTTCGAAAATGTATAGAAATTTATATATTATAATATTCAAAACAATTCAGTCACAAACGATAATAATTATTAAAGTATTGAGGGAATTTCAAACTCGGTTTGCCTATACTGTCAGGAATGGCAATTTAAACGTTTAATCTAAATCGTTATTTGTTATTTTTAATAATTCAAAAACTGTAAATCTATTTAATCAATATTATTTCTACTTTTTTAAATTTTTGATGTATTTATGTTGAAAGTTAAATTTTTTGATAAATGTTGAGGTTTTAGATTAAAGCCTGAATGAGTTTGTTTAAATCCTTAAATAAGAATATTTAAAAAATAAATAAAAAGTCGGTTTCAATAAACTTATCAGATTTATGTTATCGATTTGGGCTTTAACACCTCAAACCGCTGCTAGATTGCAATTATTATCAAGTCTGTATAAGGAGGGCCACTATGGGGATCTTGAAAACGGTTAGAGATACAAATTTGTTTAAATGGGAAAAAAGTTGCGTAATCATGGCCTTAACAAAGTGACATTCACAAAACTTCGACTTTTCTTTCGGTTTTTGAGATATTTTGAAAAAAGTTATTTTTTTGGTTTTACGTTTTATTTGTTTGTGACACTTCTCCACAACAACTTTTAAAGCTCTTTTAAGTGGCATTATCAGTTTTTCATTCCGACGTTTTGTTTTTGCGAAACCATCATCAGCTTCATTTTTTTAAATACGACCCCTGACGTTTTTATGTGAGATTCTGAAAGCCCTTTTTATTCCGAATTCAATAATGTATGAAACTAAACTTTTTTTATTTTCACTTTTTTTACTTTTGTAATTGAAGAAAACTGTGTTTTTTTCTTATTTTTAAGCATAAATTAATAACAACCATCTAAATAACCTAAAAAATTTATTGGCGTAAGCAATTTTTAATTTAAAAAAATTACAAAAAATAATTTTCAGATCCGTAATAGGTCATTTCTTTATTAAGCTCAAAAAACAGTGTAAAATGCATTTAAACCATAAAGTGTCATAAATTATTATTGAATTTGGAATAAAAATGGCTTTCATAATCTGATATTAAAGACCAATGAGCGCATTTAAAAAAATAAGGTTGATGATGGTTCCACAAAGACGAAACGTCGGAATAAAAAACTGATAATGCCACTTGAAAGAGCTTTACAAGTTGCTGTGGAGAAGTGTCATTAGTTTTGGTCAATATTAACGTCACAAAAAATTAAAATTCAAAAAATTCACTTTTTCAAAATATCTCATAAACCAAAAAATATTATTAAGGCCATGATTACGCAACGTGTCTCCCATTTAACCAAATCTGTATCTCTAACCGTTATCAAGATCCCTATAGTGGTATAATTATATTAAAAAAGATTAGAATTCACAACATGAAACACAATTTTTATCAGATAGTCTCATCACAGTTTTCAAGTTTTATCAGTTTTGCCGGCAACAAGAACTCTATTTCTTTAATTTCGTTCAGGGAGTGTTGAGTTTCAGGTGAAATTGTACTTCTTAAATGAGATTTCTGCGTGTAGAGTATTTTATTAAAATTTAATTTGAAGCATATAGTGCTTAAAGCTTGCATGCACCGAGTAATACATTAGGATTTACTTCCACCACAAAAACTTGCAATCAAAGAAGAAACTACATAAAAAGGAACTGACGTACATACTTAAATAAATGAGAAAAACTGCAATAGAAATTTCAGTTCATTGAGTAAATGCAATACGTTGGTGGTTTTCCTTCTACATACCAGTAATTGTAATATTCGTGTTCCTAATCGCTCTGATTATGGTTTTTAAATATTTACATTTAAATAGAATGAAGGTGAAAATAGTGGCAGTTTCGATTTTCACTTTATTTTAATATTTCAATAATTACCTACTTCAGCACCAAAGTCTGAAAATCACAAAGTCAACTTTAATGTTTAAAAATTGGTTTTCTAGACATTTATAACCTTGCAACAGTAAATTGACTTATTACATTCAAATAGTTAGAGTTTCCTGCTAACCAAATTTAAATATACATCAGGATGTATTGAAAATGGCGCCCAAGTAGTTTTTAATATTGTATCGTGCGAATCAAAATCAAATGAATCAAATCTGTCAGCAGAGGATAGATAAATCACGCACAAACACAAAATACACAATAACAAAATATAACAGATTACAATTTAAAAAAAAAACAACAATGGTGAAACCAAAGCATTAATTATTGTTGCAAATAAAGCCATTGAAGAAACATTGGATGATACAAGCTTAAACAAACTCATGTAGACAATGGCACTAACTGTACAAAATACACTAATTCCTGAAGTCAAAGACAAAAATCCAAGAGTTGCAAAGACGAACCATCATGTAAGGAAAGACTACGAAATCAAATTACATCTTTAAGAAGGGATCTGTCCAGAAGTTTTGTCACATCTATTAAGGGTTAAAAATCAAAAAAAAAAGCTATACCAGAAAAATAATATAAAAAACAAAAAAGACCATATTAAAACTGCTGAACAATTCACAGCAAAAGTGTATAAAATAAAAAGATACACAGAAAGAAGAATATTATCAAAACAAACAGTTTACTGAAACACTGTTATGGGAAAGAAACACGCATTGAGAGAACTATACCTACAAGAGAGAAAATGCAGAAATACTGAAAAAGCATATACGAAAGAGATGTCCAACATAGAAGTACATTTAACTGGATTTAGAGGGAGTATGATAAGTTAATATAAAAAGAATGGAATGGAATGATGTTACAGAGGCGGAAATCAAAATAGCGCTCAACAGTGCTGCCAATTGGAAGGCCCCAAGTCTAGATGATATACCCAACTTCTGCTTGAAATTAGAAGCTATTCACGAATATATAGCTAAAGCCTATAACAAGTTATTTGAAAAATCAGAAAAAATGCCACAAAAGGCAAAACATACTTAATCCCTAAGAGTAAAGAATTTGTAGGAGAAGTGTGTGTCTAAACACATTTTTTTGTATAAAAGTCTCACAAAAGTAAATCTGAAAGACTGTATACCCATCAGCAAAAAGGATGTTCCAAAAACTGCTACGTTAAAGACTACCTTCTGACAAGCAATATGGTTCAGAATGGCTGTGAAAACAGCAAGAAGAGTCTCTCAATTGCATGGATAGATTACAGAAAAACATTTGATAGCATACCACATAGCTGGCTAATAGAAACTATGCATATTTGTAGAGCCTCACTTGTATTGCTCTCATTTGTATCCAAAAGCATGGCCAAGTGGAAAGCCATTATTCATTTGTCAAAGGGAAAAACAAGCTTAACCCTAGATAATGTAAAAATAAAGAATGGAATCTTCCAAGGAGAGTCCTTGTTTCCTTTGCTTTTCTGTATGTCCCTATTCCCGTTGAGTTCAATACTGAAGGATACAAAAACAAGTTACAGATGCAAAAATGAAAATTTGAAAATAAAACATGATGATCTAAAGTTAATAGCTAAAGATGATGAAGAACTAATGGAACAGTTAAGATTAAGCAATTTAGCGACGACATACATATGCAATTGAATGTTGAAAAATGTGCTAAAGTAAGCTTTACTAAAGAAAATCCAAAATTATAAGAAAACATACAACTGTGTGAAGAGACCACCTATAAGTAACCTAAGAATCACTTGAACAACCAGACGTGTGCAAATACCTTAGTATTGAAGCTTCAAACAAAATATTATAGAAGAATAAGAGCCAAAAAAACTAAAAACGGAATTAAATACCAAAAACAAAATGTCTGTTATTACATCACTTGCAGTACCTGTAAATTCAATATAGCTTCGGAATCATAAAATGAACACAAACTTGAGCGGCAGACTACACCATTTACATATGTAATTTAGAAAGCGTTATTTGAATTTTAGAAACCATGTGATGGATTTTAGAAATATCACTTGTATTTCAGAAACGGTATATTCAATTTTAGAATAATAACTTTGATTTTAGAAATTGCAAATTTTATTTTAGAATAGTTTCTTGTATTTCAGAAAAGATCAGTTGGATTTTTGACACGGTTATTTGTAATGTGGAAAATTAAAGTTGTATGTCAGAAATCTTCATACTAACATTTTTGTAGTGAAAGGTAATTGTGCTGTCATTGCTACAGTTATTAAAAGTTTTAGCAAATGAAGATATGTCAATTCGGATGTAATTTTGTATTCATTGACAAAGTTATTCTTGTTGACGCTTTGTAATTGTTACTATAGAACAATTTGCTCTCTGTATATTTTATATAAATTAATAATCCAGATGGGCGGTTTTTTTTCTGTAAGTGATATTAAATTTAAAAAAATGGACTAATAACCAGACAGAAACATAATAAAATTCTGAAATTGAAATAACTTTTTTCAAAATACACATGACAAATTCTGAAATTAAAATAACTATTCTAATATCCAACAGACCTTTTCTGAAATACAAGTGACTAATCTGAAATACAACTCACGCTTTCTGAAATCAAATTTACGATACTGAAATACAATTTTTAAGTCCTGAGATCCAACTTATGTTTTCTAAAATCTAAGTGATATTTTCTACACTACATGTGTAAATGGTGTAGAAAGTTGTTAAATATTCACACCGTACTCCATCCTAGAGGCGATATTGCTCGTTTATTTATACAGACTACAGACCTCGAAAAACAGAAGGAAGAGGATTAATATGTATTGAAACCAGTCATATCATAGCTGTAGAGGGTCTTCACGTGTTAACATTTTAAGCCCACGTTAGATCATGTTGTTTTGGAATTACAGGTGTAAAACTTGACGGCTGTATCTTTAGTACCCTAGGGCTTAAGTAAGTTTACCACCAATTCGGTCTAAAAAGTGTTTAAAATCTAACAAAAAATCATCTTTTTTGAGCATGGTATATAAACAAAGCACAAAAAACAGAGGTGCAAGTCCTAAAAATAACAATACACAAGAAAATCCCAAAGTACCCGAAACAAAGAAGTAAAAGCAATAAAACATGAACTTAAAATGAAACGGATAGAGAAACACATGGAGAAGTGGAAAATAAAGAAATACATAGAATTCAAATGCATGCATTCTTCAAAAATGAAGAATCGTGGAAGTGGCATACAAATGCAAACACGTGAAAGAGAAATGGTGTGAATATACTCCAGATCCCGTTGTCCTCAGAAATTACCATCATATGGATACTTAAGTCCAAATTAACGAAGCTATCATCATTAATAAAAATTGTTGTTAAGAACAATAAACAGACTACTTGCATAATAATAAACGTGCTGAAAAAAGCTCAATTAAAAGGATTTGCAAATAGAGGTACACAGATTGTGGAAGGTGAAGCAATATTAGTAGATCTAAGACTAATATCAGTAGTAATCGTTATGGGGCTAATATTCAATACTACCTGTGAAGTCGTCAAGGACATCACGGGAAACCACAACTTGCAAACAATGCAAAGGGCAGGTTTGTTTTTTATTACTACTTCAAACAGGATAATAATATGTGGAAATAAATAATACTCACGGACATATACTTAACACGAACACAATGATATAATATGGTGTTCCCTTTTTGCAAGAACAAATGTTTCAATTTTCTAGTTTCCTAATGTCTTTGTCCTTCAAGCTCCGCGTCCGGGAATAACGAATTACCTTAGCCAAATCTAATGCTTCCCATTCTGCACATTTCCGCTCGCAAGCCGCTGCAATGTTCTCACCTTTATTAACCCCACAATTTGTTCACGTCAATCCCAAATTTCAGCTACGTCCTGAGGATCCGAGACGAAGGAACGTTGGCTACGTGTTTGCGGCCGAAATTAATGTTCCCGTGTAAAATTTAAGGGCACTCATCACAGACAGAACAAACTTTCCGTGGTTCGTAATAAAAATTCGGTTTTATGTGTGTGTGCGCGCCAAAGAAAAGTTTCCTCTAAACGTTCCAAAGCTAGTGTCGGGATCTAAAAGTTCTTAACGGGCGGAACAAGCTAAACTTCTCAGAAACATTGTCACCGAGACAGCGGTTATGCAACCACCGCCCCTGTTCTGATTAATTGAGAAAGTTTAGAAGCGCATCCAGGACCGCAATTCTCGAAATCCGATGCAGGCTTAAGGTGGAAAAACCTTACAGTTCGGTGTGATGTACTGTCTTGAATATTAACTTCTGATGGCTCAGATAACTCAGAAAAAATTAACTCTAAGTTTAGACATTAAAAAATGTTAAATTTGGTGCTCTTATTGTTTTTACCAGATTAAGATAAGTTCTCCATTAGTGCCCATCATATCAAAAAAATGGGTTTCTCTTTTATAAACATTAGTATTGTTTGAATGATAATATCATACTAAAAACTTAGAACTAACTAGAAGTCATTCCTTTTCAAATATGGCTCCTGGAGCTTTATTGTAAACAAAAACGTGATTTATTTTATATTGTATAAATGATTTATTTTTACTCACGACAACACAATTATTGGCATTTTGTAAGTTTATAAGTACACGATACATAAACTAACATAATTTAATTTTCCCACCCTAGTGCGGGAAAATCAGTTCCTTCCGCGCTAGTTCGGGAAAGTGTATCTTTTGAGACCGAATTTTTTGTGGAAATGTTATCATTCGCGCACCATCGTAGAAAAAAACAATAATCAGATTTTAGTTTAGTTAAGATAACAAAAACTAAGACAAAAGTTAGAAAATATAATGAAATTGGAGAGTATTAAAATTAGGAATACATAGAAGGTATAGTATTAAGGTAATATGTTGACAGGTGTCACGTGACTGTCTAGGTAAATGGTGTTCTCTGACGTGTGACAACTGTCATATATTGTCCAGTGTGCGAAAAAAGATGCAAGAATCACAGTTTAAAACAGTTTTCTTGCAATATTCATTTACATCATCATTACATTTACAGTACACCATTTTGGTCTCCATGATCATTATTTTAACAATTGTCACGTGACTATCTATGTAAATGGTGTTTGAGTTTTATGTGACAGTTGACACAAAAGTCAAACCTGTCTAACTTTGCCGAATGGGTCCATGAAGCTGTAAAAATCACAGGGTATAATAATAGTTAACTTGCAGTATTCGAAACAAGACGTGTTTTTTTATGGGCTCCTGACAATTAGTTTGACAGCTGCTATGTGACTATATGAGGAAATAGTGTTTCGGTATTACGTGACAACTGTCATAAACACCAAAACTGACATCCTTGCCCAGTTTGGGCATGAAAGCTCTTTAAATCACAGTATGAAACAGTTTTCTTGAAGTATTCGACACGAGTCGTGATTTTTAGCTCCTTGACCATTATTTTGACAGGCCGTCTAACTAAATAGTGTAGCAGTATCACGTGATTGCTGTCACAGACGTCAAAGTTTGCTCAACCAAAATATGAAGCTGCAAATATGAACGTTTATGGTAGTACCTACATTTTTTTATACTGTTCGAAACACGACGAGCTTTATAGCTTCTTGATATATAATCTGACAGTTTATAGGTTACTGTCTAGGTAAATAGTGTTCTAGTATCACGTCACAACTGCCAGAAATGTCAGAATTGACAAACTTTAACACAGTTTGGTCATGAAGCTCTAAAATTCACAGTATGGGATAGTTTTCTTGAAGTATTCGTGGTTTCTAGCGTCTCGGTCGTTATTTTGACAGTTGTCACATAAGTGTGAAATTAAATAGTCTACCAGTATCACGTGATTGCTGTCCTAGACGTCAAAGTGTGCTCAACCTCAAAAGTACAATTTGAAACAATTTTCTTGCAGCGATAGACACAAAATGTACTTTAAAGTTTCATGATCTCTAATTTGACAGTTGACATGTAATTGTTTAAGAAAATGGTGTTTTAATACCACGTGACAACTGCCATAAACGGGAAAACTGTCAAACTTTACCAATCGGCTCATGAAGTTGTGAAAATCACAGTGTAGAACAATAGATAACTTGCAATGTTTGAAACAAGACCTGTTATTTTATAGGTTTCTGACAATTAGTTTGACAGCTGTCACGTGGCTCTATAAGAAAATAGTGTTTCGGCATCACGTGACAATAAACATCAAAAGTAACAAACTTTGCTCAGTTTGTGCATGAAAGCTCTTAAAATCAAAGTATGGAACAGTTTTCTTGAAGTATTCGAGACAAGTCGTGGTTTAGAGCTTCTATGTCATTATTTTGACAGTTGTCCTGTGACTGTCTTATTAAATAGATAGTGTACCGGTATCATGTAATTGTTGACACAGACGTCAAAGTTCGTAGGTCACTCTCTACGTAAATAGTATTTTAGTATCACGTGACCAGGAAGGTCAAAACTGACAAACTTTGCGCAGTTTTGGCTCTGCCGTGAAGCTCTAAAAATATTCGAGACAAATCGTGATTTTTAGTTTCTCGGTCGTTATTTTGACAGTTGTCACGTGACTGTATATTTAAATAGCGTACAAGTATCACGTAATTGCAGTTGCAGGCGTCAAATCTTACTCAACCTCAAAAACACAATTTGAAACAATTTTCTTCTTAAAAACAAATTCAATATATACAGATATATTATTAACATTTTTATGTAACGCCTAAATTTTCATTAAAAATATGATGAAACAAATCATTTCAAATTTAATAAATTAGAAAGCATCTGATGATCAGAACAGAAGAACAGAAACAGAAGATGATCTGCAAAGACAATTGCATAAATTCTATCAAATCAGCCGAGAGTTAAACATGAACATCTCTACAGAAAAAACCAAAAGTTTAACATTTGCAAAAGATCCGCTAAGATGCAAACTAGTTGTAGGAAATGATATTATTGAACAAGTCTCACAATTTAAATATCTTGGAATAGAACTCTCAGGCCACCACGATCCGGTAAAAGACTTGAGAAGTCAAGTGAACAAGGCGACGGCTATATCAGGATGTTTAAGGTAAATAGTCTGGTCGAACCAATACATGCGCAAAGACAGTAAAATAAAAATCTATAAAACATGTGTTCGACCAATAATGGCATATGGCATAGAAGTTCGCGAGGAAACAACTAAAACTAAAAGCATGCTCAGGGTGGCAGAAATGAGAAGCTTAAGAACTATACTCGGAAAGACCAGAAGGGACCGAATTAGAAACACGGACGTAAGACAGCAATGCGGAGTACAGGACGTAATTAGATGGGGGAGACAGAGGAAAAGGCAATGGTACGCGCATGTGAAGCGCATGGAGGTGGGCAGATTACCTCGCATAGCCCTCGAAGGAAAACCAGTAGGCAAAAGAATACCAGGAAGACCACCAAAAAGATGGAAAGACAACTGGCATTCCACCTCCCAAGAGCTGATACAGAGGCAACCTTGAAGATAACAGATCGTCAGATCTCAAAAAAGAAGAAGAAGAAGAAAGCATCTGTTGACAATTTGCAAATTCTTGAATATGTATTTATATTCATTCTAGGATAAAACTGCTATTCAAGAATTATTGAATAATTATTCTAGTCTAAAGCCTAGTTTGTAAAAGAAATTATTAGCTGTAACTTTAGTATTAGCAATAAATTTAGCATTAACTTTAAGAAAGAAGGCTGTTTATAAATCTCCTAATTTAACCACACAGTTTTCTGAAAAGTAACCTTGAAAATGAAAAACTTTAATGTTATTTTTTCAATTTTTGCTGCACTAAATCAATAGAAAAAGGATTCTCTTAATTTATGCTTAAAAATTTCGTAAATAAAGAACAAATTCAACAAAATGTTTGTCACGAATACTAAAGTTAAATTTTGTTTTATAAAATCAGACTAGACTACTATTTGATGAAAGTCATTTGACCAACTTAACTGTAACCTAGAATGCTTGACAACAACTTGACAAATAATCCCCTCATAATTTGGTCATAAATTAACGCTTATCTAAAATTACCATCAAAAACAATATCAAGCAATTTAATGTAGTTGCAGTGCAGTAAAACTAACGTTAAAGTTGTAAATAATAAACACGTCGCGTGGCCCCTAAAGCCCATCAAAAAGCGCATTATTACCGCCGCCTGCAAACACATAATGAACACCCCGAATGTCTAATACGTATATATGTATGCAAATAGGAACAACAAGGAAATGTAGTAGCATTGCGAATGCAGCAAGAAATTTCCTAGCACTAGGGATATTACCTATTCAAGATTTTCAGCGTCGCTGAGTTTCATAGTTCAACTAATGCCGACAGTCTGAAGCAAGCCAGCAATCAGACTTTACAAGAAATTACTATAATATTCAATTCTGTTTGTCAGGATAGTTGCCTTGAGTGATTGGCTTCATTCGCAGGCAATTTCTACTCGAATGACTTTCGTGACTCACTGCTTTATTTACTTTCAGGAACAAAGAAGTTTCTTACAATTTTTAGTGGCAACACGTTCAATTAGTCTCGAATGTAGAACAGAAAACATAACGTTGAATTTCCGCCACAAAGGTTCATGTAGGTTCATTACTAATTCCGAACTGCGTGAATCTTTTATAAATCCGGAATGCAGTTCGGACTCTTATTTCGATTGAAATTTCGGATTTTCCAATTGGATGTTTCGAAGCCAATGAGAATTCACCAGTTTATATTTATGTCTCCATGAGGAAGAAAAGCAAAGGCTTAAATGCAATTTTTATCCGTCAATGAAATAGCAAGTACCTTCTTGGAAGTTTGTAGCTCAAATATAGACTCGATATCCCGTAAAGCGGAAAGTTCTGAAAGCTCGTTGATACACTGCCGTGATTGGGGAAATATGCAGATATAAAACAATATTTATGGGGCCCGAGGCTAAAAGTGGGTCAGGAAATAGTCTAATATATTGTGGAGGATGCACAACTACAGTTTGAACGTTTCAACGAAGCTGGAAATCAATTCATTGCTATCTGAGTAAATAAAACCAATATGATGTATGCGATTGTTTTCTGGCTTTGCAAAATGTAATATCGTGGGTTATGTTCTTGTTTTTTTCAAAAATAAGTCTGTTAAAGTTATTAGTTTATCTGTTAGGTAAGTCGTGGGTTTAGGTGTGGCAACAAAAAGGAAAAGCACATGGAAAAGCTTCGAAATGACATTCAAATCAACGTCAATCAACGAGAAGCTTTTAATTCGTGTGTTTGGAAAAACGTGGGCCACTTTGACGAACTAAACTAGCTGTGATGTTTAATGACAGGTATAGTCACCTGACAAGCTTTGAAAGCATAGAAACGAAAGTGTAAAGATATGGGCATCCCACTAAATAACACAACTTTATATACTTTGAGCTTTGTAGACGATCAAGTAATTTTGGCCCAGGACTACGAAGACCTGGAGTACATGACCCGGAAATTAGTTGAAGAATATACCAAATGGGGCCTTGAAGTGAACGTAAATAAAACCGAATATATGTGCATAGGCGGACTACAACAAGACCTTATCCTCTCAAAGATACACAACAGAGAATAAAACCCTGCAACAAATATAAATACCTGGGAGTGTACAGGGTGCTGCATTTTCGATGGTTTTACGGGGTACAGAGAAAACGGTAATAGATAGAAAAAAAGTAGCATACGTGTTCCGATCTCTTTTTCCGAGCTGAGATGACTGGCGAAGAATGGGCTGCGCAAACTTCTTTTGTTTCAAAGATACGGGGGGCTTTTGAAAATTGGTTATTTTGGAACCTCCTCTGTATTTCATTTGCTATTAAAGTTATCAAAAAAGGAAAAACGGTTTCCGGTAGAAGTTTTGACGTAGAATCCAATGGCGTAGTCAGTTTTCTATTAGGTTTAGTTTCTGACATATGACAATAAGTTATATTTTTTTAAACGGAACACCCTATATATTTAGTTCATTAATTCTGTTGATTTTTACTTTTTCAACGGTGTATTAAAACATATAAGTTTGTAAACGTTAATCTTGGTAATTAGAAAAAAAGTGTTTCCTTAACAAAAAAGTGCTAAAAAATATGTATAAAAATACCCACAGTTGAAACAAAATTTGGCTATATTCATATTAACATGTTACATGTCGTTTATAAACAGTTTTTTCAACTTCTACCTTAAAAATAGTAGAAAATAGAAATGGCCACTTTTCTTATTAAAGTGATGGTAGAACTGTTTGTAACTTAGATTTTTAATAAGATTTATTAAAAATATTTAATTTTCTGATGTGTTAGTTTATATGATTTCCGATTTTGTTTGGTATTTCAGATATTGGTCTTTTTTAGCTTAGCAAAGGTCTTTTTTTTAAAATAACAACTTATATGTTGTCATACACCGTTGGAAAGGCAAAAATCAACAGAATTAAATGACGTAAAAATATATAGGATGTTCCATTTAAAAAAATGTAACTTACTGTCATATGTCAGAAACTAAACGGAATAGAAAAAAACTGACTACGCCATTGGATTCTACATGAAAACTACTACCGTGATCCGTTCTTCCTTTTTCGATAACTTTAAGAGCAACTGAAATACAGAAGAGGTTCAAAAATTAACAATTTTCGAAAACCCCCCGTATCTTTGAAACAAAAGAAGTTTGCGCCGCCCACTTTTCGCCAGTCATCTCAGCTCAGAAAAAGAGATCAGAACACGTATGCTACTTTTTCTCTATCTATTACCGTTTTCTCTGTACCCCGTAAAACCATCGAAAATGCAGCACCCTGTACATTACGAACGACGGTACCGCGGATGAAGCAATAAGGGACCGAAACATCCAGAGACGTAGAGCCATCAACCTTCTAAACAGAGTGTACTACGGGACCAAAGCATATCGAAAGCCAATATACGTGGCCCAACTCAAATGGTATGAACACGTCCAGAGGATGGGAGAAGAAAGGCTACCCAAGCAAATCCTTAACTGGACACCACAGGGGAGAAGAAAAAAGCGACCCAGAAAAAGCTGGAGAAAAGGCATCATTACACAAGTTCGAGGAAGAGAAATGGAAGAAAACCTGTGGATGAACAGGTAAAAACAAAGGAAGTACTGCATAACATTTACAAAAAATTATATCATAAACAAGACACGATAATCTCACGACAAAAGACGCGCAAGCAGAATCTTATGCGCAGCCCCCACCACTGCTTTTTTACACTCCTCCCACTTCCTACCAGTATAAATAGACAGGTTACACATGTTCCGCGTTAATTTGCGTTTTGATCGGTTAAGTGGCCGGTGTAAACCTCAAATTCTCCGCTGTTGCTTTTAGGAATACAAAAGCAAAGTGAAATCATTTAGCGTTAGTATTTCGAAGGAGAAAAACAACAAGTTACCGGGTCGCACGTTTGCTTAAGCATTCAGCGTGCGACGCAGACAGACATTTACATGTTTGTATTTTGTTTATCTCGCCAAAGCGAACGTGATGCGGTTGTTTGCTTTACAAATGGCCGCCTTTGACCTGTCGCTTATTCCCCGAACAAACATCGCGATCTGTACGAGGGTGGGTTATAACCATTGGATTCGTAGCCATGTTTATTTTGTGTGTACGACAAGCTCGTTTTGTCTCAATTTACTTCCATCCAAAAATACGCTCATTATAATATAGATAATGTGTCAACACTGTATTATATTTTGGCCTAACTGTCATAAACACCCAATGTAGCTTGAAAATAAAAAAACAATTCTTTGTTTCGACACCCTTCTTTTTCAGCTTGACTTACTCTTTAACTTTTTTCTTCAGTGCCTTTGTGGGAGATCTTCTTTAGTCTAACTGGTTGTAACAAGAACAGCTTCTTCTTCTTCAGGAACTTCTTGGCAGGTTGTTCGTATTTATCGCCTTCGTCAACATTTTCAGGTTCTTGCTTCTTCAATACTTCAAATTCTAGATCAAGTTTTTCTAAAGACTTTACGTTTTTTTCTACGTCTTTAAGTTGCCTGCATTTGGTCTTCTTGATCTTCTCTGCTTCATCAAAATTTCATCTCCAAGGCTGCAGTACTTCACCCATTGGTGGGAAATCTACCCAAACTATTTTGTTCTTGAGACATAATTTTGGTACTACCATATTTAGAGGTTACTTAGCATCAGTTGGTTTTTAGTTCTTTAGGTTTATCTCTGCTAGATCTTGATTAGAATTAGTTTCTCTTTCTTGGGCTTTGCTTTCCTTTTTTTGGTAAGCGTCTACCACTTCTTCTAGTGTCTTCTTCAGATCTTCAAACTCTTTGTCAATCTTCTCCAGTTCTTTAATTCTGGTGACACGCTTTTTATTTTTGTGATTAACTTTTGAGGCGTCAGCAACGTTTCTAGAGCGCACACCATTATCCCTGTAGACTGGTTCCAATTCGGTGATTACTGGTTTTTATTCTTTTTCTCCAAAAGGTAGGAAGTCTAGACTTCTAAGCTTGCTCTTCAATCTTATCTTCGCTAATTCTTCAGGCTCTTTGAGTTTTTTCACCTTTTTCTTAGGTTTTCTTTTAACTTCATCAGTCTTTATATTCAACTATCTACGTATCTACTGTATTTTACAGCTTCTTCTTCAATTTTTCAACCTGAGCTTCCTCAGACTTACAAATTTTCCTTCTTCTTAGTTTTAGGTTTCTTCTCATTTAGTGGAAAATCAATTTATATTTCATGTCGAGTCCCTCAAACGACACAATGCTGTTGTGTTTCATTACGGTTTCTCCTCCAACTTTGAAAACTTCTTCACACTCTTTGTTTTGTGGTTTGAATTACTTCTTTACCTTCTTCAGATGGTTTTGGTTTATGCTTTTTTTCCAATTTGATTTCAGGCACTTCTTACTCTTTTGGCTTCGGAACATCTGGTTGTAGTTTCTGTTAATAGTTTCAGGAACATCCTTCGGTTTCTTCTTTTTGATTTGTTTAGCATTTTCAGTGTCTTAAGGTAATTCGTCTTCTTCCTCAGGCTGAGACAATTCAAATGACTTTAGCTCTGGTGACTCCGTTTCATTGTCGTAAGGTTCAAATGGCGGAACCTTTATATATTTGTCTTCCTTCTTTGGAACTTGAGGGACTTAGGGATTAATGGGTTTTTCTTTAATGAGAATTTCTTCAGGTTTGGCTTTAGGTACTTTCTTCAAAGTTACACCTTCTTCATCTGGTGGTTGTTCAGGTAGTTTGCTCTTACCCAACTTCAGTTCCTTCTCTTCTAGGGGCTTGGCTTTCTTAAACTTCTTGAGTTTTTTATAAAGGTCCTTATCCAGAGTTTCTAGTACTTAATTTTTCCTCCTCTTTTGATCAAGTTTTTCCAAGTCTTTAAGGTCTTTTTTGTTATCTTTTATTCTAATCTTCTTTTTCTTGGGTAACTTGGCTTCCGCTTTCAGATTTCTTGATGCTGGCGCGATTTGCGGGTGGGAATAAAATGTAGACCATTCAGCTCTTCAACCTGAGTATTTTGTCTTTCTTCATTTCAACAGGTGGTATTACTCTTCTGGACTTTTTAGAAGCAACTTCTTTTTCTGAATTTCTTAGATTTTTCTTCTTCTTCAGCAGCCTTTTTTTCTTCAAATGTCTTATTTTTAAAAGGGACCAAATTAAAAAATTATATGTCATATCGAATGAAACTAAAGAAGAACTCTCTCAGAAAAAACATCTGATGAGCATCTCGGCATTGCTCTTGAATAATTATGAGACGTTTCTAAAAAGTATAAATGAAACCGGATTATCGTAAGGAATCCGTATAGTATTTTTAGTGGTAATACCCCAAAAAAGTATCTATTTCTAGGTAAAAGTTTCATTCAAATCAATATTTTTGTCAAATCAGCAAGACTGTGTGTTTCAATGGAATAAAACCTGCAAACAGTTTTACAGTTCATCAATACAGCGTAACAGGGATCCAAGCGCCTAAAAGCACCCTTAAATCCAGTACCTAGTATCCTACATGAAAAACCTTTAATGACTATTGCTTTCGAATTCAATAATCTGTTACGTGCTCCATCTTTAATGGCGTCAAACTTTCACAAAAGTCACTCGGTGAAAGTTAATAATAAGTTAATCCGACAGTAAAGTTTTCTCGAAAAGTATCTTATTAACAACGGGCACCGTTTTGATCGGGAAAAAAACAGTTCTAACTCCGAAATTCAATCAAACTTGGCCTGATAAGTTATTCCGGCAGTGTTACGTATTTTTAATTAAGATTCGACGTTTCTTGATTCCCGCAGATCAAGGTGGGATTTGGGTTACGGGCTAAAAGGAAATGTTAATAATTAGATTCTCGCGTTGGATTACGCAGGTTGATTAAGGCTGATTTGCTGGAATTTGAAGAGTAGGAACGTTTTAAAAGTTTAAGTCAGTCACGGAACGATTAAAAAATAACAAATACCGTTACTTTTAATAATGTATCAGCCTTTTTTTTCAGAGAACTAGTCTGCAGTAGTTAGTTATCTGTTTTTGTCATGGAAAAGATGAAAATGTAACTTTAATTTGTTACAAATTCTGAGCCTAAATTGAGTGTTGGGTGGATCATACAAAATTAACTTAAACCTCTAGATATTACTCGTCTGAGTCACATCCAGAGCTGTCGCAATTACTCAAAAAAGTAATTAAATTACAATTCCAAACTACTCTAAAATTGGTGTTGGTAATTTAATTACCTTTAGTAGTTGAACTACCTTGTCAAAATTAATTCAACTACTCCCGAATCGTTGAACTCTACATCCTTGAAAATAAGTTAAATAATTAATTATTTGCATTTCATTGCCAAATACAACTACATAGTAAAAAATAAAAAAACTTTTCGCTCAAACCGCCAGAGGCTCCCAAAAATGCCCTTAATGTTCCGATAAAATCGAAAAACAGTTAAAATATTGGAATTGCCACAAATCTCTAAATATTACTACTAAAAATCTCCTAAAGGCTGTCAGAAGCAAATACAAGTGTCATGACTATTCTAAAAATTTTTTTAAGTCATATAGTTGTTAACATTTTTCAAATACTGCCAGAAGCCTTCTACAAGTGTCTTCGACAATGAGGATTCTAGAATCATTTTGAGTTTGCCAGTGATTTCTATATACTACTGAAAACCTTCTAAATACCCAAAAATTGTCTTAGAAAAAGTCTTTAAAATGACCAGAATTTTTTAAATACTACTAAAAATCTCTTAAAAACTGCCAGAAGCATCTACCAGTTTCCTAAAGAATTATATTGGTACTGCCTCTGAACAGCTTCCCTGAATACTATTGAAAACCTTCCAAATATTACCAGATGCGTTCTACAAGTATCTTAAATGATTCTAGAATTCTTTTAAGTTCCAGAAATGCACTAAAAACCTACCAAAAATTGCCAGAAATTCTAAAAAACGTTTAGATTTTGGCTTTTAAAACTATTTTATAATTTGCCAGATATTTATAAATACTATTACAAACCTCCCAAAACAACAACAATGTTCCAAGATTTTTTTTGAAATGGCAATAAATCTTGAAAATAATTTTGGAATTGCCATAATTCCTAAATATAACCTAAATCTATAAGGCTCATAAACCATATAAGAATTTTCTTAAATTGCAATATATCTTTAGAATCATTGTAGTTGTTGTTAAAGTGTTCTGTCTTTTAAATTTTTAGTCGTTTCTAGAATCAATTTGGTTAAAATTAAGTTTGATTTGACAATAAACTTGACAACATCGCTCATTGCTATACCAATCCGACGACCGTCGAATCAAGTTAATTTCCTGCAAATAATATTTGTTTCGTTATCAAACATCAGAAACAAGTGTATGTACACGTATACTTTTAATTCAGTTTTCTTATTTAAAAAAGTGTTGAATTACCTACTGGAAGTAACTATTCAATTACTTCCTTCTCCTTACTTTCAACTTTAGTTATGTTTTTTTAAAGTAATTCAATTTTAGTAGTTCAAATAAAAGTAATTGGATTACGTTTTTCAATTAAAGTAATCCAACTAAACATTTTGATGTCGCCACAGGTCAATCACTTTTATAGCAGAAAAATGGTTAATAAAGTATAAATACAGTCTAGCAAAAATGCAATGCTATTGTGTCTATTAAACAACTTGTTTTTGTTTTTAAACCTTACAAACACAAGACATACAAATTTTCTAGCTGCTTTATCAAACCATTTGAAGATATAAAAACATATTATTTAGTTTCTTTTTATCTGTCTGGCTGAAGTTTTTATTTTCGACAAGTGGTCTCCAGTGGACAAATTTCCTTTTTAACAGTGACAATGCTCCAAATTAAAGGCCCCAAAACGAATATTAAGACGCCCCAAGCGATTTCGCATACAAGTCACCGCTTGTATTAAAATTCAAAATGGAATTATGCTAACATGGATATTTTCAAAGGGCAGTCGGACAAGCATATTTAATAAACGAGAACATCACAAAACGGACCGTTTTAAACGTCAAAGTAGTTTACGTATCCTGAATAATATATTTCTACGAATTTACGAAATTAATGTCCAGCTGCGGATTTGGCCCCCTTGCATACCAACCCCACACCCCTCTCCATCATTCCGTAATTTCTGCTCATTTGTTTTATGTTGGTAGTTAGGTGAACTATTACCAAATGTATTATTTAGCATAAGTTGCCACGAATGCAATTTTAGCATTGTTTGTTCTCTATTTACAGAGCTAATTATCTATGTTTTGGGCTCAATCCAGTGGCGTTCCATCTAACCAACATTGCTCTACATGCAGTAGCGTGCCTGCTATTCACCAGAGTTTGTTTGCGTATAGCCGGGCTGAAACCACCGTTTGCCACCCTGGCCGGTTTGATGTTCAGCGTACATCCAATCCACACCGAAGCGGTAAGTAGTTTCATTATTTCACCTTTTGTGCTATCTGACTGACGTGTTTTATTATTGAGTTTGCCCGATAGTCAAGGAATTTCAATAACAATACATAAATATACGCACGCATTTGGAATTTATTCGTTTTCGTCCGTAACTACACGAGAATAGAACAGGGATTTGGGCCAGAAATCAGATTGCCTCGCTTTTATTTTACTTCCACGGTGCACGCAAATGGGAAATCGTGACAGCGAATATATTTAGAGCAAAATATATTTCGTCTATTTGCTCCGGCAGGCTCGATATTCTAGTGGGAATAAAACAAAACAGCTCCCACATACACAATGTCAGATGTTCGGTCTGGTGTGGTATGCGGGAAAGCTCTGGATTCGGCTTTTTTCACCCCATGTGACGTCACTGGGAACAAATGCACCGAAATTGCCCTTGAGAAATTCAATCCAGCGAGGCATGTTAAGTTAAACGGTTGGAAGTGCAAAAGAAAGCACTTTACGTCAGAAATAAATGTTTGAACGTAAAACTGGACTTGTAATTAAATATTGCTCATACTTGAATATACAAAGTGTCCAGCTTAAATGTCAAATGTATGTACAGGGTGATTGGTTACATTTGCTCTTAACCTTATCTCTTAAACTTATTGACTTTTTCAAAAAATGTCAAATAGGATAGTTATAGTTCACGTCATCAAGGTTTTGCAGAATTACCTTTTTAATATACTGGGTGGATCAAAAAATGCTATATGACAGAAAGTTCTCGACAAAACATTTCCGGTATAAATGCTTCAATCTTTCGGTAGCGTTTTGAACAAAATTATTATTCTAGTTACTGAGAGCTTTTACTTCTCGCAATATTATCTAGTTTTGAAAAAATAATTATTTTGAAAAGTGCGGATGTTAGTTATACAACATTAAATATGGAAAATATTGGAAATAATAGTCGGAATCAGAATATCAAATAATACGATGGGGTATTCATTTAAAAAAACAAAACTTTGTGTCTATTTTGTAGCTTTTTTGATCCACCCGGTATATTATAAAGTATATCCTGCAAAACTTTGAGATCGTGGATTATAACTTTCGTATTTGAAAAACAAGAACTTTCATCATCGACTAGGATTACGCAATTCTGCCAGGAAGAAAACTTTAAAACACATGGTACAAGCTGCCACCTAGACGCTTATATACATACCTGGAAGGCTCCAGGAGATCGCCCAGACATCATCATCATCATAATCCGCAATCAGATCGACCTAACCTAACCTAACCTATCCGGGCCCTCAGACCATGTTCTCTTGATGGCGGTAATCAAAATCAAAATGATGACAATCAAAACCCATGTACCACAGCGAAAGATAGATTACAAAAGACTTAAAGATGAAGAAACCAAAAACAAAGTTATCAAAAACTTTAATGAGAAAATACTGACAACCATAGATCGACAGACGGTAGAGGAAGCTAACATTGTTGCCGTATGGGAAGAAATGGAGGCTGCCATGACCAATGTTGCGGAGGCAGAATTAGGACATAAAGAAAAAGCACAAAAACACGATTGTATGACAGATGAGAAACTGGCGCTGTTTGAGGAACGAAGAGGATACAAGAACAAAGGGAATGGTGATAACTACAAAAAAAATCCAGAAAGTCATTAGAACGAAGATAAGAACCGCTAAGAATGAGTGGCTGGAACAACAGTGTGAAGAACTAGAACAACAACAAAGAATACACGATGACTTCAACCTACACAGAAAGATAAAAGAGACGGCAGGAGTATATAGAAAGAGTCCATTCTCTAATGTATAAAACGATCAGAGAAGCGCTCATTAGCGCAGGATGATCAACAGCGTAAAATCATATGGGAAAACTATATTAGCAACCTTTTTCCCCATGAAAGACCTGCTGTTGAAAATGTAGACGACTAAGACCTCTCGGGACCTCCCATCACAAAAGAGGAAATTATAAGAGCGATCAATACATCCAAAGATAGAAAGGCGATTGGCCCAGACCGCTTACCTGTAGAGTTGCTCAAACTATTGGACGACAAAAGCATCACAGTTCTTCAGACGATATTTAATCAAATCTATAACACAGGCGAATATCCCGCCAAATCGTTAACATCAAATGCAACAAAATGTGAGGACCACAGACTAATCAGCCTCATGAGTCACACACTGAAGATATTCCTTAAGATTGTCCACTACAGAATATCAATAAAGTGCGAAAGAAACATCGGATCCACACAATTTGGATTTAGACACGAGAGAAGCATTAGTTGCGACTCAAGTTTCTCATTCAGAACTGCAACGAACAGAGAAAGGACATAATGTGTCATCGATTATGAAAAGGCGTTCGACAGAGTGCAATATCATAAACTGATCCAAATCCTAAACAGATTGGACATAGACCAAAAAGATATCCGCTGCATTCAAAGCCTATACTGGAACCAAATGGCTGAAGTCAGAGTTTGTAACGATCTCATAGAAGCAAGACCAATTTGTAGAGGGGTCAGACAAGGGTGTGTTCTCTCCCCACTTCTCTTAATTTATATTCTGAAGCCCTAGAAGAAGGCAACGTGGGCGTTAAGGTGAATGGTGTATGGGTCAACAATATTCGTTATGCGGACGACACAGTTCTAATTGCAGATAACATGGAGGATTTGCGGGATATGCTTGGGACTGTCGGGGAATGCAGTAAGAACATGGGCCTCAATATCAACACCAAGAAGACTCGAAAACCACAAGAATTTCAAAACTCAAGCCTAACGTATGTGAATCAACCAATAGAGCGAGTAAATAACTTAAAAATCTAGGAACGTGGTTGTGTGAAAACTGGGAATCAGACACAGAAATCAGATGCCGGATTGAAAGAGCCCGCAGTGCGTTCATGAAATTCCAAAAAGTGTTCACCAATATCTCCAATCACCAATACTGATTTCGATTTTGGCTTGAGAATTAGATTTGTCAAATGCTATGTCTGGACAGTGTTGCTTTATGGCATGGATGGATGGACACTGAAGGTGAGCACTATGAACAAGCTGGAACTGAGTGTACTGAGGTACTGGTGTACTCAGGATTCCGTCGACTGCAAGAAGAACCAAAACGAGGTCTTGAGAAAAATCAATAAAGACCGCGAACTGTTCCAATTCCTGCAATTGATAATTGAGGGGAAGATTGAGGAAACGAGAGGAATCGACAGGAAAAAGATGTCATGGCTCCGCAACGTTAGGCAGTGTACAGGACTGAGGACAATGCAAGAACTAAGGCATACCTTACGTAATACGGAAGAGTAGACAAATGTGATCGCAAACATCCATTAATGGACACGCAGCATAAGAAGAAGAAGATATTACTGTTGATATTATTTTGCTGCGCGTTTTTTTCTTACATGCCGTATAGAAAATGTCTTAATTTTTAAGTGACCAAATGAACAGATACAAAAACACTTAACCAAAGTATCACGAATATTGTTAAAGTAGACTTCTTATAAAACTACAAAAGTAACAAATAATGAACTTTAAATTTGTGATAGTTAAATAATTCCATCGAACTCCCAGACTATAGCATCAACTTTTAGATTAAATCAGTAATTAGATTTCACAGTTCCGAGATACTCTCAGATAATTCCGAGTAGCTGTTAATCTCCAAATAAACTCGTCTTTTAGATAGTTACGACCAAAATCTTCTTTGTCTACACTTGGCAAGCATTTCGGGGTGTCGTTCTTTTTCATTCCATTCATCCGAAAGTTTACGGACCTTTCGTAACAAAAGCCCAGGACATAACCGCATTAAGTCACTACATTTAATCAAATCTATCCGAAATGGTTCCGTAATCCTATAAAGCGTTACCAAGTTCCGGAATAGCATTATCCAGCTGCAGATCCAAGCTGGAAAGCAGTAGCGCGTACACGGGTAAGGTGATAAGCCTAATTACATGTGACTGAATTTGGCGGTGCCCAATTAATTATTGCATTTAGATAAGCTTCAATACCGCTTTAAGTTATGGGCACTTTATTAGGAACAAGGATGTGTTCTGTCAGAAGTAATTTTTTTCTAAGAGAACACTATCAAACGTATGCTTCATAGTATATTACGCAATTAGTGCTGTAAGAAGCATTTTACGCACGAATTGATGCTTTAAAGCAGATCTGACGTGTGTGTACTTTACCTACGATAAACTGTAAAGTCCTGTTTTTACAACATACATATAATTAAGAGTAATTTTTTTTTCATCCAAAAAAAGACAATTTTTAACGTATTAACATAATTTTTGTACTAATTATAGGTTTTCATTTTTCACAAAAAAATATATCTTTTCTTGCTTTTTTTACATTACTGCTATTAAACTCCTCAGTTCAGTTCATTAATGTGTTTGCTATTGCAGATGATATTCTAGACAACCTGGTAATTATTTCAAACTGTATGCATTTCGAGATGATCAGCATCTAATATACCCTGATAAAGTAACATGTTTCTTTACAACACTGTGCTTAAAGAGGGTCATTATTTAACGACAAACTATGCGTAGTTTTTACACTGACGTCGTAGGTAATAATATATTACCTAACTAGTGTTGTAAGAAGCATTTTACGCACGATATGGAAAAAGTTTGTAGAGTATGTAATTCCATGAGATACTATACTTTACCTACGACCAAGTGTAAAGTCATGCTTTCACAACTTATATAATTTAGAATATTATGTTTGCTATTGCAGATGGTATTCTAGACGAAACGAAATTTATGCTTAAAACTTTAAAACTGTATAAACAATGCGATGATCTCTATCTAGTATACTTTGATAAAGCAATAATTGAAAATAAAATCAATTTTCTAGTTAGTTTTTGGCCGATTTTAAAACGTTTTTTTACAGCTTTATAATATATATCCAATAGAAAACAACAACTGTACGTAAAGAAGGTCATTACGTAATAGGAATCTATGCGTAATTAGCTATTTACACTGAGGTAGTAGGTAAAAGTATTTATGAGTGACTCTACTTAGTTAAAACTTACATATCTACGGCAAATGCATTAGCCGGGCTTATTTACTAGACAATCTAAAATGTAAATGGATGCAATCAGGAAGGAAACTCCACTAGAACAATTTAATGGCGAAAAGCCCAGGAGTAAGTCTTGAAAGCTTTTCTAGGTTTTAATTGGCGAGCTTCCAAACGGCTGAAAGGTTAATGAGATTCCGAAATAGTTTAGATTGAAGCTATATTCAAAGATGTGTTATTCAATTTGCTATTAAGCCCTTTGAAAGCCCTTGAAATTGGTGATTTTTTGGTAAAATTGATGGTGTGATCAGCAACTTGTCACTTTAAGTTTAAGTTAAAAATTACAGTCACGACGAGACGATTTCTCATTATCCGCGATTTGGTTTGTCTACATTCAGTTTCAAATTATGACACCAAGTAATAAAAAGTGGTAAAAATACTTTGCTTCATATTTAAATATTAATATGTTTTCAAAAATGTGTAATATTTAAAAGTTGATATTCAGCAAATTAAGTGTATGGTTGTATTGAACTTATGATGAGTTTGGGTTTGCCAAATATGCAAACATATAATTTATGTAAAAATCAAACAAAAACATGATGACGTAGCAATGAAATAGGTAACAGTTTTGAATATAATAAATGTGTCATTAAACGTCAAACGTCGTTTTGTTTGATTATACTCTATTTGGGTTGTGTTTGGTCCCATGGACAAAAAGTTTTGTCCCGGGTTCCTTCGGTCCCAAATAGTCGGAAACGGTCATTGGGAGATTTCAGAAAAAATTGGCATAAGCTCAGGGAAATCGCATTTTTTGCCAAAATTTGGTTTATATTGTGGGTGGGAAAATTTCCCATGTTTTTGTCAAGGTGAGGTTTTAGGATGGTCAGGAGACCTCAAATAATGCCAATTTTTACCAATTTTAAGCGTTTTTTGAGATTCTTTAAAGATTACAAATTTTTTGACCGGACCTGGCCAAAAGGGCGTAGGAAAGATTATGCTAAACAGAAAAATATTAGCAGATACCAATGGACTTGGCTAGAATATCAAAAACTATCGTAAATTTAGCTAAGAACATAGACTTTTACGATTTTTACCAATTTTGAGTGATGATTTTGAATTGAACCAATTTTTGATCTTTTTTGAGCGGCTGTTTCTTCAAATTGATTCACTCGACTTTGATCGTCAAACTGGCGAAAACGTCTAGAGATATTGACCACAAGACTCGATTAAGGTTTTTGTGAAATCCTAAAAATATTTTTGCGAGAAATGGCCTTAACCGAATTCACTTTTTGACTACACCTCAGTCACACCCTGTATACTCGGATTCGTGCAAACTTTCAAAAAGATCATTTAGGTCATCAGAAAAAAAAGAAAATACCTTTTTGAGAAAACAGCCGCTCAAAAAGGACCAAACATGTAGCTTTCTTTTTCTTTTTGAGGATTAGTTTATTATTTATATCAAGAAAAGAAGAAATAGGAAATAAAAAAAGAAATTGTCACACAAAACCACTAGTATCACATTTCCAGGCAATACAGGGTGGTCCATGTCAATAATTTACCACTTGATAGTCCATCAAAAGATAAGATGACATGCATTATGTAATTTTCCTGAAAAGCGCAAAAAATTGAAGAAGATACAGTCCTCCAAATTTCATTCTGAATTGTCTGAAACTGCATTTCAAGCACTAAAAACAGTCCGGAAATCAAGACAAAAATTGTTGCGCATAATACTAATTTTTTACTACTAAAAATAGTCTAAAAGTACTTTTAAGGCTAGAAATTACTTTACTAAGACTGAAGAAAGTCCAAAACTGTATTTTCAAGACTTTAGTTGGTGTACAACTCCATTTTCCTGACTGAATTAAGTCTAGAATTCAATTAAATACTCGAAACAGTCCAAATTTAATTTTCGGACTAATTCATTTCTAAAAATTAGCTTCCAAGACTAATATCGTAGCATTTAGTGCCAAACTTTTTTACTTTCATTATTAAAGAGTCTGAAACTTGACTTTTAGTATTATAGATAGTCTTAAACAAGATTTTTCAGTTTTAAAAGCACTAAAAACAGTCTAAATTTCCTAGAAACGTTCCAGTTTTTTGCACCGATGAGTGTAGAGGTCAATTTAATAGTGAAGAAGCTTGAAATTATATTTTCAAGACTATAGACAGGGTAGAAACTTGCTTTCAGTCCTGATAAGTCAAAAACTTTGTGAAGATAGTCTTGAATCTCGATTTTTTAAACTAAAAACCGCCTTAGCGCACTAAAACTAGACTAGATTTTTAATAAATGCTCGAATTTTTAGCACTGAGTTGTCTACAAGTCAATTTAATAGTGAAAAGGCTTGAAATTACATTTATAAGCCTATGGAAAATGTAAAAATTGTTTTATAAGTCTGCAATGTCATAAACTTGGTGAAGATGGTCTTGAAGCCAACTCGTATGAACTTAAAGACTAAAATATTGAAGTTTGTCTTCAAATTATGAGAACTTATTTCAAATGTAAATTTTAAGCTTCTGTTGTCACTTTCTATTGGTTCAGTTACTTTTTAGTGTCCAAGTGAATTTTCAAGGTTTAAATGTGTGAATTTGTAGTCAAAATTTCTAGAAAAAGTAGTTTTTCATGTCTACAAGTTAATTTTCAATACTGATGGTCTTTTAATTTGTCCGGAAACTATGAAACTGGTTACAAAGACAATTTTTAAGCTTCTCAAGTCAATTTTTATTGTTTCAAAGTAGATTTATTGATTTCTAAGTCCATTTTCAACACTAAAGTTCTCCAATGTGTGCGGAAACTATGAAAACTGGCTACAACAACATTTTTTAAGCTTCTTAAGTCAATTTATACTTGTTACAAACTTGCTCAAAATTACCCCAACGATCTGACAGTTATAACAAAAAACCGATTTAAAAGATTGACATTTAAAACTGGACCATCCTGTATATTAATTGTAGCAGTTAAAAATATTGCCAAAAGTTCTTATTTAATTTTTATTTTTTTATGACTTAAATTGAAAATTTGCAGTTTCTTTGTATTTCATTTTTTATTTCTTCTTTTCTTGATATAAAGATGTCAGATACTTTTGATTTTACCGGAAGGTGTCAACAGCGAAAGAGACAGTTAACAAAAAAGCTTTTATGTGAAACTAAAATAAGTAATTTTTTCAACTAAAGTAAGTTTTAAATTGAGACGTGCACGACAACGTTTGCGATCTTCCATCAAATAATATCCCCTTCATTACGCAAACAAAAGTGAATTTAATAATCCTGAAATTCCTTAGAAATAATACTCCCCCCCCTCACTAAGAAAATTGTTTTATATTGTGACGTGAAGCGTATTTTGATATACGTATATTAAATTCTTAGTTGTTGCCGAAGTATGTGGGGAATGCTCCTGTTCTGGGATTTGCGTTGAGAGCTATTACGTCATCTAATTACTTTCTCTGTTTTTGGCAAATACGTGGGTGGTACGTTGATTCTTACCAACTTTGGAGTTGATGAGCCGCAAAGTTTGAAAAACGTTCCCAAAATACGTCATGTATCAGAATGCCGCTAGTAAATACCATGAAACCCGCGAACACACATTATTACTGAAATTTATTACGTGTAAAAGACCAAACTTTCAACTATTTAAACTGAATTCCGCTGTAGACAATGAGCTCGGGTTTTCATTGTTCATTTCCTAGATTTGGTCATAAACTGATTATAGAACTGCTGCGTTTAAACGAGCCCTAAAATTTCTCAACACGTAATCAAATCTATTACGTGCAAACTGAGAAAGTTATGAAACTTTTCCTTCTAAGTGAATTAAGTGGATTACTTTAAGCGATTTGAATATTAATGGAATCTTTGTACGGGTAAACATTACCCACCTCAAAACGATAACGTACACTTTATTTGCTTTGTTAAGTCGGTTATCAGAGAACCAACTCTCTCATAACAAATTGCCCGCCGGCATTTCGTTTTGCTGGCCCGAGATGCATTGCATCATCCCGAACAAGGCCCCGGCTCAAGGCTTAATCCGATTAAGTCAACTTAGTTTACAAAGTACCGGTGTGAACTGAAGTTTATTAGTAGTTTAAACTTTGGCGTTTCACGCACAGGAAGTCGCCATTTTAATAAGCATCAAGGCTCCGGAAAGCCGACTTTAATAATTGCTTCTACCCGGAATTCAAATTGTTGCACAAATAGTTTTAGGCAAACCTACAATACCCAGGAAGCTTACTAGTTTCATAATGTAGGAATGTACGATACACATTATTTAATAAATTGGTTAGGATTTTTATTTTTTATATACTATCTTCAGTGTCGGATTTAGGGGGGTGCTAGTAGTACTAAAAGTGGTAAAGCCGAGTTTAACAACACGTAAATGCAAAAAATATAAACTTTTTGCACGGTTTTCTGAAATAGTTATTTTCCTAACAAGTGCGGAAAGTGATCGCACGAATCTCAGTCGAGTTTGGGAAAGGCACTTTCCGCACGTGATATGAACATATTTTTTTCTTCCAGCTTTTCCAATAATTATTGAAAAAAAAACAATAATTGAAAATACATGATAAGTGAAAACTGAAAATAAATTTTTAATAATAGAGAATTTAACAAGATTGTTCATTTAATCATAGGTATCCATATTATGTATGTAACTAAAATATAACAGCACATTAAAAATATTAAGTACAAAAATAAAACTTGATTACCATAAATGGGTTATTGATGTGATGAATTACCTTTAAACGTGTTACTAATATTAATAATTAATAAACAATTATTATATGGTATAATAATTTTTTCAACTCGGGTGCGGTAAAGTGCACTTTCCGCACTCATTTGAGTGCGGGAAGAAGTATTTTTTCACACTAGTGCGGTAATAGTATATTTTATATTAAGAGCGGAAAGTACATATTTGCCGCTTGAGGCGAAGCCGAACGCTGCAATCATGTGAAGCGTTGTTATGAAAACGCCGAAAAAGTTGGTGAGTAGATTGTTAGTAGAAAGCGAAAACGCTCTAGAGCAGAAAACGATTCACTTTATGCTCTCGCGCGGCAAATAACCACTTTCTGCTTTTAAATGGAAGCGTACATGAGGTACTTTCAAAGTCGAAAAAGGTACTTTTCTGCAATGAAAGATTAATTTACAATAAATGAATAATAAACCTGCAATTTTGAAGTTTATATGTGTAGAGCAAAAATACCAATCTTTACCAACCTGTTTATGAAATGTTTAAGCGAAGAAAAAATGAGTGCGGAAAAGTAACTTTACCGCATTAGTGTGGATAAGTTACTTTTCCAGCACTTATTTTATTTTTCAAAAAAAAAACATTTAAATCAAAAAACCATAACTGTATATTTGATTTCTCAATTAAAAATACACTTTTAATCAATCATCTTTCATTTTAGTAATTTTACTATACATTTTCGTTCAATGAAAAAATGATACTCGTAGGAAAAATTTTGTACCTAACACATGTGGAAAGCGTCTTTTCCGCCCTATAACTACAATTACAGTCTTGTGCGGGAAAATACCACTTTTCGCACTTGTTAGGTAAATAACTATTAAAATGTATACATAAATTAACATAATTTAATTTTTCTACCCTAGTGCGGAAATATTATCCTTTGCGCACGCTTGTAGAAAAATAATAATCTCATTAAGCCTCTTCAGGATGTAGAAATATTGAAATAATACGAGAAAAACAAGAAACGTCACATCTTAACTAGATTACATTGAAAGTGAACATAAAACAACTTATTTTTCTGTCAAAATGATGTTAAAAAAAGCAGTTTGATGCATCCTGTCACTTTTTGCTTTATAACTCCTTAGGGAAGCCCTTAACGGCAAAAACACTTTAATACAGTCTTGTAGAAGATGCAATTTCCTAACAACTTTTTTTAGTTACATTTTTTTGTATCTCTTCAAATAACGGAATTATGCTCAGTCGAAACGGGGTTAGTTTAAAAACGTGTGGCCGTTGTAAATGTTAAAATATTATTTGAAAGCCAGTGTTTGAATGACCGTTTTTCAGTTGAAACTGATATTTTCAAAGTCACGTGACTATTTTCAATCATCAAATTTAATTTTAAAAGTCACGTGACACTTTTTTTAAACGTCAAAACGGATCCTAAATATTACGTGACTGTTTAAATGTCAAAATATTATTTGAAAGGTCACGTGATCGTTTTTCCTTTTAAACTGATATTTTTAAAATCACGTTTTTTACAATGAAAATGTTCGTTCACATCACGATTTTCAATCACCAAATTTATTTTTAAAAGTCTAGTTTTTTTTAGTCTAAAAACGGAATCCTAAAAGTCACCTGACTGTTTTCAATGGCGAAATCAGATTTGAAAGGTCACATCTTAAAAATGGATTTCATAATGTCATGTGAGAGTTTAAATGTAAAAATGTTATTTGGACCGTCACGTGACTATTTTTCAGTTTACACTGACATTTTTAAAGTTACGTAACTCTTTTTTAACATCAAAACAGAATCCTAAAGGTCACGTGTGATCGTTTTTTTTTTATTTTAAACTGATACACTGAATCACGTGACTATTTTTAAGGTTAAAATGTCACATACCAGTTTTTACGTTTAGACTGATATTTTTAAAATCACGTGACTCTTGTTAAGGTAAAAATGATGGCGTAACCATTTTCTATCATCAAAATTAATTTTAAAGTTTACATGACTTTTTTTACGTCAAAACGGATCCTGAATCACGTGACTTTTAAAATTGAAAAAGAAATTTATAATGTCACGTGACAGTTCCAAATGTCAAAATGTTATTTGAAGAGATAGAGAGATACCATGAAGCTTAAACTGCTGTAAAAGACATCTTGAGAATGCTTCAATATTTCACTTAGTCCAGATCTTCAAAATCTGATCCTCAATACACACTCGCACAGATGTCATTGTGCTTCAATTTTACTTTAAATTAGTCACTGTCACAATAGGTTTTGCCATAAGAACTAACAGTAATATGTAGCAAAAATTATTAATTAAAATAATATGATATAAAAAGAAGATGTACATATTTTATTTTCTACGTTTTAATTCGCACTTTTAATTAGTTAATATGTACAGGGTGCTGCATTTTCGATAGTTTTACGGGGTACAGAGAAAACGGTAATAGATAGAAAAAAAGTAGCATACGTGTTCCGATCTCATTTTCTGAGCTGAGATGACTGGCGAAGAGTGGGCTCCGCAAACTTCTTTTGTTTCAAAGATACGGGGGGTTTTTGAAAATTGGTCATTTTGGAACATCCTCTGTATTTCATTTGCTATTAAAGTTATCAAAAAAGGAAAAACGGTTTCCGGTAGAAGTTTTGACGTAGAATCCAATGGCGTAGTCAGTTTTTTTCTATTACGTTTAGTTTCTGACATATGACACTAAGTTATATTTTTTTAAATGGAACACCCTATATATTTTTAGGTCATTTAATTCTGTTGATTTTTACTATTTCAACGGTGTATTAAAATATATAAGTTTGTAAACGTTAATCTTCGTAATTAGAAAAAAAGCGTTTCCTTAATAAAAAAGTGCTAAATAATATGTATAAAAATACCCACAGTCGAAACCAAATTTGGCTATATTCATATTAACATGTTTCATGTCGTTTATAAACAGTTTTTTTAACTTCTACCTTAAAAATAGAAGAAAATAGAAATGGCCACTTTTCTTATTAAAGTGACGGTAGAACTGTTTGTAACTTAGATTTTTAATAAGATTTATTAAAAATATTTAATTTTCTGATGTGTTAGTTTATATGATTTCCGATTTTGTTTGGTATTTTAGATATTGGCCTTTTTTTTAGCTTAGCAAAGGTCCTTTTTTTAAAATAACAGGATTAACCTCTACAAACTTATATGTTGTAATACACCGTTGAAAAGGGAAAAATAAACAGAATTAAATGAACTAAAAATATATAGGGTGTTCCATTTAAAAAAATATAACTTAGTGTCATATGTCAGAAACTAAACGTAATAGAAAAAAACTGACTACGCCATTGGATTCTACGTCAAAACTTCTACCGGAAACCGTTTTTCCTTTTTTGATAACTTTAATAGCAAATGAAATACAGAGGATGTTCCAAAATGACCAATTTTCAAAAACCCCCCGTATCTTTGAAACAAAAGAAGTTTGCGCAGCCCACTCTTCGCCAGTCATCTCAGCTCAGAAAATGAGATCGGAACACGTATGCTACTTTTTTTCTATCTATTACCGTTTTCTCTGTACCCCGTAAAACCATCGAAAATGCAGCACCCTGTACTCGTATAACAGAATTATGTACGAGTCCCATAAAAAAAACAAAAACTGTAACATTTTTGAAAAATTGATTATGTATAATTAATTTTAAAACAACAGTGCCCACTGAAAAATACGACTAGACATAATTAATACACAACTAAATAACCTGCCATATAAAAGGGTTTTAATTAAGCGCAAACCTAATCATTTAACTAAATGAGTTATGTGCTATATACGGGATAAAACTGTCCGTTACCCGTCATCCTAGAAGTTATAAACGTGGTTTAATTTATGTGGGATAGAAAGGACAGAAGCTTAAAACTATTAGCGAGTCGCTCTTCATGCAAGGAAGTTCTTTGGAAACTACCTTCCGTAAATCAAATTAAGCCCTTTAGGCTCGGGATACAGCTTCACGTATATTAGGTGTAAACTAACCTTTACAAATAACAGCTCATACAAACTGCAGACCCATAAAAAAATATTTGGTTATCCAAATAATTATCTTGTTCAGTTTTCAGTTCAAATCCTGTTTGTTTAATTTCTCGTTATTTTAAACACTCTCCCATAATTATCACTGCCGTTTAAAGTGCCACTTTTTGCCTTTTTGTTGTGTTTAATTGGAGATTAACTTTGCCTTCCAAAGAAAGGCTGAGTCGGAACAAAACAATAGAAATTAAGCCAACTAACCCAATCCCAATTTTCGCACTAGAAAAGTGGCGCAAATAATTAAACACCCCGCCTGAACAAAAACTAGCTCGGGCTTACTTTAGAATGGCATTAAATTTTGATTAGCGAAGAAATAAACAGGAGATTTATTTTTGCCGGATTTGTACGCTTGTTTGGCTTCGTCAGGTCGCTTTCCAAAAAGATTTATTTACTGGCTGTGCAGGAAATAGGAAAATACCGAACTTTGCAGGCAAACTGGAATTATCCATCAAGCGAACAACGGCGCAATGCGTCAAACGAATTAAACTTACTTCTTAGCATTTATCGTCGTAATTTCTGTTCAATTGAAATGAATCCCCATTTATGTACATATTTCGTATGTGATTTAATGCGGCGAGTACCGAACGCAGACTGATTGAAAACGCAATTAGCTTTATTGGGGCAACGACAGATCCGAAATGTTACCGTTATCACGTTAATGAATTCCAGATAACGCCTGAATTACATCGAAACAAAATGTAATCATGTACCTCTCTAACGAGGGAACCCGATTATTGTTTGACTTGTCCCCAAACAGGACAAAGTAATATCAAACTCTAGTCCCGAAAATCTGGAACTCATTACCAGGGACAGTTTGGGATTTGGTTTATAGGTCAGCGTCGTAAATTACTTATGCAGAAAGTAAGATCGATATTTGCGACACACTTTTTCCCTCCAAACTCGATTACTTCAAAATATATAATACACTTTTCCAGTTGCTATACCGGTAAATCGAATAAGGCCCCATGCATTCTGGAGGGATTGTGTTTTCTCTTGACAATGCCCTCCAGAAACGTGTTGTCGAAATCAAATCGTGACGGTGCAGTTTTATTTAGCCGGCATATATGCAAATCGGAATTCGTGACTTTGAATATGTAACGAATTCGTTATCTCAAACATATATTACGACTTATTTGCTCAGGCTGAGCTAATGTTCGGTTAGATTTCGAGTGATACTTTTTCAAATATGTCAGGCATATTTATATAAGCACGGAAACGTCTTTCGGATATTCGTAATATGCTTGTGGGTTTGGAAAATAAATTTTCTTAAATTTCAGATCTTTTTGGGTTAATCTTCTTACCCAAATACATTTAATTTTAAAGCCAAATATACGAGTAACTACAGAAGAAATTGTAAGTCTCGCTTTTTACAATTGAATGTTTAATTTTGGGTTGTTGTTGTTTGAGTCTTGTAATGAGTTGATAAATCACTAAAAAATCAATTAATCATATCCACAGGGTGTCTTTTAAAGGTCTGGACAGTGTTCTACCACAGGCAGCTGGCATCTAATTGATAAGATAGAAACGACAAGAAACTGACGGTCAAATGGCATTGGTTTTTAAAGTTTTCTGGATTTACAGCTTTATGGAGAGGATTTTGACGGTTATCATATTTGAAAATGGACTAAAATTAAGTCAAAAACAGACAGAGATCAAATGTTATAGATGCCAAAAATGCATTGATAAAGGGATAAATTACATTCACCCTTTTCCAAAGTCAAACTGATATCGTTACTTTTTTGTCATATTTAAAAATAAACTAAAATGAAGTCAGAAACACACAACCAAACGTTATAAATGGGAAAAATACACTGATGAAGCTATAAATGCATTCAACTAAAGTCAAACAGATTTTATTACTTTTCAAGAAAGTTTCTTTGTTTTGTACCTCCATGGGATAGAATTTCACAATTTATGGGTTCAGAACAGAACAAAAGACAGAGCTGTAAGATGGATATTTTAAATTTGACAAATAAAGAAGAAACCGTTTGCAAATGTTACATTCAAAACGTTTATATTTCTATTAACTGTTACGTCACTCTTTTTGAATTTGATTTTTGCTATAATACAGGGTTTTTCAATGAAAAGTAGCCACTCTGAATATCTTCCAAAATAATTTCTCTGTTAAAAAATGCTTGAAGAAGCATTCAAGACACGTCAACAAAGATTGCAAGGGGGACATCTTTTTACGTAGGATTTGAATTTCTGCCATCAGCCCCTTTGCCGCCATAGCCACCCCCACTAACTAACTAAGTTTTCAAATGGCACCATACCCTGTGTGGCACATCGTTGGAAAGGGTATTTCATAAGGAATTAATTGCACTATTTTATTTGTACATTTGCTTTGAATTGAGACCAAAAAAATACGTTTTGTGTTTATTTTTTGTTAACTTTGTTGTTAGTGGCTACTTTTCATTGAAAAACCCTGTATATTGGTAGTGTCCGCGGGTGGACTGAACTAGTGAGTAAAACTGGGTGTTAATATCTATTCAAAACTAGTGAATAATAAGCATATTATTAAACCAGTCATGGAAAAATTGTATTTATTTATCGAAACTCTTCCGCAAACTTTAAATTCGTTATTATACACAATTAACTGGTAAAGATCGTAAACTTACGGGATTTTAACTGTCACCAGGCCCTAGATTCTTGAATCGAGGGAAGGGAGTTATCTAGAGAAAGGACCACATAATTTGACAGAAACCTGCTTTTGCCAACCAGTTCTGTCACATTCTATCAACACTGTTCTTGCATCGAGCTGTTCGCAGGTGATACAAAGATTTACATATCTGGGAGTAACTTGAATCTTATGCAGACGAACGTAAACAACGATTTGGAAAACATATTTAGATCGCTATGTAAAAATAAGCTTAGTGTCAATCCACTCAAGTCAAAGTTTTGTCTGTTTGGGAGAAAAAGTAGGTTGAGAAACGTCTCTGGAGCAGCTCGATGTAATTATGAATGGCACCAGGATTAAGTGCGAAAGTCAAATAAAGTATCTGGGCGTAATTTTTGATTCCGAACTGAAGTTTTATGCCCACGCTGATTATGTAACTCAAAAATTTTCAAAGAAGGTGGGCTACATTTCGAGAGTAGGAAGACAATTGTCTATGGAGACCAGACTGTTATTGTATAACTGTATTGCGGCCTCTCATCTGAACGAAGGAAGGGATTTATCAAGAGAAAGACCTGTAGAATGTGAAAGGAACCTGCCATTGTCAGTTTCTTCTGTCACATTCTATCAACACTTCTCTTGAGAGTTTCGTTCCCTGCTTTCAAGAATAGGCCCCCTGCTCTTTTGTACGGTCTACCTGGTTTTAAGATAGATCAGATCCAGATTGTGCAAAATCGAGCAATGAGGTGCATATTGCGATGCAACAGGTATACTCCCATCGTAACAATGTCCACGATTTTAAGCATGTTACCTGTCCAGAAAATGATTGTTTGCCGTTCACGTGTTTGTGTTTAAATTAAAAAATGGACTGTTATAGTCTATACGAAGTCAGTTGGGACAGGTCAAAATACGGGGTTCGATCAACACACCACATAAAAGCATAGGAAAAAACGAGCAAATTTCTATGTGATTGTCCCCCCTAGAAATTTGCAGCGAGTCAACGTGGACTTGATGTGTGAGTGTCACCAATAATTCTGAGTATATAACCACCGTAAAGCTGTTTGATTGGTTGCACCACAGTTTCTATTGGCCAGCATTTTAAAATCTATTTTTAGTTTTTCCAGATGCTTGTTAGACCCACATTAGCTTCCGTACTTGTGGAAAAGGCAGTGCAGTCCGGTATTTAGAGTTTTCATTCGTAGCATATTAAAATATTAATAATATTGTTCAGTGTGTGTTTACATATTTAATACAGTTTTTGGGGGTTTAAGTTACATTGTTTATTAACAATGATACCTTTTTCTTACTTGTTTTATTGATCAGTTTATGCAAAAAGCGCCTTAATAAATTTTTAAAACGCCGCCCATGTTTAACAAAGACGCCTACGATTATTCCACCAGAATTGTTTTTTGAGTAGTTTCAACTGACTTCGTATATACCTTACCACCCTATATATGCAAGCGGATCAAGTTTTTTAACGAAGTCCACAGTTACAGCACGAGAAATTGTTCTGATTTTGTTTTGAGTGGAAATTGTACAAGAACATATACAGTGCGTTTTTTTTAACGCGCAACATAGGATTTCACGTGTTAAATTTTTAAGCCCATGTTAGACCATGTTATTTTGGAACTACAAGTATAAAACTTGACGGGTGGCTGTTTCGTACCCTGAAGCTTAAGTAAGTTTACCAATTCGGCCTAAAAAGTGTTAAAAAGCTTGCAAAAAATCATCTTTTTTCTAAAAGGTTTTATCGTTTCATACTCCCTGTATGCATTGTTGTTCTTTGTTGTTTTTGATACTGGCACGGCAGGTAGCAGGTAAAATTTGGCGTAGAAAGTAAAACAGGGTGATCATTAACTTTATATCAAGAAAGTTAAGGACAAAAGAAGTATTTTTATAAGTGATTTGTTCAAAGTGACCTTCGTTTGAAGCCAAACAGTATTCCAAACAATCATAAAATGCCCTTTTGACGTTCAAAAGATGTCGGGTCGTGATACAGTCAAAATATGTCACTTTACCTGCTACCTGCCCTGCCAGTATAAAAACAACAAGGAACAACAATGCATACGGGGAGTATGGAACAATAAAATCTTTTCGAAAAAAAATGATTTTTTTTCCAGTTTTTAATCACTTTTTAACCCAAATAGGTAGACTTACTTAAGCTTCAGGGTACTAAAGACACACCCGTCAAGTTATAGACTTGCAGTTCCAAAATAAAATAGTCTTACATGGGCTTAAAAATTTAACACGTAAAATCCTATGTTGCGCGTTAAAAAAAACGCACTGTATGTTCACTTCAGTATTGTACAAAGGCCTTCAAAATTTTAATATGTTGCCCAATATAATAAAAAACTGTGATAATTTGAACAATTTTAAAAGAGCCCTAAGACAACATGTTGTAATTTAAGTGCTTTAGCTTGTTTTTGTTTAATGTTTTTACTTTTTAATTCGTTACTTGTTTTTAAACAGGTCCATATTTGTCCATTTTATTTATTTTATTTTTACCTTAATTTTATAATTTTTTTTATATATAATTTTTATAGTGGCATGATTTGTCATTGTGTTAATTTTTATAGCTACATGCTAAATAAATACCATTATTATTAAACTTCTATCGATAATTCTACTCCCTGCGTTCAAGAATTAGGGCCCTGATGTGGTCAGTATTTCCATTCTCCCAGAACGCAAAATGGGCTGGTCAGTCCTTACAGAGTCGATTACAGCCGTAAAGATGGGGCAGAGATTCCCATAAAAGAACCCCTTGGTAATGAATGGCCGAAATGAATTTTAGTTAAAAGGATCGGGGTCTTCTAATGAACTGACATTAGGGTGCGGCAAGAAGCCGAATTTCCAAACAAAGATATAGGACTTTAAGAGGAGGACTATGTTATTAAATCGATTAACATTTCAAATATTTAAAGGGATCTGACGCCGTCCATACCTTCCAGATGGAATGGTCCGAAATATTTGACATGTCCCAAGGGATAGCCCCCAGTTATGAAACTCAATTTAGGAGATCCCATTAGCGGACTGGCAAATATAGGAAATTTGATGTGATATTATTAGGCAAAACCTTATTAAGGAAAATAAAATAGAGTAGTTTGTAAGTCAGTACACATTTGGTCTCTTATTGATCCCGCCAAGTCTCACATCGTTGTTGGCACGTCCTCGCCACAACGGAACCGGAACGTGCCTCTTTCAATTTTAAACTTATTGAGAGGTTTTCCGCCAGTCAAATTAAATTACTAGTTTTCAATGGTGTAATTTAGCGACCGCCATTAAAAGGAAGTGCTTTCGATTTGGTTAAAAAGCGATTCGTAATACCCCGGCCCTCTGTTCGGGCACAACTTGAAAGCTAAGATTGCTTTTGTGCGGAAGTGATAAGTTTAATTAGTTCGGGCTGTTTGGTCTCAGTTGGATTTTCCTGCTCTCCAACTGTAATACTGTACTACGTGATGAAGTAGTCTCATGGCCGCCATTATGATAAGATGTGAACGGTGTGAAGGAAATGGCTTAATAGCCGGCACTACCGGGGATAGTTGACTGCTTTGTAATTGTTGATTACGAATTGCTTAATTTCACATTAAGAGAGCTGCAGATAAACATTTGTTTAGTTTGACAATTGCTCAACTTTTAATTAACATGGAATAATCTTATTCCTTCTTAATGATTTTGTGTCATTTCTTTTCTGTCCAAGTGCTGAATACTTGAGTAAATTAAAAGTGTTGTGTGTTAAGCTTGAAGTAGCTTTCCAGGTATTGCGTCAATTCTCTTTTTATTTTAAAGTACTATTATTAGAAGTATTCGATTAAAGGTATATTGATTAGCAATTGATCAATAATGGCAATCCGTCTGCGTTATAATTGTATATTTCCGTCAGTCGGAATGCTTGAAAGGTAAACCTCACTTCTGACTAACAATTATTGTAATTTTGCTCTGTCTACAACTTTAAGGTCTTCGAAATCGAAAACTAGCGACATTTTTTGGACATATTTTGTGGAATACTCCTATTTTAGCATCTTCTGTTAACCGAATCATTTTTGGCCAACATAAACGGGACACCCTGTAGTATTCTCCGTCGATTTGATTACCTCGGTATACGTAGTGAGTTATCAAAACACATAAACATTTGTGATTGGCAACTTCTGATGATTTCTCTGTCAGTAAAAATTACTTGCAATAAATGAAACAAATTTTGCAAAAGTATAGGAAATTTTTCCGCAGCAAACATTACAGAAAATGTATGTATCACAGTTATTTTATGATGAGAAATAGCGTAGAAATAAACCGCAACATAATAATGACATAAATGAAACTGGGGCCGGCTTACAATATTATGTGGCTCATTGATATAACTCTATTTCTTATCATACTTTGAAGGTAATAAATATTGAAAAAGTGAAACATAAAATACAAATATTAAAGTCACAAGTTGTCATTAAAAGTATGTTACTTTGTTTATTTCGCTTCTCTAATCCAGATTAAGAATGGATTGGATTTAACCTTAATCCATAACAGGTGACAGTGCTCCAAATTAGGAGGATTGGATTATGATTTCTTAATCCAAACTGTGAAATAAACGTCCAAAATTTGGATTAATTTTAGTTGGGTCTAATTTAGGCTATAAAATGACATGACATTGAAAGTTTTGATGTAAGTAATGTCAATGTTATTTGTTTAAATTTTGTTTATAGTTCATGCTTACTCTTAAAGATGAATAAGAAAATTAAGAAAATGAAAATGAATGAATTTTAAAATTTCAACCTCAAAAAGTACATTTTTTTATTTAAAAAAACGTTTGATAATTGTTGGTTATGTTGTTTGGATTAAAATAGGATTTAGATACCATCCTAATCCTCTAAAATCATAGGAAATAAACTGTCACCTGTTATGGATTAAGGTTAAATCCAATCCATTCTTAATCTGGTTTAGAGAAGCGAAATAAACAAAGTAATTATGTATCAAAAAAGTTAATTTCAATTTTTCAATTTGCTTCTTTGTTGTTTCTTCTTAAACAACAGATGATGGTACTCAAACTAATTACGCTGTAGATAACTTACTTTTAAAAAGCTATCAATCACTGATAATTTATTTTAGCTTTTTAAATTAAAGACATCGATGTATTCAACAATTCAAAACAATTACTTCCCGCCCTGATCCAAATAATGATATTTCTGATGAATAGTAGTTTAAAAGTGTTCCTTGCAATGAATTCAGACAAATACCAATGCTTTCAACACTATATTTCTGTAATTTGAGATTATAATTTTAGTTAGTTGATTTTCACGCCATGAAAACTAAATTAATTTTTTTTAATAGCCTGTATTTTGAAAATGACTTAAAGTGTGTTTTTTGGTCATAAAATTAGTGTGTTTAATAAGAAACACACTGCTTATTGTTATTACAAGTTTTAGGTTATGGTTGTTCACCGTTTTATGAAATATCTTCATTATCATGGCTTATTAGATACAAAGTGGACCTATCTAGTACGGTTTTATCTATTGATTTGAGTGTAATGATAATGGATTAACAATACTTACTCTTCTATAACTCGTACGACTTAACCAGATTATTTAATTTTTTTCTGTACAGTTGAGAAAAACCAAATTTTTGTCTTCCATCACTATTTGCTGAGAAGAAGAAATACACAATTTAATAAAAATTCAGGCTCAATCTATTATATCAATCTATATAGTCTAGTTTAATGTTTTATTTGGTTTATGTTTCAGAAAATCTGCTTTTACAACTCACTTTACCTTTTTTAAAAAACAATTTATTTAGATTGTTAACACTCCGTATTAAATAACCGCATTTCCTCCCTCACGTCGTTTACCATAAAATATCAAAATAATAAGACAAGTCTAGAGCGCCTTCACGCTTAACTACAACAAAAATGATGATAAATTTAACTTTAATCTTACAACTAACATGGAGAAGCACTTTCAATTTTACAGAAGGGTCTCTCTGTCTGTTTCGAGTAAAATGCTCTTGGGTATGAAATAGCATTTTGCTCTCCCAATACGAGAAGCAGAGACAATAAATTTTAGCAGCAACTTTTCCAAAGTCGAGCGAGCCACGCTTTTTAATCCGAAGAGTGAACTACATCATTACGAGGCCACTGACGTCGTTTTCAACCTGAACCGAGTTTTCTATAGCACGTTAAGCTCGGAAAAGTGCGCACTTTCCTGTACCGCTTCTGTTCGAAACTATGGCAAGAACGTGTCGGTTCGAACGATTTTATTTTTCAAATCAGATTAAACCGATAATAAACCACTTTGATGGCCGCTAAGTTTGATAATACAGGTTATCCATGTAGAAAAGCTGTTTAATAGTCTTAAGAAGCCCATTTACCTGGTGATTTTCAAGCAACTATGTTGGAAGATAGATTTGCTTTCCAATCAAAAAATTTCCCAGCAACCACATTATCAACCAGATTGCCCGATCAGAACTTGGTTTAGTGTAAAAATGTAGGAAGCTTTGTCAACTGGTAGTTAGCAAAGTCAAAAATCATTCAAAAGTTCAACATTTTGAAAAAGGGGACTTTTTGGACCAGCTGAATTGTATAATACCTTTACCACCCTGCTTTGGAGCATACTCCATTTTGACATTTGACATTGATGTCCCTAATATAACTTTTATTTTGCAACTAGTTTATTATTAACAAACAATGATCTGAAAAAAGCATATGACAGCGTATCCCTAGTAAAACTGTGGAAAACTTTACAGCAGAGTAATATCAACTTAGAAATTATAAAGGCTGTGAAATCCTTCCCTGAGTTAAAACAAGCTATGGTCTAACATCAGGATTTACGGTTACCAAGGGGCTCAAACAAGGTTGCTGCATCTCCAACAATATTTAAAATTTATCTAGAAAACTGGATGTGGGAATACCTGTGGACGATGATTATACAGTTTACACACAGTTTCAAGCACGAAGAGCAATTTCCATGCTAAATAATACACTATGGAATAAAAATATACACACAAATAACCAAAAACTAATAGTGAAAAGCATAATAACATACAGCTCTGAAATATGGCCTCTAAAATAAAAAAACACTCGGAGCTACAGAAATGGACTACTAGAGACGGGCGGCAGGAAAAGCCAGAAGACACAGAATACCAAACGACACATTAAGACATAGCATGAACATAAAACACGACATTATCGATGACATTAGAACTCAGCAACTGATATGGTATGGACACGTACAGAGCTTGCCACAACACCAAAAAAAAATCCTAGAATGGAACCCCTAAGGAAGAAGGAAAAGAGGAAGACCACGCAAGAGCTGGAGAGAGGGAATTGATAGTGAAGTTCGGGAAAGGGGCCTGGAAGAAGACATGTGGAGATATAACGGGAGGTGGAGATTTGGAATCGGAAGACGTAAAACGTTGTAACCCCGATATTTGACATTTGGGCAAATTATGCCTTGCCAAATAACGTCATCGTGACGTCAAAAAATCGGTCCTTGGAGCGTGATAACGAATGCGGCCAAAAAAGACACAAAAATATAATACGGCCTTGTCAGTTACTTGTCAGTTATTACTAAACAATTAGCTATTTCAATCATTTCACCACATTCTTCTTTTGAAAATCATTACTTATGCTCTTTTTTTATCAGTTACTCTTCTTTTAGAAGTTTCTGACCAATTAGGAAACTCAATCATTTTAACGTATATTGTCACGTTAAGGGTTGGTTGAGGGGGAAGAATACTCAGGTTTCCACAGGTAACCCACTCTTTATTACGTAATAGTGCCTTAATCTCTAGACGATAATCTTACCCCCAGATGGCTAAGATGGCGGGGATCATGACGTGGTCTGGCTTCTAGGCAAAGGTACACGGAGGGCGACGCTTTAGCGGTGGTGAATGAACCCTAGACTTAGGTCCGAGGGCATTCACCGAGCCGGCAAAGACGCGAAGAGCCTAACAAAGGGAGGTAAGCTGGAACGGCAACTCGTGCTGCGCGTCCACACTAATTCCTTTGTTAGGGCTGATCTAGGGTGTGGCACTTGGTCACCTACTGCTCCACTTTTAAGTTGCACAATAGGCGTACCCAGACTAACCCGGAGATCAGTCAGTGACTTCCCTCCGGGGAAGACCCCAGAGTTCGGTAATCTGTACGTGCTTTTGGTGCAGTATTTATACCCACATCATGACCCCAATTCGCCAATATTGCTGACACAAACATTGTACTGGGGGAGACCGGGGCAACTTAGGGTAACGGCGCCTAGTGTAATCTTTATGTTACATGCCCCTCCCCTAGAAAGTGTTCGCCCCGAACACTAAAAGCGAAACTTATACATAAAGTCTACATATACTAATGTTAATCTTAAATGCTATAGGGTGTATAAAGGTGGTGGAACGAGTCCTTTATTTCTTCACCAGATTACAATATAATAGCTTAATATAGTAGAGATAGGGGTGTACTTTAAAATATCACAAATGTTACATTGGGTCACCTTTCAACCTTGCTGTTGCGTCTATCTTATTGCCTTCCTTATTAAGCGAAATTCCGTAAAATTGCTCATTGTACCCTTCTTTGGCACCATCGTCTAAGTGGAAACGCTTCACCTAGGCTTCATCTCATCGTAGTGCCTTCTCTTGGCACTGTATTCTCTAAGCGGCAAACTTCATCGCTTAGCTTCATTTCTTCATATTCTGTCCTTTTGCGTGCTCCTTTAGCACACCTATCCTTGGACATGTATATTTCTTCCTAAGTAACGTCAGCCCATTTGGAGATGCTTCTTCAGCTCGACTTATTAAAGACTTCGGGTGCACACGGGTGTAAGTAGAACCGTCGTGGCGGGACCCATCTGAAGATGTCGGCTTCTCCAAGACATAAGGCTAGTTCGCTTTTCAACAAGGCTGTAGCAGTTGATCGATAGACGCAACAAGATTGCCAGGTTGACCCTAAAAAAAATAAAATAAGATTCCAATTATTACTTTGTTTGCCATACATCTCTTAAAACATAAATAAAATCATTATGTAAACCAGTACACTTTGTTGTTGTAACCTAGAACTTCATAATTGCACGAATTTGCTAGGTCATCACATACCTACACTTAGGTCAGGGACCGCGACACTGACCTAGAAATCAAGATATTGTAAATAAATAATTGCGTTAACTATACACTTATTCTATGAAACCTAATTAAGAAAATTTGCCTTTTACCATACCCATTATAATACGAAAATAATGTGCTGCTATGCACCAAAAATGTTGCGCTATGGTTGCCTTCTTAGAGCGTCCTACAGGCCCCTCTTGACATTGCCCTACTCAGTTCAAGCAACTGTGAACCTGCAGGCTAGCCCTTTTCTTCCACAACCTATCATTGTGTTTGCGCTATGTCTCTTCCTTATCCTTCTGGCCCTTGTCTTAGCTTATCTTCTTCCACTTGAGCTTCTGTACCTTATTCGAAGCGGGCTGCCAGATTTTGTGGACCTAGAAGTGTACCGTCTTCAATCATTCCCTTTTTCTTTGTGCTCTTGTTTAGCGTCTGCGAGGGTGTGTCTGCTAATGTGAGGATTATAGACGGGGATCGGTACCCGGCGCCTCCACCATGTCACGTTAAGGGTTGGTTGAGGGGGAAGAATACTCAGGTTTCCACAGGTAACCCACTCTTTATTACGTAATAGTGCCTTAATCTCTAGACGATAATCTTACCCCCAGATGGCTAAGATGGCGGGGATCATGACGTGGTCTGGCTTCTAGGCAAAGGTACACGGAGGGCGACGCTTTAGCGGTGGTGAATGAACCCTAGACTTAGGTCCGAGGGCATTCACCGAGCCGGCAAAGACGCGAAGAGCCTAACAAAGGGAGGTAAGCTGGAACGGCAACTCGTGCTGCGCGTCCACACTAATTCCTTTGTTAGGGCTGATCTAGGGTGTGGCACTTGGTCACCTACTGCTCCACTTTTAAGTTGCACAATAGGCGTACCCAGACTAACCCGGAGATCAGTCAGTGACTTCCCTCCGGGGAAGACCCCAGAGTTCGGTAATCTGTACGTGCTTTTGGTGCAGTATTTATACCCACATCATGACCCCAATTCGCCAATATTGCTGACACAAACATTGTACTGGGGGAGACCGGGGCAACTTAGGGTAACGGCGCCTAGTGTAATCTTTATGTTACAATATTTTTGCTCTGGTTTTATCGGTTCGCCTTTTTTCAAATTTCTGGGCAATTAGCCGGCGCAATCATTTTATCACATCCTTTTATTCTTCTCTTGAAAATTTTGGGCAATTAGCCAGCACAATCTTTAAGCAGAAAATTTTAGGTTAGGTTAGGTTAGATTAGGTGGGCATGGTCCTACAAAACTTTTTATATTCATATATTTTTTAAAACGCACCGCAGTTATCACGAATGCAAGGATTAATTTCAATTTACCTTAAAAAGAGGGTTAATCTATTCTCTTTTAAAGGACTCATAGGAAACTCAAATTAACCTGTGACTGTATCCAAAAACGCCTATTACATCTGCCCCAAACTCTTGTTAAAAGACGGAAAGTAATACTTTTCTGCATTGTGATTGAAAGTCATCATCAGTAAAGTTCAGAAAAAAGACACGTTTTAGAAACATATTTGTAATGGTTTTTTTACATGTTATTATACTAAGAAAGTACAGTAACATACTACCATACAAACAGGTGATATACAGAAAAATGTAAATTTCAAAATTACAACCAATGCTCAAGACAAGGATCTTAGGTATCACGTGTTTCAGTGTGTCAAAACGAATGTGACGTCATTCAAAAGATAGTCACATGATCACTCTATCAGAAAGTCTTATTAACATCTTCTGACCCACTGTCAAATCACAATCACATTCGTGCTAGTACACTAACTCATGTTTCTTACAAAGTTTATCTCTATTTTTGTCTTGAGCATAGGTTTGCGATAGTTGTCTCTTCTTATCAAGGTATTCCTATGTACAATTTTTGTAATTTCTCTATCAGACTATTAGAAACAGTATGTATCTAATAAAAATTTCTCGATTATTTTTTACTTTTCTGAAATCGTTCTACCGGTTTTGCTATTTAAGAATTCTCAACTTTTTAAGATCCATGTCGATGTTTTTTTGAGTTTTCAGTTTTAGTTTCAACATTCAAAACATGAACTAAATTGGGTAGGTTGTATTTGTTTTTGAATGCAAAATGGAAGCAAGTGGTTAAAATAAATTAATTGGTACAAAAAAAACTTAAAAGAGGCACTTTTAGCATGTATTTACAGACTGAAAGAAGCAGCAGAAAATCTGAAATCTCCCGAAAAAAAAATAGTTGCCAATTCAAAGGACTTCTTTATATTGCATACGTTTAGAAGCAACCTAAATTGGTTTTTCTATGCAGTTAATTGTCATATTAAATAACTAATATGAACGTTTCAAAGAGATATTAAATTTACTAGCCTCTAATAGGCAAATGGTCGCCCATTTTGCGCAAGTATACATCCGGAATCAGCATTAAACGGTAATAATAGCCTAGCAGATTGGTCAAATATAGGCATTATCCATTCATTACTTTGCCATAAATAAATGATCGTCGGCCATTCGGAATAATTTGTGCATTTGCATTATCCAACCCGAAATCATCATAGTTATAAGTCATTAATAAATCACGCAGAAATAGAAATTCCATTAATAAATCACTGCAAAATAGAATTTCATAAATTACCGGTCCTGTAATCCGTAATACTCCCCGAAACTATCGATTGGCAAGAACAGCTTAATCCACGAAACCGAACCTGACACGGATTATTACACCGCGTTTATAGACAGTGGTGATGAATGGAATGACGTTTTGCGGTTGATTTTTAACCGAAAAAACGAAAAAAAAAGGGAAAAAGAACGCGTTAAACGAAAATTCCTGCCGCCAAAACGCCCGAAAGAAAAACCTCTTCGGTATTCCGCGACTTATTTACAAGGCAATCTAAAATGCAAATGGCGGCAATCCGGAAGGAAATTCCATTAATGCAATTCATTGGAGAGAGCTCGTTCTTAAAAGCTTTTCAAGGTTTTAATTGACCGAGTACGAAACGTTTGAATACGAATCAGCTTTAGTCACTTTCATCAAATAAGTTTCGCATAATTTGAAAGGTTTTTTCTGGTTACAGTACAAACTGGATTTTGAAAATCTGTAATTTTTGTAAGTCTGTAGAGAGAATTGCTGCAAAGTGTATACTTTAATATAGCTTATAATTCATTCAAATCAAAATAGGTACAACCATCCAACAGCAAGACATTATCTCTTACACACCTTAAAGTCATCTTTTAGAACATGAAATTTGCTACAATTTTCTTTTATTAGAACTTTTCGATAGTTTCTTAAATAACGGAGCTATGCTCACTTCAAAAATCGAACTAAATAGTTGATAAAGAACACTTTGGTGCATTCTATAACTTTTGGCTGTGTAACTCTTGGCAAAAGCCTTTGAAGAGGAAAGCAGGTGTAATCTTCTATAGCATGAAATTTGCTACTAGTTTTTTAACGTTTTTGATAGCTTTTCTGATTTTTGAAAAGCCTGCAAGTAACTTCCACAAAAGGAAGGAAACCCAGTCAGGGGAATCTTCATACAAGCGAAGCAAAACTGTTGCTGATCCTGCTGAAGCATAAGACATAATGCAATCTTTCAAGCAAAAAGTAGCTGAACGAGATGTTTGTTGCAACACAAAATCAACCTGTTGGTTTTTGAAACCTAAATGAATGTGCTACAGGCTCAAAATCAGACAACCCATTCGTATATTCCCCCAAGAAATATTGAAACTCAATAACCAAGTACTAGAAGTACCAGTAGTTCTACAGTTTTGCAGTACGCCACTTGTATCCTCCTGTTCTGATCAGCAGTATTTCATACAGAGCCATATATTGAAGTTGATAAACCACATTCTGGCTTTTCAACGTATTGCGTACCCATCAGTTGTGGGATGCAGTTCTGAGCCACAGACACAACTATCAGAGGGTATCAGCAACTTCACTCAAACAATCGATTTCTTATCTGAATATATTCATTTAATGTTGTTATTAGTGCACTGCACACCTCTGGGACTATTCTGGATATTAGCTGTTTTGATATTTTTCAGAACAAACTTCTAAACCCAAAAATTTCTGAAACCAACTGCATCTTCTAGTTTTAAATCTGCCAGTAAGCTGCTGCCATTGTATTGTGCTCTGCTTTGGAAAAGTTGCCTTGGCCAGTATTATGAGCGACGTCTCTGTCGTTTGATATCATCTGATGTCTTGATTACAGCATATGCAGTGCAAGCTACAAGTAGATCTTCTGCTTCAAATGACATACTGATACAAGTAAACGCGGAACACTGATTGAACACTTTGACGAACCGGAACGAACAAAAAATAGGTTTCGTGTGGACGTGGTCGTGTAACAGCTTGGGAACTGTCCACGAACTGCTTGCATTCTGATTGTGAACTGCTCGCGAACAAGACTGTAACATGTTCGCGAGCTGTTCGCAATAAATTTGCCGGTGGATACGCGCCTTTACGGAGCTACGCTCACTTGAAAAATAGCACTTTGGTGCATTATAACACTTTTGGCTTTGTAACTCTTTGAGGAGGCTTTTAAGTATAAAAACACCTTAATGTAATCTTGTAGAGCATGAAATTAATGATTTTAGATGACAATCTAAAAGTAAATAGGTTTATCTAGACAATTTTCAGTTTTTTTGGCTTTTTATCTGTTGAATTTGATGACCATTGTAATTGACCACCAGTAAGCCCAGGTTCTGAAACCCTTGAAATTGACTTTAAAAGTTAGAAATATATTTATCAAATCAATTATCATGTTCTGTGATTGTCGACTGTTGAATTTGACTTAAGACCTTCAAAATTGGCTTTTTTATTTTTTTTTGCTTTCTCTGCCGCTTGCAAACCCAGAACTTGGTTCTAAAAGCTTTGGCAATGCTTTAAGGTAAAAAAACGCAAAATAAAGTAAATGTTTAATGCTTTTTTGACTATTGAATTTGACTTTGAAACCTTGAAAATTGACTTTTTTGAAGTTTTTAGCTTTCTCTGCCCCTTGCAAGTCCAGAATTTGGTTCTGAAACCTTTAATAATGAAAATGGGTTCATCATGTAAATTTAGTAAAATGCAATTTTTCAATGTCTTTTTGGCTGTTGTCTGTTAAATTTAACTTTGAACCTTTTAAATTGACTTTTATGAAGTTATTGAAATTGAAAAGCAGATAATTTAATTCAAAAACTTGAAACTTTGACTCTTAAGTTTGTTTACTGCTGACTGTTGAATTTGATAATAAAACTATATATTACTCTGCTATTTGAAAGCCCAAGATTTGGTTCTGAAACATTTAAAAGTGACTTGGCAGTTAACGCCAGGTTTATCAAGACAATTTTTATGTTTTTTTGACGGTTGAGGGTTGAATTTGACTTGACTTTTGAAACCTTTGGTAATGACTTTAAGGTTAAAAAATGAACCATTAAGTAAATTTTTATTTTTTGTACTGTTGTCTGTTTATTTGTTTAACACTCTGTATACTATTTATAACAATGTAATTGAAATTGACGGTTAGATAAAGTTAGAAGTGTTAGTTATTCAATTATTGATTACTTAGGTAATAATTAATGACTTTTCTTATTAATGCCTGCTTAAAGATGGAGTAAAAATAATGGCCTCGTAGTAAATTAATCGTTGAATAGCTAATAGCACTATAATTTTGCATAATTATTTTAAGAAGTATTCTCTACTACACAAGAGATTAATACAAACAATGTCCAATTATTTAATCTAGATCCAAATGTATATTTTCCCACCTTACGTCATCCTAAATAGCACATTTAATTCGAGACAAAGCAAATTAATTTCCGCACAGAACATTTCCGGAAGAATCAAGAGCGTGAACGCCATTAATTTTCCTTCCACCAACAATTTAATACATCAAAACATCACGAAACCCATTTTCCCATTTTCCCGAAAGAAATGGATTCGCCAGACAGGGGCTCCCCGCTTTATATTATTAGATGGCGACGTAGTTATTTCAGGCTCTGTACAATCTAATAATTCACATTTTCTGAATTTTAACGATCAAATATTCAGTAACGAGTATTGTAATATCGCTTTAGTTCACAGAAAAAAAAATGGTTCCAGTTACCATCTGTTTGCTTAATAATTTAAGACCCAGGTAGCGTAATTTACTGCTGATCCACATAAAGTAGCTATCTAACTTTCAATCTAGTAGAATTTATATCTAGAACATACTGGTGCAAGGATATGTTAGGTAACGATTTGATTTCACTGCATTAGCAGGGTATACACTTGGAAAAACACAGCCTCTGCTTCTGTAAAGATTTTTTTGCATGACTGGAAATCATTCAAATGAAATTCGTATACGTTTTATTAATGGATCCGACCTCGTAGAAGGTAAAAGCTATATTTTTAAGGCACTGGCCGCAATAAACGAGATTTATATCCAGAAAAATCCGAGTTATTTGCGGCAATAGGTACTCCTCATGTTTTCAAGGGGTTTATGGTTCCTTGGAAAGACGCAAGCAAATTATATACGTCCCGCATGCCAGTACATTCAGTCCTTTTGTACTACGTTATTCCGGATTATACTATGTAACATTCTTGTTTGTTTCAGGTCACTGGCATTGTAGGAAGAGCCGACGTTCTTGCTTGCGTGTTCTTTCTGATGTCCATCTTGGCTTATCATGGGTAAGCAAAACGTTTAGTTTTTAGATAAACTAGAATGTATTACCGGCAAGATGTCAAGCTATAAAACTTTCAACACCTGTTATATCAAACCATCTTAAATAACCACAAGACAAGATAAATAGGCGTTATACATGAGTATTTATTCTTTGACATATGGTAAATGGTATGTAGTTGCTTACTACCTTGACCTTAATGATGGTAATAAATTAATCTGTAAATTAGTAGTAATTATTGTCTTTGACTATTAAATCCCCTGCGTTATGTTAGTACATAGACCTAAACAACATTCTGAATTGGCTAATGACCAAAAATCACAAATTTTTGTTTAGAAATTAGAACAGCGTTGCTAATCTTCTGAATTCCTGCTATTACATTTTGCATCATTTGTCAAATTTTACTGACCCATCTTGTAACCCAACGTAATTTAGTTCAAAATTGGACTTATTTTTTGATAACATTAAATACAGGAATGTTCAAATTCCTAAAAACAAACTTAGTGTGTCTTTATAATAGAGATAACTTGTAAATTGGTTTTATTTCCTACTGATATTTAAGTAAAATTACTTTTTTGCCACCCTGTACGTAGGTTATTAAAACATTATACATAGAAAAATTTACATTAATTTTGGACTTTTTTATTGGAATTACATCATCCTGTTGGTTTATATGGATCAAATGAGCGGTCCATTTTATTGCATCATAGAATATCACTATAATGTTGCTGTTTTTCAGTCTTGCCTAGTGTCCTAATGTTAAAGTTCTGCCTGTTTCCAGTCATTTAGTGCTTCCTCTGCTATTTCTGTTTTATTATCGTTTCCTGGTAATTTCTTGTTATCAAAAATTAGCTTGAAAAATGGAAATCTTCAACTCTAAAAATGTTAAAATTGGAAAAAAAAACAAACAATTGGTCTTATCGGTCAATATCGGCTATAGCATTTCTAACCTGATTTTTCTATGTTTGGCAGTTTTGAGTTTGGTTAAATTCGTGAATACTGTTTTAAATCCAAACCGTTTGTAGTACTAATAACTTAATATCATTATAGGCTCGTTTGCTGGAGTCTCTCAGTATCAAACCTTGATCAAGATCAATATAAACAACGTCCTGGAGACTAATCGTATGTTTTCTATTAACTTGCTCTTAGAAAGAGAGCAAAAATTGACAATCCGTTATTATAATAACAAAATGGCAAAACTCGGCCTAAAGGTGCAAAAAACAGAGTTAATTAGACTACCAGAAAAACTAGTAATACATTTCTTCTTCATCCATGACTTCTCTAGTTCCATTTATATAAGTAACTACATCAGTGTTTCTGATGAAAAGGTGTTTTCTTAAACTTCGTAGTTATGGACCCTGGTACAAATGGGAAGGCAGTCTTTTTCTTATCAGAACTGGCAACACCTGTACTATGTATGTGAATTTTTTTTCGTTTCTTGTTTTAAGTCAATTTCAAGATTTTTCTTTATCTTTGGGTTTTTCTGCTGCTTTTTATTCAATTTGTATTTTTTTTAGTGACTTTTCTGGCTGTTTTGGATCCAGGCAAACTTCTTGACATGCAGGAAGGAGTTTATTGGGTAATTCCGCAAAAAAAAGGGGTGAAGCAGAAAGGAATAAGGATGATAACCAGGCGACACGTGTTTCTGCTTTTCGGCCTCATCAGGCATGTAACTCCATCTGTACGAAAGGAGGTTTAAAATGTTGACAAAATGTATGAAAGGAGGTTGCAATATTGACAAATTAACAAATTCTACTAATTTAAATCAAAGAGTGTTTGCAATGTTGCCAAACTGACTAATTTTACTAATTTGGTTTGAAGAGTATATGCAATGTTATCAAACTGACAAATTGTACAATTTTGGCTTGAAGAGTGTTTCCAAACTGATAAGTTTGACTGATTTCTTTGAAGTGTGTTTGCAATGTTGCCAAACTCACTATGTTTACTAATTTGGTTTGAAGAGTATATGCAATGTTATCAAACTGACAAATTGTACAATTTTGGCTTGAAGAGTGTTTCCAATCTGGCCAAACTGACAAGTTCGACTAATTTCTTTGAGGTGTGTTTGCAATATTTTGTCAACTTAACAAATTCTAGTAATTTAGATGGAAGAGTGTTTGCAATGTTGCCAACCTGACAAATTTTGCTAATTTGGTTCAAAAGTGTCCTTGCAATGTTACCAAACTGACAAGTTCGACTAATTTCTTATTATTGAAGTTTGTTTGCAATGTTGCCGAATTGGATAAATTACTAATTTGGTTCGAAGAGTGTTTGCAATGTGACAATGTAAATTCTGAGTTTGACGTCGGAATTTAACTAAATTTTAAATTTAACTAAACAATTTTTGTGACCTTTCTACGCCTTCGTAATTTTGAACCATCCATAAGTCTCGTTTTAATGAATTTATATTAGAATTTTAAAGAAAATTCCCACTTTTAAAATAACATAAACCTTAATTTTGAATTTAAATTGTATCCCAAAGTCCCAACAGTAATCTCAAGTTATAGTTTGTTTATTATATCGTCTCATAACTTCACTGAATAATTTCTTTTAGCGCCAAGAAAATAACAAAATACTATTCAGATTGTATATTTATTTGCACATACATTATGTATATCAAATTTGCTTTGGTGTTTGTACGATTTCTCTTAACTGACATATTGCGATATTTGGTTTGGTTTTAGATTATAGTGGGAAAATTATTAGACATAATTCACTAGAAACAAATTGCAAAATATTGTTTTTTTTTTAAATAAGAGTAATATACTTCTTTACCTACGACTATAATCCTTTTTCTTACAACACTTTTCTTTTATACTGTTATTTTTAATATTGAACGATGCGTAAAAATATTTAAAAAAATCGCGGTGTACCCAAAAAACGATCTGGAAAAACTGCGTGCTCCTTTCAACTTATGAAAAATACGTTCAGCTTATTTAAAACCCCGAGCGAGCCACTTTTATTTATTGGACTTAATATTTCAAATAAATACGTAAAGTCTTTTTTTTTTCCGGGAAGAGCGCGTATAAATGACGTCGCATTTTTCATTTTTCAATTTTTCGTCCGTTTCTGTATTATAAGAGTGCGTGTGTGCGTGGGAAAAATTAGGATCGACTGCCGCGATAAGAAGCTTATACGAGCATAGATGTTATTACTGCTATTATTTGCCTAAATTGCTGGTCTTTTTTCTACTTTTATCAAAATATTGGATTGCTTTAAGGCTGAATGGGCTCCGAATTTTCCGGAGCCTCTATTTGGGTTAATTGGACAGTAATCTTTTTTCATAACGGCGACGTTTATTATTCACATTTATTTCTTCAATAGATTAGTACGAGACAAATTAATTAAAAGGTGTCTCTTCTGGGTTTTATGAATAATTAACTTCAATTTATTGTAGGTATTAAGTTATATGGGATGGTATTTTTAATGCCATTTAGGTCCAATAACGGTTTAAGCTGGGATTTGTTTACGGGTATTAGAAAATATACCAGTTTAAATAGATGCTTGAATATAATATAATAACATTACAGTTAAATTTTATCTTACCAAAGTCACTAAAAACTGAAATTAATCATAAATTATATCATAAGTTTATTTTAATTAGAAACTGTTGAGCAACCAGAACATCCAGCTTTGTTATTTATTTACATAAAAGTGAAAACCTTTTAATTAACCCTAAACAAGATCAGAACGTTTATTAGAGGTAATATACGAGTAGTAGCGTGTTATGGGCACATTTTGAATGACACAGCGTCATAAAATTTTAACAACAACGTAATAAATCCAAATTTAGCTAATCACAAAGCCGCAACGGGACAGTCTTTAATTACGTTACTTGTACAAAGATATTGAAAAATAAATGTGTATCATAAACTCGTAATTATGAAAATTCAATCGTTCCGGAACGTTTGTGGCTCGTTTGTTTTGATTTGACAGCTAATTAAAGCTGTAGTTTCGATTAACTCAATAAAATCGAGTCTAAAATGTTGTGTTTTGCTTTGTGTGTCACTGTCTGTATGGTGAATAATCCCAAATTAATTTTACGCAAAAATTATAGCCTTGTTCAAATTAAAACAAGTTTATTTAAAAATAATTCCTCTATGTAATATAGCTGCATAAAACTGGAACACTTTTTAATTAACCCTAAACAAGATTCAGTTAAGACGTTTATTAGATTTACCGTAGCGTGTTACGGGAAATTTTGAATGGCATTAATAACGAAGCTTTGTAAAAGTCTACCAGCAGCGCAATAAACCTTAATTTAAGTATCACAATACCCAAATGAGTATTTTTAATTGCATACCTTGTACAGGGTGACTGTTTATATTTTACTCAATAGCTAACTTCTTTTGAAATTCTCTAAATTAGCAAAGTTACAGTATTTTTTTAAATTATTGAAACATGTTTTAACTATTTCAAATGGAACACCAATTTGCTCAATCGGAAGATTTCTATTTTTTGATTTCAAATATGCAATATTATATTCAATCCACTTTTATGTGTAACTATCCATGGTAGTATAACAATCCTAGAAAAGTGTGTTAAAAATGCGGATTATTCAAAGTTAAAGCAAAGAGTGTTAAAAGGGTAGGTTTAGAAAATTCGCTTTACTTTGACGCCCCCTATCGGCAGAACCTCAGCACCAACTTTTATACATCAATAGAAAGCTTGTTTCATTGGGTATCCATTCACGTATAAAAGTCCCAGACAAATGTAGGAAATAAGCAAGTTATTCAAAAGCAAAGAGTGTCAAAATGGTTTAGTTGGATAACTCGCTTAAATTTGACGCCCTCTATTGGCAAAACCTTACTATCAAATAACCAACTTTTTTACATTAATGGAAAGCCTGTTTCATTGGCTATCCATAGACGTATAAAAGTCATAACATGGTGTATCAAATAAACGAGTTATTCAAATTTAAAGCAACAAGAGTCAACATTGTGGATAGAAACCACTTTTTCAAGGGAATGGAATTTCTGGTCACTAAAATAAATTTTGTAGAATATCTCGTAACCTAGTAGAATTACGGAAAAATTGCAAGAAATGAAAGTTGGGTAAAAAAGGTCAAGAAAACGGAATCTGGACTTAATTCCCATATTAAAACTGCATCCAGGGTGAACAAACTTCATTCAGACTCATCCTGTACACCGAGAGCCACCAAAATAGTTTTGGAGCACATCACTTGAAACAGGAGAGCGACAGTTTTTATGTAGTTTACTGTTGTGGTACCTCAAAAGACAACCGATCGAAAAATAGGTCTCCAAAATGTATTTTGTCGTATATTTTTTAAACCAGTAGACATATGGAAAAAGTTCAAAGGTCAGAACTTCCTAAAAAAGGAGATTCCAGGATTTGAACAGCAAAAGTCCCACGCTTTAAATTTATACAAATTGGCCCAAAAAAAATTAATTTTTTCGTAAAAACAATTGGAAACAATACAATTAAAATATTAGTGGTAATAGCTACCTTTGCTACTGTTATTGCAGGTTTCAAATTAGCATGCCTTGAATACTAAAATAATTGAATTACTTGATTGATATTGGCATTTATTTTTATTCAAAATGTAGAAAATTTTCAATTTAGCAAATAAAATACAGGGTGACCCATACAAAATAACCTAAACAAGTGATTGACATCTGTCAATTTTGACATCAGATTCTGGTGATTTAAATACGCAGTCAGATTAAACTTAACAAAGTTAACTAGTGAGTAAAATAAAAACAATAACTCTGAACGATATTATTATTGTCGATTTATTATTATGTATAATATGTAATATCTTCGATTTAGTTCACAAAATGTTTGAATATGTATTTTCTGTCTGACGCAACTATTTTTATAAAATGGTTTTCGTACAAATTTGAAACATACCACAGTATCTTCACTTTAGTCCATAAAGATAATAAAAGCCTGACTTTGTGTGATAAGGTATTCAAATACACTGTTGTTGTAGAGAGGTAAAAATGCGTTTCTAATCTATCTATTGTTAAATAAGTTTTAGAACGAATTAGGATAACATAATTATTTCTTGGACGAGTCCAATTCAGACTTATTCTATTTATTTATTAATACTATACACTTACTGTAATTATCACAACTTTGTATAGAGCTAATACCGGAAGATTTGAACCATCCACACCATTTCTCATTTGGAAACTAGCTGACTGTGGGCCTTTTCCCGGTAATAAATTGAAATACCAACAGACCAAAACCCCTCATCACGATTTATCTAAATAGCGTTTTTGTCGAGTAGTGGAAAGCCTGAAAATACGACCGGAACTATTTATCTTGTCAAGAAAGGAAAACTGCGGCAAATAAGTCCTAATTGACAAATCGATTGCTTACGCAGAATAATTCGGTTGCAGAAACGAGCACAATTTTCTCACAATTACGTGGGACAGTTTTATTTTTAAGGCACTCAGCTAACTAGCACAAGGAAATAAATCTGCGAGTTTATTTTCCTTCTTGGATAGTCTAAACCATTTTACACCCACGGGTCGGCATTAAATCGCGGTAGACGAGGGAGTTCCCGGCTTTGCCACTAGCACATTTTTAGCGGCTTAATTATTGGCCCTTTAGGAACCCTAATACTCAAACGCAATCAAAGGGATTTATTGCATTTAAGGGATTTTTGTGTTAGCGTCGACGGGGATTAGTTTAACCAGAGGTCTTGTAAAACGATGCTCTAGGAAAATAAAAATACAACTTAATCAAAAACTGAGATTAAATTTGGATCGTAAAGTGATATTTTTCCGGATTGTTTTATGTGGTGTAAGGGAGCGTTTATCGCGGAATAGGGACAGCTGGAAGCGAGTCCCTTTCAGGGCGGACTGTCAGATTTTTCGAGGATTAATTATTAGACCTTTACACCCCGTAATCCCTAAAACGCAATCTGCGGGATTTTCCCGATTTAAGACTTTTCTATAAATTGCCCCTATTACGCTTCAGGAGGTCGATATAAATTCCGGGGATAAGTAGGGTAATCTCAAAAATTATTGATGTCGGTTCGAGGTTTGCAAATTAATTGTATAATTTACTTGGCTTAAGTCAGATGACTACTTTAGATTAGACCCACAATAAATTCTTATAATTTTCTCTTTTACAAACTATTGCAATTAAGAAAACTAACTTTAATTTGTTTTAATCCAACTCAGGTAGAACCTATTCATTTGACAACGACAACACAGACGAGAAACTCAGATAATGACAAAACTGAATTTAGAAAAAATGGAAAAACAAAACATAGAAAAAAGGAGAATTTAGTTACAATGATGCTGTCTAATTGCTCCGAAATTTTTTAAAAAAGAAAAATTTAGTATTTTTATTAGTAGTGTCTTGAAAATAACAATTTTTCAAGAAAATAAAAAAAATTTAATTTTTTTAATAGAAAAGATAAACTTATTTATTTAGGTTATATTAGGATATTTACTTACTCCCAAGAAGAGTTTTTACAAGAACACTACAAAAAACAAGTTTATTCAAGCCAGTAGTTCTCGAAGAAACATGGATATAGAGTAAAGATGTATTTAGCAGAAGCTGACAAGGTGATTTACCTAATACTATAAAAAGGACTCTGGTAGAGGTATTAATGAGCTGCTAATACTAAATAGCTTATGTTTCAGGTACCTTTATTTGCCTAATCTGGAGTTTGCTTATCATGCTTTGAAAGGGTCCAAATTTAAAAAGTCCCATTATCAATTGCTCTAAAAGACTCTGAAAAAAAGGTGTTTGAAGCTATAGTTATAATGGTGTTGTCAAAATCCATATGCAGAGTGTTGAAAAAACAAATTTCTAATAAGTTTCAGGTAATATTAGAAAGATACAAGTTATTTAATACATAAATTTGGGCAAATGCCATTATTTTGCAGAATTAGCCCTTATAAATTTTGCCGTATCTTCTCTGACTATAAGGCTAGAAACAGATGGTGCTACTGTTAAATACTGTCACGATCTAATTTTTAGTCGTAACGCGGGGACGTGTAGGCTGGGGTCGTAGTCAAGTTAAACTCAAAGATTGGATAACAAAAACAACAACGTTTATTCATAGAGAAACTAATAAAGAAAGATTAAATGAAAACTGAATTTATAAAAAGCATTGTCAGACATAAGTTGGTTTAATTCAAATTATAAGGTTTGTACTTACATGATAATTAATTCACAAACCATTTTGGACGAGGGTAAGTGTCAAGGTAGAGTTCCCTTAACTTTCGCGACCGAACCGTTTAGTTTCGCGGATAATTTCTAACCAACTTTTTTTTCCAATTTCTCGGCTATTTATTGTAAGGTATTGCGATCCCTTAGTCAGTTCAATTTCTTAATTGCTTGTCTAAGCACTTGGATCATTGTCCGAACAATTGATGACTTATTGCTGACTGGCGATTGCAACACCTTAGCTAGCTTCCGTTCTAAAAGGTTCGATTGCTTATTTTGCAACCCAAGTGGTCGACGACTTGTTTCGGTCAGTGGCCGATTATTTGCTGACTAAGTAATTAACGAAAATCTACTTGTGACAATACTTTTACATCAGCTAGTAGGTTAAATTACTATTTTAATTGTATTATTTACACATTATGAAATATACAAATAAAATCTTTAAGAAGTACACTGTAGTTTCTTTTTTATCAGAAGTCTAGTTTTCTTCATAAACAATCATAAAATTAGATAGATAAGTTCTTTAACTGAGGTACCTACCTGCTCTTACAATAAATTGAACTGAAATTGAAAAAAACATGTTAAATAAATCACACAACAAAACCAAAATGATATGTATTTAATGCTGGATAAATTTACAAAAGGAAATAAATAAGCAATCTATATCACAAAACCAAGAAGCAAGTTCTTAAAACACCAACAATTCTGTTATAAGTTAAAACACTGCTTTAGGATTTAATAGTCCCCAGGATACACACATTGCCTTTCCTTTCTTGCAAATTTTATGGAATAATTCTTGAAACGTTGGTATTGGGCTGTTAATGACTCGTTTGAATGCACCTATCTGTGATGTTCTTTCCAGATAATTTATATTGAATGTGGTTGTTGTTCCCAAGCCAAAGTTTGATTGGAACTTTCCGCCTTTGTTTACAAATGTTGCAAGTTTTCCAGTTTGGTGAAGAAAAATCTTAAATTCTACGAAGGTCTCGCAATAACAACACTAATTAATAAACTTAAACAACCCTAAATTAAGTTTTTATTTCTTCTGTTTGTAGTTTTTGGTTTTTCAACTTTTTAAAATTTCTAACCTCAAAATGTTGTTTAGAATGTTTAGCCGACTGTCAGTTGGGACTGTGCCCTATGTTGCCACATCTTCCACGAGCAGATGTGAATGGTATTATCATACAGGTTGGAAAAAAGGTGGATTTGGGTGAATCTCATCTTCAACTTCATGATAATAATAATCATGACAGTAGAAAAGAACAGCTGAAGAGTGCTGTAATGATTGAGTTGGCTAAATGCCTCAAAACTTAATAGTATAAGCTGCCTAATAGCCCCGAAATATTGAAAAAAAAAAGAATTTAGTTTTTGTTGGCCTCAGAAAAGAGAGGAAGGGTGTGTTGAAATGATTTAGCTGGCCAATTGCCCCAAAAATTCAATTTGCTGAGCAAATGTGAAAAAAAATGTGCAAAATTGTGAAAAAATAAAAATTTAGATTTTGTTAGCCTCAAAAAAGAAAAGCGGAAGAGTGTGCTGAAATTATTGAACTGGCTAACTGTGCTGAAATTTAAATGTGTGAGCTAGCTAATTGCATCAAAATTTGGCAAGAAGAAGAATTTTGTTATTTTAAGCGTCAGAGAAGAAGAGCAGCAGAATGTGTTAAAATCATTGAGCTGGCTAATTGCCTCAAAATTTTGAAAGGAGATGATTGTAGTTTTTTTGAGAGTAAATTATTTTTTATTGAAATTTTAAAGCTACCTACTTGTCTTAAAATTTCAATTTTTTTGAAAGAAGATTGACTGATTTGAAAATCTCGTTGAAACGTCAGTTAATTTATCTCGTTCAAAAAAAGACCCATTACACACACGGTTTGAAACTCGGTTTATTAAAACTCACACCCAATGTGCGGTGGCATTTCAGTGGTTTCTCGCAAAAACTGCATTCATAAATCACACCCCCCGATTACAAAACACGTGCATAAAACGGGTCGATACACACGATCGTGTATAGATACGCGTAAGCCATAAACTATGTATATTTCGATTTTGGGCGGCCAAAGCCAAGATTCGTTTTTATTTCGTTTTACCGGGGGCGAAACTCCGGGGAGAAATCAGCATGATTTGTTGCATGTTGTATTTGGCGTTGGCGGATTGAAGTTTAGATTGGGTTTAAAATTTAACAACTGACGAAAATCGGCTCAGAAGTAGTTCAACTTTAAAATGAAAATCGAAATTACTTTGGTAGATTTTTTTTTGAAAAAAATCGACATAAATTTATATAGGAATGAACTCGTGTTATTGTGAATAACACTACTAAACGGCTCAGGTTGTCCAATGTTGAATAATACTAAATAAGTTTTCTTAAAAATTAAAAATTATAGCCATGTATAATGAGGGAAATGGATATAATGTTATTACTTATACTGAGCCAAAAACGTTTATAAATCTTTAGCTTAAAATATAACAGTACAAGAATTAACTGAAAATGCCTAGAAATTCAATTAGCGGTTAGAAACAACCTAAATTCACTTCAAATTCTTGAAACACAACGTAAAGCACGATCTTAACCAACAAAATGTCAAATGGAAGTATGAGAATGCAATAAAGCGATTCCTAGGAAAATCTCTGCAATAACAGACTCAAACAAACTGGATGGCATTCAACAGGATTGCCTAACCGAAACCTCGTAAACTGAATTCCTAGCTAGAACGTCTATTGCGCCCACATAAACTAACTTAAAAAAGAAAAAATTACCCCCGAAAGTACTTTCCGAAACTTTTGTCGGCGGCACGTGACGGGAAAATTTGAATTTCCGATGGAACCTTTCCCGGGCGCACGTTTTATGTGTTTTAGACGTTATGCGGGCGTTCCCGACTTTTTACACCTCGCATTTTAATAAATTTCCATAATTCTGTTTAGATTGAGTCAACATCCTACATGGGGTTGTGTTGGCAAGTTCACAATCAAAACGGTTTAAATAGGAGCGCGTGCTGAATGAACCAACCAAAGAATGACTTTTGTACAAATTGTTATTTACCTCACTAGGATGGAAAGTGATATTTTTATGCACGTCACTGCAATTTGTTTAACAACGCAAAAATGATGCAATCGAGTCCAAAAAATAGACTTCCCGCAAGTGTTTAGGTACTATTTTGCATCCACGTTGGACAAAAGAAAGATGTTGTCACGTTTCTATAACAGATATCTTTGATCTTTTGTTTGAACCAAAAAATATCATGCGGTGTTTTTGTCCGTAGCTAAACAAATTTCTTAAAATATTTAGGACATTTATAGAAATTATTGATAAATTTTGGGAGGTTTTTAGACTTTAAAGCTTATGACATTTCCAAGGCCTTAAACCAAAGTAATTTTTGAATAATCTGACCAAAGTAATTCTAGAAGCTTTTTAAAGATCATGAGAGGTTTAGGTCACTTCTAGAGGCCTCTATATATTTAGAGGCATTTCCAAAATGATTCTGAAGACTTTTAGGAAATTTTGAAAAATGTATGGCAGGGTAAAACACTTGTAAGCATCTGGCGATTTAAAGATTATTTTAAAGGCCTTTAAAAACTATGGAAGATTTGGAACTCTTCGACAATTTTTGGAAGGTTTTCATTACTAATGTAATTACTTGTAAGAGGTTTATGTCAATTTTTGGAAAATTTTCCGTAGTAGCGAAAGACCTATGGCATTACCAAATTGATAATAGAGGTTTTTGACACTTTTAGAAGATTATTGAAAGCTTGAGAAAGCTTGTAAAGACATCTGGCAACTTCTTCTTCAATTCTAAAAGTTTCTGGCAATTTTTAAAAATGTATGGAAGGTTAAGGACACTTTTAATTTTTATAGGCGTATAATATTATTGGAAGGTTTAAGACACATTTAGAAGCCTCTGGCGTTTCAAAAATAATTCTGAAAGCTTTTGGCGATTTTGAAAACCATAATTATGGTTAAGGACACTTATAGGTGGCTATGTAAATTTTTGGGAGATTTTCAGTTTTAGAAAATAAATGGAAAATTTAGAATGCTTGTAAAGGCAACTTATGGGAGGTTCTCAAAAGTATTTAGAAGCCCCCAACGTTTTCAAAATAATTCTAAATGCTTTTGGCGATTTTGAAAACCATAATTATGGTTAAGGACACTTATAGGTAGCTATGTAAGTATTTGAGACATTTTCAGTTTTAGAAAATAATTGGAAAATTTAGAATGCTTGTAAAAGCAACTTATTGGAGGTTTTCCAAAGTATTTAGAAGCCCGCAACGTTTTCAAAATAATTCTAAAAGCTTTTGGCGATTTTGAAAACCATAATTATGGTTAAGGACACTTATAGTTGCTTATGTAAATTTTTGGGAGATTTTCAGTTTTAGAAAATAATTGGAAAATTTAGAATGCTTGTAAAGGCAACTTATTGGAGGTTTTCCAAAGTATTTAGAAGCCCGCAACGTTTTCAAAATAATTCTAAAAGCTTTTGGCGATTTTGAAAACCATAATTATGGTTAAGGACACTTATAGTTGCTTATGTAAATTTTTGGGAGATTTTCAGTTTTAGAAAATAATTGGAAAATTTAGAACGCTTGTAAAGGCAACTTATGGGAGGTTTTCAAAAGTATTCAGAAGCCCACAATGTTTTCAAAATAATTCTAAAAGCTTTTGGTGATTTTGAATACCATAATTATGGTTAAGGACACTTATAGGTGCCTATGTAAATTTTTGGGAGATTTTCAGTTTTAGAAAATAATTGGAAAATTTAGAATGCTTGTAAAGGCAACTTATTGGAGGTTTTCCAAAGTATTTAGAAGCCCGCAACGTTTTCAAAATAATTCTAAAAGCTTTTGGCGATTTTGAAAACCATAATTATGGTTAAGGACACTTATAGTTGCTTATGTAAATTTTTGGGAGATTTTCAGTTTTAGAAAATAATTGGAAAATTTAGAATGCTTGTAAAGGCAACTTATGGGAGGTTTTCAAAAGTATTTAGAAGCCCCCAATGTTTTCAAAATAATTCTAGACGCTTTTGGCGATTTTGAAAACCATAATTATGGTTAAGGACACTTATAGGTGCCTATGTAAATTTTTGGGAGATTTTCAGTTTTAGAAAATAATTGGAAAATTTAGAACGCTTGTAAAGGCAACTTATGGGAGGTTTTCAAAAGTATTCAGAAGCCCACAATGTTTTCAAAATAATTCTAAAAGCTTTTGGTGATTTTGAATGCCATAATTATGGTTAAGGACACTTATAGTTGCCTATGTAAATTTTTGGGAGATTTTAAATTTTAGAAAATAATTGGAAAATTTAGAATGCTTCTAAAGGCAACTTATGGGAGGTTTTCAAAAGTATTCAGAAGCCCACAATGTTTTCAAAATAATTCTAAAAGCTTTTGGCGATTTTGAATACCATAATTATGGTTAAGGACACTTATAGTTGCCTATGTAAATTTTTGGGAGATTTTAAATTTTAGAAAATAATTGGAAAATTTAGAATGCTTCTAAAGGCAACTTATGGGAGGTTTTCAAAAGTATTTAGAAGCCCCCAACGTTTTCAAAATAATTCTAAATGCTTTTGGCGATTTTGGACAATATAGATTCGTATTTTTTCTAATACTTGTATGTAGGATAATTTATTTTTTGTCAGGTTTTTAGTGGTTTTTAGAGGCCAATAATATTTTCAAATTGATTTCAAATTGAGTATTAGCCTTGGCAGTTTTCATGAAGGTTTAGGACACTTCCAGAGGAAACTGGCAATTTTTTGAAGGGTTTAGTAGTATTTAGAAAATTTTATCATTTTCAAAATGATCAAAAAGTTTTTTGGTATAGAAAGAGACTTTAAGAAATTTTTGGAAAAAGTGTGTAGTATTTAGCACCTTTTGGAATTCTTGAGGAAGTTTTTTCTATTTAGTTTTTCAAAATGACTCTCAAGGGCTTTGGCATATTAACAGTTTAGAATTCTTGCAGGTCTTCAGTAGTATTTACAAACTTCTGGCATTTTCAGAATAATTCTAGAAGTCTCTGGCAATTCAAAAACTTAACATTTTTTCTTTCTGCACTTCGGCAATCCAACCAAACCAAGTTGGTTAGAACATTTGTCCTGGAAAATACAACAAACTAATTAGAAAACTTATCAATCAAACAAAATCTGTAAATGCTTAAAGCTAGATAAGCAATACTGATAAATAGGCCTTATGTTACTACTAAGACCATCCTTTAAAATTATTTTTGTTATAGAAGGAATACAGTACCGGCAAGTATAATAAATACATACTAAATAGTACCTGTTTTGAGAACAATACTTATGAAGAGGCAGCAAACAAAAATAACTTTAAACCGTAAAAATTCATCTAATCCTCAAAAAACTCAATTACTACAATACAAACTAATGCAAACTCTGCTCTACTATTACTCTACTACTTCTATTTCGGCCATATTGGAATTTTTGACATCATCTTCTAAGCTTTCTAGTATACAAAACGGTGATACAAGGAACAAAATATTGATTATGGACAGTTTACTTTGCAGCACTGGGGCGAAAAAGTAACTTTGCCCCACTAGTACAAAAAGGATCTTTATTTTAACTAAAGTACAGGCGTAAAAGTTAACTAGTAGAAAGAGTAATTCACAGTCGCTTTGAACTACCTAGAAACTTCTTTTTTTACTGCACTTTTGTATAATGTTGTTAGAAGTTTTAAGCACTGGAACAAGGTTGAAAATCTTCAACTCAAATGAAAAACCATATTTTTCCAGTTTAAATCTAAGGCAAGGCTTCACTACCTTCAAAACTGCCGATAATAAAAAATTATCGTAGATCTTTAAACTTTTCGCGAGACCAATAGATGTCGGGGTAATACTTTTTGAACAAATTCAATTTAGCAAACTTCTCAATATTAAGTGGGTATTCGAAGTGGAGCTTGAATTGATTAAGGCAAATGCGTAAAAAATAACCGCTTGGATTAGGAGAGAGAGGCTTAAAATTGAAATTTAAAATTTTCAACTTGCAGATCGCCTCCGGTGTAAAAGTCCGTTACTTGACTCGTCTAACTTTCCTCAAAGTTAGCATCGATTGTACTCCATTTGCATGATTTGATTCGGGGCCCTTTTATGTAATCCTTCGTGGGGTTTTCAAGCGTCGGTTGCGGAAATGTAAAGTTTGTTAAAGGAGTTCGATGACTCCTTTCTTATTCTTGAAAGTTTGTAACAAAGGTCACTGCTGTACTGACACAAGCTTTGTCAGGAGGATTAGCAAAAAGGTTTTTACCTTACAAATTCTTTTAGAGTTGTTTATAAAAACCACCCAAATACCCTAATTTTTGATAATGCTACCACGTAGACAGTAAAAGTAACAAATCGCTATATTTTTTAACTTTTTACTGAAATTAAAAGCCATTTAAAAACTTGGGTTACTCTTGAACTTTCTTTATCTTGTCAAATTGTTGGTTTTATTGGCTGTTTTTCACATTTTAATGGTAACTTATGTTACTGTTAATGTTTCCATTTTGTACTTTTCCAAGTTACCTGCACTATATTTTGAGAAGAGTTAGAAATGAACTAATAGTTTTAACTTAAGATCTACATTAAGAACTTTAAGTTGTTTCCTTCGATGCTTTTCTAAATTCGCTCAGTCAAACACGAAAAATTTCAATACGTATGTGTCCTGAGAGTTTTTTGGTATATTTATGGGACATCCTATATAAAAGTTTTGACAAAAAACTTGGGGTTATGTCAACACAAAATAACAACCGTATTTCGTTTTCTGTTTTTATATACAAATTATATTGTGTACCATTTAGTTAGAAAAATACTTGCAATTAAATGAAAAAGTTCTATTTACAACAATGTAATTTTGGTTAATTTTTGCTTCAAAATATTCTCAGATATTCTGGCAAAATCCATTAAGATAATGGATACATACCATTGATTTTTGATGTAATTAAAGCTTTTAAAAAGGAGTAGAAAAACAAAAAAGTTAACTTAATTTTTCATGTTTTTCAGTGTTTGGAAAGTTTGATCAAGTCATTTTATGCGCTAATAAAACTTGTGCTTAAATCTGATTTATAAATGAATTTATCAAATTTTTTGACATCGAACTGTAGTGTAAAACCTGTTTTAGACAAAAGCTGTCAAACTGTGAAAGTTATATCACGAGACCATGCTGTCAAATTTTGTCCGGTTTACTGAGATATCAATACAACTTATTCATGCATTTTTTAAGTGAGAAGTGCACGAAAATTAAAATACCTGAGTTTACAACAAATGTTTAAAAATAATAAAAAAAAAGATATTATTAAAGATGGAATTAATACTGATTTTTTATTAAAACATTTTTGTTTTGCAAAGTCTGGCAACGTCTCACAACTTTTCAGTTCGGTTTCTATTCTCGTAAAACGAGCATTTTTACTCTAAAACTAAAGCCTAACTTTGTTGTACAGGATGTCCCAATAAACCGCGCACGCGGCAGTTTGTCGGAAACTATACGTAGTATGGCTACAAGAATTTTTTTTTAAACTAAGTGGAACATTGTTTTGAGACACTCTACAGGACAGAAAATGCTCTTTAAAATGCCGCAAAAACAAAGTCTCTATGATTAGCCGTTTTCGAGATATTTCATTTGTTTCAAAGCAAACTTTGGACTACTCCCACCACTTTATTCGAAGAGATAGAAAAAAAAGTTAAATAAATGAAAATGAATGAAAATTCTTCGTAGAGAATATGGGATTACTTTTATGAGATTTTTACTATACCTTTCAATTTAAATTTTCAGAGTTTTTGGACATTTTTCATTTTAGTGGTTTCGAAACGCCCCCTAGCAATGGATTTAGAAATCTTGGCCACATTTACTAACAAACATTTTTGTTTGTAGCCATACTATGTATAGTTTTCGAGAAACAGCCGCGTGCACGGCTTATTGGGACACCCTGTACAAACCACAAAGTCTATTCGCCAGCGTCAAAAACAACCAAAATATTTCAAAAACCTTTCAAATGACTTAATTAATTCAAAATAATTGTATAGGTACCAAGAAATGTTTTTGAACTTGAATGGTGGTTTTGGTCCAATTTCACGAATCCCTTCCTGGTTTGTTGGAAAAATAACATTTTGGCAATGTCACTATAACGTCACGTGACCTTTTTCGCGCCAAAATTTACAAATTTACTGTTCAATTTAACTTGATGGCTAATATTTTGGAGAAAGTTATAAGTTCTAAAACGCCATATGTTGTCAACTATAAAGTTTTGACTTTAAATGGTAAAAATAGTAGTACTTTTGGTAAAAATTCACGACTTTCCTGACAAATATAAAATTTTGTCAAAAAAACTATTAAAAGTGGTAAAATTACCCCAAACTTCGAATAAACAAAAAATTGTATGTCTAAAAACCACAATTTTGTTGATCTTAATTTGTAAAGGAATTGACAGTTTGGCAACGCCGCAATAAGTAGCTAACTCCGTTATTGTCCTTAACTTTGGAACTTTCAAATTCAAGTAAGCCAGATTGAATAAATTTACTGCTCAAATTTAACCTTTCTTCTGTTTTTAGGGTTTCCTAAACAATTTTAGGACACCCTTCATTTTAACCTTTAATAACTTAATTGTTTGAAGGTTTTCCTAAAAATATCGTTTGAGGTAACAAAGTTTATTGCTTTTACCGTTTTGTCCTAGAGGTTGCTTGCTAAAGTCTTTTTTTTTCTGCTTATCATCAAATTTAACCAAACTTTTAACTGATATACCATCCATTCCCATCTCTCCAGGCCATAACATTAGAACTGCACTGTATATCTTGTGGTCGTTCCAATGGGGATTTTAACCATCAAAACTGACAAAAGAAATGCTTTTCTAGGTCAACATTAAAAGTATTAAATTTGCGGAGAAATAGAGGATAAAAGCAAACAGTGGCCGGAAGAACTTTGCAAAATTGCGTCCCCAAAGAGGCTGGCCGCGATTGAAAAATAAAGTTCTAAAAGCCCGGATCCGAGTTGCAATAAGCCGAAGTTAACGGGATATTAAATTAATATTCAACAGAAATTTCATAACTGTGGATTTCGCAGTGGGCAAACCGGATAACGCTGAAACTTCATTTAGAAGTTGCAGTTTGACTTGAGGCAGATGCTGACGGTAAACAGAGTGCAAGAAAATTGGCCCTCAAGTCTTATTCGAATTTGCTTTCTTCTCCGTTTTCGAACGTCAGCGAAAGTTTAGCCTCGCTGGACGTTAAACCTGAAAACGCCCATTTTAGGTCCTTCGTTTCGGGGGAATCCGTCCAGAAGCAATTTTCAGGCGTAAATCTGGAAGACTAATGGCGGCCAGTTTGTTAGAGGGCCTCCGTCCTCCGAGTTCTGCTTATGCTGTTTGATGGGACGCACTTAAAGACCTCAAATTACTCTTTGGAAACGATGTTTATTTTTCACTCTCCCGAAACTATTCGGACTCGGTGGGTGTAATTCAAGAGGGGGATTAAATGAAATCTACGCGACATATGAAAAATACAGCTTTCAGCCCTATGTTCAGTCGAACAAGCTTTTAACAGCAGTCTGAATAAATAACCATTATCCAGTGTAGCTGGCAGCGAAACGGAAACATTTATTCAAAGTTCGCCATACTCGAGACCTTTTACTCATTCCCCAACTTTTGCACTATTCCCAATATCCCAGCTTCATTAAAGCAGAGAACTTCCTGGAAGCTCGGTGGACCTTAACGGTGTCCGACTCTAAATAAACTTTAGGCGAGCGATGTTTCGGCTTGTTTTAAAATTTAGATGTTATTACACTCGGAAACGATGCACTAACTGAAATCTGCAATGGAAGCAATCTGATGCAGATTAATTAACAATCTACGGTTTGACAAGTTCATGATGAAGAATTGTCTAGTATTGTCAAGTTGTTCTAGTTCAGCTTTGTCTTCTTTTTGCCGAGGAAACCTTAATTGTCGGATCTTGTACGGATTGTAAAGTGTTTGGAGTATGAAGTCCACGTTAAGTAATTTTCTAACATACTTAACTTACTTAAAAATGTTAAAGTTTTAATGGTTGTCTTTTTTGCTGCAATAGACTACTGAAGCCAAATGAAAGCTAATAAAAGATATAAATGACAATCTTAAGAATTGTTCACTTGGTTACTGTTAAAGCCCTGTAAAATATTTACTGTCGTGAATAAAATTGTGCTTTCGCAGTTTATTGGTGATTTAACAAGAAATATAATACAATAAAATAAAGTGTAAAACTCAATTATTTTTAAAATTTTCTTTATGCGTAAAAGATGGATCGCAAACAGAGTTAGATATACAGAAAATTCAAAATTATTCATATGAACCAGTGCTGTAGACACAAGTATTTCATAAATGTATTTTTTTAATTATACTCGTTGAATTAAATGGTTTCTAAAGCTATAAACCCATTGGAGTACACCACTGTGCTCTGATGTTTCAACTTGTTGAACACACCAATCGTTTTTGTGCTTTATTTTTACTCTTTTTCATGATATTTTGAATGTTCTAACAACTTATATCAGATAATATTCTAATATATTTTAATTATTACAAAAAATATACAGGATGTCCGGTGCTTTTGTAGCAGAAGATTAATCACGTCCAAAAATAAACCTATTTAAATTATGTTCCCAAAAAATGACTAAAAAAAAAACAAATACAGTATGTTATGTCAGTAATTATAAAAACTTTATTATTAGTACATATTAATTATTACTTTTTCATTATCAAAATGCTCATCAATTTACAAAGTAGGCATAATTAACAAAACAGGAGAAATTATGTAAAGTATCAAAAAGCGCATTACCTTAAAAAAGTTTCTAAACTAAGCAGGTAATTTAAATTTCTAAAAGTAAAATTCTACAAACTACAAAAAAGATCTAAAAGAGGACATACCATACAAATAAACACTTTATAAATGTTCCAGCTTTGGATTTCTCAATTTCAAGTCTAGGAAGGCTTCAGTCAGCATTGTTTACTAGTCAAAGACAAAAAAAAAGCATTCTGGCATTAACTTAACACTTTAAAGTCTAAAGTCTTTAAAATTGCTTCTTGTCTTCGTTTTGGCAATCCAAAGCATTCAGACAGCCATTTTTACTATGCAGAAACAACCAAAAAACTTCTGTCTTTAACTTGACAATTTTTGCACATTTAGTTGCTTACAGCTTTGCTTTTTGACAATCCAAACTGCTTACAAAGGCTTTGGCTAACATTTTTGACTACTCAAAGACAGCAAAATGCATTCTAACTTTGACTAGACACTTTGAAAACATTAAACATTCTTCCAGCTTTGATTTTCTCAATCCAAACTTCTCAGGAAAGCTTCAGGTAGCATTTTTAACTCAAAAATAGCAAAGAGTATTCTGACTTAAAATTGACACTTTAAAGCCTTTAAAATTGCTTCTTGTCTTCGTTTTGGCAATCCGAAGCATTCAGACAGCAATTTTTACTGTGAAGAAACAACCAAAAAACTTTTGTCTTTAACTTGACAATTTTGGAACATTTAGTTGCTTACAGCTTTGGTTTTTGACAATCCAAACTGCTTACAACGGCTTTGGTTAATATTTTTGACTACTCAAAGACAGAAAAATGCATTCTAACTTTGACTAGACACTTTGAAAACATTAAACATTCTTCCATCTTTGATTTTCTCAATCCAAACTTCTCAAGAAAGCTTCAAGTAGCATTTTTGACTACTCTCAAACCCAGCAAAGAGACTTAATTTGACACTCACTTAAATTTAAAATGCTTCCTGCTTGTGTTTTGACAATCCAAAGCATTCAGACAGCAATTTTTACTATACGAAAACAACGAAAAGACTTGTTTCTTCAGTTTGATAATTTTGGAACATTTGCTTAGGACTTTGGTTTTTTACAATCCAAACTCCTCACGAAGGCATCAGTTCAGATAAACTGTATACTGTTAAAATAAAAAGAAAATTCAACAATATACCGGGAGTTTTGTTTGAAGAATTTTAAGAACACTTCTTCACACTTTCTTGTTCAACCCCGTATAATTAAAATTACGTTTTCATTCATCGTTTTCCTAATCTTACGCTTTGGTAGTAAAACTATTTATTATTTCTTGAAATTTTGGACTCTCTGTTGCTCTTTCAATTTCATTTTATTTCTCACTATTTCCTTTTTGAACTTTACTTTTTTCCAATTTTACTTTGGCCATTTTCTTTTGATTTTAAAGTGTAAATATAATGGGGAGTTCATATTAGACATTGTGAAAAAAAAATGGTATGAAATGTCAGTTTAATATTGAGGGAAAGCCCATTTAGAAGTAATAGGAAACATATAGTTACCAATTACCCTTTATTACAAGTCATAAAAAAATCTGAAGTTAAATAAATCGAAAAACTAGGTCAATCAAGATTAAAATTGAGGTTTGACCTATTTGTTTGAAAACAACAAAGTGAGATTATATAAGGTACTATTCTATACGAAAAATCCAAATATGTTCGTACGTTATGTTGAAATCAAACAAACCACTATTATTACATGACTGCTGTAAAATGCACATACATTTCAGCGAAATTTTGAAAGGAAAACATACATTCGAGCGTATAATATGAAATATTTATTACTGAAAAATCAACCCACTTGAATAATATTGATTGATCTGTGAATATAAAGAAAAATTTCTTTGCAGCGATTGTGTGATGTCAAGTTTTATTCCATAAAGCAGCAGTAAACACAAATTGGCATATTAACTGTTTTAAATTTAAAATAACTCAATCGCCTATAAAATCAATTTAAAACAATAACGTTCTCAATAAATTACTTCCCAGGTGTTCTCAGTGAATCCATTAAACTTCGCTTGTAAGGTGATTTATCGGAGCCGAAATAATAAAAAAATAATTACTTAAGAAACTTAGGCGACGTTCGAGGCTTAATGGAAAAATAATTGGGCGTTTAACTTTAGTTGATTGTATAGCGACTATTAATATCTCTGGAAATTAAAAAGTTTTTCCGCTTTCTTTTAGCCCGTTTTGCTAATTTCGAGACTGGAAAAGGGCACAACAAAGCGGACCCTTTTCTGCGGAAACTTTTTAATAACATTCAACTCGACCCTATTTAAGTTTATTACTTTTTAATATAGTTGCGTTCCTAACCTTTAAATAGCTTTTATTGCATTTAAAGCCTAAAGCCAACAACAAAGCAGAAACCAGTTGCGATCCGGCTTGAGATATGCAAATATGTTATGCGCTGACTTAATCCCATAGCCTCAAGGTGGCTTTACGAACTATCCAGGTGAATCCTCAGCTAATAAGGCCCTCACGGTTAATTGAAAATCTAACTCAGATAATAACTCATAGTGGGGGAAACGTGTTGCAAGATAATCGGAAAATTCTATCTCTTGCTCGACCCCGTTTCGCTTAAGGGTTGCAATGCAACACGATAATGGCTGAAATCCCGGCAATGTGTTACCTTAATTTACATTGCTTGATGATGATCTAGTCTACAATAATATTTCAATCAGCCATCAATATTCTAGATTCGGAAACTTCCCAGGCAACGATGTCAGAAGCGAGTTATGAAACTTTAAAGCGCTATGGCGGAGTTCTGACTAGAAACTGAGTAAATGTTAATGATCCAGACCCAATAATCAAATTTTCAATAAAGTTTTTATAATGTTTAATGAAAAAGTTTTGTGTTAGTTACAATTAAATAGTTCTGAAACATTTACTTTAAACAAACATATTGTATAACTTTCTTGACAGTCATTTGGTTATTTTAACTATCAGCCTTGTGATAACTAATTTAAAACAATTTTTATTGGTTTACACACTTTCGGTCAAAACTTTATTAGGTTTGTGCATACTTGCCTGGTTTTAAACTTACTCGATTACTTTCTAGATTATACACAGTGTTGCCAAACGTATTTTATTTTTCGGGGTAGATGTGTTGAATACACTCCTGCTAAGTTCTCACCAATGAATAAAAAAATATACTTGTTCTTTTTACTCATTGGTTCTCACCGTTTCGGTTTGTTATTATTGGCAATGTTGTCAAGTCAAAATATTTAATGACGGTAGAATAATCAGTCAAAAAACGGTAGATCAAAACAAATTCATTCATTTTACATTATTATACAGGGTGTCTTTTAATAATTGTCAACAATTTTAATCATTGATTCATGCTATAAATAATATTAAAACCGTACTTGAAAAATACAGTTTTTTCATTTTTTTTATAATAATTGTTAGACCACGTGGTTTTAAAGGATAATTTAGCTAAACAGTCACGTGACAATTGTCAAAATCATAAATCTCAAAAAAAAAAACACTCTTTATATCGAATAATAAAAGAAAACGTTTCTAAACCCTGATTTTTGCAACTTTAGAGCATAGTTTGACAGTTTTGACGTTAGTGAGTGTTGTCATGTGATTGTAGAACTCTATTTAGCTATACGGTCACGTGACAATTGTCAATATAACTGTCATAAATCTCAAAGACGCGTTTTATATCAAATACTACCAGAAATCGTTTATAAACCCTGATTTTTGCAACTTTAGAGCAGAGTTTGACAGTTTTGACGTTAGTGACACTTGTCACGTGATTTTATAACACTATTTAGCTAGACGGTCACGTGACAATTGTCAAAATAACTGTCATACATCTCAAAAAACGTTTTATTATCAAATACTACAAGAAAACGTACCTAAACCCTGATTTTTGCAACTTTAAAGCATGGTTTGACAGTTTTGACGTTAGTGACAGTTGTCACGTGATCGTAGAACACTATTTAGCTAGACGGTCACGTCACAATTGTTAAAAAAACTGTCATAAATCTCAAAAACACGGTGTATATCAAATACTACAAGAAAACGTTCCTAAACCCTGATTTTTGCAACTTTAGAGCATAGTTTGACAGTTTTGACGTTAGTGACGATAGTCACATGATTGTAGAACACTATTTAGCTTGAAGGTCACGTGACAATTGTTAAAAAAACTATCATAAATCTCAAATACACGTTTTATATCAAATACTACAAGAAAACGTTTCTAAACCCTGATTTTTGCAACTTTAGAGCATAGATAAAAGTTTGACATTAGTGACAGTTGTCGCGTGATCGTAGAACAATATTTAGCTAGACGGTCACGTGACAATTGTTAAAAAAACTGTCATAAATCTCAAAAACACGGTTTATATCAAATACCACAAGAAAACGTTCCTAAACCCTGATTTTTGCAACTTTAGAGCATAGTTTGACAGTTTTGACGTTAGTGACAATTGTCACGTGATCGTAGAACACCATTTAGCTAGACGGTCACGTGACAAAATAATTGTCATAAATCTCAAAAACACGTTTTATATCAATTAATACTACAAGAAAACGTTTCTATACTCTGATTTTTGCAACTTTAAAGCATAGTTTGAGAGTTTTGACGTTAGTGACTGTTGTCACGTGATTGTAGAACACTATTTAGCTAGACGGTCACGTGACAATTGTCAAAATAACTGTCATAAATCTCAAAAACGCGTTTTATATCAAATACTACCAGAAAACGTTTCTAAAACCTGATTTTTGCAACTTTAGAGCATAGTTTGACAGTTTTGACGTTAGTGACCATTGTCACGTGATTGTAGAACTCTATTTAGCTAGACGGTCACGTGAAAAATAACTGTCATAAATCTCAAATACACGTTTTATATCAAATACTACAAGAAAACGTTTCTAAACCCTGATTTTTGCAACTTTAGAGCATAGTTTGACAGTTGTCACGTGATCGTAGAACACTATTTAGCTAGACGGTCGTGACAATTGTCAAAATAACTGTCATTCATCTCAAAAGACGTTTTATTATCAAATACTGCAAGAAAACGTTCCTAAACCCTGATTTTTGCAACTTTAGAGCATAGTTTGACAGTTTTGACGTTAGTGACGGTAGTCACGTAATCGTAGAACACTAATTAGCTAGACGGTCATGTGACAATTGTCAAAATAACTGTCATACATCTCAAAAAACGTTTTATTATCAAATACTACAAGAAAACGTACCTAAACCCTGATTTTTGCAACTTTAAAGCATGGTTTGACAGTTTTGACGTTATTGACAGTTGTCATGTGATTTCATAAGACTATTTAGCTAGACTTTGAAGTGAGAATTGTAAAAATAACTGTTAAACCTCAGAAAATCGTCTTGTTTCGAAAACTGTGTTAAAATGTAATTCTTGCAAATGTTAGTAAACTTTTCAACACTTATTGACAATTCTGACAATAGTGACAGACGTCCCGTGGTTTTAGAGAATAATTTGGAGTAAGAAAATGACTGTTTTAAACGCATTTTTAGAATCCTTATTAAATTTCCTATTCAATAAATTGAAAAAGTATATGAAAAGTTTCACTAATTAAAACGGTAGATTATAATATACAAAAAACAGGAGAACTGTAGAAGAACTACTAAAACGGTAAATATACCGTTTTAACGGTGGACCTGGCAACATTGGTCGAAGTCGGAGTGTGGTCATCTTATTATATTTATCAGCGCATTTTTAAAGAATGCGAAAAGGCAATATTATTTGTTTTCTTTTTTGTTTCTTGATTGTTCTATTTAATAACGGGGTAAAATTTGATGGCAAAAGGGAGCGGGGTGAAGTTATTGGAAATGAGGTAGATCTACCCCAATCGGGGTAGCTGCGGCAACGCTGGTTATACAGTGTTCAATGTGTGTAATAGTTGAAAAAATGTGATATTGTTTTAGGACTCTTTTACATAATTTTAATACCCTCTAATATTATCTCCCCATCAGGTTTAACTAAGCAAATTTGTTTATGAAACTCTTGCTTGCAAAATATGAAAACGATTTTTTCTCTCTCTCGTAAGATATTTTCCAATATTCATTTCTGAATTCATGTAATTTAGGGAATGCTAAACTGGTAATTTTGTTAAAATTCCTCTAATAATCTAGTTTATCCAACTAGCATTCTAGTGAAAGACTAGGTCAGGCTGTCAAACATCAGAGTTCAGTCGGTTTTAGGTTGACAACAATGTGTGGATATTGTTCAGATATTTTTAATTATTTATTAAATAAAAGTAATGTTATTTGTAGAATTTGATGATAATTTACAACAATCAAACAATAATTACTCTAACATTACTGGTAAGATAATATTAGAGGATATATGGGTTTTGGTTAAATGGCTATGTTTGCTACTTTGGGTCTAATCAAATGTACTGAAATCAAGAATATTTACAAGAATTTTCAAAGTATCAAACAAAAACTGAAAAAACTGAGTATGTAATGATAGCTATTCTTCATCGAGTGAGTAATTCATATGTACAGTACTTTTAATACCACAGTAGACAAGTCAAATCTCTTTTTAATTTAAATGAACTAGTGGAAACAAAATTTTCACCAAAAAATGTATGTTTTAATACATAAGAGGTTTAAACTTTGAGAATCAATCAGTTTGATATTTAAAGTAAAAAAAACTCTGAAACAAATGAAATATCTCGAAAACGGTTGATCGTAGAAACTTAGTTTTAGAGTCCACTAAAATCATTACAAGGTTGTCAAAAGCTTCTAATAATTCTATAGATACCTACAGATTTTAAAATGCTTTATATGTACATCATTATAAATGCTGAATTAGAATTCTTAAAATCCAGTGCTGTAAGCAAACTTAAACCGGACACTGTAAAGAAAATGTGTCTTTACAACTTGGACACACTATAACACGTGAAAATTAGAATAAATCTAATTTTCACGTTTCCATTTTGCAATTTCTATTCTGGTGCAGACTGTGGCCACATTTTGAAGCTGGCAGAGATTAAATTACTAACAAAAGGCCCTAAATACGTTGTAGAGCTCCACAAAAACGTTAATTTCAGATTTAATAAAATACGTATTCAGGTGTATTTCAAAAGAGGTTTCATAGCACATTCACAACGAAATAAAAGCAGGGTTTATGGGGATTTATTCTTTTGATACACACTATAAAGTACTATATTGTACTGTGAAAAAAAAAAACCTTTGAGCATCCATTTTGTAACGAGTTTATAACTTGATTTTAATCAATGGCCTGCCAATATAAACGTCTTAATTAGGCTTCTCGGAAATATTTCCACAGTACATAACAAACCTCTTTAACTTTCTAAATTAACTCTAAAGCCCTATAATTTCGAAAGTTGATTTTGGCCAATAAAAAGTTTGCGAGCAGCAATAAAAGCCTCAATATCATGTAAATGCTGATTAAAAAGTTTTTAATATGGAAAGTTTTCCGTCGGAGAAAAATTCCCTTCTTAATGTCAGAGGGTGTAAACGAAACCGGGTTGTTTTCTGCTTATTACCCGAGAAATACAATAACTGGAAAAAGAAGGTGGATATTAAATTAATATAGTCGAGTCTTTTTTTTGTCAAATGCAACAGAGTTGCAGAAAGTTTTTAATACGGAAAGTTTCCGGTCTAATATATGGAGCCTAGCAAAACTGATTAGTTTGAAGAAACGCACCGACACGAAGGACAAGTTATGCATAACATAAACTTAATATAAAGTTCGGATCTAGTCGGAAGGAAATCCCATCTATGTAACTCTAAACGAGACCCAAATCTGATTTACAGTCATCCTAGTGCCTACCTCGAAATCCAGCTTCGGAACAGCGGCGCAGGAATTGCCAGAATTTCCAGAGAGCGGCAAATATATATCTGGATAAAATATACACGCGTAGAATATAAATATAAATCAAGACTATAGGCAACACGTGGGTATGAATATTTGATTAGCCAGGAGCCCGTGCGCCACGCTCTGTTTCCAGACATGGAAAACGCTCTCGCATCAGCACAAATGGATGTGAGGCTAATACCAAAAGCACAATTCTCTTTTGTTTCTTGGATTACCCTAATTTAATACGTCATCATTTTTTTTTTGTGGGGGGAAAGTTAATCGACTCATCTTTCATATAAAATTATAGAGTGTGAAGCAGATTGGGGTATAATTTAACCCAAAGTCACATCATAACGTATTAGAAAAACGTGCAAAATTTCACAGTTGGTAATATCAATTCACTGCTAAACATAAAAGTTACCATAACGCATATGTAAAAATGAAAAACCTGATTGTTATTATTGACTAATAACCCAAAAGGTTTTCAAATTCAGCATGGTTCACAATATGTCATTGATCAGTGAATGTTTTTTTCAAAATTAGGCCATTTACTCAAATAATAGAATAAGAATTATAAAAAGCAATTATTCAGTTGTAATACATACACTTCTCTAAATCTTTAGAACATTTTTATGATACTTAATAAATCTCTTTGTGAAATCAAGGCAACTTTTTTAAGAACACTTCAAGTTTCATCAAATCTTAACCTCTTAAACTGGCTTTCAGTTTATTTTTCCTAATTGCATATTTTGTGACTCAAAGTAGTAGTATTTCTCTTAAAATGGCAAATAATATTTCACATATTCTGTAAACGATTTTAGGGGTGGATTCCACCCTTTTCGAGAAACTCACATTTACTCGTATTTAATCAACTAAATCGATGTAATCAAACGGATTTAATGACACAAACAACCCTAAACTTTAGCCGTTTGGGTTTTGTTGATCCACCCTGTATATCTTTAAAATTAAGTCCATATGGGGCATTTACAGTAAAATATTTAAGGTAATTAACTGCTTTCATTGTTTTTTCTACTTAATGTTCACAAAAATACCTAAAATTGCTCTGAAACTGAATAACAAAAATAAATTCTCGGAGATATCAACAGTCGATTAATACAAGAACCTTAACGTAAAAAATAAATTATAATTTTTTTATTTTTAAAAGCTCGTGGTCAGATTATTTTTTCAATTAAAATACTACAAAATCTGTAATACTAATTTGCATTATAATATTTATAAAAGTAATTAAAACGTTTTTGTCAATTGGAAAATTACATTTAATTTTTATTATTCATTTACTGTTCTTTCAACTTTAAAAATTGCTGATTAGGTTAGGTTTTGAAATGATTTTTTTAGGAAAAACGTTGGAGAATAATAAAGTTCAAATCGCATTTACTCTGTATCTCATTACACCATAACATTTACTCTTCTAGAATTCGTAATAACATTTTTTTCATACCTTCTAGAGCTACCCTGTATAATAAAAATTGTTTACTTATTGTTGATTGATTGACTATTTTTTTACTAAACTTAGTCACTAGTCAGTAGATATTTTCAATAGAAGTTGCTACATACAACCAACGCAGTCATTTATAATCACCCTAATTAAGATATATTTAGAAAACTTGCAAATAATTTGTTTGTTACAAATAAACTATTCCAGTAACCCTAAAACACCAACGTTACAAAACATTATCGCACTTGCATTACCTATGAACTATTTTAAAACTTTCCCATACGACAAATTAATAACTTTTTTGCGAACAAACAACGTAAATGGCTCCACCATAAACTTTCCGAAACTGGCAAATTGTTGAACAAACTTTTTGGTTTAAATCCCAATTGTACTTCTGCGGCTTTATATTGGGTTTACCCCAAAAGTTACGCTAATTGCCTTATGGGTGAAATTGTTTTTTAATGCTTATTATTCTCGAAAGGACATTTTCCAATCGCACTGCGATCTCTACACCAGCGATCGGCTAATCAATGATAAAGTTGTAAAGTTTTGCTTTAATAGAGGCTAGGAAATTAAACAGATAGTATCAATTCACCGAAGCTTAATAAGCGGTAATATTAGAATGACCGTCCATAAAATGGATACATTAATATTTGATTGATCGTTGAACCAACGGACGTATCCATTAAGCGATAACATCAACTAGCTAATAATAACATTAACGATCTACAGTTTTATCTCTGCTAAAAATCTTCAATACACCAATATGTTCGTTGTCTGGGGAAATTATCGTGCAGTTCTTTCTGGGATTCAGGAAAATTATTCCCACGAGGGTATTTGGATTTTGGTAATATCCAGCCTGTTTGTAACAATGACAAAAAAGTAAAACAAAATATAACGAAATTGGATTGAATTATTTGAATAGGTGTAGTATAAAAGAAGGAAAAAGTATAACTTACAAACACGGTATTAAACGAATTTTATTTAATTAATTCTGTCAAATATCTGAAACAACCTACATTAGGTACTCAAATACCACAATACCTTTATTTATTCTTCAAAAAAGACAAAATTTGTAAATTGTCTAGCATTGATTCAAATTATTGATGACTGATTGAACTGACATATTTAAAGATGGTGGGATTCATATAAATAAACTGTTTGGTTGATTGTGTTTAACAAATTAAAATTATCAGCAAAATGTTTCATGTTATCTTAAGAAGTATAGAAGAAAAATGTTGTTTTTAGAAGATTGTTTTTGTAATTTTTTCTCTACAACGTTCTTAAATCCTTTTTGCTTTCTCATATTTCGATGGACTATAGTAATATGAAGAATACAGTAGGTTCTGTCAAAGTCTTGTATTCTTCACTGTGCACACACAATTACAATTTATTTTGATTACAAGCTAGTAGATCCTTTAAAGTAGACTTGAACAACTGACAGTTCTAAACTGATTTTCACTTAAAAAAAGGATGGTAATATTCAAATTTTGTCTCTATCATTATTAGAACATTCTTTCATTCTTCTTCTTCTTGTGGTTCCTATCCGTTACGGATGTTGGCAATCAGCATGGCGAGCCTAACCTTGTTTACGGCAATGCGGAAGAGTTCGGTTGATGTTTTTCCGGTCCACTTCCTGAGGTTATGCAGCCAAGATATTCTTCTCCTTCCTGGACCTCTTCTTCCATTGATTTTTCCCTGGATGATTGTCTGGAGTAAGGAGTACCTGGAGTCGTTTCTCATGATGTGGCCCAGATATTGCAGTTTTCGGATCTTGATGGTGTTCATAATTTCTTTTTGTTTATTCATCCTTCTTAGTACCTCTTCATTAGTGATATGTTCGGTCCATGATATCCTCATCATTCTTCGATAGAGTCGCATTTCGAAGGCTTCTATTTTCTTGGATGTGCTTTCATTGAGTGTCCAAGATTCCGTCCCGTATAAGAGGATAGAAAAGATGTAACATCTGAGAAGTCTCATTTTTGTTTCCAGTGTAAGATCATGGCTTCTGAAGAGTTTGCTCATTTTGTTGTAGGCGGCTGTGGCTTTGGCGATTCGTGATTTGATTTCTTGAGTTGCGTCCCAGTTCTCGTTTATACGTGTTCCCAGGTACGTGATGTGTGGTACTCTCTCTATTGGTTGGTTGTTGATGGATAACTGGATGTTGTCAATCTTGTTCTTGCTAATGACCATAATTTTGGTCTTTTGTATGTTTATGTCCAAACCATATTCCTTACTAACTCTTGCTATTTTGTTGATAAGTTGTTGTAGTGCTTGTGGGCTATCTGCGAACACGATGGTGTCGTCCGCGTATCTTATATTACTCAATTTCTTCCCATTTATTGAGATGCCCTCCTCTTCTTCGTCGTCGAGCGCCTCTTTAAAAATCTGCTCGGAGTAGATGTTGAATAGCAGGGGTGAGAGTACACAGCCCTGCCTCACTCCTCACATTATTTTGACGGCCTCAGTTGTTTCTCCGTCGACTCTTATTGTTGCCGACTGGCCCCAGTACAAGCTACTTATGATATTCAGGTCATTGGTATCGATCCCTGTCTTCTTTAATATTTCCATCATTTTGCCATGTTGAACCCGGTCAAATGCTTTGGCGTAGTCAATTAAACAACAGTAAACGTCAAGGTTAACGTCTCTGCATCTCTGGACAAGGACTTGGACAGCAAAGAGTGCTTCTCTGGTTCCCATCGCATTGACGAACCCGAACTGGTTTCGAGAGATTAGGTTCTCGCATCGATTGTATATTCTTTTATGGATGACTTTGAGAAAGGTTTTCAGCAGGTGGCTCATCAGACTTATCGTTCGATATTCTTCACATCGTTTTGCGCCTTGTTTCTTTGGCAGTGCAATGAACTCTGAGACTAGCCATTCTTGTGGTATTTTACCTGATTTGTAGATGTTGTTGAAAAGTTTGGTGATCTTCTTTAATCCATTTTCGTCTAGAAGTTTCAGGAACTCTGTCTGGATGTTGTCAGGTCCTGCTGCTTTTCCCTCCTTGCTCTGCTCTATAGCTGCCCTCACTTCTGATTCCATTATTTCTGGCCCACTCTGTGCGTTAGTCCGGGGATCTGGGGGGCTCTCTCTATTATCCTCAAAGAGGTGCTCTACGTAATTAGTCCACATCTTCTTCTTCTCTTCCATGTCTACAATGATGTTTCCATTAGCGTCAACTAGTTTCCCTAAGTTTGTATTCCTTCTTTATCCAGTGACTTCTTTCACCTTCCGGTGGACGTTAAAGTAGTCATATTTCAACTGCAGTGCCTCTATCTCCTCACAGTTCTCTTTCTGTTCCTTTTCTTTAGCCATTCGTATTTCGTTCCTTATGATGTTGTTTATCCTTTTGTATTCTATGGTGTTATTCTTGTTCAATCTTCTCTCTTCCATTAGGTTCAATATGTAATCTGTCATCCAGGTTTTCTTCCTTACTCTTTGTCCGTTTTCCCTTAGAATAGTGTTCTTAATGTGTTCCACTTTACTTTTCAGGTGATTCAAGTGTTCTTCTACTGAGCTATCTTCTGTTGTTTCTGCCATTGCTGCATTCAGCTCTTTCTCTACACATTCTTTGATCTTCCCGTTTTTCAGCTGTCTTAGGTTAACTTTTAATGGAGCAGCTTTCTTTATCTTCTTCATAACCACTTTGAATCTTCCGATAACTGGCACGTGGTCGGTTCGCATATCTGCTCCCGGGAAGGTTCTCATACTTAAGCAGCTGTTTCTGTACCGCTTGTTGACTAGTACGTAGTCTATTTGATTCCTGACTATTCTCCCAGGTTTATCAAGGGGCGATCTCCATGTGTATAAACGCCTCGGTGGTTGTTTGAACTGTGTGTTGAGGACTACAAGGCCGTGTTCGTCTGTAAATTTTTCGAGCATATCTCCTCTCTCATTCCTCTCTCCCAAACCGAAAGACCCGATGAGCTCGGTTTTTTCTCCAGCTCCCAACTTTGCGTTAAAGTCCCCCATGATGATGTTAACTTCTTTTTTGGGTAGCCTCTCGAGTATTTGGGCGACATTCCTGTATAATTCTTCAATTTCCCCTTCATCTTTATCTGCAGTGGGGGCATAAATCTGGATGATGTTTAGATTTACTGGTCGGGCGTTAATCTGTATTAGAAGGACTCTTTCTGAGAATGGGACAAAGTTCATGACACTCTGCGCTATCTCCTTGGTGACAACAATGCCCACCCCATTCAGAAACTTACCATCCTGTGTTCCTGCATAGTACACTCTGTGTTCGTCCACATCCACCGAACCCACTCCCGGCCACCTCATCTCGCTAATTCCCATGATGTTTACTTTCATTCTTCTCATTTCTTTTGTTGCGTTGTTGATATTTCCAGCCTGTGCCATCGTTTTAACATTCCAAGTACCAATCCTTATCTCCCTGTTCACTTTCATTACACTGCTCAAAACATTTCCTCCCGGAGATCCGATCGAGGAACTATTCCGGACTTGTTTTGTTGTGAGCCTTGCCATGATGATTTTTACTAGGACTTATCCATTCTGGATCTTTAATGAGGTGGTTTGTCCAAAATTCTTCCTCATCCTTATGTCGTTGATTACTTGATTGTAATTCATCCGCCTTTGGGGCCGATTTCTCAACCCCAGGACAATAGGGTGCCCTTACTCTTGTCGGCTCATCCACCCGAAGCTGTTGGCTGACAAGAGGGGATTACTTATACCGGTAATCACTCGGTCGACAGGGCCTCGTTAGTTGTCTAGCAGGGTGCACCACGTGCAGGTGAGGTTGTCAGTTGGTTAGGCTTTTACATTGTTCTGCCTACCCCTTACACCCCCATTCTTTCATAGTAGACGCTAAATTTTCATTTTGTCAAATTTCATCATGAACAAGTGTCAAACTGTAGAAACAATAACTGTACAACAGCTTATGTTAGGCAAAGTATGTCTGACATATGATGATAATATTTATTATGGAATATGGACACACCATCGGATATTGAGCCTTTAAAGACTCTATTAACATTCTGAATACTGTACCCATAATTATATGTACAGTGATTTATACAGCTTCGACTGTTGGGGGACTGATGGGATAGGTAAATTCTCAAACTTTTACCTTTTTACTACTAAATTAGTTGATATTTAGAGTAGGGTTAAGTTACGTCAAGTCAGTCAGTTTTTTTTAACTCATAGAAAATAGAATATTTAAACCTTCTAAAGATGGCTTTTTACAACAGTCTGCAGATGTGTCAAAAACATGAAAATCTTCTTTGGAAATATGCATACAGGGTTAGCCACCCAAACCGTTCATTAAAAGTTTATTAGGATTATAATAAACTTTTAATGAACAATAATATTAATAGAAATTTGAAATTTTGGAAAAAAAAATTAACCCGTTTAACCGGAAGTTGATGTCAACTTGATTCTTTTAATTGGAACACCTTGTATATTATTGTATATTTGAATAGTCCTATCAATTTCAAATATATTTTTCATTTATTATAACATATCTATCTACAACGGTTTTCGAGATATTGACGTTTGACATTTTAAGGTTTTCAAGTGTCATAACTCCTAACCAGAATGAAATAGAGCAAAACGGCTTGCATGTTCTTATCTTAACTTTTTGATGTCTATCATTTGGTAATATTTTTAATTTTGACAGGTGTCAAAAATTTTATCAGTAAAAAAACACCTGTCAAATTTTCTAATATGACCAAGCAATAGATCTCAAAAAGTTAAGATAAGAACATGCAAGCCATTTTGCTCTATCTTATTCAGATTAGGAAATATGACACTCCAAAAACTAAAAATGAAAAATTATTCAAACGTCAATGTTTCGAAAACCGTTATATACGGAAGTTCCATTTAAAATAAGCAAGTTGACATCTACTTCCGGTTAAGCCGGAAGTAACAGAGAGATGAAAATAATGTTACCCATCGCATTTTTTATCTTACTTCCAAAATTTCAAATTTCTATAAATATTTGATCCTGATAAACTTTTAATGAACGGTTTGGGTGGCAAAACAATAAAGGCTATAGAAATTGCACTGAAAAACATAAAAGTAGTGGTTCTTGACTCACATTTTTGCTTTAGAAACTTTAGAAAAAAATGGCACAAAATAATAAAATCCGTAACCAACCAAACAAGCAGACAGCGGTCAAATGTACTAAAAACAACAAGCTCTATCGTTTCAATAGTTATCGATATTTATTTATTCAATGACTTTAGTTGGGTTTCCGACCTGTAAAATTGTGGAACTCGGAGAATCGGACAGATATTTTTGTGGTTAGTATGCCGAAAACGATTTGGCCGCTCAATAGCATGGACAATTTCCATGACTTCTTCATCAGAAGAAAAGGAAACACTGAAACATCCATTTGATAACAAATTAACAACACAGAAAACAACAAATTACTAGAAGCAAATTACTTAGCCGTCAATACAAGTGCGTCACTATTTGTAGATGATATCTGGTCGTTTTAGCTGAGATATCTTATCCATAATTTATGAAAGCGACAGGTTTGTTCAGAACCCCAAATTGGACAAATAAGACAAGTTATCGAATCCATATTCTTATGTGAAAGAGATCTATTCCTTCAAAAACCGGGCATAAAGGTATTCTTCGCTTGAAACTCGTATAGTGTTTCTAGAATATCCCTACAGAAACACAAATTCCTAAAAGTGAAAGGAACCATCCAGTTTCTTTCATAATATTAATAGATAACCTTCTTCATTCCAGAAGCGTTATCCATACGTTATCCTTCTGGAATTTAAAGAAGTTGTTTACCTCATGAAAAATGTCATATAATCTTTCAAAGCGAGAAATTATTAGTTGAAAACCTGCCAACCTACAAGACAGCTGCCGCTGACAAATGCAAAATCAAACCAAATTGCTTGTATATTGATCAGGTTGTCGCTTCGCCACGTACGCAAGTAAATCCAGACAGTATTTATCTCGGTGTAAAATCGAAACGTTCGCAATATATCTCAAGTGACAAATCGATTGCCAGCTTGGAATCATTTCTGGATAAGTTGCCAGCAAAGGTATCCTTAGCATTCGAAAAAATTGCCGTTTAAAACGAAACAGGAAACATTTTTTTTTCATATCTCCAGAGTGTTATTTCTAAGCAACGATTTCTTTCCGGGATTTCCCACAAGGTTTAAATTTATTTAAAAGATTGTTTTTGTGTTTGCTTTTTTTTAGGGCGGTATCGTTCGATTGGTTAGCTGCGTTTTCAATTCCCAACTAATTTATAGCGTCTGTTAGTTCAAATTGAAAAATACGCTCTGGTGGTTGCACAGCGCTACTCAATTAGCTGCGTATCCCAGGGGATCAACAAATTTCAGCTGATTTTTCAGCAGCCTGAAATTTCCAATTGAGCGCAACAATTTACGATACCCAAACATTTTTTGCCATGTAAATAATGCGATTAATCGGGTGACGCTAACAGTTTTCAAAAAAGCCATTTGCGTTCCCTTTCAACCCGCAACCTCCGAGTTTCCGAACATAAGACAAGTGGCCGCAAAACAATATTAAGAGGATTACCAGGCTTTTGGCGATCCCTTTTTTATTGCATTTCAAGAGATGTGATAACCGGGGGAATATCAAAGATATTCGTGCTGAACCCAGATTTTTCAGTAATCGCGCTTACGGGCAGATTTATGTGTATCAAATGGACCTTTCCTTAAAAGGGACATTCATTTTAATCTTATCTCTGTTCGAAAAACGCTCGATCAAAGGAATGAGTGAAATCGATCGTAAACCGTTTGTAATTTTAATCCTTCCGTTATGGAAATCAGGTGTGGGAAATTATCGCCGTATGGACTGAACAAACATTTATAACTTTGAAAGGACTCGTTTGTTAAATCGATTCTGGAATAATCCGAATTTCACGTGTGCAAACGGTTTTTTTTCCTGCCCCCGACGGTGAAAGTGGAACTTTGTTCCCCCTGAGGATGCCATCTGGCCGTTCCGTTCTGCTTTTGTCCGGTTTAATTGAAAAATACGTTCGGGCCACACACTACGTCACTACTTAATTAATTTTGGATACGACCAAAAGTTCATAAATTAGACCTTGTGTTCGATTGTTTTAATTGGATCCAATCGAAAATATATTTGCGCAACTTTTTATTTTTTTGATAAAATTTAGATCAACGATTTAAGGTTTTGTTTGGGACAATCCGTGCTGAACACAAATTGACTTAGCTTTGTTATAAACGGTTTTTATCAGAATGACTCGTAGAACACACAACATACAGTGTGTCCGAAATTGGTTCTACATGTATTGGGATCTCGCTCAGGAGAGTCGGTTAAATGGAAAAAGTTTTAGAGAATTTTATGTGAAACTTATTTCCGTTTTCCAAACTAAATTATCTTTTAATTAGATTTATTAAATTAGAAAGAATCTATCGTCATTGGTTTCCGAGATATGGATGAAAACTTTGTAAATTCTTACGGCCGCCATCTTGAATTTTTGCATTTTTGAAAAGCGCTTAAAAAATTCTTGTCAATGATGTACTTGATGATGGTATTATTCTTAGATTGTCATTTGTTTTTCATAATGGCGGCGATATTTTCTAAGGCCAACTAAACAAAAATTTAAAAAACATTTTTCTACCCTTTAGAAACTAAATAATACCATCATCAAGTACATCATTTAAAAGGATTTTTTAAGCGCTTTCCAAAAATGCAAAAATTTCAAGATGGCGGCCATAAGAATTTACAAAGTGATCATCCATATCTCGGAAACCAATGACGATAGATTTTTTCTAATTACGTCATCGTGTTCTACGTGAAAAAGTGCCTTAATAATGTCTTTGGCTTTGTTAAAGAGCTGTAAGCAATCGTTTAAAATGCAGCCTCTGACGTTTTCCCAATTTTCCGGAAAACGGAGAAAGATTATTGAATTTGGAAACCAGAAATAAGTTTCACATAAAATTCTCTAAAACTTTCCCCATTTAACCGACTCTGTAGCTCTTACGGTTACCGAGATCCCAATACATGTAGAACCAATTTGCAGCACACTGTATACAGGATTTCATTTCAAGTCAAAAGACCCTACTTGCGTTTCTGTAAGATTTAGGTTTGTCCATTATGTATATTTACAAAATGCCTAATGTCACTATGTTAGTACATATTCATATACTTATGCAAATCATCAAAGCCATCATCAGACCTTATGCAAATTAGCAAGTGTGTACTTAAAAACTCTAGAATAGCTGACATGAGAGTTTGGCAGGTGTTAAAACTTTTGAAGTTAAAATTGACAGTGACAAAAAAAACAAAAGTGACAGTTAAAGTGACAGTTGATAGTGACATACAAGCCAAATTGCTCCAAATTGTGAAAATCTCATTTTCGAATGTCAATATCTAGAAAAGATATTTTTTTATTTCCAAAAATATAGATACATTAGTCAAGATAAAAAACCAAAACTCAAAGATGATTAAATATAATTATTTGTTATAATTAATAAATAGAATCGTCAGGAGTGTTCAAAAATGCATTAATATGCAGTGTTTCATTCAAAATAAGCAAAATTGGTGTAACATTAAAAGACATATTTTAGTTCCATTGGGCATGTTGATTTTACTATGCTGCCAATGGGCCTGTCCCACAATTTTTTTTTATTTCATAACTACAAAGACGGATTGAAAATATTATACCCGTATTTTTTTGTTTTCAAAAATATTAAGTCTAAATAGAAAAAAAATGATGATAAAAACTACATTAATCTCATGTTTTAAACGCCCGCCGCCGGTGACGTACTACACTATCAACCAATCAGCGACAAGAAGTGAAACAGTTGGCGTGCAACAGCCAATAAAATTTCCCAGAATTACGTACGTCACATGCGCGCCAAAACAGATCTTTTAAATTTAATGGACAAATTCAAACTAATGTAGGAACATTTACGACCATAATTTTTTCTTCAAGAATATGAAAAATTAGTTTTTTGATCCTATTCTTTCGATTCCAGTCATTAAAACAAAAATTTATGATATGTGGGATAGGCCCATTTTCAAAACCTTTCTATTTGTAGTCTTTTGTATATCAATCGATGTCTTTCACCGTGGTATATACCCTGTACATATGCCATTTTTCATTTGATTTCCCATCATTTGAATGAGAAAAAAATTGTAGAAACTTTTTAACTAATATGAAAACTAGAAACATAATGTAAACCCCTCTAATGATATTACCACGATTTGAAACTGAAGTTAAACGCCATAAGAACCTTCTGAAGCACTTAAATCAAAATAAAAACTCAAAAATTACTAAGAAAAATTACGAAAGATATAAAATAACCTTAAGTGGTGATTTTTCAGGTTTAGGACTGCACCATTATTTAGCACTAAGAATCAAAATGTATATCTTAAAGAAAGTATACAAAATAGATTAAGTATATAAGATAATAAGTATAATTTACTTAATATCTAATCGATTATTAATAAATTATTTGTGGTTTTCGATGGACAGAGGATAGAATGTTCTTTTAAACGAAAACTTAAATTACTTGAAACCACCTGCAGGTATGAGAAAAAAAAACAAATAGTTTCTAAATTATATATTAATTTCGATTTTTTTACGAATAAGGGATTAATTTTGATGACTTTTGTATATTGCTATAGAATATATATATGTCCTATTAGTTACAAACTGACTCTCCCTACCTACTTACCTCCTGCTTTGTGGATATGGTTTACCTTAAGTAAAATTTGGAAAAGTTTTTATAATTCTTTAAATGAGGTATTAATAACTTGTACTTCTGTACCTTTACCAGAAGTAGAATATTCGATTAAGCAACGCCTCTGATTTTCGGAGTTATGACGAGAAATCGTATAGTGGTTATCGTTTATTCGGATATACTAACCATAAGAAATAATAAGAAATAGAGAATAATTGCAAAAGGATGTTCTAGACAATGTCACAAACAAGAATATGTCACTTGTGATGTGATTTTGTAAGAATAATTTTTAATTCATTACATTTAAAACACTAGAGTTGAAGAAGAGCTATTAAGAAACTAACTGGGCACGCTTTAACTGTTTTATTTTGTAGCAATTCTAGGAATGTATCTAAAATGTGACTCAGAGCTTAATAAACTGCTTAGAGGATCTTTCAAAATTATCGCTTTTCTTCTCTAGTAATTGTTTACGCTAAATGTTATTGCTTGTAGCAATAGTATGCTACTTAATTATTATTTTTGTTAATTCCTTAATTTAGCTCTATTATCCTTTTCAGAAACTCATCTGAAGGAAGATATCATTTATGGACTAGCGTGACAATGGGAGCAATGAGTATGATGGCAAAAGAAACTGGAGTGACCGTTTTCCTGCTGAACTTGGGTTACGATTTCTACCTGCAATGGCCCAACATCAAAAAGTAAGTTTCCAATGCACGTCGAATAAATAACTACTACCCCAAGTGCACCCCGGCTGATATAAACTGCAGTCTTATAATTTTTTTACGATCAATAAACCTCCATGACCGGACCGTATTGTTTTCGTCAAATCTCCGACCGTAAAAGACCGAAGCACCAAAATCTGAAATAAAAATGAAACAAGGCTCGTTTTATTGGCAAAATAAAAATATTCCCGCCAGGTTATATTATGTTGAGTCGTAATTTTTATTTCGTTTTTGATTCTTTACGGGCCGTGATTTAAATAACGTTTTAATACTCAACGCAAAAGCGTAAGCAAAAATTACTGCCTGTCAAGTTTTTTTTTTTTTTGTTACAAGGACACACGCAAACTTTGATGTTGCCCCAAAACTTGTTAACAATGTAAATCCATGCAACTTTTACCCTAGAAAAAGTTTTTGAATTTGATTCCGCTTTTTCTTGCAGAACAATCGCGGAAGTTCGGTGGAATTCGGAAAGTTTGGAGTTTAGTTCCCGGGCCACAAAACTGATGACATCGGTAAGTAAACAAAGTATCTTGTATGAGTTTAACAGAACTGAAAGATTTATTTTCTTAATCTAAATTTATTTAGTTTACATTTTGGGAAAAGTTTATTATGACTTAATCAACTGTATAATATTTAATTAGTTATTTGTATAGGACAAGCTACTCTCTCATACAACGTTCCTAAACAAACTATACTCATAATCCGACATTTTCGCGTATAAAGCACGAAAGAAACAAAGCAAGGGTCTTAGTTTATTCATTGTGAGTTTAAGCCGCCCTATTTTTCGTTAAACCCTAAAAAATTAATGCTGTTTTCCCCAGTAGTGAACATGCTATGCAATAAATCTCGTTTAAACTGATATGCTCTAGTAAGGAAAATTTAAAATTGTTATATAAAATTAACAAGTTTGGATGAGGATAAGGTCAAAGTGGGCTGTATGCAGGAGCTCACTAACGACAGAAAAACATTCCGAATATACAGAAGTGAGAAACAGAATCAATGCCAGAATCACAGCCCTAAAACGAGATTATTGGGCAAAATTTACAAGCGATATGGATCACGACCTATATGGAGCACAGAAGAAAGTCTGGAAGATGCTCAAGAACAGGAAAAAGCCAATAAATGAGTTTGTGCAAACAAAAGGAGTCACCAAAGATGTATGGGAAAAATACTAATAACACCGAAGAAGCCATAAGCATCGAAAACTACGAGACAAACCATCAAATAACACTGAGCGAAGAAGAGGTAACGGCAAAAATCAAAAAATTGAAAAACAGAATAGATCCCGGGACAGACTTCATCCCAAACGAACTTCTGAAATATGCCGGACCTGAACTAGGAAAACATCTAAAAATCCTCTACAACATAATTTTAGAAACATCGGAAATACCTACGGAATAGCACAAAAGTATAACTATATTCAAGAAAGGACAGAAGACGCACCCAGACAACTACAGGGGCATAACGCTGCTGAACACAAGCATGAAAGTCTTTACCGGCATTTTGAAGGAAATACTTGAAACACAAATAACAAACAGGGAAGAACAGCAAGGCTTCAGACGAAACAGATCCACGACCAACGCCATATTCATTATCAAACAACTAAAAGAAAAATCGATCAAATTTAATACACCAGCATATGTCTGCTTCATCGATTTGTCCAAGGCAGTTGATAGGGTTCGCCTCTCCGACATCATAAATATACTGTTAGCGAAAGAAACGTCGCGAAAGAACACCATCGTAAGAGCAGTCCTCAGTCTTAATATGAACAACATGACTAAAGTAAAGGCAGGAGACACTTATACGGAAGAGATACCAACACCAGGAGGCATCAGACAAGGTGACAACCTTAGCCCATTTCTGTTCAATTTCTTAATGGACAGAATTATAGAGGAAGTATCGCCACTAAATATGGGATACAGGATAAAAGGAACAGAATAAAAGAATCAGCATGGTATGCTACGCCGATGATGCAGCTATTTTCGCGGAAACGGAACACGATCTACAGAGACAACTACACAAATTCTGCCAGGTCAGCCAAACGATGAACATGACCATATCTATAGAAAAAACGAAAAACGAAAAGCATAACCTTTGCTAAAGATCCCGTAGGATGTAAGCTGGTAGTTCAGAACAAAATCGTCAAGCAAGTCTCGCAATTCAAATATCTGGATATGGATCTGTCGAGTTATCACGACCCAGTGAAGGACCGAAGAAGCCAGATCAACAAAGCGACTGCCATGTCGGGCTGCTTAAGGCAGATAATATGGGCGAACGAATACATGCGAAAGGATAACAGAATCTATAAGACTTGTATCAGGCCAATCATGACCTACAGAATAGAAACCAGAGAAGAAACCAAAGAAACGAAAAGAATGCTTCGAGTAGCCGAAATGAAAACGCTCAGGACTATAATGGGAAAAACAAGAATAGACCGAATTAGGAACACTGACATTAGGGAACAATGTGGGGTGCAAGACATCGTAAGACGGGGGAGACAAAGAAAAAGATATTGGTACGCTCACGTGAGAAGAATGGAAGAGGGAAGACTGCCACGCATCGCACTTGAAGGGAAACCAATAGGGAAAAGAGCACCCGGAAGACCACCTAAGAGATGGAAGGACAGCTGTCAATCCACCTCCCAGGAACTGATCCAGAAAATTCTGCAAAACTAACAGATCGCGAGATCTTAAATATGAATAAGAAGAAGAAGATTCAATAAAGGAAATAAACTAAAGAATAATTAAATTCCAGATCCGGAGTAATTGTTTACAAAAAATATTAAAATTTAGGTTCAGACCATTTGCAGACATTGTCAACAGTCACTGATTAGTGATTTTACTTTTTTTACTCCGGACCTAGAATTTATTTACTTTGTAATTTATTTTCTGTAATATTTCCCTTAGCCAATATACCATCTAAATTTGAATCTGTTAATACCAGGTTCTTCAAAAATTATGACCAAAAGAAAATTAGACTAAAAACACTAATCATTCTGTATATTGGTAACGCTAACACATCATCTATGATATATGGGTGATTTCCAATCATGAGAAATTATAATGATGACGTAGATTATGCCTAACCAGGACAAATATTGCAATTTTGCTAATTTAAACTATTATGTCAGATCCAATTTAATGAAGTTAGCAATTAAGTAAAATACCAGGTGTCCAAGAGCACCCTGGACACAGGAGATTAACATGGGAAAACGGTTTTGATTTTTTTGCGCCTGTACGGTTGATTTGATTGAAAAATCGTATTAATGAAAGTTGTAGTACCTATCACGGACTAGTTTTCTGTATTTTTTTCGGATCTCTAACTTGAGCCCTTTCGTCGTAAAACACGAACAAAAATGAGAAAATTTAAACTTTTTACCTGCACTGTATAAGCGGTTGTCGAGCAACCGTTCGTGTTTTACGACGAAAGGGCTCAAGTTAGAGATCCGAAAAAAATACAGAAAACTAGTCCGTGATAGGTACTACAACTTTCATTAATACGATTTTTCAATCAAATCAACCGTACAGGTGCAAAAAAATTAAAACCGTTTTCCCATGTTAATCTCCTATGTCCAGGGTGCTCTTGGACACCTGGTATAAAACAATCGCCCTGTACATTGACGCCATCTCTGTAGGTAAACATTCATTTTTTTTTTTAATTACTATAATTTCGAAGTAATTAATAGCAAAAACCGCAACCCTGTAATTTAAAAGAATAAGCGAAATACCCTAAAAAAGTGTCGAAAATGGGACCCACACAAAGTATCACAAAAAACAATTAGGTATTCTTGGTGAAAACGGATAATTCGCAGTGTTTTAGAAATATGTATTTCGAATTCTAACTTTCAATTCTGCTAACTTGTCTGGTAATCTAACTTACATTTTCATAAATTCGATAATCAACTGATCAACTTTTACGTTTAATTCTAATCCTGGTTAACATAAAATGTCTGTATCAAAGTTCCTGTTTCACCAAATCGCAATTTAACTTGATTCATCGAACTTGGAGAATATCCTTTTAATTACCTTTGACAACTTTAGATACTAAATACTTAGGTAACTTGTAGATATTTAGCTCTAATTATTTCTAGATTATCAATTATTATACCGGTTGTGGTTTTATTATACGATTAACTCTTTGCTCAATATTTTTTTCTGTTAAATTATTGACTATAATATTGAAGTTAGACTTCGTACACATTTCTAGAAAAATAATATGTAATAATCAAATTCTCAAATAATATAAATTCAGAGTTTGGTTACGTGCAATGTAATACTGGATTTTATAAATTACACTCACTTAAGTTGCATTTCTCAGAATAAATCTCCATCCAATTAATGTAATTAATTAGAGGCAATAACGCCTCCAGAGGTTATCGTCTAACCTCTCAATCAATATATCAGTTTCCGATCCTTGGGGAGCCAACTATCGATAGCGGTTAGGTTAAAGTTTGTTCTAATCAACTTGGTCAAGTAGGGTTCCCATATTAAATTACAAATGCATCGACGTTTCGTTCCCGGAGGGATTATATGAATATTCCATAACGGAAACTTGTATTATTTGGTCTTGCATAAAAAGAAAAACAACTACTGAAAGTAGGCTAACTTAAAAACTCCCGATATTATTTTCAGACCGGAGTGTTGCTCGCTTTGAGATTGGCAATTTTGCAAGGCTCTCTGCCGAGATTCTGCGAGCAGGATAACCCGGCAGCCTTTCACAGTTCAATATACGTCAGGTAAGCTTATTTTCGTTTATTTACATATTATTGCGACAATGTCGCGCACAGTATGACTCGAATGGAGCGAAGCTCAATAAAATTCCATCGCAACAAATGTCAATTTTGATTCGGGCAAATAAATATTCAATGAAGACAAACTGTACTCCCGATGACACCGAAACAATAAATCGCCCGAATTAATATTCGCCGATCTCGTCGGATAATTGGATTTCTGAAAAATGACGTTTCTATTATTGTATAAATTATGACGGGACCTAAACTCGTCCGATTGTAATTATTACGGTAATTTAGAAAATATTTGTCATCAAATATCGGGAATAATTGAATATTCAGTTAAAATTTTAGTCTCCTACAATCATTTGACAATTTTAATAGCGCTATTCACTTTTCAGATCAGTGTAATTGTTATGTTTGTCAAATTAAAAACTATTAGCTCAATAATTACTTAATGGAAAAGAGCTGGGATCAGTTGAATATGAAGTTTTAACCAAAAAAAATGCAGTAAAATTTCTCTTTTTGTATAAATCACACTAAACCTAACTTTATTAAAGTCTGGTTTATCTGCTTTTGATAGTTATAGTAAACTTTTGTTGGTTGTTTGTCAGAGTGTTAAGATTAATTTTACTTATTGAGGACTTGTTTATGCTTCAATTGCTTCATCAAGAGTGTACTAAATTCATTTATTACAAACAAGTTGTAATGTCTGTAAAGTTGTGGTTTGTTAAACAGTCTCTAGACATTTAATATACAGCATGTTCATTCCTGTTTAAAAAAACGTTATAACAAACCTTTTTGTTTCCTGGGGCCCTATTTTCATGGAGAGATTCTCACTTAGTCTTAAAATCCGTATTTTTAAATATAAACTTAAAATATATACAGTGTTTTGAGTTCTACCCTAAATAGAATGAATGTTTGCTTGGTTTTAATTGTTTTCAACCATATGTAAAAGTTGCAACTACTGTGAAGATTGAAACAGTGCAGGAGGTGGTTTTTTGGTTTAATTAAAGTAAGAAAGCAAAACAAAAACAGTACAGCAATGGCCCAGCTGGCAACGTTGCGATGAAACTTTGTGACAGGTCTTATAACTGAACTATTTTGTGTTTTCTTCATTTCTTGATCAATTGATTGTTTATTCGTTAGTTGTCGTGGAGTTGTGCTTAATTCTGTTACTAGATTCTGGAGTTCAAATACAAACCAACAATTCGGTTATTACAATTTCAAACACGGCAACAAAATGTCGTGATTGTTGAGTTATGTCAATTTGGCCAATACGCATGTTTTTTCGATTCTCAGCTGTGAGAGATGCAATTCTGTACTGGTCCGGACCATGAGAGATTGAATCAATTTATTTCAGGCAACCCGTTATACATCAAACTCATGGCGAAAATGTCACATTAGATTTAAATTGTTTGATTCTAATAATATGACTTAGCAAACTATGAGCGTTGCTATTGGATGGAATAATCGCCATCTATTAATTTGACTTTTGACATGGTTTCAATTGAGGTTAATTTGACGTTTTGCAGTGTTAGGTTCAAAACTTTTGAATGACGTTTGATAGAGAAGAATACACATACATTAGTTCCGAATACACTACTTTGACACATTTATTTTTTGACACACTGTTTCATCATATAATGTGCAAACTGACATACACAAGGTCAACTTGCATGAACGTGTAAACGGTACAGTACCCAACATGTCAATTACGTAACCATCATTTGAGTGAGTATCATAGAAGACAATGCTATCTTACAATAACTTAGAAATAAATTAACGAGAAAGAATACGAGTTCTGCTTTTAAGTTTCGTATTTTCCTTATACAAATAAAACAGTAAACTTTAAGTAGGGAATGACAGGTTTATTAGTTATTTACATTTAAAGCCCTTATGGGCGAGAAGTCGATACACCAAGGACAATAAAAAGGCAAAAAGTAAATTGTTTTTGAAGTATATTGCGTTTATATACTTCTCTTCAAAACTCAATTATTGTGAAAGTTATAAGCATTATGGGCAAAGTTTAATATATCTCAAAAACCCTTGTCATATTGACTTGTTTGTTTTAATATTAGAACGAGAAAGTAGCAAAAATTTAGTGATTCAAGATTCCTTAATCAAAAAATGTTCATAATTCTTTACCGCCATTTTGACAGAAAACAAGATCATCTTCATAATCTGCTTAGAGATATTCAATACAGCAAAAACCTGCCAGACTGGAAAAAATACCTAATCGTCTTCAGTAGACTCTGAATCTGAAGAATACTTATACAATAATGCTTTGTCACCATATCACAAAAATTATGATCAAAATTTATAATTTTGATTAGCTGTTCACATGTAGTGTCATCTAAGTATTGCCAGATGAAGTACTTTGTACACAAACTGAGTTTACGAATGAAACTACTTTTAGATTCGTAAACCAGAGATGAGGAAATACCAAATTTACATTTTTGTACACATCAAATCTGTTCAATTATTGTTATCTTCTTCTTCTTCCGCTGCTATCCATTAATGGATGTTTGCGATCACTTCTGACCATTTTCCCTATCTCTGGTGGTGTGAACTATTTCTCCTGTGCTTCCTATTTCTGTCCAATATTTGATATTTGGGAGCCACGACATATTTTTTCTGTACTTATTCCTTCTTCCTCCTTTTTCTATTAATATTACTATAGTCAATTGTGTTTCTCTGTACTTGGCCACAAAATAACCAATTTTTTGAAGTTGACTTCTTTAATATCTTTTACCCCTTATACACGCAGGTAAAATGAGAAATTTGTTTAGTTTTAGTTTATTAAAGTATCTTCTTTTCCCTTATTTGTAATTACTGTCTAGTGTTAAAATGCCTTAATAAATACATAACTTGTGGTTAATAAATGTACCTCCTCCTGCCCTCGTGCTAAACTTTAGAATTATATTAAAAATTTAGTTTATCAAAAAAAAACTAATAAGGCAACAATATAGGTACTAACCAAAGATGAGCTAATACAAAAAGCAGCTTTTACACATGAAAAATGATTAAACATTTTAATAAAATCTCTCTGTTGGAGCTAATTTCATATGATAATGATGTTTGTGCAACAAAACAGACTGGATTTATACTTATTTTTAATGTGAATAATACCTGATTATCAAAAGCATTAAGTTTTTGAACAATCAGACAAACTTTTAAACTTTGTGATAAAATGATTATTACATATTAATGGTATATATTGTTACGGTTTGGGCCTACTATACTCGAGTCAGGATGAAACCGATGCGCCGCAATATCTGGCCGGGCGCGTATTAAAGTAGGCCACAGTTAGGAAACGCTACCTGGAAGATTCTTGAATGGTCAAGGCAACCCGCGAAGCGTTTCGCGGTCATTCTAGAACGTGGTTTGTGAATATAAAAGAAGCGGCGTCGACGAGAGAGTTAGTAGTGTAGTAGTAGTGAATTTGGGAACGCGGTAAAGTTTAAATAGCGGAGTAATTGTGGAATTGTAGTAGTGTTTTTAGTAGCTGTGTTAATTATTGTACGGAGTGTTTTAAAGTGTTAATAAATTTATTAATTGTTGAGTTAAACTGACTTTGTGTGAACCCACGGGAAAATCGTAACAATTGGTGTCAGAAGTGCGATCAGACTTTAGTGCGACGTGAATTGGAACTAAACTTCGGGTTAAAGACTTGTGTTCAGAACCGGACTAGAGATTTTCGGAACAGTGGTGTGTTAAATTTATTTTATGCCAATAACAAGACGTCAAAGTGCAAACATGGAGGCCCAATTTGCAGCTATTATGGCAATGCTTAAACAAGACAAGGAAGAACGACAACAAGACAAGGAAGAACAAGAAAGGATTCGACAAGAACAAGAAAGGATTCGACAACAAGAGAAGGAAGAACAAGAAAGGATTCGACAACAAGAAAAGGAAGAACAAGAAAGAATTCGACAACAAGACAAAGAAGAAAAAGAAAGAATGAGACAACAAGATATAGAAATGCAAGAAAAACGTAACGTAGAAATATTGAACGGTCTAGCGGGGACCAAAACAGAAATCCAAGAGTATGTAACCCATAGTCTTAAAAAGATGGAGTGTGATGTTGAGGAAAAATTAAAGGATGTTCGGGAAGACATTAATGATGTTCGGGACGACATTAGTAAAATTCAGATTGATGTTCGGGAGGACATTAATAAAATTCAGAATGATGTTGAGATAAAGCTACGCGACTTAGAGCAGAAAATTGACAGCAGAGGAGCCAGCTCTACAGTGATCACCGGAAACGGGCTCAACAAGATCAAGCCTCCCACATACGACGGTCAAACTTCATGGGCAATGTACCAACTCCAATTTGAGGCCGCTGCAAATGCAAATGGATGGAGTAACGAGGAAATGGCTGTAGCACTAATAGTGGCATTCCGAGGACCTGCATTGGAGCTGTTACAGACTCTGCCTATCGCCCAACGAAGCAACTACGAAGCATTAGTAGCTGCATTAGAACGTCGTTATGGGGATCAACATAAGAAAGGACTGTATCGAACGCAATTAATGGCAAGACAGCAGAAAACTGGTGAAAATCTAGAAGAGTTTGAAACCGAAATTCGTCGCCTTGTGCATCTGGCTTACCCAGCCGTCCCGGATGAAATCCAAGAAGAACTTGTGGCACAGTATTTTGTAGATGGGATTCGAGATCCGGAGGTAAAGAAATGGCTGAAGATGTTCAAAGGGAGCAACAACAGCGAATTACTGATTCGAGCGCTGGAAATTGAAGCTGCGTGCAATGATTTAAAGCCAGAGCCTATTCAAGAGGAATCCGTTCCGATAGCCGATCATGTTACTACATCAATAAATAAAATTGAATCAATGTTCGGCCAATTAGTGCAACAAATGGCAGCATTAGGAAATGGTCAGTCCAGACAATTAGAACGGTCACGTCCGATCACGAGAGTGGAGTGTTATCGATGCGGACGTACGGGACACATTAGAAGGAATTGCAGACAGCGGTCTTGTTCTCCAAACCCACAGTGCCGACGAAATCAGGACATTAGAACAAATCACCGGAACTCCTCTGTTAAAAGAAATATTACATGTTATATTTGTGGACGTAAAGGACATTACCAATGGAATTGCAGACAGCAGTCTCGTTTACCGACCCCGCGGAACTGGCGTAACCAGGAGCAGGAAATGAAGAACCCGGAAGGACATTTACCGCGATATGTAGAGGATCGTCAAGCTTTGGATAGTGACTTAAGGTACCGGAAAGGACAAATTCATAATGGTTGGAGGATTGGTCAAATCGCGATGGTGACAGATAAAGAGGCTACAAAAAGAATGAAGAGCAGCGTTTCTAAGGAGGACATAATAAAAGGACAGCGCTCAGACTCTGATTTGAAAGTAATCAGAAGATGGTTGGAGAAGGATTTGAAACCGGATTGGCATCAGATTTCCAGATATGGACCAACAGTAAGGGGTTACTGGTTGCAGTGGAATTCGCTTCGACTGCGAGAAGACTTAATTACTCGCAAATGGGAAAGTCCAGACGGAAAACGCTTTGTTTACCAAACAATAGTGCCCAATTCCTGCAAAGAGAATGTGCTGCGAGAACTACATGACAGTCGCGGAGGAGGACACTTTGGAGTAAACCAGACTTTGGCTAGAATAAGAGATCGATTTTACTTGATTAACTTCAGAAAGGACGTTGAGGAATGGTGTAAACGGTGTGACCAGTGTTCGTTACAGAAGGGATCCATCACAATTCGGGAACTTGAGAGAGAGAAGATGAAACCAAACAACAACCGTATGAAGATGACACTGGACCACAGACCAACTGGTGGCAATTATAAGGAAGGTGATGCTGTGTGGATGTTTCAACCCAGGAGGAGCAAAGGATTAAGTCAAAGATGGCAACGACACTGGGAGGGACCTTACCATGTGGTAAAAAGGTTAAATGACGTCGCGTACAGAGTCCAACGCAGCCCCAAAGGCAAGATGAAAATTGTCCATCTGGACAGACTCAAGAAATACCAGGGACTAGATGAAGCGGATCGGGACGATCAGCTTTAAGAGGGGGGCAGTGTTACGGTTTGGGCCTACTATACTCGAGTCAGGATGAAACCGATGCGCCGCAATATCTGGCCGGGCGCGTATTAAAGTAGGCCACAGTTAGGAAACGCTACCTGGAAGATTCTTGAATGGTCAAGGCAACCCGCGAAGCGTTTCGCGGTCATTCTAGAACGTGGTTTGTGAATATAAAAGAAGCGGCGTCGACGAGAGAGTTAGTAGTGTAGTAGTAGTGAATTTGGGAACGCGGTAAAGTTTAAATAGCGGAGTAATTGTGGAATTGTAGTAGTGTTTTTAGTAGCTGTGTTAATTATTGTACGGAGTGTTTTAAAGTGTTAATAAATTTATTAATTGTTGAGTTAAACTGACTTTGTGTGAACCCACGGGAAAATCGTAACAATATGTTTAGCAGTATTAGTCAATATAATAGGTATAACTGAATGTATTCTGATATACTCATCAAACATCAAAATGATAGAATTTTTAGTGTTAATCCAAATAAATTAATAAACTAATTTGCTTACTTGTATTAACAGAAAATAGTAGTAGATATAAAGAAAATGTGTGCTTAGCACACCCAAGTAAATCCATTAAATATACAGATCTCTAAAGCTAAACTTTAAGCTTGATTTCAACATTTTCTAAATGTCTGAGCTCGGCAAGATTTTATATCAACCTGTACTAACATACTATATTTAAAAAAACTTAAAAAAAAAATTTCTGAAATTCTATATTGACGTAAATTTTCATGAAATTGGAATTATTCGTTGTGTAAATTAGACCTACTTCTAGAGATTGTTGCGAGTTTCCCTATAGTCAAATCAACTCCAAATATTTGTAATCAGTTTCTTTCTTTGTGCGACTTGAAATATATTCAGATTAGATTCAGTTTGTTAGGTATGTACATTTTTACGATTTTTTTTCTGGAGAGTTTCCTTCCGACTCGATGTTTTATTCAGAAGCCCAAAAATAAAGACTCCATCGTTGGGTAAAGAAGCGTTTCTTTTGAAGTTTTATCGGCGTTAGTCGAGTGGCCTAATTGCCTCGAAGAGAAAAAATACCCAAATCCACTTCTTGCATTTAAATAATCATTGTGTTTTTGTTGTTTTTCAGATTGAAATTGAGTTTGACCATTTAAAACGTGTTGGCTCGTTAGGAATTTGAGGGAATTTAAATCAACGTTAGCCCCTAAACCATTTCGGGGTAAAAACGTTTTTAAATTCGATTGGTAATGGAGGTTTTTTGACAATCATTAAACGTTTTCCTAGTATTTGGGACCAAGAACAACCAATCTACTCAGATTTGATAAACGCGTTTTTCTTGTTGAAACTCCACCGCGCTTTCACTTTTTCTCTCATTTTCTCGCACAGTTTTCCATTTTTACATGATTACAGTTCGTTTTTCCTTAACAATGAATAATGTATACCGCCGCCGGGATGGCTGTAAAGTCATATCTACATAAACGAAGATGAACTTTCGATTACTCGTACAGGTTTACGATATTATACTGTTTACTTTGTTATGAGAAAAAATATGACGTTGTTTTTTTTTTTCGGTAAAGTTAAATTAACATTCTACTTAAATTAGAATTTTTACGGTTTTTGGTTGCAAACCGAAGAAATTAGCAAATATTTCAGATTTTTTTTGTCTGACCAATATATCTGTTGGGTTGGGCATGCCAATATCATTATGTTGTAAAATATGTCTATTTGTTTGCATATTAAGGGTTGTTTTTTGTTGTGGAAGTGAATTTCTTCTAAACTTAAGAAAAATAATAAGTGTCACATTTGCGTTGAAATTTGACAATGCAGTTCCAATTTAAGCTTTTTACGACTTTGACGTTATGTTAACTGACAATTTGTTTTCAATGTTGATAGTAGGTTCACCAAAAATAGTAGAAAACGTTACTATAAAATGTAAACAGGACTTAGAGACATGATTTACCCTATATTATTGACAGAGTGTTCAAAGAATATAGGTAAACTGGTAAAGTAAACTTACTCATTAGGTATAATATATTAAGTAATATTAGTAAAACTTTCAGAAACTTTAAAAAACAAGTTTAAGAGATAGTTCGGTCAATTTAAGACAAAGTAAAAGTAAAAACTGCATTTGTGGCGAAAATCACCTAGGCAAGATCTTTACGACTAAATATACACTTTGGCAACAACGCATTACTTTGGGACTGTAACATATTTGATTTTTTCAACAACACTGGCCCTAAAATGCGTTCTTGCTCAAAAGTGGCCGAAAGACACTTTTTTGTTTAGTAATGTAAAATATAGGGTGTCCAGTTTTAAGTGTCAATAATTCACCATCCGATAGCCAATCAAAAAATTAGTTGACTTGCATTATGTCATTTTTCTGAGAAAGATCCAAATTTCAATTTTAAAAATCGTTTTATAGTGTAAAACTGAACATTCAAGACTTGTGTACTGAATAGTATAAAAACTTGCTATTTACTACTAGGAATAGTCTTATAATTCGTTTTCTCAGGCTGCCATCCTGGTCGATCGTCTGAAACTGGATTTGAAGAACTACAAACAGTCCGGAAATCAAGACAAAGATTGTATTGTACATGAAACTCATTTTTTAATACTAAAAATAATCTATAAGTTGATTTTTAAGGCTAGAACTGACTTTACTAGGACTAAAGAAAGTTCACAAGTCTATTTTCAGGACTTTAATTGGTGTACAACTCAATGTTCTGAAACAACTCGGCTTTTCCAGTCTTAAACTCGATTTTTCAGTCTTAAAAAGCACTAAAAACTGTCTGAATTTCTTAGAGATATTTAGAGAATTTATTGCACCTATGAGTGTAGAAGTTAATTTAATAGTGAAGAAGCTAAGCTTGAACTGACATTTTTAAGACCATGGACAGTGTACAAACTGGCTTTTAGGCCTGATAAGTCAAAAACTTTGTAATATACTTGATATACTTTGTGATAGTCTTGAAACTCAATTTGAGGCACTGAAAACAGCCTTAAAGCACTAAAAACAGTCTAGATTTTTAAGAAATACTCGTATTTTGAGCACTGAGATGTCTAGAAGTCGATTTAATAGTAACAAAGCTTAGAATGACATTTTAAGTCTATGGAAAATGTAAAAATTGTTTTTTTAAGTTTGCTAAGTCAATAACTTGGTGAAGATAGTCTTGAAACTCGATTTTCCAAGCTGAAAGCCGTTTTGAAGCACTAAAAATAGTCCAGAATTCTAAGAAAATGAAAAGCAAAGTAAAAAGCACGAAAAGTTAGTTTTCAAGACAATTTTCGTGAATATAACGTCAATGTCCTGTATCTAAGACTATTTTCAAGAATAAAATATTGAAATTATGAAAACTTTCTTCAAATGCAAATTTTAAGCTTCTAATGTCATTTTTTATTAGTTCAGAGTCACTTTTGGTGTTCAAGTCAATTTTTAAGGTTTAAATGTAGGAATTTGTAATCAAAAATTCTAGAAAAATTAGTTTTTTATGTCTACAAGTCAATTTTCAATATTAAAGTCTCTCGATTTGTATGAATGTTACAAACACAATTTTTAAGTTTTTGAAATCAATTTTTATCTTTTCTAAGTCAATTTTTAAAACTAAAGTCTTTCAGTTTGTCTGGAAACTATGAAAACTGGCTACAATGAAACTTTTCAAGCTTTTTAAGTCAATTTTTCGTTTCCAAGACAATTTTTAAGTTGGGTTGGGATAGTTTTGGGTCTTTGAACGTAATAACTGAATTATCTCGTTAACGAAGTTTCAAATAAGAATTTTATAAGAGATAATTTAATTTTCATCATGAAATATGAAATTAAAAGAAACTGTAATTTTTGAAAAATTTCCAGAGACGTAGAAAATAAGGCAAAAACAATGAAACCCATCTTCCTGTATCTACTCTACTGGAGAATTTTGGCAAACGTCATTCATAATTTATCAACATTTTTACTTTTGTGTAATACTAAATACTAATACTGTTTGATGTCATAGAAACAAGTGATTAATGTTGATTTATATTGAAGTGAATGTAATATCCAGACAGAATGTAAATAATATTGTATTAAATAATAAACAATATTTTAACATAAAATTTTTCTTTTCCAGGTTTCTCACATTTTGCTATTTGGCAGCATTCAACTTATGGCTGATACTATGTCCGGCCACACTGTCCCACGACTGGCAAATGGGTTCAGTACCTTTAGTAACGTCCATGTCGGACTCCCGGAACTTCCTCACATGTTTCTCCTTTGGATTAGTGTTCTTGCTGGCGCTGCGCAGCATCCTCGACTTTGAGGTAAACCAGCCAGCACAAGCTCGTTTTAGCTTTCATCCTAATCCAGCCTAATAAGCTATTCATTTAGAGAGGTCGGACGAGAAGTTGCCGGCGAAAATAAAGCGAGGCCAACTTCATTTTAAAAAGTTAAACGCGCTCCGGAATTTTTAATCCGGCACTAAGAAAGTTGCGGCCGGCAACCGTATTGCTCTTCCGGAAACGGTTCGGGCAATAAAAGTTTCGGTCAGTAAAAGTTGGTGGATAAAATTAAAAGGGGAAATAACAGTCGAAGTTTCGAGACTATGTAGCTACACTGTTTTAAAGTTTTTTTTGCTGAAACTTGGGAATTATTGCAGACTCTTCGACATCCTCCTTTGGTTCTGGGACTGTTGTTCCTAGTTCTCCCGTTTTTGCCCGCATCCAACTTGTTCATCACTGTTGGATTTGTTATCGCCGAGAGGGTTCTGTATATTCCTAGGTAGTTACTCTAAGGACCGGTACTTTCACTTAGATAGAAACCGTGAAAGTACAGGTCCTAAATCAAATAAAGACAGACAATACAGAGAAACAAATTTCAGTTTGGGCTGTATCCTGTTGGCAGTTTACGGCATGCAAATACTTTGGCAAACATACTCCAGACACCGACAAACCATCACTTGTTTCATAGTTCTCATATTAGTTAGCAGCTGTTTGAGAACGGTGATTCGTAACAGAGATTGGAAGTCCAGGGAGTCATTGTTGAGGTAAGCCAAACTTAACAAATTTAGGATGAATTAAAATTATTTCTGCCAATTAAACTCGCTGCGCAATTATTTTTAATCCGCAAACTTTCCTTTAATTGCCCTTGTCCCCATCAAGCCAGCCAGTTGGGGACCTTAATGAGGGGTTAAGTAGCGAACCGTGTTGCCAACTGTACTTAAAAAAGCAGTGATGGCGTCTAAATGAGGGCTGACGGTCTGTTTATTTATTCTCGTGAATGCGGGAATTAGTGTGTTTTTGTAGGCATCCAGACTGCCTGGATAAATATTTCATTTATATTGTAGTGGAACTTCAACTTTTCATATTATAATATCCAGAGTGTCCGGAAAAACGTGCGTATTTCAAAGTGAAATAGTTCACTACCCATTTTTCAAGTGACATTAATGACATTGTTGGCAATGACAAGACAGAAAAGTGACATAATATAGCAGTAAAAGTTTTACTATTATTTAGGACGTTCAGATCAGATTAAGATTTGGTTTGGAAATATTTTACCAAGACTAACCTAAATGGTGGTTATTATTGCATTATAATGCAATTCTAACTTTTTTAAAAATGCAACCTGCTTGAAGTAAAATTATCCAGAACCAGACAGAAAAAGGAACATAAAAATGATTCTAGGTTAGAAAAATTATTGAAAATACTCTCCAGACGAAGTCGCAGTACTTAACATACTGTACAGTTAATGCATAGAAATCACACCAAACACAAATAAAACTCCATACAGTAAATAAAAAAACAATATAAAATAATGCAAGTCAAGGTGGAAAGGGGCATCAAGTTTCAAAGACAAGAACTGACATGACAAATAGGTCACGTCAGATGTCATTAATGATTTGACACTACTGACAGTAAAATATTTTTGAAAAATTGGGAAATATTTCATGAAATTCTCAACACTAAACAAAAATAAGTGTGTGACAAGTCTCAATAACATTCTTTATGCACTTTATGGATTAAAAGTGAATTTTTAATCTCCTATTTTAGGAATAAAAGGGACACTTTTAATCCCTCACACACAAATTAAAATATTATCAGCTGTCAACGTGACAATCGCTATCAACTGTGATTGTTCGGTTTGGTAACGGACAATTTGACAGCTCAAAATCAAAAGTCAGCAAAAGAAAATTGAGTCACACTGATTTTGTTACTTCTCAAGTATGTTTCGTTGTTTTGTACCTCTATAGGATTGAATTTGACAGTTTCCAGGATTATGACGGAACTGTAACTGACAGCCAAATGTTAAATCTGGAAAAAATCCACTTATAAATCTTTAAAATACCTTTGGTACTGTTTATACTTATTTTACTGTGTTTTAAAAATGTGTCGTGGTTTTAAATATTTATGAAGAAAATTTTGACGGTAATCGTTTTTAAAAATAGACTAAAATTAGGTCAGAAACAGACAATCAAATGTTACCAATGCCAAAACTGCACTGATAAAGATATAAAATGCATTCAACCAAAGTTAACCTGATTTTGTTAATTTTCAAGTATGTTTCGTTATGTTGTACCTCCATGGGATCGCATTTGACAGTTTTAGGGCGGAACTGGAACTGACGTCCAAATGTCATAAGTGTCAAAATTTCACCCATAAAGCTGTAAAATACAAATACCTTTAGTAATATTTGTAAATACTGATTTTATCGATTTTAAGAGTGTTCTGGTTTTGCAGCTTTATAAAGAGGATTTTGACGGTTGTCATATTTAAAACAGACTAAAATTAAGTCAGAAACACCCAACCAAATGTTACAAATGCCAAAAATGCACTGTTGAAGGTGTAAAAATGCATTCAACCAAAGTCACACTGTTTTCGATACTTTGCAAGTAAGTTTCGTGGTTTTGTACCACCATGGCATTTGACAGTTTCCATGTTTAGAGCAGAACTGTAACTGACGTCCAAATGTCATAACTGTCAAAATTTCACTCATAAAGCTGTAAAATACAAATACCTTTAGTATACATATTGATTTTACTCGATTTTAAGAGTGTGTTCTGGTTTTGCAGCTTTATGAAGAGGATTTTGACGGTTGTCATATTTAATCATTATTTAATCATTATTATGATGTCATATTTTATCATTAAGTCATTCTTCATATAAGCGACGTTCACAATTATAATATTCGTAACAACTCTGACTTTAGACAGGACTTTTACCGACTTAAAGCCAGCAGACTGGGCTCTAACTACTATTGCATAAGATTCTTAAACAAATTGTCTGCAGAACTGAGAGCTCTACCAACAAGCGAGTTTAGCCCTCTAATCAAGCGATTTTTAATTGAACAAGCATTCTTCTCCATTGAAGAATTTACTTCGCTTCAAACTATTGATATTAATACTCACACATTATAGCTATGTATTGATAATGCACCACCCCATAACATAACAATCGCAGGTACTCTAAATTTATGTTTTGTTTTGTATTAATTTAGTATTATTGTTTAACTTTACCTCACTATAGTAAAGATTTTATGCGCATTTTATTTTATACAATTACCAAATTTAATGTTGACTAAATGTATACATTTCCGAATGTTTGTAACATGTTATATAATAAATAAATAAATAAATAAATAAATAAAATAGACTAAAATTCAGTCAGAAACAGACAACCAAACGTTACAAATGCGAATAATGCACTGTAAAAATGCATTCAACCAAAGTCACACTGATTTCGTTACTTTGCAAATAAGTTTCGTTGTTTTGTACCACCATGGCATTTGACAGTTTCCATGTTTAGAACAGGACTGCAACTGACAGCCAAATTTCATCTGTCAAAATATGACGTAATGATATAATAGAAAGGAAAATCAAGGTTTAGGAATAACACTATGGTCTTCTAGGTCGTCACAGAAAGGTAAAAGTATGTGAGATTTGACAAATGAAGAAGCAAACTTTCACCAACCTTACAATCAAAACATTTATGTTTCTATTACGTGTGACTCATGACTCATTACTCACGGGTAGATAATGGGTGTTATTATCTATTCAAAACTAGTGAGTAATAAGCATATTATTAAACAGGCATAAAAAATAGTAGTTTTCCTATTCAGTGTGCAAAGTTATGTTTTCCCACACGCGAAAGCAGTTAGACTTCTAGACGGATAAGCTTCAAGTGCGGGAAAACTACTTTGCACACGTGTTAGGAACAATATTTTTTCTACGAATGAAATATCTATACATTTTGTTTTTAATTTTTATTGATATTAAAAACAACAACTTATTACTATTTATTGTTATTAACAACATTAATGTTAAATGTACAGTTGGTCGCGTTTTTTAAATTGATCGCAGATTGAGCAACTGAAGGTAAAATACTGGTACTTGGAACTGCTTCACTTTCTTTAGGATTGAAGGTCAGAATTTTGTTACTTAATCCTTTTTTATAACTTGTGGATTCCTCAATGTATTCTTCAGCTACCGTAGTCGATTTCCAACCCCCCAAGCGTTTTATGTCAGTGATTCCTTCTCCAGAATCGGCCAGGAACGTTGCCGATGATCGACGATAACTGTGCCCTGTGTAGAGTTCTGGATTTGGCAACTTCAAAAAAATAGCTATTTCAGAAGGCATTTTTCCAAAACTGTTTACTCCAAGACTTTGCGAAAAACATTTACCCTTTCTGTAAACTAGGAAAAAACGATTGTTTGACTTTTTTGGACGTAGGCCGGTGTATCTTCTGTACAGTTGCAGGTAGGTTCCGTTATGAACTTCTTCTGATATTATAAAGTTTCTTGCTGTATGATTTTTGGAATCCCTAATTTTAACAATTATGAGGTTTCCTTTGTCTTCAATATCTGTAGTGGTTAAATTGGCTAGCTCTTCCCTTCGACATGCACCAGCAAGTCCGAATATAGTGGCAACTTTAATTAACAGGTAAATTTCATCTGGTGCGGAGTTCATAAAACTGAATATTTCTTCTTTTGTAAAAATTTTCGCCTTTTTAGGTTTAAAACCAACATTCTGCTTTTTCAGAAATGCAGTGAGCTTATAAAATTCACCGATATCGATGTCTGTTTTTATTTTTATTACATTTTTGAGCATTGAATACTTTGACCACATTGTGTTAGGTTTGAATTCTTTGCTTAAAGTAACAAAATACGCTAAAAGTACCTCTTCCTTTAAGGTTTTTATCCCCTTTTGTTCGCACCATTGGGTAAACAACTCGTACTGTTTCTCGTATTTTTCTCGCGATTTGAGAGGCAGCAATTGCAAACTAGCCATGTTGGCGGCTTTTAGAACATCTTCCGGAAGTTCATCTTCAGTGATATCCATTATTAAAATAGTTTTTTTAACTTAAATAAGTAAGAATAAACACTGTTGTAGACTTTAAATTGCATATAAATGCGTTGTTTGACAATGAGCTTTGGTTTCTAAGGAAACAAGCCTCATTTTCAAAGACAGAGACAAGGTGGTTTATTTACCTAAACTGTACGGAAGAATAATGTGAAAAAAGTCGTGTTTTTTATATGAAACCCCTGAATATTATTACATTTTTGAATTCTACGCAAAATTCTAAGCAGATTTTATGTATAATAGTCTATATAAAACCACTGTTGCAAGGTATAATCAGCATTTTAAAAAGTGTGCGGGAAAAAATTTTTCCCGCATAGTGTGCGGCAAATTGAGCAATTGAGCAAAACAAAAAAAAACGAAATTTTGGAAATTAGTTTTTATTTTTTTACTAATTTATTAATAAGATAACTGAAAACAAAGGCACTTTACCATTGTCACTTTTTCTCCTTTTCAAGGGAACATTTGACGTTTTGTTTTTTAGTTACCATCATCAACTTTAATTTTTTTTTACGGGTGCCATACTGAATTTTTGCATATTTGAATAGAGCCTATTTTTCTGATTACGATGATGTGCCATATGTTATGGTTCAGTCTTGGAATTTCGTAAAAATTACGAAAATTATGTTTTTGCAAGGAGTGCATTGAAAATGACATCTCAAAACTGTCAGATGATGAATGACTAGTCTAATAAATTGTTGACTGATATCATCTACAATGCACTCTTTGTGAACATACAATTTGTGATAATTTAGCTAAACTATAACAAAATACATTTTAAATAAGTAAAATTCGATCTAATATGGCGTTCCCAAAACAAAAACCTAAAAACTGATGATATGGTTGTCAAAAACTGACACTTTTTATGTCATTAATTATAATTCTCTAAAAAGAGTAAAAGTGGCACGATAAAATTTCATTTATTTTTAGATACCTCATCAAATGAAAATCAAATCAGGAAAGACCCAGAAGAGTGCGATAAAATAAGATCAATCAACAGTTGATTAGAAAGTCAGAGAGGATTCCGTGACGTCATTTAACAGTGCAACATTCTCATCGGTTTTAAAATGTCAATGATGTCACGTGAAGAAGTGTCAAGTGACTTAAGAGAATGGGCCTATCCCACATATCATAAATTTTTGTTTTAATGACTGGAATCGAAAGAATAGGATCAAAAAACTAATTTTTCATATTCTTGAAGAAAAAATTATGGTCGTAAATGTTCCTACATTAGTTTGAATTTGTCCATTAAATTTAAAAGTCTGTTTTGGCGCGCATGTGACGTACGTAATTCTGGGCGATTTTATTGGCTGTTGCACTCCAACTGTTTCACTTCTTGTCGCTGATTGGTTGATAGTGTAGTACGTCACCGGCGGCGGGCGTTTTAAACATGAGATTAATGTAGTTTTTATCATCATTTTTTTTTTCTATTTAGACTTAATATTTTTGAAAACAAAAAAATACGGGTATAATATTTTCAATCCGTCTTTGTAGTTATGAAATAAAAAAAAATTGTGGGACAGGCCCATTGTTGAGCTGTCATTTTCAAGAGACCCTTTATTAAAACAAAATTTCCATCATCACATCACACTCGACACACATCGACACATTATCGTAATCAGACAAAATAGCCCATTTCAAAAATGTAAAAATCCATAATAGCGCCTATAAGAAAAATCAAAGTTGATAATGGAAACTAAAAGCAGAAACGTCGGAACTAAAATTTGATATTGACACGTTGTAGAGGAGAAAAAGTAGCAATGGTAAAGAGTCAATTTGTGTTCAGTTATCTTATCAAACAAATTAGTGAAAAATAAAAACTAATTTCCAAAATTTCGGTTGTAAGTACTAAGAATTTTTAAATTTTTAAAGTGGCATTTTAATCGAATCCTAATTGCTCAATTTTGACCCAATTTAAACTTCCTTTTATCTCTTCAAATAACCGAGTTCTCCATGGTGAGGCTCGTAAAACGGACACCTTGTATTACACTCGGTGTTTTTATGACATAAAAAAGCCATTTTTTGCGACAAGATCCTTTAATTAGAAGCAAAAGCAACTCGATATCCCTTCAATAAAAGTTCGGTCCAAAGCCGTTCGACTGAAGAGAAAACTTACGTGGAGTTTGACTTTTCAAAATCAAATTAAACTTCCAAGGGCAAAATAAATTCCGTCGGAAACACGTAAAGTTCTTACGAAAATGACTAATTAAAATCTCTCAGGATTCAAATCCATTGGGAAATTTACACGTTTAACTTGGACAGCGTTTGTGTTGACACTGATACTGAAATTCGCACAAAGTATTGATTGTACTGGCTCCAAAACCTTGAACGACAGGCAATCTATTTAGTTCAAAGCTCAACAAGAAAAATTACGATACCTTTAATCCATTTGCCTTTTTTTTGAGGTTTAGTTGTTGTGGGAAAAATGGCAAATTCATAGCGGGTCCATTTATTATGCCACTTAACACTTCGGTATCCGGAAAATTAATGGTTCTATCTACACTTCCCTTAATGAATGAAATTAAAATTAGATAAATTCCGTCAGGGTAGGTTGAAAGGTCTGAAGAATCGAATTTTCACGTTTTGTTATTTGTTTTGCGGCATTCAATAGTCGTTAGAAATGTTATTAACGATGAATATTTCCAACAGATAATATTTGCATTTACTGCTCCGCCTGGTCGTTATTGCGATAAAATCGACATAAAAATAACTCCGAACATAAATAAAACCGTATTATTGACTTTTATAACACTATAAAGCGATTTCCATTAACTTTGGTCATTATTATACGAAATTAAGGCATAAAGAGGGGCGGTATTAATATCAGACTTAATTATTAAAAATTGCTTATGAAATACTGCTTCAAATTAGTGATGGACGATTGTGAATGATATAATCGAAATATTTCGATTATGGCAGAATGATCGATCATTCGATTATTATAACTGATCATTCGAATAATCGAAATATTTCTATTCGGAAATAGTTGAGAAGTTTTATTCATTATTCATTAACTGAATGTAAAATGTTGACCCAACTTTCAGACAAATATCGAATATAATCATTCGACGAGTATTCTTTATTCGATAGTTCATTTCATTCGAAACATTCCGATAAAAGATTGTGATATAAAAAATAAATCGGGTCAATAAAGATGCAATTGTTTGAAATGCAATTAAATCTCTGTGTACCAGCTACATCCGTACCTTCCGAAAGAAACTTTTCAAAAACCTGTGTTATAACTAACTTAAGAAGAAACCGGCTTGGATCATATCGTATTTTTGAACACAAATTTAAATTCCTACTCCACAAACGCACAAAATTATACTTAACTTATTCAATAAATGCATAAAAAACAACGTAATACCAGACACTTGGAAAACGGGAATAATAAAACTTTAGACCCATTACACTACTTCCTGTACTGAGCAAGATGTTTGAAAATATTATAAAGAATAGACTACAACACTTCATTGGACAACACATACCGCCATACCAATTTGGTTTTAAACCTAAGCACTCAACTGTTCACCCCTTGCTTATACTAACTAACAACATACAAACTACGCATCTTGAAAACAAGAAATGAGCATGTCTCTTTATGGACATCAACAAAGCATTTGACAGCGTATGGCACAAAGGACTACTATACAAACTACACAAACTGAATACTCCAAAATACCTAATCCACATTATTAGAAACTTACTGGAAAACAGACAATTAGAAATACGTATAGACAACACCCTTTCCTTTCCTTTTATTCCTGAACAAGGACTACCACAAGGATCGCCTCTATCACCCTTCCTCTACAATATCTATTGTCATGACATAAACAACCACAATCTACTTGACAAAAACTACATAAGCAAACATGACTACATTCTACAATATGCTGACGATACAGCACTCATAGTTCATGCCAAAACTACGGCAAAAGCTGTAGAGGAGCTTCAGACATTAACAGACCACACGACGGCATGGTTCTACAAATGGAGATTAACATAAACCCCACGAAAAACCAACTCCTCTTACCAAATCACAAAATAAAAGACAACTCTCCTACAATAACAACAGACGGTAATGTAACTACACCAAGCCCAGAAATAAAATACTTAAGGTTAACACTTGACCAAAAACTCAAATTTACAAAACATGCACAAAATTATTAAACAAACTAAACATTTCAGAGCCCTGACGTACAAGAACAGAGGTATAAGCACAAAAACTGCAACTAAAATATACAAATCTATTTGCAGACCTCTACTCGACTACGGACACATACTAAGAGTTAATGCGACCAGCAAAACAAAAAAACACATACAAACTACAGAACAAATTGCACTTAGACTAGTAACCAAGATTAGACATCCTCAAAACCCGCTACATAACCCAACCAACGAATTACTCTACGAACGGACACAAATGACAAAAATAACAGAACGATTAACGAAACTAGAGGCAAAATGGAAAGGCAACCCTCACAACTGGACAATTATAAGCCCCATCTCCCTCACAAGACCAAATAGACAATCTCGCTACGCCTTTCCTCAATATACTCTGTTGGAACATTTTACCTAACTGAACTAACTATTAATTTTAACCTTTTCTTTGTAAAACATTATTTTTTTTTTTTACAAATATTTATGTAGGTACATTAAGTTTTGTTTCTGTAACATTGGCAGAAAGACCGGTAGGTCGATAGCCTTTTTCCTCGGAAATAAAGATTGTTTATATATATACCTATTTAAATTCCTAATTTATATACATATAATATTCAACTCATGTAAGTATGTTGCTAATAAAAGAGTTTATTTTTATTTTGCTCTGCAATAATTTTACCTTATTTTCATTTTTCTACTGCCTCATCTATATTTCAAGTCTTTCAACTTTAGGCTGTTTGTGGTTAACATCTTATTATTTTATAATCGATCAATCAAATCTTTAGTTAAAAGCAATCATTATTCTTTCGATTCACTCCGATTGTGAATAAGTATCGATTATAGCCGACACTTTGCACTCTGATTCATTTATAATCGATCATACGAATGATCATTCGATTATTCAAAGCGATTATTTCGATTCAATCGATTGTGCCCATCACTACTTCAAATTAAACCAAACGAAAAAGTAGATGATCATTACTTTCTTATGTTGTATATGTTTATTGGCTTTGACACGTTCAGCCATATTATTTCAGCGTTTTATACGTCAGCTGTAGTAAAGTCGGTTTATGGGAACATCACTCCAAACATCTATAAACACTCTTGAAGCCTCTAAGATCCGATATTTTCGGTTTACGACCGAGTTTGAAGAACATGCTCATCGTGAGTAGTAAAGCGGAACAAATTGTCGGAGCTACTTTTTAAAACGCCATAAACTATTCAGTTATCTAGTTTTTCGGTTGACCAGGGTTTATAGCTGCCTACACTTTCTTGCGGTTGTGATAAGGTTATGGGTTGACTTTGTTGCCAAATTTGGTCAAATTTTTAAGGAAGTGAAACGTTTGACCAATTTTTTCCAATAGCGGAGTAGGTTACCGACGACAGCAAGATAGTTTCTGGCAATTGTTAGATAGTTTTTAACAATGCCCGTGAATTCCTGGTATTGTCAAAAACAAAACATTGCAAAAGAAGAACTTTTTGCACTAAAAATCATTAAAAAATTGTACTTTTTGGCACGATTTCATAAAAAAGCAGTTTGGTGTATCCTGTCACTTTTTGCCTGCGCATAACTCCTTAAGGAGCCCTTTAAGGGCAAAAACACTTAAATAATCTTTAAGAGCGTGAAATTTCATACCACTTTCCTTATTTATATTTTTTGTAGCTCTTTAAATAACGGAGCTTTAAATCAGTCGGAATGTTAGTTTTAAAAAAGTCAAAATATTATTTGAAAGGTCACGTGACCGTTTTTCAGTTAAAACTGATATTTTCAACGTGACTATTTTTAATCATCAAGTTAAATTTTAAATATCACGTGACACTTTTTTAAACCTCAAAATCTTGAGACTACTTGACCGTTTTAAATGTCAAAATATTATTTGAAGAGTCACATGGTCGCACAATTTTCAAGCATGAAATTTATTTTTAAAGGTCCAGTTTTTTTAACGTCAAAAACGGAATCCTAAAGGTCACGTGACTGTTTTAAATGCCTAAATCGTATTTGAAAGAACACGTGACCGTTTTTAAGTTAAAACTGATATGTTTTAAGGTAAACATGGTCACGTGACATTTCCAATTATCAAAATTTAGATTTAAAGTCACATCTTAAAAATGGAATTCATAATGTCACGTGACAGTTTTATATGTCAAAATATTATTTGAAGGGTCACATGATTGTTTTTCAGTTTAAACCTTTTTCACATTCACAATTTTCAATCATCAAATTTATTTTTCAAAGTCTGGTTTTTTTAACGTCAAAAACGGAATCCTAAAGGTCACGTAACTGTTTTAAATGCCTAAATCGTATTTGAAAGAACACGTGACCGTTTTTAAGTTCAAACTGAAAAATGGCCACGTGACATTTCCAATCATCAAAATTTAGATTTAAAGTCACGTCTTAAAAATGGAATTCATATTGTCACATGACAGTTTTATATGTCAAAATGTTATTTGAAAGGTCACGTAACCGTTTTTTTTTTAAGTTATGTATGGTATTTCATGTTCCTTGTTCGAAATGTTTAGAAATATGTATAGGTACTTAGTAATCAATATTCAATACTTGTTGTTCCTCTTTGCTTGTATTTTTTATTATTATTATCTTTTTGTAAATCTTATAGCAATTTTCTAAATAAATTCATTATTATTACTATTATTTTTAAGGCTACGTGACTTTTTTTACAGTAAAAATGGTCACAAAATAATTTTCAATAGTGAAATTTATTTTTAAAGATCACATGATTCGTTTTTTAGCAACCAAACCGATTCTGAAGATCATGTGACAATTTTTCAGTTTAAACTAATATTTTTAATGTCACGTGACTCTTTTGGACAATTTTCAATCATCAATTTTTTTTAAATGCCTAGGGAATTTTTTTTAACGTCAAAACGAAATCCTAAACGTCATGTGACTTTTTTAAGATTAAAAAAGGAATTCATAATGTATTAAGTATAAAATTTAACACCCCGCGGTGAATGAGTTAAATCCGACACTGATTGCCTGCTAGTTTCTGACAGTTGTCAGATAATTTATGACAATGCCAAATAGTTTCTGACAATTGTCAAATATATCAAAAGGGAAGGTAACACAAAGCCTTCTCTACAAAAGTTTTATTAACCCCCAAAAGGTAAATAAAGCCCTCCTTTACCTTTTAATATACCAGGTGTCCAAGAGCACCCTGGACATAGGAGATTAACATGGGAAAACGGTTTTGATTTTTTTGCGCCTGTACGGTTGATTTGATTGAAAAATCGTAATAATGAAAGTTGTAGTACCTATCACGGACTAGTTTTCTGTATTTTTTTCGGATCGCTAACTTGAACCCTTTCGTCGTAAACCACGAACAAAAATGAGAAAATTTAAACTTTTGGCCTGCACTGTATAGGCGGTTGTCGGGCAACGGGTAAACAGATCATTGTTGCTGGTACGGTTGCTCGACAACCGCTTATACAGTGCAAGTAAAAAGTTAAAATTTTCGAATTTTTTTTCGTGTTTTACGACAAAAGGGCTCAAGTTACAGATCTGAAAAAAAAACAGAAAACTAGTCCGTGATAGGTACTACAACTTTCATTAATACGATTTTTCAATCAAATCAACCGTACAGGCGCAAAAAATTCAAAACCGTTTTCCCATATTAATCTCCTATGTCCAGGGTGCTCTTGGACACCTGGTATAATAAGACTTTTGAGGAGAAGGCTTTGTGTTACTTTGCTTTTTAAATTTGCTTCCATCCCCACTTTGAGAAAATGGACTGTTACTTCACTTTAATTATCGGATAGTTTCCGCAATTTTCAGAGGACATCAGTTGTATTTAGAAAGTAAAAGTGATTTGAAACAAAGGTTTGAACCAAAAATTTTATTTAACGAAAAAACAAGATTGACAATCAACAATCAGGATTGTTATCTTAAAAAGGTAATATAGGAACAGAGTTGTCGATAATTGGATTACTTTAAAAATGAAAAACGTAACCGACTTTTCAATTATTTTCCGAATACTAAAACAAGATCTGCGAGTCCCTGAAAAACAATTTCAACCTTCTGTTATTTTTCCCATGACAGAATTTATAAAAAGTCTAGAGGAAAAAATTGTAACTAGTTAAATTCTCTACCATAACCTGAGAGAGACATTTTGTCCGTAAGGGCCTAAGAAGGGAGATATTTTCTTAGGAATGTTGTTTGGGGCGGTCGTTGCTTAGGGAGTTATTTGTTACTCACAAATCTGTGACTCCTTGAAAAACAATTTAAATCTTCTGAACTTTTTTCCTTGACAGATTTCAGAAAAAGTCAGAGATATTTTGTACTTAAGAGCATCAAAAGGGAGATATTTGCTCAAGAATTTTTAGAGAGCACCAAGTGTCTGAGTAGTAAATAACTAACAGTAAATTTTGGAACTGTTGTCTAGCCTAGATGCCTATGTAGCTAAATAGATTAAATTCAGATGACTCAAAAAAACTAACTTTGTTGATATTATCGGAGAATGTCAGAAAATACACGTAATTTTGGGTTTGCTGTATTTTTTTATCCAAAATCTGCGCATTACAGCGAGGGCTACCAAAATGGGATTTCTAAACAGAACATTGTGCCCTTAATTGAAACTAAATCCAAAATCAATCACCTTTACTTAAACTGCTAATTATGATCGGCACGGTGCGGGTAATCCTATTTTCCTAGGCGATCTAGCACGATTATTCTCATTACTCCTTTACTCAAATTCCTGTCGGCCGGCAAATGGGAAATTCACTAATATTGCGGCGATTAAAAACTGCTAATTATTCAAAGTCAAAGGGGCGTTAATCCGTTATAAAAGTTAGCGTACTATGCGGAACATTTTATCGCGTTTACACTTAAACGATTAAAAATTGCGTTTTTGCTATTAGGCAAATCATAGAAAATTTGCATTTTTGATGGAGATTAACCCAAGCGTTGATAACCGGTTTTATGGATGGTCTTTAGGTAAACACCCCGATTGCAAAACTAGCGTCACAGACCCCGTACTTCCGTAAACCCGTACTTACAAGACCGCATTTGGAGCCCGAAATGAAGGAAACATTATGCGTCTTCCAAAACTAAGTTTGCACAGCCAGAATTACACTGTTTTCCTCCTGGGATTTAAAATATTAAGTCAAATCTTAAAATGCGGTGGAAATATTTATGATTTGCAACCATCAAAATATCAAAGCAGGAAACGACTGAGTGCTTCTTTATACCAGACAGTGCATTTGAGGATTAGCGAAGGTTTTTCCGTTAAATTTTGTATCAGTTTCGTCTAGAGTTCAGTCTTTCCATTGCGGCAGCTAGAGATGTGTTTTCAGTTGTAGGAAAGGTTACCTGTTAGATCTGTTTACCAAGTAACATGTATACATAGAGCATTTCTTTGAGGATTTACTCAAAAATTTGTGACTGAAAGATTTACTAACAAGAGGAATTGAAGGTTTTTACGGTATCTAAGGTATTTTTGGCATTATCTAAATTTGTAATTATCACTTAAAAACTTGGAAAGACCATATGAAAACACACCGAATTGTGTGAACAATTAATTCCCATAGTTTAAGTGTATTAAATTTAACTTATAATTATTGCTATTATGCTGATTAAAGAAAAATCAATATTTGTATGTTTTATACTGATGGGTAAATTACTGGTAAAGTAAATATTTTACTTTTCCAGGAAAATTTGACCGGTAAATTAACAGTAAATTACTGGTAAATTACAAATACTGTGTTTCTGGCGGTTCAAAGTTTGACACCGCTTTTCTCCCTGACTGTACCAACTCTTGTAGTGCTTTTCAAGTTATTGAATAGGAAATTCAAGGAGGATTCTAAAAATGTGCTTAAAACAGTCATTTTCTCACTCAAAATAGGTTTTACGAGCGATTTTGTCCCTGACTGTCCTTTCAAATTGTATTTCTGGCAGTCAAACTTTGATACCGCTTTTTTTGCTGACTGTACCAAATTTTGTTATGATTTTTAGGTTATTGGATAAGAAATTTAATGAAGATTCCAAAAATGTGGTTAGAACAGTTATTTTCTCACTCCAAGTGGGTTTTACAGGCGATTTTGTCCCTGACTGTCGTTTCAAACTGTGCTTCTGGCAATTCAAATTTTGACACCGTTTTTCTCCCTGACTGTACCAAGTTTTGTAGGGTTTTTCTCAGGTTATTGGATAACAAATTTAATGAGGATTCCAAAAATGTGCTTAGAACAGTCATTTTCTCACTCCAAGTGGGTTTTACAAGCGATTTTATCCCTGACTGTCCTTTCAAATTGTATTTCTGGCAGTTCAAACTTCGATACCCCTTTTTTTGTCCTGACTGTACCAAATTTTGTTATGATTTTTAAGTTATTGGATAAGAAATTTAATAAGGATTCCAAAAATTTGGTTAAAACAGTAATTTTCTCACTCCAAGTGGGTTTTACAAGCAATTTTGTCCCTGACTGTCTCTTCAAATTGTATTTCTGGCAGTTCAAACTTTGATACCGCTTTTTTTGCTGACTGTACCAAGTTTTGCAGTGTTTTTTCAAATTATTGGATATGAAACTTAACAAGGACCCCAAAAATGTGCTTAAACACTCATTTTCTCACTCCAAGTGGTTTTTACAAGGAATTTTGTCCCTGACTGTTCTTTCAAACGGTGTTTCTGGCAGTTCAAACTTTGGCACCTCTTTTCTCCCTGACTGTACCAAGTTTTGTGATTTTTTTTTTCAGGTTATTGGACAAGAAATTTAATGAGGATTCCAAAAATGTGCTTAAAACAGTTATTTTCTCACTCGAAGTGGGTTTGAGAAGCAATTTTGTTCCTGACTGTCAAACTGTGCTCAAAAGTTGCAAAAACCATGGTTTAGAAAAGTTTTCTTGTAGTATTCAAAACAAAATGTGTTTCTGAAATGTATGACAGTTATTTTGACAGTCGCCACGTGACTGTCTAGCTATCTGATACTCAAAAAACCACGTGATATCTGTGACAAATGTCAAAACTGTCAAAATTTGCCTAGAATTTGCAAGAATTACAATTTAACACAGTTTCCTTACAGTTTTCAAAACTAGACGTGTTTCTGAAATGTATGAGAGTTATTTTGACAATTGTCATTAAATTACTGATAAATTATACATTGTTTAAATAGTAATATCTTCATATTCAGTCATTGTTCTCATCTCAAAAAGATATTATTTGTCATAATTTAAACATGAGATAATGAAGAAAAGTGACAAAAAGCTGAAAATGCAATGTTTTCGAAAAGGCTATTTGTTCATAAAAAAAAGTTATACGATTGGAACTCATTTGGTACAAGAATCACTTTGTCAGAAAAGTTTTACTTCATTCATTTTATTATTGTGAAACAAAAATATCTAAAACAATAAATAACAAATCAAAACAGCCTTTTATTCAGTCTCTCTTTATTTTTCAGGAGTTTATTTTATTTTGACAATATTGAAAAATGGGGAAAATGATATCTTTCAAGCAAATTTTAAATAGACCAATAAATTTACTGGTAAAATTGATAAAATTTCTACACACAAAAATCACACTAAATTTTACTTTTACAATTTTACTTTATCTTATCACGCTAAATTTACCATGTTTTTAAAAACTGCGTTTTAATCATCTTTTACACAACATAACTACATCTTAGTCTGAGAGATTATCATTAAAAATAAAAACATTTATTTTTTACTTAAAATGTGCATCATCATCTAACAAATTATGAAAACACTATGGTTTAATACTAAACTTTGCAGACGGTCTACAAAAGTATTGAAAAATCAGAGTAATCATCAGAAGATTACTAAATCTCCTTAGATTCTTGACTTGTTATGTTAAAAAGACAATAACTTACGTTATTGCGTGGTGAAAATCAGTTGAAAAATAGTATTCTACTATTTACAGGGCCGGCCTTCAAACTCTACCTCACAATGCCAAAATGCACTACAACTATGCAAATTTCCTAAGGGATTCGTCCAGGCACGAACTAGCCAAATCGCACTACTACATGGCCCTAAAGTAAGACTGATTACATTTTTTGTGTAACTGTGGTTATACTACAAAAATGGTAATTTTTAGGTTGTGGCCGACTTATGCCAGCGCTCACAACAATTTAGGCACCATCCTCAAAAACAACTACGAAGCTGAGAGGCACTTTTTAGCCGCCATTAAGTACGCGTCCAATCACGTTAATGCTCATTTTAATTTAGGTCAACTATATCGGTAAGTTTTTATTATACAGGGTGTAGTAGGCTCACTTGTGTTTAACCAATTTTTACTAAAACCCCAAAAACAAACTTTATCTTTGTAATTTAGCTACTGTTTTTGTTGTTTTTTACAGTAAATAAGTTTGTTTGCAGAAAAGATTCCCAACTTTTCATTGTCCGGAAGTCAGGAAATATCATAGTCAGGTGAACATTCAACCAATGACAACCGACAGTTTTTTGATTTTCTGTTGGAAATCAGTTAGAAATTGCCTTTGTAAACAGGCCTAATATGTCAAACCTTTTACTAATAAATAAGAATGTCCCTATCTAATTGACAACTACAAAAATGACAATTATGTTCCTCTTTGACTACAGTGATGTTGGACTTATATCCTAATCTGTTACTTTTAGTGCTAGTCAACTTTTATCACTTTGTGACTCTCTTTTTAAACATTTTAAAGACTGATAATTTATCATATTAATTAATTATTACCAAATTCTAGGAAAAACAACAAAACCACCGAATCCGAACAAATGCTTCAAAAATGCATCGATTTAGAACCGTCATTTACTCCAGCTTATTTGGAACTAGCCCGTTTGAGGGGCCCCAATCACAAAACCGTCCCCAATCTTTTAAAAAAAGTAGTGGAACTCAACCCAAACGTTCCCTACTACGCGGCCAAGTTCGGCGAATGGCTGACGAAAAAAGGTTCGTCATTTATTTTGGTCCTTCCTGACTTGCTACAGTTTTCATACGTTCCAGGCAACCATCTGGAAGCGTTAAAATTCTATTGGAAATCCCTCAGGATAAGTGCGACGCATCGGGAATCCGTTATCGGGGTCTTCAAGCACCTCCGTAAATTCGGACAAAAAGCCCGGATGTTTCAAATGCTCACCAGGTACTTAAAAGGATCCACTGATTTAATTTATAAGCGTCTAACCGTTGTTTTTCAGGTGGCATAACCTGCTAAGGCATAAAGGCACCAACTTGAAACAAGACTTTTATCTGCAAGAGTGGCGGTTAAAGGCTGAGCTTAGTTACAAGATAAAAGAGTATTCATCTAGCTTACATATGGTATGTTGTCAATATACAGAGTGTTGCATGATAATAACTGACACAGTCAATACTAAGTGAAGCGGTGCTCCGTAATAAGAAAACCAGGACTTTTTTATGCCAAAAGTGTACTTTAATAGAAAAATGGCTAAATACTTGCACTCACAAATTGATAAAAACCAAAGATGTCTATTTCTTTGACACAATTTTAGTTTAATGCATATTATTTTTAAGATAAAACAAAATAACATAACATCTTGTCATAAGACAGGATGTTAATAAATGTATTGAACAATATAAATAACGTCTAGTTTGACAGGTAATTGAACATGAATTTGTGAATGTATTACACAAAAAAATTTCGGAGATATTCGATTTTTGTACTTTTTTTTTGAAGTTGCATAAAAATTTTGTATCTCTACCATTTTTGGGGAAAAGTATAAAATAACATAAAGAAAAACAGTTAAATTTGAAACAACCCCCTGTCAGTTTTGACCGCGTTTACCTGGTTCTAAGTGGGTGTGAACCTAGTCGACTAGATGCAGTAAAACATTCTAAACATTTTTGGTTTCTTGTGAAACTTCCGTAACTCTAACCGTTTCCGAGATAATCGACTTTTTCATTTTTTTTCGGAAATCGTATCAAAATTTTGAAACATCCGTATGTTCGCTGTTTTTGGAGTTTCAGCGACTGTAAAAAGCTCAAAATGTTTGTTTTGGACTCTTCTATCTCGTGCTAGCCACAACACGATTGAACATATACTGAATGTTTAAGTTTAAAATAACATAAAGAAAAACAGTTAAATTTGAAACAACCGCCTGTCAGTTTTGGCCGCGTTTACCTGGTTCTAAGTGGATATGAACCTAGTCGACTGGATGCACTGTGCAGTAGATCATTCTAAACATTTTTGGTTTCTTGTGAAACTTCCGTAACTCTAACCGTTTCCGAGATAATCGACTTTAAAATTTTTTTTTTGGAAATTGTATCAAAATTTTGTAAATTCCTAAAATCTTGGCCGTTTTTGGAGTTTCAGCGACTGTAAAAAAACTCAAAATGTTGGTTTTGGACTCTTCTACCTCATGTTAGCCGCAACACGATTGAACATATACAGAGTGTTTACAAAAAAAACAGTTAAATTTGAAACAGCCTGTCAGTTTTGACCGAGTTTACCCGGTTCTGAATATTTTGGGTTTCTTGTGAATTATCCGTAACTCTAACCGTTATCGAGATAATCGACTTCTTTTATTTTTTTTTGGAAATTGTATTAAAATTTTGAAAAATCCGTATCTTTGCTGTTTTTGGGGTTTCAGCGACTGTAAAAAGCTCAAAATGTTCGTCCTGAACTACTCTCTCACCTCGTGCTAATCACAACACGATTCAATAGATACTGGGTGTTCAAAAAAACAAATAATAAAACAGTTTAACATTTGAAACTAACGTTCTGCCAGTTATGACCGCGTTTACATGGTTCTAAATTCTAAGCGGGTGTAAAACCTAGTCGACTGGGGGTTGACCGTTATTCTGAACAGTTTTGCTTTTTTTTGTAAAATTTCCGTAACACTAATCGTTCCCGAGATATTCGATTTGTTACTATTGTTTTGGAAATTGCATCAAAAGTTTGAAAATTCCGTATATCCGACATATTTGTGGTATAAGCGACTGTAAAAAGCTGAAAATGTTTGTCTTGAACTGCTCTTTCACCCCGTACTAACCACAACACGATTGAACATAAACAGGGTGTTCAAAAAAACCAAAATAAAAACAGTAAATGTGAAATTAAGGTTCTTCCAGTTGTGACCGCGTTTACCCGGCTCTAAGGGGGTGTAAACCACTGGGTGCAGAAAGTTATTCTGAGTATTTTCGATCTCTTGTATAATTTTTGTAACTCTAACCGTTTTTGAGTAATTCAACTTTTTTTAGAAATTGCATCAAAATTTTGAAAATTCCGTATCTCCGTCATGTTTGTGCTATCAGCAACTGTGTACTGTGGCCTAATTCTTGAAAGCAGGGAACGAAATTCTTGAGAGAAGTGTTGATAGAATGTGACAGAAGAAGCTGACAATGGCGGGTTCCTGTCACATTCTACAGGTCTTTCTCGTGATAATTCTCTTCCTTCGTTTCAAGAATACGCACCCTGGAAGCGATATTTGCTTTTAATAGTATGAATTCCAGATACTACATAAAAAAAGTAAATATTTATCATTATTTCTTCTGGCTCTTCATTAAAAAACATAAGTAACTGTCTGTATCTCAAAAACAATATACACCCCAGCATTCAGTGGCATAACTAGAGTGTTTCACTTTCACAATAAAAACCGATTAATTTGGCAGAAATTCTGTCATTTTTAATATCAATTTCAAATCCATGGTACTTACAACAAAATGAACATCAGATTTGAGTTTCTACGGTCGAAATTATCTAGGAATATTGTTTCGATTCGTCCAAATTCGTGGAAAAACCATCAACTGCCTGACAAGCTTTCCAACTTTAAAATGCTAAATTTTTGTTGACCCAATTTTGTTCGTTTTTATTTGCAAAACAGTTCAACTTACATGGATTGGAAATTGTTAGCACATATGTGCTGTATCTATGTATGTAGAACTTGTATTACTTCTTCTTCTTCCAGTGCCTATTCGTTTCGAATATTGGCGACCATCCTGGTTATGCGATAGCCTTGTTGACTGCTGCTTTAAACAGTTCTGTGGTTGTTTTTGAATACCATGTCCTTAGGTTCTTGAGCAATGATTTCCTTCTTCTTCCAAGCCCTCTCTTGCCAAACACTTTTCCTTGGAGGATAGAGTTTGTATTTGTTGTAATTGCTCATTATATGTCCGAGATATTCGAGTTTCTTTCTCTTAATCGTTTTCATCACCTTTTTTTCTCTTTCCAGTATTGTTTCGTTGGTCACTCTATCTACCCATGATATTCTAAGGATTCTCTTCTTTCTTCGTATTACTCTCTCTTCTTTCTTTGTATTCCTTACACACTTTTTAATGTCAAGGTCTCTCACAGGACATCTTTTACCGAAGAGGCTTGCAAAATTAACCAATGTATGTGTCTTTCAGTAAATTGCAAATATAAAAAATAAAAACTCATTTGAAACACGGTAAAAATCTAATAATATTAAGAAGTAATTTAATATTTGAACTTTAACTTAAAACGTAAAATAAAATTAACATAAACTTTCTTTATGTAGAAAAACGACTCTACAGAGAGGGTAAAGGACCAGAAACCACCAAAAAGCAAATCAAAGGAAAAGATGAAAATCCTCCGGGAAAAACGTGGAGAAGAAAAGAACGAGTCCAGCGAAGAGAATGCAAAGTCTCTCGATTTTTCCAAGTTTGCCCTTCTAACCTACTGCTAGGACTAACAAACTGTAACAAAATGTTGCCTGTGATTCGTAAAATTGTTGATGCAGCAGACAAAAACCGGCTTCTAATACAACGAAACTAATCAAATCACAACTGACAGACGTCAATATACAGGGTGAACGCGTTCGAGAACCAATAACATGACGGTATTAGATAACAAGTCTGCTGAACGTATTATTATTGTATTTTTAGGTGAAAATCCATCAGTATTATTTATATTATAGTGTTAATAAAGGGCGATGCTTCCAATTCTTGTAAAAGTTAAACAAAGGGCCAACCAAAAACTACGAATATGTATATGTAAATAACCTTGTAAATAAAGTATTCAGCACCTATTTTTAAAACCACATACAGGGTGACCGACAAAATGCTTATGAATAATTGAAACTGGCGTTGTTGCCTATTGTAATAAAAAATAACAACAACTTTGTTACCATAAATGGTCTATACAGAGTGATGGAAAAATGATGACATTTTTAAAATCTACAGTTGGACACCCTGTATATTAAAACTAAACCCTAATCATAAAATAGTATAAAAAAGTGTAACTTTTTTGCGAAAACAGCCTAATTGTTCAATATTACTCAATATCCCAATAAATTTTCTTTATGACATAAATGTAATTAGAAAGATGAACCAGTGTATTAAATATTTTTGATATACATACACTAGATCGGTCGCATATTATGTAAAATTGACGACAGCTTCGAAATTATTAAATAGATATAATAAGTAATAATTCGTCATTGGTGTAAGCTGCATGAATATTATATAGACGGGGGCCATTTGAAGAGTATACTTTTAAATTTTAAAAACAAGTGGAAAACAGGGCGCATTTAAAAAGTACTTTACGAATGAGTCAAAAAGGTGGTCAAAGACCTTGCCAGTTTGTATTATAAAGTTACTTTAAAGCCTGATGGTTTATTGTATAAACACACGTTTTTATTGTAAATAAATGGTATTTATTTACTACTTGTTTTGTTGTTTGAAATAATTGCTCCCATTCCTTTAGTTGTCTTGACAATTCGCGAAGGAACTGAAGTACCAGGAACAACTAAAATTAACCTCTTTTCATGCAAAATTTAGCTTTGCACGTACTTGTGCCGTCATAGGTTCAAAGGAATTTAATTAATAGAATATTTTAATACACATAACTTTATTAAACCAACGAAATAAAATACTATGACTTTCATTGCTTATTTAAATCTATATCACATAAAATTACACAGATTCGTATTATTGTTTCTTAAAATCTCAAAATTAGTGCTCTATAAACTTGTGTGCTAGTTAGTCACTATAAGTGTGTATATGACCTAAAAAAAACTTCACTAAAATTGACCTAATAATACTGTTACACATTGTACTTATTTGGTTTTTGGGATTCCTTTTTAAATACAATATTAATTATTATAGGTACTGTGCCTATATTAATCTAGTAATATTTTGAATATAGTTTGAGCAACTTTGATAGGATAATAACTTCCCTAAATGTGGTTTATAATTCCTTGTTGTGGTGTTGAGACAATGTAATATCTAGATTGAATATCATTTTAAATTGTTTCCATTTATTTATTCTACTTGGAACAACAACCACAACTAACCTACAATGTTGCATCTAAGTACTATAAAATTATTATTAGTGTCACATGAAGTCTGAATTGAGTTTTGAGCAAAGTGCATGTCCTACAAGACACATGTTGTCCCTTAAAATCTGGGTATCCTAAAAGTTTAATCCTTAAAAGTCTGAAGTGTGCATTATTAGTAGAAACTTTGTTTGGAGGTTTATACAGAGTTAATTCCAAAGATATGAACTCATCCTTTCTTCAAATAAATTTCCAAAGTAACTATGATTGAATTCCTTATATTGGTAGTATAAACTGTCCATCTAGACAGCTCAAAAATTTAAATTAACAGTTAATTCTAATTGTGTTTAAAGCCCTATTTGGTAATGGAACAAGTTATCCAACTTTGGAATCACCCTGTATTAGACCAAGACTACCTACAAAGATATACAGGGTGTCCAAGAGTGGATGGTACATATACCTTTATGGAGATCTGGACGTAGGATCATTTTAAAAATTTGCTTTAAGTAAGTAAGGAGTAAGGGTCAAAAATATTAATTTTTAGCCACCCTAACTTAGATCTCCATAAACGTCTAAAGTACCATCCACTGTTGGACACCCTGTATGTAGTGGGGGTACAAATTGTATCACAAATTGGTTAGTATGCAAATATGTTTGTGCTTAATACGTCATTTCTGTGCTGTGATGCAAAAAACTAGTCAGTTGCAATCAAGAATCACTTATACAGGGTGTATCTAAATAGAACTGAAAGAAGTTGCATTATGATTCTTTGGTGAAAGTAAATAAATAGTTCTACAGAATGCCCTAAAAATGAATGCAATATTAACATTTTAAAAATGTCATCTTTCAAATGGAATATAATCAAGGTTTTTTGCATTTTCTCAGTTCCATACTGTTTCTAGAATACAGGGTGATTCACGGTCATGGTATATTTATTAGAAGTATCTAGAGAACAACTCAATATTTTTCACTGTAATTTGGAGTGTAGCTTAGGTTGGGTCCAAACTCTCTTTCAAAAATATTTTGGACTTAACGCTGTTGCCAGATCAGTCGGAAAGAACACCAACTTTTAATTTTTAAATGAAACACCCTGTTTTCAATCTTATTTTTCCTCGCAAGAAGGCTAGTAATTAATGTTAATACTTTCCAATACCTATCTTGCACCGTTTCTTAGATATTTTATAAAAATGGTGAATTTGTCAGCAAAATGGTGGTCTAAACTTTAATTAAATTCTCAGACAATACAACATGGTTGAAAAGCCCAGAGACAGAAAATGAAAAAACCTACAGAGTGGTCAATATTTACCTTTTAGTCGGACAGATAAAAAAAACTGCGAAATGTCCGTTTTTTAAATGGATCCATCGGTGTTTTATGGTTTGTACTAAAAGAACATTAAATTTAGAACAAATCCATGTATATATTTCCTTTACCTAACTTCAACCGTTTCTGACTTATTAACAGTTTTTCCGGTAAGTTTTAAAGGTAAATATTGACCACCCTGTAGGTTTTTTCATTCGAGTCTTTGATTTTTTCAACCCTGTGATATTGTCTAACTGAGAACAAAAGGTAACATCAGCAAACCTTTCAGGACTTGAGAATTTAATTAAAGTTTAGACCACCGTTTTGCTGACAAATTCACCATTTTTATAAAATATCTAAGAAACAGTGCAAGATAGGTATAGGAAAGTAGCAACATTAATTAGTAGTCTTCTTGCAAGGAATTCAAAAATGAGATAAAAACAGGGTGTTCCATTTGAAAATCAAAAGTTGGTGTTCTTTCCGGCTGATCTGGCTGGAGGCTACATTCCAAATTTCAATGAAAAATATTGAGTCATTCTCTAGATACTTCTAATATACCATCAGCCTGAATCACCCTGTATATCTCAAATACTCCACTTCAGTTAATTGTCACCAAAGAATTTGTGTAGTATTAAAACTATACACCCTGTTTAATTGTCAATTATATCAATAAATTAGGCATAAATTTTCATATTACAACCTGTACTTAATGCTTTTATTAAATATCAAGCAAATTTGGCAATAATCTCACTCTTTTATGTAGTAACCATAATTGAAAAATATTATTAAACATGCCAAGCACAACCACAACAATTTAAAAACAGTTAATAGACATTAGTATTTGTTATTATCTAGAACCACCCTGTACTTACCTTCACTTAAAATAAGCTGTAAAGCAAACACATGCCACAACAGATAAAACGTCATGCACTAATTAAGGAAAAATTCAGTCTTCATTTCCTTAGTACCCTTCCAAAAAACATCATTATAAAAAATATTATGGTTAAGGCTTTAAACCTTAACATTAATTAACAAAAAGCTTAGCCTGGTATTAGGTCAGGTTTTTCCAAATAACTGAATAAAACTTCCCATTTTAGCTAGCGGCCCCAAACTGAATTACAATAATAGTTTCAGTTAACAGTTTCATTCCTGTTTTTGTACAGGTTTATAATTAGCCTGCCTATAGCTCAACACTAAAGTAGCTGCTTAAATGTAATAAAACATGGAATTCAGAAGAGAGCAAACTCAGCTAATAAGCCAAAACAATACTTATTTGTGGTTGTCCTGAAGTTATGCTGGTGATCGCGGCCTGGCATTAAGCTTAGCCTGTTCAGCAACAGTGACCTTCTCTTTCAGTAAGTGGAATTTGGCCTGCATGGTCCTCAACTGGGAGTTTAGTGTAGTGCTCAATTGTTTTTGAAGATCTTGAACCTTTTAAACAGTTTTTAAAACCGAGTCATAAACAAATATAGTAAACATACCTCCAAGATTTCTTTTCGTAAATTCTGGTAGTTGTCTTTGACCTCACTTACTGATTTGAGCAGGTTGTGAACTTCCACTTTTTGACCATCATCAGAAAAAATTTCATGCTCAATATTCCCTACTTGTAGTGCCAGGGTATCCAGACGAGCGTCAGTGTGCTTCATCTGTGTGAATATTACATTTTGTTTTGCATTGAAAAGTGGGGCATGTTTAATTATTAACAACACCCCCAAGAAATTATCATTAGTAGTTTGTTGAGGACTTCAATGGGTTAGATACTAACCTTATTCTCTATGTCCTCGACGGCCTGTTCCATTTTCTTGGGCCTAAAAAATCGAAAAATATTAAAAACACCAATTTTGAATCCTTTTTGAAAAATCAATAACAATATCCATAACCTCACAAAAATTAAATAAATTTGGACGTCACCGATGTCAAAAGAATCCTGAACCTGATTGGCCTAAAATAATGTGAATTGCTTAACAATGCAAAATCTAAGTCTAATACTACTCGTGACGTCACGGTGGGTGCTTAAATCCATGCATTTCCTGTCTGTTTTTAGTTTTCATATCTTCTATTAACAAAGAGTTTATTTTAGATTAATTTGACAACATTGTAATAGGAAGGACAACATTAGAAGAGACCTTACTTTGAGAGCAGATCCTTTATAAGGAAAAAATGTTTCCTGATTAGCCAAAGCTTAAAATTTATTTTGCAGTACCTGATGAACCAATTAATGATCCCAAGTAGTTAACGTAGTTTCAAAAAATTAAATTTTAACTTCAAAAATGTTGCAAGGATTGCCTTCCTATTTTGTTGACTGATATTTTGACTTTGAATTACACAGGATCATAAATTAGATCATTGGTTACTGCGAAACCTGTTTTCAGCTTAAGCATTTTTCAGTTGCAAATTATTACCAATAGGAAGATAAAAAGGAAAGTCGGTTAACACGAATTATATTACAAGTTCCTTTTTTAAAATATACTGCAGTATTTTATAGACAATTCTTACCATTCAGTAACTTCTGATAACAGAAAAATAAACAGAACATTTTCATGAATCAAAGATTTTTTATCGCATAATACGATAACAATGCAACCAGAAAAACGGCGAGCTGCATAAATGGTTGCATACATCACTTACCAATAAAACGGGACACTGTAATTTTGTCCCATGTAGTAACAATGTAGTAATACCGCTAGTCAATAGATGGCAACAATCAGACAAATTTTAAATTGTCTTTTAATAATAAATCATTTTATTTATCCACTCTTTTTCAAAGAGTTTCTTCTTTTATTATTTTACGTTTCCAGGGGTGTTTCAAGAACCGGTTTTCTGGCACAAATTAGTTTTATTTTCAAATAAAAACCCAACAACGTCGAAAACTTTCTATAAAACTTGACAGAGAAACAATAATAGCGCTTATGATTATCAAGGTAATAACCATCAAATAAACTTGATTTCATGTATGCGGTTATTTATATTGCAAACGAAGTTTGGCTTTTTTTCAAATATATGTCACCAAGAATACAGTTTCGTGTATGCATGGTTATCTAACTCAAAGTGTTGCGTAAATATGTATGTAAAAATTTTAATTTTATGGGAACATTGTCATTATTTAATTAGTTAATAAAAATAGTTAGAGTAATTTAAAGATACGACTCTTTAAATATCCAAAAAGTATTATTGAAAAAAGACCAATGAAAGTAGAGGATCAATGACATCCGTCAAACAGTATTTATCGGGGGTGTAGCTCAGATGGTAGAGCGCTCGCTTAGCATGCGAGAGGTACCGGGATCGATACCCGGCACCTCCAATCTTTTTTATTTTTTACTTACAGCTGCGGTTTATTATTATCTTAAACAGTCACTTTACAACTAACTATTTTAGTATTTTATATAAATTTGGTATTTATAACGAAGTCGTTTTTCTTAGGTCAGTGGATACGATAATTTTATATCGATCTAATAACACGCAACACGAAAGTTTAGTGGAGCGTGTAACATTTAATTAGAAATTGTGGATGATTTTCAATAGAGCGATGCGGACCCTCATATCGATCAAACCGTAATGAGCTCCATATGGGGTACTAGACACGCGACAAGTAAACTTTACTTTTTTTCAATCAGCAGTCTTGTAATTTATTATCTACTCTAGATAATAGTCACGAATATGTGATACTAGATCAATATTCTATTTAATTTTATTAAAAGTTGGTATCAAATAAATGACGTAATTAAGTCAACAAACGTTATTGTACACACAATAATTAATTTAACGACCTTAGTGGCCGGATTTTACTTGTCAAAACAAGACAAAGGGAACTGAACTGGTAAGAACTACAATCTAATAAACCAATAATAGTCTAGGTACATAATATGATTTCTCAACTTTCAACCTCTTACTGTGCATTAATCTAGATCAGTTGGAAAAGTGAAATGAATATTACTTGATTTACACCCTCGAATACTGCATTTTTTTCACTTTTTTAATCTAACAGGAATCAGACAATAAAACAAGCAATTTGTGAATGACAGTCCATTGAACCAAAATCAATTAAACAAACCCACGCACAGACCTAAAAGTGTATTATTATACATATTATAGTTTATTCTTAGGCCAAGGCTACACTTACAGGCTACAATAGATTATACAATGACGCGTGTCTGGGTTTATATATTCATAGGAAGGAAATTGGTGAAACCTTTTTCGAATTTCAATTACGCATATCCTTTTATGCTATTGTTGTATGCGCATCTTTGTCTTCAACTTTTCCTTTTCATGACCATTTAATATGAACGCCTTTTTTGGGTTTCTTTTTTTTTGGTGGGTGGATTAAAGAATTTTTAATACACCTACATAGATGCTGATATGTCAAAATAATGTTGATTTATATGCAGTAGTTGCAATCAGCATCAGGGTGTGATTGGTCAAAAAAACAGCTTACAGCTTGCTGCTTTTTGTCCAATCACAAACTATCCATTGTGCTGAGATTTACACAAATGCTGTACATATGGACTTAGTTAATTTTGCTTATTGCATTGCATTGCAATGCTTGCTTATTGCTTGAATTGCCAATGGAGGTCTTTCATGATTTTTTCTAATTCATATTTAAGAAGAACAACCTAAAAATAATCCCGCCAGTATAACGTAGTAAGCTATTAACCAATAAACGATAAGAGACTTAAAAACATTTAAAATAAATAAAAGCTTCATTAAATACTAATACATATAAAATAATAATTATTATGTCAATTACAGTTATTACAATAAATAATTACTACTAACTTATTTTTGATACTGTTGGCAACATTGTAAAGCACCTAGCTCAAGCTCAGCAATGCCGCTTTATTTCGTGACGTTTTTCAATCAGTGTATGTTGTAGTGGTTTGCTTATGAGGTACGGCAACACTGCTTTGTAAATGTCATGTCAATTGCGGACTGACAGAGAAATATCATTACTGTCATTGGGGGGGGATAGATTTTGATTTTAGAAAAATAACCACACTTATGTTTTTACGAGTTTTACTGTTTTGATGCAATTTCAATAATTATAATTAAATCCAACTAAAATTGATTCATCTCGTTATTATTTTGGCCATCATAGAACCCCACAATGTGTATCCTTTTCTATCCAATGTCATTGAAACAGTACTGCAATAAACCAGTTTTGAACCTAACCCTATTCAAATTCATAAGTGACCGTTAATTGGTACGTCAACGTCAAAGTAAAAGTCAAAATAAAAGGTGCAACAGGGTTGCCAGATTAGGGACTATTTTTTCCAAAAAATAGGAGATTTTTTTTCTTTGCGGTATATTACTTCCGGAGGTTTTTTCCTGGGAGGAAAATATTTACTAGGGAAATAACTTTTAATAAAAGAAACATAACTGGGGATTTTAGGTCACTTACTACTCTAAAAAATTACTCCTTTTGGGTTTTATATTTAAGTTTGGTGTGCACAACAGTGTACTAGGCCGGGTATTAGTATTTTTCATAAAAACTCTGTTGTGACAGAAGGAAACAGAGGTTTTGGGCTACATTTTGACATTAGATCGCAACTGATAACTGTCATAGGAACCAAAAACCAAATTGTGACACCTCCAATATTTCTAGTACAGTTACACTTCATGTCAAATAACTTGGTAATTTGTAAATTTTTAAAGAGAATTGTGTTGACATAAAAAACTGAATTTACGGGTTATATTTTGACGTTTGAACGAAATTTCTAGCTGTCCTAGTATATAGTAACCAAGTTGGCACGTGTCAAATGAGGACACCTGTCATCTTTAAAAAACCGAAGATCAATGACAATTTGAAGAAAGAGCGAGAGAGACCGACTTCTAAAGAAGATAGGGAAAGAAAAATGACAATTATCGAAAGAAAATGTTATAAACAAATTGAAGAGAATAGGAAAACACAAAATAGTTTAAAAATCGGTACACAACAGGTTTAAGGCCGGTTTTCTCAGTTATTAGTGTTATTTTCATAAAAACTCTATCTTGACAAAAGAAACGCACTTCTTAACTATTACAGGAACCAAGATAGGAAATGTCAGATAGTGCTGACATCTTTAAAAAGTTTGTTCACTTGCACTACTACTCTATTTCCGAACATATTATAATAAGATCAATAGTACTGGCTATATTTTGACGTTTCAACAAATCTTCTGTCATAAGTAAATTAAAACTTGTCAATTAAGGACACCTGTCATTTTTAAAGAAACCGAAGAAAAGTGACAGTTTGAAGAAAACGGAGAAAGTTAGAGACTGATGAAATGTATTAAAATTCAGGAATAACAAAATAAAATGTATGAAAATATTTTTTGGGGATTGTTTTATTCCGACTGGGGAAATGGAGTCAATGGGTCAATGGATCACTACGTCATACTGGTCATACTGCCCGATTTGAAATACAAATCAAAAACGTAAGCAAGTTTTATTTATTTTTTTAAACTTTGTCGAGAAAATTTACAAACAAAACTTTAAAAAACGTTTTTCTGTCCTTTAGAAACTAAATAATGCCATCATCCAATACATCATTGAAAAGGATTGTTTAGGCGCTGTTATTATTACGTCATCGTGTTCTACCTAAAAAAGTGCCTTTAATGTAGGTTTCAAAACTCTCTTTAGCTTTGTTGAAGAGCTGTAAGCAATTGTTGTAAAATGCAGCCTCTGACGTTTTCCCAATTTTCCAGAAAAAGGAGAAAGATAATTTAATTTGGAAACCGGAAATAACTTTCACATAATATTGTCTAAAACTTTCTCCATTTAACCGAATCTGTAATATAGAATGATTTTATACTACAATATGAGCTAGTAATAGTAATTAAGATACCAAGAGCATTATAAGAACAATCCGGTTTTACAATTTTTCATAATGACCTCACCTGAGGGCATTATGAAAAATAACGCCCTAGGGCATTATTTCTTAGATAATTGACCTTAATAAGTGGCATTATTGATGAAATAATAGCCCTGTCGGACATTAAATCTGTTTAAAACACATTTTTCTACTGCATTGACATAACTACTTGCATGAACTTTATAACAACAATAACAAACTATTTTGTCACTATCAATGTTAAGGTATTAACCTAATAACATGTTTAACTAATATAAACCACATTTTTCAGAGTCTGATAATGAAAAGTATCGTTTATTACACGTCCGAAATAGTTTTTTTATTATACTTAACAGAAAATACTACATTTTCAACTGTTTATAAAATACAGTAAATATGACATTTTCGGAACAGCGCACGGAAATTTTTTCCCGATCCCTCTTTCCGTGCGCTTAATAATAAACATAGATATCCATGATACTAGATATCCTATGGCAACCCGAAGAAAAAAAAGAAACGAGTAATGTGTCTATAGCAACGATTTATTTATTAATGACAAATTTTATTTTCTGTCAGAGAAAATTAAGTATTTATGTATTTATTCACCGCCCTCTGTACAAGAAAGCCAAGAAGGTGCATGCCAAAAATTCCAATATGGCCGAAATATGGGATTGACAGTTTGCATTTGTTTGTATTGTGGAAATTGAGTTTTTGGATGATTAAATTAATTTTTAAGGTTTAAAGTCAAGACTTGGGATTACTTGCCAAAGTAATTTTATTGTTGTTTATATGTTTATTGTTCTAGTGAAAGTGTAGTTTGTGTTCATTTTATTGTGTTATCACTATTGTTATTGTTCCTTCATTGTTCTATAATTTGTGGTTGGTTTTTTAACTTAAATTCTATTGCCTCTACAATATGCCGTCCACTGGTTGTTTGCCAAATTTCTAAAAGCAATTTGGTGAAAGGCCCAAAAGTGTCAGTCTTTTACTTTCCAAAAGACCCTGCTCGAACCCAACAGTGGTTGAAAGCTTTGAAGTGGAATGATTTTACTCCAACACAATACTCAGTGGTAAGTACAATATGCTTTCTCATTCAGTAAACTTATTGCCTCTTACATACATTGGTATGTGACTTATGTGAGTTAAGGACAGCTTTCAGACAGGACAGCTTTTAGAAGTTCCATTGGCACATTTACATTTTAAAAGAAAGGTCTTGGTAATAATATAAAACCCATTTACCAGTTTTGCTTACCTAGATTCAAGGATTTCCAAATTTTCTTTGATTGAGCAGTTTTTACATTAGTTTGTTGTACTTTCCAAGACAAAGGGTTCTAACCAAACTTGCTTTGGCTGGACTTTATTGGATATAAAAAGCTATATCTATACATATCTGGATCAGGAATGAAGCGTTCTTTGATTTTTCACTCACAACTTCTAATCAACTACACGAAAAAATAAAAAAAAACATATTTTCTACTGCATCTCCATAGGTTTGTGTACAAAAAAAATCCGATAACGCCGCCATTAAAAGTAACATTCTAGGCTTTCTTGTAAAGAAGGCGGTGATTTATTACATTTTGCAAAAATGAATTCAGATTGTGAAGAAAATCGGGATATTCCCGAAAATATCTTACAACGAGCGGCAGAAGTAAGTGCAGATTTATTACCAGTGAAATCCAGGTTGAGATATGAACAAGAATATAACAGTTTTACCGAATGGCGGACTCAGAAACGAATCAAAATTGTGAGTGACGATATTCTTTTAGTATATTTTTCTGAAAAAGCCAACACTATGAAATCCTCCACTTTATGGAGTCGATTCTTCTTTCGTCGTTAAGGGGATCGGTAAAGACTTTACGTTTTTCGATCGCGATGCTTGGCCTACGTGCAGAAAAATATATAAAAAACACTGTTCGTTCTTTGTTTCTGTCGATAAAACTACGGCAGTGTTAACACAGACATTACTGTTTAAGCGACGATACTCCTAGAGTGATATGGAACAAAGATGCAAGATTTCCGCTCCGAAAACTTTTAACCCAAATTACGACTTTAATTTTTAACTTATTTGCAAGTTTTTTTTTTATTAAATAGCTAAATGTTTGGGGAATGTGCGAAAGTTATTTTTGTCACCAAAAAAGTTTTGCAGGTAGGAAAAATAGTGACTTGAAAATTATGGTAATTTTAGCATTTTGTTAAAATGCTTCTAAATATTTTGATTGACGTACTATTAATATTATATTGACTTTCGCACATTCCAGCAAGTGTCTTCTTTCATATGCCGTTTAAAAAACAGCAATATCAAGCCTAGTTTTTTTTTAATTTGGGTTAAAAGATTGTCATAAAATGCATTGAATCTCCCATAAGACGTTTTGCTTTACCGATGCCCTTAAAGAGTTGTTTGGCAATAAAAGAAAATACTCACCATCAATATCCAAAAACGATTGCTTTTTTGAAACGACAAGCTGTAGGATATATACCAAAGAAATCGAAGATTCTTACAGCAGAACAAGTAACCAAATTTTTATGTGAAGCTTCAGATGGAGAATATCTACTAGCAAAAGTAATTTTAGTGTTTGGCATCTTCGGTGCATGCCGCAGAGATGATTTAATACGTTTGAGTTTAGATGATGTGGAAGATAATGAGCGTTTCCTTGTCGTGTTCTTACGAGATGGAAAAACTCACAGGTCAAGAAGTTTTACCATTACCAATGAAAATTGCAAATTCGATCCCTGTACAATTTACCGTAAAAACGCAGATCTCCGCCCTAAACATATGGAGAGTAGAAGATTATTTGTTGCATACCGAAACCAAAGATGTTACGCTCAACATGTTGGGTGCCATACTATCAGTGGTATTCCAAAACTTATTGCAAAATAACTAAAACTAAAAAATCCCGAAGAATATACCGGACATGGGCTAAGGCGCTCTTCGGCAACCATGTTGGTGGCAAACGGCGGTGATTTGCTCACTTTGAAAAGACACGGAGGATGGCTTTCTTCCAATGTAGCAGAAGGATATATAGAAGAGTCAATACAAAGAAAAATTGAAGTATCACGGAAGTTGTTTAGCCCTTGTAACTTGGAAACTACAACATCTGTAACAGTCAATCAAGAGAACCAAAGCACACACGAACACTCCGCTTCAACATCTTTAGCAGAATCTTTAGTTCAACAAAAAGAAATGCAAAAGGGATTGAGCTTCAACAATAATACGAATTGTACAATAAATATTACTATTAATAATAACGGTTCCCGATTCCCGATTTTCTTAATATTTTTTTGCGATATTTTTTGTTTATGTTGATTTCAGGTACCTAAGTATAATAAAAAATATCGTTCATTACTCGTCCAGAAATGGATTTTCCGTTCTTGCATGACTTCCCGTGTTCGGCTGCGCCTCACACGAGAATTTGTCACGCGCGCACGGAAAAATCCTCATTTCTGTACTGGTAATGAAATATACTATTCCCGTTCTCGCATGACTTTCCGTGTCGGTGACGCACGCACGAGAAAATCCTTTTTTCTGGACTGAGTATGAAATGTATTATTTAAAAATATCACAATTTTGCATCTTTCATCTATCCAAATGGTAAAACTATTTCTTATAAATAATAAGTTGGTAATACGAACCAACGACTAAGATTTTCAAATTCGTATATGCACCAGTGCAATTCCCTAAAGACTATCACTCTGCATAACACCTGGTTGAGATTCCAATGACATTAGTAAGATAGGAAAAGTTTAATAAGCAAAATTTAGCCTGCTGTACCTTCTAGAAGTATGGATTTGAAAGGCAACAACAATACACAATGCAATTGTAAAATGATTCAAATTGTACGACATGGGCGAGGCGACAAGTCTAGGCACTGATCTAGAGCAAGGCTACTATGGGTGGAACCACTTTAATTTTACAGTAGGTACCGAGTATTTCAAGTACGCCTACGCTTTGACACCCTTCCTGCATGGCAACATTTTCAGTTGGCTCTGTACAAACAGTCTAAAAACAAGTCCCGTAATCGAAGATTGTAAGGCCACTTTTTCTACACCAAGAAGATGATACGTAACTACCAGATAGGCCAGCTAGCAATTTAACGTTACCCATCATTTAGTGTAACGGTTCCTAGTCCTTCTTTGGTCAGGTTGAGGGCCTCCAGTGACGTGGTTCATACTAAAAAACATTTTTCTGGCTTGTAATACAGTGAAAGCCACTGAGAGTTTGGTCTAGTTTCATCGCTATTACACCACATCTAATGATATAATTCTGATCGGTTCTTCTTTTGTTTAGCGGCAGATGCATTGTAATTCTCGGTTCTGCACGCTTATGAAGATCACGTAACGAGAAGCTGAAGAATTTTTTTTGTGTACGTTCGTGAGCCATGCAACTTATAGATTACGGCTTCGTCGTCTTCTTAAATAAACGACGATCTGATTAAAATTAAATTATACACGCCTTTCACTCTCGCGAATACATCCAAAGATGTTTCGCATACTTTCTAAGAACTGATCAACGATCTACGACTAATCGTCGAATCTTCTCAATTTCGTTAATCCGATCGTTTTACTGCTTAATCGAATTTCCGTCATTGTAACCACTGTAAGTTGTATAATTTTGGTATTACGTAAAGTTTAGCTTTGTTGATCAGTTTTTTTATTCTGTTTTTATTGGTGTAGGAGATTTATAAAGGAGAAGAAGATAAAAATATTTTTTTCGGGGGTAATATCCCTAGTGCATTTAATTTTTCCTTAAAAATTCGGAAAAACGAGTTTCTAAGTAATTTGTTTTAACACATGCTATTTGTTAAAACAAACTACTTAGAAACGAGTATTCCAATTTTTCCACAGGAAAAATTAGATGCACGAGGGATATTTGGTAAGATTATTTCCTGAGTTAAATAAACATTATATTTTAATTAAAACAATATGAACAATAATTAATAAGAACAATAACTTTCAAGCTAGAAAGGATAACACTATTCTTTATGTTGCTGTGAGGAGTGTGAAATTTTTTCGATTTTTTTTTTCCGGAAAAACTGCTGACAGCTAAGTTGACAGTTGTCAAGTGATTTTTCCACTTAAAATTTACATTTGTTATAATAATTCTTGATAGCGATTGGTCAAAATTGATAGGAAGGAAATAATCTATAATAAAGTGGAACAGTATTTTTTGCAAAAAAAGGTACAACGGATGCTCTCATCAGGGATTGATTTGCGTTATTATATAAACCTGCATTGTTAAAACCTTTGTAGATGTTCTTAATATGAATAAAGCATCTAAGTTGGCTCAGAACAGACGTTTTTCCCATTTAGTCCCTCTTGGATTTTAGATAAGTCATAAGTTATTCAAACATGGACTTGTTAATCCTGTAGAGCAGCATTTTTGGCGTCCTGTTTTTGTTACACCGTCCAAATTTTTCTTTAAAGACTCTCCAAAATTTGATTGGCATGCTCAATAATTGTTTTATTAATTATTAACCGTCTCTCGTTAATTCATATGGTTACGGTTTTCCCGTGGGTTTACACAAAGTCAATTTAACTCAACAATTAATAAATTTATTTACACTTCAAAACACTCCGTACAATAATTAATTCAGCTACTAAAAAACACTACTACAATTCCACTATTTAAACTTTACCGCCTTCCCAAATTCACTACTCCTCCACCGTCGAGACCGCTTCTTTTATATTCGCAAACCACGTTCTAGAATGACCGCAAAACGCTTCGCAATTTGCGTCGAACATCGAAGATGCTTCCAGAGGTGTCGCTTCCTAACTGTGGCCTACTTTAACACGCGCCCGGCCAGATATTGCGGCGCATCGATTTCATCCCGAATCGAGTGGTCGTTCAGAAGTATCGAGCATAGTAGGCCCAAACCGATACACTGCCCCCCTCTTAAAGCTGATCGTCCCGATCCGCTTCATCTAATCCCTGGTATTTCTTGAGTCTGTCCAGATGGACAATTTTCATCTTGCCTTTGGAGCTGCGTTGGACTCTGTACACGACGTCGTTTAACCTTTTTACCACATTGTAAGGCTCCTCCCAGTGTCGTTGCCATCTTTGACTTAATCCTTTGCTCCTCCTGGGTTGAAACATCCACACAGCATTACCTTCCTTATAATTGCCACCAGCTGGTCTGTGGTCCAGTGTCATCCTGTTCTCAAGTTCTCGAATTGCGCTGGATCCCTTCTGTCACGAACACTGGTCACACCGTTCACACCATTCCTCAACGTCCTTTCTGAAGTTAATCCAGTAAAATCGATCTCTTATTCTAGCCAAAGTCTGGTTTACTCCAAAGTGTCCTCCTCCGCGACTGTCATGTAGTTCTCGCAGCACATTCTCTTTGCCGGAATTGGGCACTATTGTTCGGTAAACAAAGCGTTTTCCGTCTGGACTTTCCCATTTGCGAGTAATTAAGTCATCTCGCAGTCGAAGCGAATTCCACTGCAACCAGTAACCCCTTACTGTTGGTCCATATCTGGAAATCTGTTGCCAATCCGGTTTCAAATCCTTCTCCAACCATCTTCTGATTACTTTCAAATCAGAGTCGGAGCGCTGTCCTTTTATTATGTCTTCCTTAGAAACGCTGCTCTCGCTATTCTTTTTGTAGCCTCTTATCTGTCACCTTCGAGATTTGACCAATCCTCCAACCATTATGAATTTGTCCTTTCCGGTCCCTTAAGTCACTATCAAAAGCTTGACGATCCTCTACAAATCGCGGTAAATGTCCTTCCGGGTTCTTCATTCCCTGCTCCTGGTTACGCCAGTTCTGCGGGGTCGGTAAACGAGATTGCTGTCTGCAATTCCAGCGGTAATATCCTTTATGTCCACAATTATAACACGAAATGTTTCTTTTAGCAGAGGAGTTCCAGTGATTTTTTCTGATGTCCTGATTTCGTCGGCACTGTGGGTTTGGAGAACAAGACCGCTGTCTGCAATTCCTGCTATTGTGTCCTTTGCGTCCACATCGATAACATTCCACTCTAGTGATCGGGCATGACCGTTCTAACTGTGTGGACTGACCATTTCCTAATGCTGCCATTTGTTGCACTAATTGGCCGAACATTGATTTAATTTCATCTATTAATGTAGCAACATGATCGGCTGGCGGTCATGTTGCTGTCTCTTTTCTTGAATAGTCTCTGGCTTTAAGTCATTGCACGCAGCTTCAACTTCCAGCGCTCGAACCAGTAATTTGCTGCTGTTGCTCCCTTTGAACATCTTCAGCATTTTCTTTACCTCCAGATCTCGAATCTCTTTTACAAAATACTGTGCCACAAATTCTTCTTGGATTTCATCCGGGACGGCTGGGTAAGCCGGATGCACAAGGCGACGAATTTCGGCCTCAAACTCTTGTAGATTTTCACCAGTTTTCTGCTGTCTTGCCTTTAATTGCGTTTGATACACTCCTTTCCTATGTTGATCCCCATAACGTCGTCCCAATGCAGCTACTAATGCTTCATAGTTGCTTTGTTGGGCGATAGGCAGAGTCTGTAACAGCTCCAATGCAGGTCCTCGTAGTGCTACTACTAGTGCTACAGCCATTTCCTCGTTACTCCATCCATTTGCATTTGCAGCGGCCTCAAATTGGAGTTGGTACGTTGCCCATGAAGTTTGACCGTCGTATGTGGGAGGCTTGATCTTGTTCAGCCCGTTTCCGGTGATCACTGTAGAGCTGGCTCCTCTGCTGTCAATTTTCCGCTCTAAGTCGCGTAGCTTTATCTCGACATCATTCTGAATTTTATTAATGTCCTCCCGAGCATCATTTAATTTTACCTGAACGTCATACTCCATCTTTTTGATACTATGGGTTACATACTCTTGGATGTCTGTCTTGGTCCCCGCTAGAACGTCCAATATTTCTACGTTACGCTTTTCTTGCCGCTCTCTGTCTTCTTGTCGAATTCTTTCTTCTTGTTGTCGAATCCTTTCTTGTTCTTCTTTGTTTTGTTGTCGAATTCTTTCTTCTTGTTGTCGAATCCTTTCTTGTTCTTCCTTGTTTTGTTTTCGAATCTTTTCTTGTTCTTCTTTGTCTTGTTGTCGAATTCTTTCTTCTTGTTGTCGAATCCTTTCTTGTTCTTCCTTGTTTTGTTTAAGCATTTCCATAATAGCTGCACGCTTCGCGATTTGCGTCGAACATCGAAGATGCTTCCAGGTGTGTCGCTTCCTAACTGTGGCCTACTTTAACACGCGCCCGGCCAGATATTGCGGCGCATCGATTTCATCCCGAATCGAGTGCTCGTTCAGAAGTATCGAGCATAGTAGGCCCAAACCGTAACAATATTTTTGGATCCGTCTGTTAAACATATTTTTGGAGAATTATTATTAACCTTTGCAGCCATTTTATTTCGAACGCATTTTTTTTGGGTTTACACTTATGCTCTTTTAGCTAAATTCCAAAAATAAAATAAAAAATATGGCCTTGTAACAATTTATCCAATGGAATTTTGGACAAGTTGTCTTGGCGTTTTAAACTCAACTCAACGTTTACAAGGAGAAAAAATGTCAGTTTTTCAGACTGTAAGGTACGAATGCACCATAAGTCATTTTGAAGGTTTAAGCTTAATTTAAGTTTAGACTGTGAATGTTCAATAGCATGCTCTACAAAAAAAATCACACTCTTAATAATTCGTGTGGTTGGAAAAACGTGAGAAACTTTAACAAACTGAACTAGCTATGACGTTTAATGACGTTATAGTATAGTTATAGTAGCCTGACAGTTGTCAAAACTCATTAAACACTGCAGTGTAACTGTAAAATGTCAAATAGTCGGGTCTTTTTAATCAAAATTACATTATTCGTAGCCCTGTTGAGTTATATTTAGTAATTGTGACGTTAAATGATATTTTAAGACATTTGACTGTTTTCAGGTGACTATACACTTGCTCTAACTATTAAAACGTATTGTAGGTTCTATTTACACTTCATTAGGGCCCCAAATTTAATAACTGTGTTGATATGTATTGTACGTTACCGGACAGCTGTCAACGGTCAAAACTCATTCAGCGCTAACATATACAACTGGAATAGGTAGATTAGTTGAATTTCTTTGATACATCGGATTACAAGTTGTATTTGTAGATCCATAGAATTGAATTTAACAGTTGTGACATTTATAACAGATTCTGTGTAATTTTTTTCACTTTCACCCCCAAAGTAACCAATCCAAAATAGTATTCGAAAATCTGGCTCGAAAAGTTTCCGTTTACCGTCATTTGTTAAGTGTCAATTGTCATTTTTACCTGTCAGTTTAGACAATACTTGCGTTTTCCACTGAGAAGTCTAGAGCAAAACTAGTAAAACTAGTGTAGTTGCATTCTATTTTATCAATTGTCATTAAAACAGTAGGTCAATACACTATTTTTGCAATAGATTAAGATGATGAAAAGCCAATTGAAAGACAACATTGACAGTTTGACACACTAAATGTCAATGCTGTCAATGTCAAATACGTCATATAACCACCAACAAAAACTGCTCATTCGAAAGTTTCGAGTATCTTCCCGGAAAGTTTCGGAAGAAATATGAAAATTCACAGAACTCTATTAAAGTGTTCTTAACGTCAGAACTGACAACTTTGGCTCCATAGAGCTGTAAACACAACTTTAGACTGCAATTCCTCAAATATACAAATCTATTTGGCATTTTATACTTTCTATGTCACTGGATGAGTGAGAACTAAGACTTCAGCCAGCAGCACTTTCCGCACTTATTAGGAAAATAATTATTCGTGACGTAGTGACGATCATGTGACGTAGAAAAGGCCAGTCTCTCTTCTGGTGAGCGAAACAAACAAAATATGTATGGACGTACGTATTATATGCATTTTTACCAAATGTCAAAGTTTCAACTTTCAAAGTGTCAACTATCATTTACTGAACACATTCTAATGTCGTTGCAAGGTTGCCATATTCACTTTAAAATACTGAATGTATGTTTTTTTAGTTTCAGTTTCACCGAATTAAATAAACTCAGACACACTAAAAAAAATTTTTCAGCTTCTTACTTTTTAGGTCTGCAATCGTTTATACTTCAACAGAATATACGCAAATTAACAAAAATCAATTGATTGGTACAAGACATTATTAGGCAAGTGTTAATAACTTTAGCACTGGTTACAAAGAATGAATAATTCGCCACTCGACTCTAACCTTCCACTTACGTTACGGAGTTGAAGAGTCTCTAATTACGTCACACTGGCGATTTAATATTGAAAAGCAAGACTTAATAGCATTAAGGCATTTTTATGCATTTACCATTTTAGATTTAGTAACTAAATTGGATAGAACCTATTCTATCTTGATATTACTGGTACTCACCAGACGTCTTAATTATCAACACTAGCGCATTTATAGTCAATAATTAGCTTGCAATATTCTTAATTACGAATACAAAACCAGTTACGAGTGTCCGTCGTGACCTTAATAACAACTGATGGACTGCTCATCCTTTTATATGAACCGTTAGGTGTTTCAGGATTTTCAGAGTGTCAAGTGTCAAATTGTCTGCACAAATCTTTACAGATGGTTTCAGTGATTGACATTAGCACCAGAACGCAAAAACATCGTGGCCAATCATATAATTTAATAAATAAACGCCGGCAACAATAAGTCCATATAATTGAAGTTAATGAGATGCCATCAGTTGTTATAACGTTCCTAATTGTATTATACTGGTTTTATTGTGTTTGCGCTAGGTTATTAGCGCATTTCCTTTCCCGGGTCAAAAAAAAAATAGAATTTAGCGTTATTAACCCATAAATCTCATTAAAACTCCTCTCTCCCAGTGTGAGTATAACGGGTGATTTATGTTGCTGTTGAAAACTGTTTACCGACACCAACAGTTTGTAGTAACGACACTGGTTAAGTTTGAAAAAAAAGCAGCTAATTGAAAATATCTAATTAAATTCACCATTAGACATCTGGTATCTTAATTTGTCGAATGGATTCGGTCCATATTCTTCAAGTCGTGTATTTATACGCCTTCTTGCAGGCGCGACTAGTGAACGTTACCAAGTCAACCACTTCGGTTTCTATTCTAGTTTATTTGTTACACATTCGGACAAATGGAAAGGCAGACGACACAGATTTCAGTGGAAAAGTCGAGGTGAAATGTTGTACACACGGTTCACTATCACTTGAATACGGTTAATCAGTTTAGTGATTGTATTTAACGCCTGCTCAAGGATAACAACAACCTACAACTCCTAATTTATAATTGTGAACTGAGTAGGTAAATTAGAATTTTTATTACTCAAGACAAATTAAGGTTAAAATTCAGTTACTAACATGTTCAGTTAAATCACAGTTTGTAGTCAATAATCCATCAAAATCTTTGCAGACAAAAGTGGACAAATTAAAAAATCGTAAAAATAGGCCACAATTTGATTTGCATATCTCAAAAATGGGTGTCACAAAATATAGAATTATCAATTAATTTTTTCCATGTCATGATCAACATATTTCTTCTTCCACACAAAGCACATTAAAAAAGATTTTATAATAGACAGTCATACAGACATTTATATACAGCTTTATGACAAAACTTCTATAAGGAACTACAGAAGTCGAAGAATCTGGAAATAAAGGTTAAGGCTGGATGCATGATGATCAAGTGCTTCTTCGTCCCACGATCTTTCCCTGCATGATGAGTTGGAGGATTTCATATTTTGAATTACGCCTAACATGCCCAAGAAACTCTAGTTTTCCTCTCTTAATTGTGAAAATTTCCAGTTCCTAATCCATTCTTTCCAGAACTTGTTCGGTCGTAATGCGGTCCATCCAGAAGATCTTTAACATTTGGCGGTACACCCACAACTCAAACCAGTCTCTTCGATGTTTCTTTATTCTGTGTCCATCCTTCAATATCATATAGCGACACCGGAAAGACGTAACATCGTAAGGCCAGAGATATATCCCAGACTGTCAGCAGCATAGTTCCTAGGTATTTCAAATGATGGACTTGCTCAACCGTTTTACTGATGTTTCCTGTGTTACTTCATCTACAGTCTCTGCACAACTTTGAGACAGCTTGCTATTATGACAGTTTCGTACCTGGGGGCCTATTCTTGAAAGCAGGGAACGGAATTCTCAAGAGAAGTGTTGATAAAATGTGACAGAAAAGCTGAGAATGGCGGATTCCTGTCACATTCTACAGGTCTTTCTTTTGATAATTCCCTTCGCTCGTTTCAAGAATACGCACCCTGATGTTGTTGAGAGTTATACTATTGATTGCTGCACCTGCCAACTTCTCCTCCAATGCCTCCCGAAAAACAAACTCCGAGTAAATATTAAACAACATGGGAGAAAGAACACACCCATCTAACAAACACATTATATTTTATTACTTTATAGACAACCAGCTGAAATAGCGTTAAATGTATGAAGTAGGTACTAAAATATAATGTACCTAGCAGTGGCTAGAGGCATGTATTACTCTTTCAGAACAAAATAGACAGAGAATCTGTAAATTTGGTTATATCTACGAAATAGTGTTCAGGCTATTATCCATTATTATTTAAAAAGTGAAAAATAGCATCTTAAGGAATGTTGTCAAAGGTCAAAAACCAGCATCCAGTGATTATTATCACTCTATCGCATCTACTGCGCCTTTCTAAGATATAATTTATTGAACTTGACTCTGTCTAGGTATACCAAATTAGTATGGAATTACCTGACACCGAGTTTACTTTATATGCATACACGCAGATAACATCTACGTGCATCATCTACACCCAGCACTTATGGGTTGGGAAACGCGATTAGTACCGTTGCAAATCAGAATCCTCAATTAGACAAGCGGAACGGTAAACGATGAATTTGCATTTCGAATCTGGGGTAATCAGTTAAAAGATGGTCAGGAAGTGTCGCCACTATGTGGTATTCCATTTATCATCATCATCATAATCCGCCATGTTGCACACGAAGCGGTTTCTCAACAGGCTGATTTGAATACAACTTTACACGAGCATCATTAATAATTTAATAGGGTTGTATCAGAGTTACACTAATATCAGAAAATAACGTAATTATATAAGGGACATAAATAAAAATCTAATTTTCTCGATTCATGAATAAAACATTCACGAGCGAGCATCATCATGGTGAAATCGGAATTTCAAATCGATTGTTTATCTATAGTCGTTATTGGCCAATGTCAAATCAGTGGCACAATAAGCTCATGTCGAGAACTAGTTTCATTAAATCCACATGTTGATTTATCTATAATCGGTGTGATTATGTATTTATAAGATGCTTCTGGAATTGTCATTTTTATTTGTATTCAGACAAAGTAAACTTTCTAATAACTATTAAATTGCGGTGTTGAACATCAAAGGAATTAACAATTTGCGCTCTGTGAGTAAAATTATTGTCACAAAACATCCACAACAGAAGTATGTACTTGTATCTAAATATTACAGTAATGAAATCAACTGCATTATTACAAAATATAAAGAACAATTTGTGATAATTAGCACTCCAAGACTCAAATGTCATGGACCAATAAAAAGCTCAATGAACTGTAATTATCAATTTTTCAAAGATAATGGTGGGTAAAGTGTAAATTTAAAGATCATAAAACAATGATATCTACACGCAATTTATTGACATTCAAAGGTGTAATATGAAGCTTGTCACGTTTTATCAGATAATATGTACTTTGTCAGGCTTTTAAATTGTCTGCTGCTCAGAACTATGTCAAGTGTTTATATGAACGACCAGTGTACTTCTATTAATGCATTGCGTCACACTGTTTAATTATTACTCAGGAAGATGCATGTTGATTGAATTATTCAAGAAGTTTGCAACGTTTTGTGTATTTTTAGAACCACAAAAATCTCGTCTGTCAATGTCTCATTGTTTTCATAATCATTAAAAACAAGCAATCTTCACAGAAATGACAGTTTTCTATATTCCCTAAACCTAAATCAACAAGGTGAATATGATATTTAACAAACCGAAAATCGCAAGGATTAAAAATGTTTAAGAAGAACAAAACTACACTTTATTTTTATACCTACCCAAGTTGTTAAAGAAGGTTGAATAAGGGTTAAATAAAGATGAAAAAACAATAAAACTAGGGCTGAACCAAGTCAGAACGTCAATGGAATTTCCTTTAATAATGAACATTGTCAATATGCAAACTCTGACCTTATTATTACACAATTAATTGGGATTCCTCTGGCAAATATTTATAATTCAAACAAAAATTTACATTATTTTTACAAAATTACAAACAACTAATAAAATATTTTTACATTACTACCATTCAAATTTCTTTTGATTGAGTTTGTTATACCTATTAGTGGATATGTTTATGAAGCGAAAACCCACACAATCTACAGCAAGCAATCTAAAATCTTTTCAATAATGGGCCTGTCCCACATTTTTTTTTTATTTCATAACTACAAAGACGGATTGAAAATATTATACCCGTATTTTTTTGTTTTCAAAAATATTAAGTCTAAATAGAAAAAAAATGATGATAAAAACTACATTAATCTCATGTTTAAAACGCCCGCCGCCGGTGACGTACTACACTATCAACCAATCAGCGACAAGAAGTGAAACAGATGGCGTGCAACAGCCAATAAAATCGCCCAGAATTACGTACGTCACATGCGCGCCAAAACAGATCTTTTAAATTTAATGGACAAATTCAAACTAATGTAGGAACATTTACGACCATAATTTTTTCTTCAAGAATATGAAAAGCTAGTTTTTTGATCCTATTCTTTCGATTCCAATCCTTAAAACAAAAATTTATGATATGTGGGATAGGCCCATTATTTTAAACCAAAATTCATAAGATGTATTAGTAATTATTTTACGCTTCATAATCAGACTGTTTTTCATTTTCCTCATCTTTGGACATTGTTAATCTGTAAATGGCCCACATTTTGAACATTTTGTTTGCTTTGGTTATTGAAGGTGCCCTGAAATGTCATAGGTGCACCTATGGTTGTACCACTATTAATTACTGATCTTTATCGACAATGTGAAGTAGAAGTCCATGTTCTCAAAATGGAGGTGAAAGTGTTAAAAGAGAGGAAAGAACACACAGCCTTCTCCACAAAATATTTATTAACCCCTAAATGTTAAAGGGAGGGGAAGTGCTCAACTAGTTTCGGGCACATAGGCACCCATCATCAGGAGCTCAAAAACCCTAGAAGGGGTGGTGGCTATCTTTTTAGACAGGGAGAGAGATTCCTGTAATTTAATTTAATCAATTAACTAAACTTACTATTAATACTTAACTGCCGATTATGGCTGTAGTTATAAATTTAGTTTTTCTCCAGTTAATATTTGTTACCTTTAATCATGTCATAGTATATAAAAATGATAGGCACCAGCCCTTTCTAGTGTTTTTGAGCTCCTGATGATGGGTGGCTATGTGCCCGAAACTAGTTGATCACTACCCCTCCCTTTAACATTTAGGGGTTAATAAATATTATGTGGAGAAGGCTGTGTGTTCTTTCCTCTCCTTTATCAACAATATTCTTCAGTACTCTGAAGCAATTTTTATACTTTTCTTAGTCAACATGATGTTTTTGGAGCTATGTTTTAGTCCTCAATGTTTTGTTGATTAGTTGGTATTCTAAAAATTTGAAGTTTTCAGTTCTATGCGGATTTTACAAAACGAATAGTCCAAATTGATGGTTAGAAGTTTCTTGAGCAAACCTGCTGGACTGTCAAAACCCCATATTTCCATAATTATTTGAGTCACCATGTTTGATTTACGAGTACATTGTATTATTTGTATTTCAAAATAAGAACAATTCGGGAAATACAATGTTAGAGAAATGAAGAAAGTGTCTAACTAACAATCCAAAATAAAATGAGATGACGTAACAGTGTACTATTCTTTATTGGTCGCATTCAAAACATTAAATTTTTTTCTGTTACTTGTCTTATCCTATTTTACTTAACTAATTATGCACATTTTGCCTGTAACAACTAATTTCCAAATTACAGTTAATTAACTTTGTCCTGTAAATATGTATAACTCAGACATTAGTAAATTCCTATAATTATGTCCAACTTATTAATGCTGTTATGCATAAAGAGAAAGCGCTATTACATCCAAAACAGGAAATTAAAAAAATCTTTAAATTATTACATGGGTGTCAATATTTCAATCAACCTAATGGTTGGACACTGAACAAAAAAATGCCTTTGTTTTGAACTAAAATGTGCAAATTTTCAATAATAACAACATTTTCTGGCGTAAATCTTTCGGTTACCGAACCGTTAAGAAGCAATTCAAAATGACTCTGCGAGTTTTTCTTAATTAAATACGCCGAGATTTACCGGTTAAGCATTTTTTTTCTCCACGTCAATGTCGGTCAACGTATTCGGTATGATTGAGGAATTACCTAATTTAGCGGTAATAACAATAAGTCGGTCATAGGTACGGTTCGGTAATCGGAAACGGCTTTTAAAAATTTAACGGTCTCATCGGATTATGCACAGTAATTAGATCGGTTAACGCTAATGTAATCTATTTCATAGTCAGCGAAAAAACCACACTTCCTCATTAAAACGTTCATTCTTGTGAAGCTGAAAAGCTGTAAATTACATCGATCAGTTTTCGTGTCTTTTTTGTAGCTGCATTGGCGTAGAATTGCAAAACTTGTTTTTGTTTGACGATTTAGATATGATATAATTACATACTTTGTTAGTAGTTGCACTACAAATCATAGTTTTGGCAGAATTCTACAATAATGTTGCTCTGCTATTTCTTCAAAATTACATTCTTTCATATTTCTGTAAACACAAGTTTCTTAAATATCTTAAAAATTTAATTACTTCTGAAAATATTTAAAAACTTGGTCTTTAATAGCTCGATCGTCGGTAAACACACGTTTAGAGGAAAATTTATTTCGACAAATTTTGTTCACCCTACTAGCATTTTAAACTACCAATTTCTTCAACCGTACGTACTATTGATTTACATTGATTGGTTTTTGTAAATCCAAAGTCGTTGGAGTTGTAATAAATATGATTAAAAAGTACCAAACAGTTTTAAACTAATTCAAGTATTTCTATTTTTAAAATTAAACTTTAAAACTCTGTATAATCATGACAAAGCATTTTGGACTGTATGACCATTTTTGTCATAGGTCCTTATTCATTCATTACAATATTATAGAAAAAAATATAGATGTAGCATGTTGCTTAGTAAAATGTTTATCCAGTTTTGTATGCCTGGTTGCATATACATATAACCTGACTACTTTAAATATTGACTATTTTGACGTAATTGTCCAATGTCATAAGACAGTAGAACACAATTTACTAGACTGTCATTACACAACTGTCAAAGTAATGACAACGAAGCTATAAAACCCACTCTATTTATATGCTTTCAGTCCCTGACCTCATCAAGCGAAACTTTGACTGTTTGAACGTTAATGACAGTTGTTATGTGGCACTAGAAGATTTTTCAGTAAAATCTTATGTCACAAACAATAATAACGGGCAATACAACGAGAATGTAAAACTCATTCTGTTTCTAATACTGCTTGGAACTGATTTAGCTTTGACTTTTTAAGATTCACAATTCACGATTTTTAGCCGAAAGAGATGTCAGAACTCTCAAAATAACACTCCAATAAAGCTATAAAAGACGTTCTGCCTCTAATACAGCAAATAATTTTAATTTGATTCATTGAGGTCTCCAGGAAAAACGATGACAACTTTGGACAAGATCAATGGACAACTGGAAAAATAATGGTCATGAAGCTTTAAATTCCAGTAAACGTCATAAGTAACGTCACAACTGCCAAAATATAGGCAATGAAGCTGTAAACTTAATCTTTGTCAGACTAAAGTATTCTTAAGTCAGTATTTCTCATGTAAAGACAGTATTCAAGAGAATACCTAATAAAAATCTTAGTCATTTTGAAATATTATTAGAAAACTTTTTTATTAAAATTTTAAAACGAAAGAGGTACTTATTATACAGGGTGGTCCAGTTTTAAGTGTCAATAATTCACCATTTGATAGTCAATCAAAAAATAAGTTGACTTGCATTATGTCATTTTTCTGAAAAACGTTTCCTAAGGAAGATACAGTCCTCCAAATTTCAATTTAAAAAATCGTTTTATAGTTTAAAACTGAACATCCAAGACTTGTGAAAGTCCAAATTTGTACTGAATAGTCTAAAAACTTGCTTTTTACTATTAGGAATGGTCTTATGATCCGCTTTCTCAGACTGCCATCCTGGTTAAGTGTCTGAAACTGGCATTCAAGAACTAAAAAAAGTCCGGAAATCAAGACAAAGATTGTATTGTGCATGAAACTCATTTTTCACTACTAAAAATAATATAAAAGTTGACTTTTAATGCTAGAACTGACTTTACTAGGTCTAAAGAGAGTCCAAAAGTATATTTTCAAGACTTTGATTGGTGTACAACTGAATTTTCTGGACTGGACAACAAGTCTAGAAATAAATTAAATTTTCGGACTATTTTATTTCTAAAAATTAGTTCTCAAGACTATTATTGTAGCATTTGGTACCAAAATTTTTTACTTTTATTACTGAAGTTTTGGAAATAGTTTTAAACTCGATTTTTCAGTCTTAAAAAGCATTAAAAACAGTCTGAATTTCTTAGAGATGCTACAATTTATTGCACCTATGAGTGTAAAAGTCAATTTAATAGTGAAGAAGCTTGAAATAACATTTTCAAGATTATGGTCAGTGGACAAACTGGCTTTTAGGCCTGATAAGTCAAAAACTTTGTAAAGATAGTCTTGAAACTCGATTTGAGACACTGAAAACAGCCTTAAAACACTAAAAACAGTCTAGTTTATTAAGAAATACCCGAATTTTTAGCACTGAGGTGTCTAGAAGTCGATTTAATAGTGACATAGCTTGGAATGCCATTTTAAGTCTATGAAGAATGTAAAAATTGTTTTTTAAGTTTGCTATGTAAAATAACTTGGTGAAGATAGTCTTGAAACTCGATTTTCCAAGCTGAAAGCAGTTTTGAAGCACTAAAAATAGTCCAGAATTCGAAGAAAATGAAAAGCAAAGTAAAAAGCACGAAAAGTTCGTTTTCAAGACAAATTTCAAGAATCTAATGTCAATGTCCTGCATCTAAGACTATTTTCAAGACTAAAATATTGAAATTTGTCTTCAAATGCAAATTTTAAGCTTCTGATGTCACTTTTCATTAGTTCAGTCACATTTTGGGGTTCAAGTCAATTTTTAAGGTTTAAATGTATGAATTTGTAGTAACAAATTCTTGAAAATGTGGTTTTTATGTCTACAAGTCAATTTTTAGTATTAAAGTCTCTCGATTTGCATGAAAACTGGTTACAAACACAACTTTTAAGCTTCTGAAATGTTTATCTTTTCTAATTCAATTTTCAAAACTAAAGTCTTTTAGTTTGTCTGGAAACTATGAAAACTGGCTACAATAATATTTTTTAAACTTCTTAAGTGAATTTTCCGTTTCCAAGACAATTATTAAGTTGGGTTGGGTTAGTTTTGGGTCTTTAACCGTAATAACGTGTAATAAAGTGCTTGTTCCAAATTGGATCAATATTGCTCCAACGGTCTGACAGTTATGACAAAAAAAAAACGATTTTTTAAACAGAAATTTGAAGGGTTGTATTTTCCTTAGGAAGCACTTTTCAGGAAAATGACATAATGAATGTCAACTTATTTTTTAATTGGCTATGGATTGGTGAATTATTGACATTTAAAACTGGACCACCCTGTATATAATAAGAAACAATAATGAGATATGTAACGAAACCTATGGGTCAACCAACTTGCTGTCTCAACTATTTCCCTAGAATTATTATAAATAATGTAAACTGCTTAAACTAGCATTTTTGTCTAGTTCGATCCAATTAAAGTATTATTAGTGAATCATTATTCAGTTAACTTTCGTGCGATAAGCTGCAGATAATTAAGAAAGTAGCCCTTTACAGTATATTTGCAAAGTTGTATAGATAAACTTGTCATTTGGAGGTTTTAGTTTGTCAAAAATGATATTCAAACATCATTTCCAAATTACAAAAAATGAATCGTTAAATTTAAAAGTTGACAGTCTTTATCAGATGGTTTTAGAAGTTTTGAAACTTTGTTAAAGAACTAGTAAGAGAATGGTGCATTGCTTCTGTAAGTTTGTCTTCGAATTTGATTAAACGAACTGTCCAAGAATGATTATTATACCAGAAGTACAATAATCAATTCTAACCGGCGAAATTTTATAAAAAAATCCAATCATATAATATACAATAGTTTGAAATAAAAAAAAATTATTGAAGAAGACAGGTGTCAACACATCTGCCCTACTACTACCAACCAATCCATTAGTCAACCAGACTAGTTTAATGCCATTAATAAAACACACATCAGGTTCGTACTATCTAAAAGCGAACACGTATTGACAAACCACCAGAAATAAATCATACAGAACGAGCTTCCTGTATAATTAAACTGGGATAAACTCGTTAAGCTTAATCTGGTTAAATACATGGCAGCACTTTAGCTTGTAGGAAACAAATCATCCGAAATGGACCGCTCTATGTAAACTTACACCGAGTGTTCGAGCAATTTATGTCAATTAACTCTCATCCTAAACCAAGTGTAATTTGCTGCACATTCTAATAAATATTTGTTGCTTATCCAATATTAATTCGATACGCTAGTTTTGAACAATTTGTTACTGGTGTTATTAATGTCTTGAATACACCAGTGACCTACTTACCATAACTAGAAAGGAAATGCTTTTTAGTTGAGGAGTGTAAAATTGATGAATATGGCACCCATCATAATAATAACATTTCAACACAACTTGGTATTAAAGCATCCTCGATGCAAAATGTCAGTACATATCTAATGGAAGGTCTTGGACTACTTTCGAAATCTTCTCGAGTTTTGATGAACAAATCCTAAGTGTTACTAATTATTGTTTCTTGAAGAGTTGATGATTAATTAGAGGAAACGCGACCTTTTTTTTCATTGATGTAATGTGTAGGTGCAAATACCAAAATTCTTCGAAGAGAAGATTAAATTACTTCATCTCTCCTACAACCTTACAACAGCCATTTATGGGAAAAGTACTTCCTAGCTTGGATTTTCTTTTTTGTCACTGTGTTTAATTTTAATGAGCATTAATGTTCAATGGTCAACATTTTATTTTAAAATCATTTTTAAGGAAAATAAGTTTAGCATATGTTGAAAGACAATAAAAGCAATAAATGAATGAGGAACAATTTAAGTGGATTAACAGTCAAGATCGCTTCGATCATTCTAATTTGGAGCCTAATGTAATGTATTACGATTTACATGACAATAACGTATGTGTATAAAAGACTTAAAGAGCAAGGCCTGCTAAAATTATTGTTCTAGAGATGACGCAATTAGTTAAATTTCATGGACAGTTTTTTTTCTGTATCATAATAATTGTTATGCTTGCTTCATAACAGTAAAGTAATATTTACCATTTGGTTTGGAAAAACCGTTCAATCAGCTCTTATCATAATAGTAATGGAAAAAACTAATTTATGGCATTTTTTTATGAAAGAAGATAATGTTCAAATAATAATCTTCAGCTTAATCAGGTTTTGATTAAACTAGGTTTTAGAAATAACTGTTTAGTATTTTGAGAGCATTTTAAAAATTTTTGGTCTGGCATTTGACATAGTGAGCGCAAAGATAAAACCCTTCTGTAAATCATCTACAAGTATATTGAAAATCAAAGCAATTTAAGGTGACATCAGAAGTTTCAAAAACTTGCGTCAACATAGGTTTTCTATTTATTAGTATATTTCAACAGATATGAAATCCGAGTTTACAGATCATTCTAAGGAAGGACGTCGGATATGAAATTGACCAATCACAGATGCGATATTATGACAACTGACAGTTGCCACCAAAAGAGTACATTTGGGCTTGGCCACCGCCTTCTTTACAAGAAAGCCTAGAATGTAACTTTTAATGGCGGCGTTATCGGATTTTTTTTTGTACACAAACCTATGGAGATGCAGTAGAAAATATGTTTTTTTTTTATTTTTTCGTGTAGTTGATTAGAAGTTGTGAGTGAAAAATCAAAGAACGCTTCATTCCTGATCCAGATATGTATAGATATGGCTTTTTATATCCAATAAAGTCCAGCCAAAGCAAGTTTGGTTAGAACCCTTTGTCTTGGAAAGTACAACAAACTAATGTAAAAACTGCTCAATCAAAGAAAATTTGGAAATCCTTGAATCTAGGTAAGCAAAACTGGTAAATGGGTTTTATATTATTACCAAGACCTTTCTTTTAAAATGTAAATGTGCCAATAGAACTTCTAAAAGCTGTCCTGTTTCTTCAGAGTAAACCTTTGTTGCTCTCAAAATGCAGGCGGCCTCAAAATGTAACTCACATACCTATGTATGTAAGAGGCAATAAGTTTACTGAATGAGAAAGCATATTGTACTTACCACTGAGTATTGTGTTGGAGTAAAATCATTCCACTTCAAAGCTTTCAACCACTGTTGGGTTCGAGCAGGGTCTTTTGGAAAGTAAAAGACTGACACTTTTGGGCCTTTCACCAAATTGCTTTTAGAAATTTGGCAAACAACCAGTGGACGGCATATTGTAGAGGCAATAGAATTTAAGTTAAAAAACCAACCACAAATTATAGAACAATGAAGGAACAATAACAATAGTGATAACACAATAAAATGAACACAAACTACACTTTCACTAGAACAATAAACATATAAACAACAATTACTTTGGCAAGTAATCCCAAGTCTTGACTTTAAACCTTAAAAATTAATTTAATCATCCAAAAACTCAATTTCCACAATACAAACAAATGCAAACTGTCAATCCCATATTTCGGCCATATTGGAATTTTTGGCATGCACCTTCTTGGCTTTCTTGTACAGAGGGCGGTGGCTTGGCACTATCATATTTTCTAGTCTAAACATGTCACAAAATATCCCATATAGCACGTACTGATGTCATTTACGTCACGAACGATCGAAGGGATGTATAAAAAAGACGATGTAATGTGACGTCAAGTAGCGTTTTATAAATGTAAGTAATAAAACCATGACCAGTGACAAACACTATGATGTGAGCTGAGTGATGATGAGCTCTGCCCAATAAACACAACTACGTTGAAGAAACGTCCTGAACGAAGGATTATCCGATCACAATCCGATCCGGATAACACTGGGGACAGGAGACAGGACACCGGACACAATCACCTGCAGAAGCACCGACTGGGAACAGTACCGAATGCTCCTGCAGCGCAACGCAACACCCATCTCCAGACTGGAAACAGCAGCAGGAATCGACGATGCAGTCCGAATTCTAGTTCAGAACATCAGACAGGCGCTAGTATCGACTACCAAGGTAACCACAAAACCTTATATCCCTTATTATGTTTCAGGTATCCCGCAGGAAACCAAACAGATAATCAGGAACAGAAGACGAGCCAAAAGAACCGCCATGAAGACAGGAGCTCCTGCAGACAAGAACAGGCTCAACCAGCTTAACCGGCGAGCTAAGGCTGCACTGGACGACCATAGAGGGGACAACCAATGGCAGGAACACCTAGAAAGCCTAAATCTCGAGGTCAGGAAAACATGCAGAGCGCTGCGACAAAAGAGGAAGCTGATTCCAGCCATTCACGACAACAACGGGATTGTCTATGAGAAGAGGGACAAAGCAGAAGCCTTTGCCGAGGAGACCACAGCATTGGAAAAATGGTGCAACAAATGGAAGACCGAATTGGTCTTCAGGAGAAGACCAAATATGAGGATAGAAGGCAACGTCAGGTTAAAAGACATGGACATCGAGTGGAGCAACGAGGCAATGTACCTTGGGGTCAAGATGGACAAAAAACTCACGTGGGGAAGCCACATAGAATATCTATAATCAGTTACTGCGAGAATCCTGCCACAAACGCCCCCGATACCATTTATTGGATAAAGGGGTAATTATTAATTTCATTAATTTTCCTTCTGTTTCAGATAGACGACAATTCAGGACCAACCAGCCAAGAAGAAGAGGACCACAATTTCCCTCAGACCTTCCCCCGGATGGCACAAAATTGATTCTCAAAATGTGGGTAGAACCTTTACGCTATTATCCCGGTGCTAACTGGGCTCTGACTGCACTCCTGGCACTTTACCCCGCTTTGCTTACGCAAAAGGGGGAAAACCATCCCCCACTCACCAGTACCTAACTCCCCAGAACTTTAGGATGTAAAAACAGACGGACGAAAGCAGGCTGTTTGGACATCCTATAGTTTGCCACGACCACCAGAGATGGACGAGCTGACGAAGAAAGAAGAAATGGAGGACAAGAAGAGCGCCAGATGAACCCCTCCATCAGCGGGGGCATCCTTCTCCTCTGGGAACTCTGGGAACTTCCCGAAAGGGAAAATTCCTGGACTTGTAGCGACTTCCTCTTCCAGACCTATCATTTTGGTTTACAGCGATGGGAGGGTAAAAAACAGTAGTCTTGCTTGACCCATCTATCTGAGGCCGCATTCCCAGCCAAAGAATATGGGCGCGTTGAAGAAACGTCGTACTGAAACTTATGCTGATAACGGATAATTTTAGGAGCGTGGACAACGTTAAAATAAAGTGAAAATGTCGTTTGAATCAACGTTGATTTAACTTGCAACAGCAACGTTTTCTGTAAATGTACTTTTTAGCATTAGCAAGACATACTTATCAACGTCTATTTTACTTTGTTATCCAATAAGCACAACTACGTCGAAGAAACGTAATGAAACGTAACCAAACGTTGAGTTATTGAAAATGTCGCTTAAATCACTTCGCAACAGCAACGTTGATTTGAAAGTGTAATTTAACGTTTGCAACACATGCTTATCAAACGTTTGTTTCACGTGACTTTGCAAAAGTTATGAAAAATGATTAGCTACGTTGTTGTGCACATGTAAAAAAATGTTTTATTTTAACATTCGCGTTAAAAAGTAATATACAAATGAATATTTGAATTTTAGTTTTTGAGAAACTAATTTTAAAATAATGTTAATATGTAACGTTGTTTTAGCTTTTTTTTTATTTATATGGTGCCGGTCATTCTCAGAGCATAAAAGTCATACTTTTTGCGCTTAATACATAAATAACTATTGTTACGGTCTGGGCCTACTATGCTCGATACTTCTTAACGAGCGCTCGCCTCGGGATGAAACCGATGCGCCGCAATATCTGGCCGGGCGCGTATTAAAGTAGGCCACAGTTAGGAAGCGCTACCTGGAAAATTCTTGAATGGTCAAGGCAACCCGCAAAGCGTTTCGCGGTCGTTCTAGAACGTGGTTTGCGAATATAAAAGACGCGGTGTCAACCGTAGTAGTAGTGAATTTGGGAACGCGGTTAAGTTTAAATAGTGGAATAATTGTGGAATTGTAGTAGTGTTTTTAGTAGCTGTGTTAATTATTGTACGGAGTGTTTTGAAGTGTTAATAAATTTATTAATTGTTGAGTTAAACTGACTTTGTGTGAACCCACGGGAAAATCGTAACAATTGGTGTCAGAAGTGCGATCAGACTTTAGTGCGACGTGAATTGGAACTAAACTTCGGGTTAAAGACTTGTGTTCAGAACCGGACTAGAGATTTTCGGAACAGTGGTGTGTTAAATTTATTTTATGCCAATAACAAGACGTCAAAGTGCAAACATGGAGGCCCAATTTGCAGCTATTATGGACATGCTTAAACAAAATCGACAAGACAAGGAAGAACAAGAAAGGATTCGACAAGAACAAGAAAGGATTCGACAACAAGAGAAGGAAGAACAAGAAAGGATTCGACAACAAGAGAAGGAAGAACAAGAAAGGATTCGACAACAAGAAAAGGAAGAACAAGAAAGAATTCGACAACAAGACAAAGAAGAAAAAGAAAGAATGAGACAACAAGATATAGAAATGCAAGAAAAACGTAACGTAGAAATATTGAACGGTCTAGCGGGGACCAAAACAGAAATCCAAGAGTATGTAACCCATAGTCTTAAAAAGATGGAGTGTGATGTTGAGGAAAAATTAAAGGATGTTCGGGAAGACATTAATGATGTTCGGGACGACATTAGTAAAATTCAGATTGATGTTCGGGAGGACATTAATAAAATTCAGAATGATGTTGAGATAAAGCTACGCGACTTAGAGCAGAAAATTGACAGCAGAGGAGCCAGCTCTACAGTGATCACCGGAAACGGGCTCAACAAGATCAAGCCTCCCACATACGACGGTCAAACTTCATGGGCAACGTACCAACTCCAATTTGAGGCCGCTGCAAATGCAAATAGATGGAGTAACGAGGAAAAGGCTGTAGCACTGGTGGTGGCATTACGAGGACCTGCATTGGAGCTGTTACAGACTCTGCCTATCGCCCAACAAAGCAACTATGACGCATTAGTAGCTGCATTAGAACGACGTTATGGGGATCAGCATAGGAAAGGAGTGTACCAAACACAATTAAAGGCAAGACTGCAGAAATTCGTCGCCTTGTGCATCTGGCTTACCCAGCCGTCCCGGATGAAATCCAAGAAGAACTTGTGGCACAGTATTTTGTAGATGGGATTCGAGATCTGGAAGTAAAGAAAATGCTGAAGATGTTCAAAGGAAGCAACAGCAGCGAATTACTAGTTCGAGCGCTGGAAGTTGAAGCTGCGTGCAATGACTTAAAGCCAAGGATCAGGGCCGTGACTATTCAAGAGGAGAGAGAACCGCCATCCGATCATGTGGCTACATCAATAGATAAAATTGAATCAATGGTCGGCCAAATAGTGCAACAAGTGGCAGCATTAGGAAATGGTCTTTCCACACAGTTAGAACGATCACGCCCGATCACGAGAGTGGAGTGTTATCGATGCGGACGTACGGGACACATGAAACGAGATTGTCGAGTAAGGATACCGTCCCGCTCTCCAACGAGGGACGTACAACCATCCAGAAGGGACCAGGAAAACTCCCACTAGTCAACATTACGGGGCGAATGTTGACTAGCGAAAACAAAGCCCCCAGAATTATCTCCATCAGAAGACTGGGTAGATCAATGGGAAGCCTGAACGTAGATGGAAAGGTGGATGCGATGAACGTTACTTTTACTTTGGATACCGGTGCGGCAGTATCTTTGATCCGGTCAAACCTTGTGGATAAAAGTCAAGTTAAGCCTTTACGAAGAAGTATTCTCCTGCGCACTGTGACTGGAGAATCGGCTAAAGTTTTAGGAGAAATAACAGTCAAGATTTGCCTTGGAAGGATTACGTTTTACCACACCGTGTTAGTAGCAGATATTGAAGATGAATTTATTCTGGGAATGGACCTGATTCGTCAACATGGATTTTCTTTTAATCCCGAGCAAAATATCCTAAGGTTTGGAAGTGAAGAGTTCATCCTGTCAACCAATCACCGCTATGAGTCACCCATTAATGTTTTGGCATCTCAGACAGTAAAAATAAGCGGCAATTCCGAGCAAATAATCATTGGACAATTGGAGCAGAATTCTGGGAGCTGTGTTGGACTTGTACGAAACCCGGACCGACCAGGAAGATGCCTCATTGGGAAATCACTTGTAAATGGAGGAAGTGAAGTCCCAATAAGAGTTGCAAACATTTTTTCAGACGACGTCAAAATCAACAAAGGCGAAATTATTGCAATATTCGAGCCTGTAGTCAAAATAACCAATTGCGATGGGTTACCAGAACAGGAGGAGCAGTTGGGGGAAAACAAGCTCTTAAATGAACTTGAACAGACCTGGAAACATCTGTCAACACCACAACTGAAGAAGGCTCGGAAACTGATTTTGGACCATGGTAGCATATTTGGAACACCGAACAATATGGGAAAAACTACTATTGTAAAACACCGAATTAACACCGGCAATGCACAACCGATTCGACAACCACCTAGGAGACTACCAATAGCCAAACAACAGGAAGTGCAGGAATTAGTGGACAGGATGCTTGACGACGGAGTTATAGAAGAATCCTGCAGCCCTTGGTCATCACCTGTTGTTCTGGTCACTAAGAAAGATGGATCAAGCAGATTTTGTGTAGATTACCGAAAACTGAATGACGTGACCAAAAAGGACAGCTATCCACTTCCCCGTATCGACGACACACTGACGACTTTGGCAGGATCCTGTTGGTTTTCTACTTTAGATTTGAAGAGTGGGTACTGGCAAGTTGGCATTGAGGAGCAAGATAAGGAGAAGACTGCTTTTTCTGCTGGAAATGGGCTGTACCAATTCAATGTGATGCCCTTCGGACTTTGTAATGCTCCTGCTACGTTTGAAAGACTAATGGAAATTGTGCTTCGTGGCCTTAACTGGAAAACTTGCTTGGTCTATCTGGACGATATCATGGTGATGGGAAAAACTTTTGAAGAACATCTGGACAACTTGCAAGAAGTATTTGCTAGAATAGGTGGTGCCCATCTTCGATTGAACGCCAAAAAGTGTTGGTTCTTCCAAAAGCAAGTCGAATTCCTTGGGCATGTGGTGACGGTCGACGGAATCCAGACGGACGACAAGAAGATCCAAGCAATTAGAGAATGGCCAGTACCAAAGGATAAACACGAACTCAGAAGCTTTCTAGGACTTGCCACCTACTACAGACGGTTTGTGGAAGGATTTGCCAACATCGCAGCTCCGCTACATCAACTTACTGAGGACAAAACACCCTACTGTTGGAATACCCAATGTGATCAGGCGTTCAGAAGGTTAAAGGCATCACTTTGCTCCAGTCCCATCCTCAGTTATCCACAACCAAAAGGAAAGTTCATTTTAGACACAGATGCCAGTAATTCTGGTATTGGAGCTGTATTGTCTCAAATCCAAAACGGAGAGGAACATGTCATAGAATACTTCAGTAGGAAACTTACCAAAGCAGAACGGAACTACTGTGTAACGAGAAAAGAGCTACTGGCAATAGTAAAATCAGTCGATCACTTTCACAAGTACTTGTACGGACAGGAATTTTTGATAAGGACTGACCATGCGGCACTCAAGTGGCTCCTCGGAATGAAACAACCGGAAGGACAAGTAGCAAGATGGCTTGAAAAACTCCAGCAGTATAATTTCAACATCAAGCATCGACCCGGAAAGCTGCATAATAACGCAGATGCTCTATCAAGAAGACCTTGCGCCGAAGAATGCAAACATTGCCAGAAAGCGGAACAACGTGAAGGTGTTGTGTCCATCATAATGGTTCAGCTGAAGACCAATGATGAATGGAGTCCCGATGAGATTAGGAAGGATCAACTAGAAGACAGCGACATAGGCCCATTGTTGTTGAGAAAGGAACAAAGCGAGCCAAGACCAACATGGCAAGAAATCTCTAGCAAAGGCCTGACGTTCAAAGCACTTTGGGCTCAGTGGGACTCGCTTGTGGTTGAAGGCGGCTTGCTAAAAAGAGCTTGGGAGAGTGCCGATGGAAAAGAGATAAGGAAGCAGCTGGTAGTTCCCAGAGGAAGGGTCGACCACGTACTGGAGGAAATGCACAATGGAAAGACTGGTGCTCATTTGGGAGTAAATAAGACTTTGGACAAAATCCGGCAACGCTTTTACTGGGTGAACTACTGCCAAGACGTGAAATCATGGTGTCGACAATGTTCCATTTGTGCAGCTAGCCACGGACCACAGACGAGATCCCGGGGACCTATGAAGCAGTACAACGTCGGATTGTCTTTCGAACGTTTAGCCATAGACGTCGCTGGGCCTTTTCCGGAGACCAACAGAGGCAACAAGTACATTCTTGTTGCCATGGACTACTTTAGCAAATGGCCTGAGGTGTTTGCGATTCCAAATCAAGAAGCCAGCACAGTCGCTGATATTCTCGTCGAAAATGTCTTCAGTAGATTTGGTGTGCCGTTGGAGTTACACTCTGATCAGGGACGAAACTTTGAGTCCAAGCTCTTTCAGAGGCTCTGTGACCTGCTAGGCATTAGGAAGACCCGAACAACGCCGCTTCATCCTCAGTCGGATGGCATGGTCGAGAGATTTAATAAGACCATAGAGCAACATCTCTCAAAGGTTGTTGATCAGCATCAGAAAGATTGGGACCAGCATATTCCGCTCTTCTTGATGGCTTATAGAGCAGCAGTCCACAACTCAACGGGACAGTCACCATCTAAAGTTCTGTTTGGTCGAGAACTGCGACTTCCATGCGATGTGGTGTTCGGATCTCCAACAGGCCAAAGCACGAACATTGAGAACTACGTTGACGAGTTGCAAGACAGATTACTGAACATCCATGATCTGGTCAGGGAAAGTTTGAATCTAACTAGCGACAAGATGAAAGCTCGTTATGATCTGAGGGCCAATTCGGGAGGGTTCCAGAAGGATGATAAAGTTTGGTTGTTTAACCCTCAGAGGAAGAAAGGCAAATCACCGAAATTAACACCTGTTTGGGAGGGACCTTACAATGTGGTAAAAAGGTTAAACGACGTCGTGTACAGAGTCCAACGCAGCCCCAAAGGCAAGATGAAAATTGTCCATCTGGACAGACTCAAGAAATACCAGGGATTGGATGAAGCGGATCGGGACGATCAGCTTTAAGAGGGGGGCAGTGTTACGGTCTGGGCCTACTATGCTCGATACTTCTTAACGAGCGCTCGCCTCGGGATGAAACCGATGCGCCGCAATATCTGGCCGGGCGCGTATTAAAGTAGGCCACAGTTAGGAAGCGCTACCTGGAAAATTCTTGAATGGTCAAGGCAACCCGCGAAGCGTTTCGCGGTCGTTCTAGAACGTGGTTTGCGAATATAAAAGACGCGGTGTCAACCGTAGTAGTAGTGAATTTGGGAACGCGGTTAAGTTTAAATAGTGGAATAATTGTGGAATTGTAGTAGTGTTTTTAGTAGCTGTGTTAATTATTGTACGGAGTGTTTTGAAGTGTTAATAAATTTATTAATTGTTGAGTTAAACTGACTTTGTGTGAACCCACGGGAAAATCGTAACACTATTTAATGAAAGTGCTTGCTTTGCTTTAATTTAGATAAACATGTGGTTAAAATTGTGGAATTTGTTGATAACGTTGTTGTAAAAGATAAACATGAGGCATAAAATTGAAATTTGCGCAAGATGTTTCAAAACATTCCCAATTTAAAACTACGGGAACAATTTATATCCTTTAGAGTATCATAGTAAACACATAAAATCGTAAATTTTGACTTTAAATATTGTATAATCCATCTAAAAACGCATTAGCATACTCACTAGATATTTATAGCTGATTTATCGGCAATAGTACGAAGCGAGTCAACCTTCTTCATAACCAGAAAATTAAAAACTATTTATAATTCATCGATTTGTTAAAGGTAAATTAGCCTTGAATGAATATAATAATAAATAGCACGTTTTCTACGTCCTTACGCGTATAGTAAACAAATTTTATACAAACAAACAAATTACCAGAATTAATTTTGCATCATCCTTCCGCTAATTATACACCTTATGTTGTAAAAAAAGCAACAATTAAATGAAACTGATAATGAAATAAAGCTTTGACAAATCACTCTACTGCTTCACAATGCATGTTTTTAATCCGTATCCCACAAAATTAATGCATTTTTCTTACTAACAATAAAACTAAATGGTTCCGGTTCTCTACGTTCATGCAGGAAGTCAGCATTTTTTCGAATTGTGTTTAAAAAAATACGGCAGGAATTTGGCTTGTAGAGAGAACGGTTTGTGCACAAGCAAAAAATCTGTAAAGTTCAAATTTATTAAAGCCCCAGTCAATATTTATGGTTAGTGAAAGGTCGTGCCATGTCAGGATGTCAAGAGAACGACCGCGGTAAAATGAAACACAGTCGAAGCATACATTTCTTCCACTTCTTCTTCGCTGTGTAGATTTACCGGTTAGGATTTTTACGGGAAGATAACCAGGTTTTGTGTAGGTCGAGACCCCAGCCATGGACAGCTTGCACCTTCTTGAGTAAATATGGTGGTTTTCAACCATATACGTATGGGATTGATAGCAAGATAACGGTAATTTTCTGTGTGAATTTCTTATTCATAAACTATAGTTGATTCCGGATTTGGTTACCGCAAATAAAACGTACTAATCAAGCTGTTTTGGTTTGAGATATGAATGGAATTTGATGCTGACTGACTTGGCAACGATGTATTTACGACTTTGGTTGTGATAATGCAATGAACAATATTATTGCATGTAATCTAATTTCCATGTATTTCAAATTTAGGTGTAACCAAATTAAACTAATGGTTATTTAAATAAAACGTGCGAAAAGTAGTACTTTCCGGCAGCTAAATCGGGCAAATTTGAGGGGGGAAAGACGTTTTTCCTATAAGGGACAACTTTTAAAAAATTGAACAAAAAGTAAGATGAAAACCTATGGATTAACAGAGAACTAGTAGAGAAAGTCACTAAGTACAAATACTTGGGAACAACTATCAATGAAGGTAATGAACACCACTGAAGAAATTATGTTAAGAATTGGACAAGCCAAAAACCATATTTAACCAGAAAATATGTTTTCTTCCTCTGCTTCTTTTTCCTTCTATATCTTTCCCTGCATAATACTTTGCAACATTAACATATTTCTCTCAGCTGCAATATCAGGTGCCCAGATATTGCAGCTTACTTATTTTATTTGTTTTCCAATATATCCTTTTCCTTTCTCATTGTTCCTAGTACCTCCTCCTTGGTTACCATGTCTTCCCAACTTATTCTTAAGGTCTTCTATATAACCACATTTCAAATGAGTCAAATCGATCACTTATATTTTTATTTAATGTCCAGGATTCCATCCCTGATAACACCATCGAAAAAACGTAGTATGTCAATATTCTAAATCTAAGTTGTAAATTAACATCTCTGCTGTGTAATACATTTCTCATTTTGAGTAATCTGAGAAAATTGTACAACTGTAGCTCCATTGAGTTGTTTAGAGCTGCAATATCAAAAATTAGAATAGCTTTGATGATAGCCAATTTTCTGAGACTAGAACGCACTTAGGAATAAGTTGGGAATACATGGTAACCAAGAAGGAGGTACTAGGAAGACTGAGAAAGGAAAAGGATATATTGGAAAACAATTATAGTAATGAAGCTGCAATATCTGGGCCACGTGATATTGCAGCTGAGAGAAATATGTTAATGTTGCACAATATTATGCAGGGAAAAAAAGCAGAGAAAGAAGACATATTTCCTGGTTAAGTAATCTGAGATAATAATACAACTGTAGCTCCATTGAGTTGTTTAGAGCTGCAATATCAAAAATTAGAATAGCTTTGATGATAGCCAATCTTCAGAGACTAGAAAGCACTTAGGAATAAGTTGGGAAGACATGGTAACCAAGAAGGAGGTACTACCAACAAAGCTGGTACCAACTTCACTATTTTAAATGAACCACTCTGTATATTATTATATTTTTTAATTCTCCTAAAGATTTAAAGTATGTTTTAATGTATCATCTATAGGGTGTTATAGAAATTCGATGAATTAGCAGTGCTATCTCAAAAGTTGATAGAGCTTCAGTTAAATAGAGACAAAGTTGCGCATTTTATTGCTAATGAATTTGGTGAAAAAAAAATCTAAAAGTTTCTATAAGATCCGCAGATAAAAACCGAAAAAGTCAAATTTCTATTTTATTTTTTACCACTTTATTGTTTTGTATTTTGGAAAATCAATGGCACCTTCTGGAGGCACTTTTGTATGCTCTTTAAGAAAGTAGTTTTAGTTTTCAGATCATGTTTTTTAGATACCATCATCAACTTCAAATTTTCAAATACGGAACTGGAGTTTTTATTTCGTTTCTTAGTAGCTACAGACCTCCCGAAACTAAATATAATATAATATAAAATATAAATAAAAGCCGTCTAATGCTCATGTATCTAGTCAAATGGAATTTATTAATTGTTAACAACAAAAACCTCTTAACAAGCTTTTGGCTTCATTTTAACGATAACCCAGTTTTGCAGCCAGGTCATTATTAACCAGATTTTTATCTATAATCTACATGGTTTATATGAATTACTTTTTAACCGTTATCTATTATTTAAAACACAATTCACATTACAAAATTCTTACGTAAAAAATTGCAATAATTGTCCTATCATTTTTGAATTCTTCTTATTCAACTTAGCGTAACCGAACAGAGCTCAGGCGTAACTTTTAAATGAAAGTGATCTTTTCCTGTAACATGTCATTTTTTGTTGCAAAACAAGCTAGTAGATCTTCATCAAAAAAAAATGTTGTGCTTGAGCTGATTCCTTGGCACATAAATTCACTATTTGAAGAAACTCCCAATGAGTAGTAAAGTAATAATTTTAAAATACAATCAACGACCCGTAGATGTATTGAATGGTAAACAATTGCAGATGTAGATGATGATGGACGATGGCAACATATTTAACATCACTCACGATTGTTATTAATGACTATGAGTAGCACTTAAAAGCTGATGCACTCAATTGAAGCCCTGTTAAATGTAGATTAAAGTTAATAATCGGTCTGGTGATTGACACTAAAATGAAAATTGTAATGTAAACTCATACCTCCTACAAGTTTCAACTTTCACTCCCCTTTCAGACTTTTCAGTCTGAATTTAAAATCCATTGGATTGATAGTTAAACTTGCATCAAAAATGCATCTTACTTCAATCTTAATTATTCAAGTGTTCTGGTGTTGTGTCTTCAGTAAAGTTGCTCCATAAAAAAAAACAATTTAAATTTTACTAATATCGGTTTGGTTTTAGTTGTAAAAGTAAAATGTGACACGTTTATTTGGACTTTAACAGCCAACATGTCTGATCCCATAAATTGGGACAGTGCATTTCGACCAGGTCAGACCAATTGTCTTATTATGAACCCTCAGAACGACGCAGATGTTGTGTTTGGGAATATGAGCATCAGTCAGATTGTTCTACCGAAATGGGCTACAATGTTTTTTGAACCAGATGCCACTATTACGTTTGAGAAACATACCAGCAATTCTACTTGTAAGTTTTTCCAACAGATATTTAAAAATCCTGTTATGTAATTTTGTGTAAGTAGGTAACATTTTATATTATGACTTTCAGATTTATTATGATTTTTTTCTTAAAATACTACGTTTAGCAGTAATGTCAAAATTATTGTCAAAAACTTACTAATGACATTTAAGCAAACTTTTGTAAAACTGGATGATATTAAATTATTAGCAATTGGTCTTTGCAATTTGTGATATTTTTAACAATAAAAATGGACAAATTGGCATAAAATCATTGGATGACCTACTGGATCTTGTGACATAAATTCTGCAGCTACAAAAGATATAAAAAATTCAAAATTTAAAAATCTCTAAATTTTTGGTAATAAACCACTTATTCTACAGAATTAGTGTAAAGGCAAAGTTAAAGACAGTATAGAAATAAAACATATAACAGTTAAATAAATCTACAGGGTGTCCAACTACAAACCTGCTTTTTCTAATAACAGTATATGTCACATTCTATCAACACTTCTCTTGAGAATCCCATTTCATGCTTTCAGGAATTAGAGCCATGATGAATAATAATCATTATGAATGAATTATCACAAAAAATTGTTTTACCGATCGTATTGAAATTTATTAGTGTTATTCTTAATACTTTATTTAATACGTTTAAGCTGCATTTTATTACTTTAAATTCCATTCAATAAGCTTTCAAATAATTACCAGACCTAGTAATAAATATTTTTTAAATTTAAATGGCTTTTTTACAGATCAAAACACTGATAATTGCATGCGCGAGATAAAGACAATAATCCTAAGAAAAGTCAAAGTAGGCCAACAATTTTGTTGCAATGTTGTAAAATCTCCGAATTCGTCGACTAGATTAGATTACTAGAATAGATTACTTGCAAAATTAATTCTGTGAACATTCTTAATCATTTTTATTTATTTTAATAATCTGTTTGCGATAAGAGTGTTTAATTTTGTTTAAAAACGAATAAAATTATTTGTTTTTTTGTTTATTAGTCAAATTTCAGGTACGTTGCGACAGATCTCTAATTTACTATGTTTTATCTGTCAAATAGAAAGACCTAACATAACCCCAAAAAGAAATAATAATAAACAAACGGGAACCATCACATAAATACAAATATTGTATACTTCTCTACTGTAAAATTTTGACAAAATGGTCCAATAGACCAATAACAAAATTATGTAACTAATCCAGTAGACGAATTAAGAAAAGCTTTTGGCAACACTGCCCCAAAGTTTTCACCTACTAGACTTATTATTAGGTTTTGTGTCTTTGTCTCGCGCATGCAATTATCAATGCTTCTCTGTCAGTTACACGGTTTTCCTATGGTTGGTTTTTCTTTTTATCATGATTTGAAAAAACTGTTTATAAATTTATTTCCAGGCGTTAAGCAACATAAATTTGGCAACAATTACAATACTTGGGTCAACTATCCTGGATGGGTGAAAGTTGGAGAACTTGAAAACCCCGCTATTCCCTACATTTTCAGAGTTCCATTAGTGTAACGCTTTATCTCAGATAACGTTTTCATATTAAACATGTTGTGTAATTTATAGGTACGATCAAGTATTTTTTCCTACATCGCTTTTTACTCGAGCATTAATCCTGGATCGACCAATAAAAGTTTACGATCTTCACTTGTTTCATGGCGACCAGGAAGTTTTTGCCAGTAAGACTTAGTTACTAATACCAAAATCAAACAAAAATAGGATGACGTCAGAAAATTCAATGTGCGCTATTGTCAAATTTATTCAAGTCAATCAGATATCCTAACTCTAGGTGTATTCTTTTCAGAATTACTGGAATAATCGATTACTTAGTGTACGGTAAAGTATAACCGTGACTATTATATGATTTACCATGTTTTGTCAATAGTTCAACGGTTGCTGAATTAAACCTACTCATTTTAAGATCAGATAAATTGAAACCATTGATTACTGACATATTAAAAATACATTCACCTGGTTTACGCTGTTCATTGATGATGAAACAGTTGACAGGACACTAAAACACACTAGAACACTCTAGCTGCAATGTAAATTAACTGATCAGTCTATTCCTACTGACATGAAGTCTAAAACTACATTATCTTAAACAGTCCAAAGACGAAGACAGTTTGACTTTAACAGTTGCCTCAAGTTACACCTTTCAATCTGTAATGATCTCAGATATCAGAATAATGAATTCACTTTACACTTCACAATTTGTGACTATTTAAAGTTGTTTTGTAATAAGACAAAACGTTTCATAAATGATCTTGGTTTACATATTTTAGTGCCATTTAGTGTCAGTCAACAATTTTGACGTTTTTTCGTTTCAAAATGTAACAAACATGCGATTGGCATTACACACCTCCAACCAGAAAGTTGCACTTTGGCAACACTGCAAATTTACGTCATCCTATTTTTGTTTGATGTTCAGTATACTTGATTATTCAATTGTCAGGTTCATCAACCAGTCAGTTAGAAATTACTCACGAAGAATGCAAGGATCCAACTGGTTGCTATGCAACTATGGATTATGATGGATTGTGCGATTTTGTACCTCAAAACATTCAGCCAGAATGCGTTGACTACATTTATCCCTACGGGTTTTGTGGTCAACCTATTTGTGGTATATGCAAGTTAAAGTTAAAATAACTATTAAAAACAAATATAGTAATTTTTTAGGAGCTGTGATTACAATAAATACCTTAAAGCCTGGTTTTACCATTCAGAAAATTTATGAATCAATAGAATCTATAACAAGTAACACTTTTGCCACCAAAATTGAGGGTAATAGGATTTTGATTGTGTTTGCAGAAACATTGGCATTTACTGGTAATAGCCTAATTGAAGCCAATCAAATCTATCACACCCTGACCAGAGTTAAGTTTACTCGATATTCAGAAAGAGCCAAAAAAAATAATTTTTTGGGATTTCAGATCCCTCATACTTTTGCACAGACATAGAATTGCAAGTCTCCGGACCGCCTTTACATTACACTAGTGGACGTTTGAAGCAACTGTCCCTAATGACTTTGAGTACTTTACTGGCGGTTGTTACTGTGTTTTTACTACTATTTGCCTTGTATTCACCTCAAGGGAGAAACATCACAAACAGGTTGGTTAATTTGTTAACTATGAAAAAAAAACTAGTTTCTCTGCCTAGATTGTTTGGCAACCACTCCTTATCCGGTTACACGATACGTTACAACAACATTGAAGATCGGGGATATATCGTAGACGATAGATCCACAGCTGGATCAGTAATGGATCTGCACCGATCTTTTGAAAACCCCATGTTCGAGCAGGAATCTACTATATCAAAGAGCACTAGTGTGGAATCGTTGAATTCAGTACAACTTCAGGTAAAACTTTGATAAGCAATGCTTATTTTCGAGAAATTGTAAATCAATTCTAGGACAATATACCGGAAGCACAGGACATTAAAATGTCCCAACTGGGAGAAGATATTTAGCTGAAACAGTGATAACCTATTAGATATGTAGTTGCATCTACATCAACATCACCACATGAGTAATGATGTAATTTATTGATTCGCAGTAGTAATTCAAGTAGATCAATTATGACTACGCTTAATTTATTAAACTTAAAGTGAGATTTGTTTCCACAATTCTCGGAGATTAGTGTTATCCTCAGGGCCATAGATAATGCTTAATCTGTCTGCATTGAAATAGTTCCATTAAGGAAGCGATTCGTTTTAAGTAATATGCATACGTTTATGTGCAGTTAATGTTTAAGTTGAAAGGCTAGTAAGTGGTTATTATTGAGTAGGTATTAAATATTATTATAGATGTAATCTTTGATTCAAATGTTAATTGATATTTCTTAATTTGAGAGAATTCATAATCTGTTTAACAAATAAAAGTATTAATGATGTTAAATGTACTTTTTGGTTTTAGATTAGGTGCCTCCAGGAACTCTAAGCTCCACATTAATAATTGTTATCTCTATGTACTACGTGCGATGGCTTTATATTCTTACTTTTGACAGGTGTGAAAGCTCCAGTAGATTACCATCGTTTCCTAAAAAAATTCGCTTCAACTGCAAGATCACTAAACCGCAAGATCACAGAGAAAATATCTTCAAAGACGAAAGATTTTGATAGATTCACTGGCAAGAACCAAGATAGATAGTCTTGGTGCCAGAACAGTTAGCTAACCAGGCAGATCTGCTAGCTAAATAGGAAGCAAAAAAATAAGTGTAATTTTTGGAAACTTTCCAGGGTCTTGTAAGTGACCAAAAGCACAATCAAGAACAGCATAAAAAGATAGAGGAAGGACAAAAAACAACCAACACAGCACACACAATGTTGAAAATTTTAAAATATTTAATAATCTTATAACTGTTAATAATTAGTTAGTTGTTAAGATTCATGTTTTTTTGGTTTTATAATGCCGTTTTCTTCAAAAAAGTTCGGTTTTTTGAAAAAGTTAGGGACAAAAAAAACATTGTCAAACCAAAATCTGCTTTATGGAAAATCAATCGACTATTCCTGCTCAATTCGGCAAATTGTATCTCGATAAAGGGACATGGTTAACACACATTTGGCAAAGTTAGGACATCATTTGAAATCTTCTACAGAATTTTTAAACCTAAGTGCGGTCCTGCTTAAAGGTTGGACAAAAAAAGACATATCCCAAAAAATCAATTACCGAAACCGCTGGTAAAAACCAGTTTGCATTTTAAGTCTGTCTTTTGTAATATCTGCTCTTTTATCCACAAAAGGCAAAAAGTTAATTAAATTTGGCATTATGGAAGCAAAACACAAGGCTAGGAACTGAAAAAATATTTTAATTAATTAGAGCGCAGTGTTGTTAAACACACAGGTTTTGTCAGTAGAATATTGAGTAGTTTAGACTTAGTTTTTTAACTTAGTATTACAGTAAAAGAATTAAAAATGCAATTCTGACAGAACAGACCATTGATAAACCGATTGTTAGTTTAAAGACAGAACTAACAATTCCTAACAAATTTACTATTACGGTGGCTCCATTGTTAAACAAATTAACAATCTCTAGCCATAATAATCATTGTTAGGATTTAGTTCCTGCCACCACCATCTACACGTTACATTAATTCAAGTTATGTAATTTATTTTATTTCTTTTTGTCTTCGTAATTTTGTTCCATGAATCCACGAATCCCGGAAATCACCACCAAAAAATTGGGGTGTAGAGATATTTAAAATATGGGCACAATCTATAGCAACCAATATATCAGGAAATCCTCTCTTTTCCATAAAACCTAGTTTCACTTGGTTCTGTTCTTCCTCTGTACTCGGAAATTAAATAAAATGTCATAAATGAGTAACTATTGTAGTACAAAACCTGATGAATTTTGAAAGGGTTTGCTGGGCTATTGATACAAACATATCTTGACTAACACAGTTTAGGTAGCTTTTCTGGGATAAGATATGAAGCGATTCCAATACTTAGGAACAGTAAAAGATAAAAATATTTCTTCTAAACAATAGTTTATACCTTTCTTCATCATTATCAATTTTGTTTAATAAAGAAAGTCAAATCATTTTGGTTAGGTATGGATTAGGTATTTATTTGTAATGAGAGAAATGGCTTTTTTATTTGGACATAATGCTGTGTTTCATTGATTATGAAAAGGCGTTCGACAGAGTACAACATCATCAACTGATCCAAATCCTAAATAGATTGGACATAAACCAAAAAGACATCCGCTGCATACTGAAAAGCCCTAGAAGAACGCAACGTGGGCGGTGCGAATGGTGTATGGGTCAACAATATTCGTTATGCGGATGACACAGTTCTAATTGCAGATAACATGGAGGATTTGTGGGATATGCTTGGGACTGTCGGGGAATGCAGTAAGAACATGGGCCTCAATATCAACACCAAGAAGACTAAATTTATGATAATTACTCAATTTCAAAACTCAAGCCTAACATATGAGAATCAACCAGTAGAGCGAGTAAATAAATTTAAATATCTAGGAACGTGGCTGTGTGAAAACTGGGAATTAGACAAAGAAATCAGATGGCGTATTGAAAATGCCTGCAGTGCGTTTATGAAATTCAAAAAAGTGCTCACCAATACTGATTTCGATCTTGGCTTGAGAATTAGATTATGGCATGGAAGGATGGACACTGAAGGTGAGCACTATGAACAAGGTGGAAGCATTCGAGATGTAGGTCTACAGGCGTGTACTGAGGATTCCATGGACTGCAAGAAAAACCAGCGATGAGGTCTTGAGAATAATTAATAAAGACCGCGAACTGTTAGACACCATTAAACGTCGAAAAACAGCATACCTCGGCCACGTAATACGTTACGAGAGAAACCAATTCCTGCAATTGATAATTGAGGGAAAGAGAGGAATCGGCAGGAAAAAGGCCTCCACTGCTCTGGGCAGCCACCATGGCTCCGCAAGGCAGTGGACAAGTCGCATACCATACGTAATAAGGAAAAGTGGAAAAAAGTGATCGCAAACATCCATTAATGGATACGCAGCAGGAGAAGAAGAAGATATCAATATTGTTATACTAGATTTTCCTGGTTAACATAAGAAGAGAAATGTATACCATATCTTCAACAATAATTTGTTAATTGATACATTATAAGTGGTTCTCATAGTTGAAATTCTTGTTAACTGAACAAAATCGTTGAATTCGCAATGTTGGCTGCTAACAATGGTCACTCTAATTCGCAGAGATAATCCAAGTAAGTCCAAAATGTCAATATTACTTAAGCATTCAACCAATAAGCCGCATTTTTCTGATTTTTAGTTGGAAACCAGTTAGGAATGGTTAATATAGGATGTACTTTCGAAAACTAATCTGACAAATCTGACAAAATGATGAACATCTCTCAATCTCTTCCTAAGAGAGTTTGATTCAAATGTTAAAGTACTGTCCTGATATAAAAGCCAGTTGGGCGACAAACAAAAGACAATTCACATGATCGATTCCTGATTCGATCGTACCGGTCGTAACGCCTTGACATTTACCAGACCTGAAATGGCAATTTGCCCTGTGATACGGTCTGAATTACTTAAAGCTACTGTACAATTAAGTAGGTATCTTTGTTCCTCCGGTGACTTGAAACGGGCGGAGCTGAAGAGGAAGTTCCGCCTAATTACCCAACACTTCACTGCGGTTTTTTTTAGAACCCTTAAACCACGACACTTTTATCTGATTAATGACCTTAAGGTGCTGTTTCTATATAGTTAGTGCAGTTTGGTACATCGTTTTCACTAGAAGCAGCAGGCAATTTCTCACTAAGATTTATATGAAATGTGCTTTCTTTTCACGATAAATATTACATTGTCACATTAAACGTCTCGAACAATAAGAATTCCTCAACCGATTAAATACACAGAAAGTTACGTAAAACGATCCTCGGCTGGTATGTCTTCCCACAGAGAAATTGAACGAAACCGATTTGACCTTTGAATCTTGCCGGAACGTGGAGGATATAGCACGAAATGCAAAATGGCCACGCTTCAATAAAACACTTTCTATGTTGCATGCAAAGTTTCATTGCAGTTCAACATTACAGATTACTGTAGTAAATCTCATTTCGATTAACAAAGTTAAGACGTGAATATTTGACATTGGCGATCTCAAAAAATACGACGACAATAAATTAGAAGATAATTATGTCGAAATATTCAGATTACGCACTAAAATTTTAATATAAAATCAAGTATAGTTTGTAAATAACCATGTCAGCAATAAATCTTTAGTTGAAAATCAGAGGGGTCACTAGTGGGAGAAGACTGTGGGTTATTCCTCCTTCTGGTACAAGATATAGAATTGACTTCTACATAGCTTTAGTTAAAACTGATCTGATAAAACAGTGGGAAGGAGCTTCAAGACATTTTCTTTGTGGAGAGTAGTAACTGACATACTTAACTATTATTAACTTTTGAACTAAATTTTCCAAAATATTTGCAAAACTTCTTCCTGCTTCGCAGCACATCTACCAAGTAAATTTAATGAATGAATACAATTTTCGCAAAAAAAGTATCATAACAATGACTTAAAGCAATCAAACACGCTACTATAGAAACTGATGATTGTTTTGGACTGAATGCGGCAAGGTCATCAACTAATCATCCAATTAAACTCTTCCATTCCGGTAATCCGACCAATTAATTCATCCGAATTAGTCATTCACGTACCTGTCGCATGCACGTTTCCAAATAAACCACCTCATTATACTAAATAAAGAATTTAATACTGATCATAAGTAATTTGACGGTCTATATCAACAGTTGAATTTACATTTTCAACCAATAAAAAATAACAACCTTGTTCGGTAATTCTGGGCCGTAGTAGCCTTGGGTTTTACTCATCATCATCTTTTTTTTAAAGTCGGTTCCGGTGTTGATGAGGCTACGTAAGTACCATAAAAGATTGATGCCATCATCCACTACTAGGAAATTAAACGAATTTGAAAAGCATGTAATGGTTTTACAAATATTTGTAGAATTTAATATCACGGGTTCATTGTTTAGTTTTTTCAATTTGTACGATGATTTCAATAACGCTTCAGGGTTATATTGAAATGCACTGCAATTAATGGATTTTCAGCTGTAATAACAGTCATTATAATTGGGTTCTCATTACTACAAAACTCAAAAAACAAGGCAGCATATCTTTGGCTGATTAAAACTCAAGTGGTTTTTCAGACAAAAGTCTTTCAACATCACATAAAATAACAAAGTAATTCATAACAAACTGTTTTTGTATAATTATATAGTAAACAGTTACAAATGGATTTTATAGTATAGTTTCTGCAATAAACGGAAATAAATAAAAAAATGCTCTTGTCTGTTAATCTTATATCAGACGTCTGGCCAGAAACTTCTTGGAAATATCGTATAGTGGTTTTTATTGGTAATAAAATCGACATAATGTAATTCACAAATAACATATTCAACAGGATAAATAAATAAAATTATAGCGTAATGGCAATTTTGGGAAAATTTGGCAACAGGACTGAATTCTTATAAACACCTTTTTTCAAATAATTCTAGAAATTGATTTACTCATATTACAAAGTAGGGAATAGTCAGTAGTACTGAATAGTCAGTAGTAGGGAACAGTAGGAACACTATGTAAACCTTTACCTTAAATTGATTTGGCCGTGACCTAACCAACCAAGAAGTAAAAGGTAAAGTCAAAAACAAATCTCCTTCTGATAACAAAAATGAAAACTCTCATAATGTAAACACTGAAACCAAGAAGAAGAAAGACAAAGATAATCAAATGAGAACATAAACGTAAAAGATGAAGAAGCTTGAAATGATCAGAAAAAACTAATAAAAACCGTGAGAGGTTCAATTCAAGTTCACACATTTTTTATGATCGATTTGTAAATTGCAACAAATGTGACAAAAGGTCAGAAATACACTTCAATCAGAACGCATATCAAAAATACAAGCACATTATTATTATTTCAGTAAAATATGGCATAAAAAAACGATGTTTAACTTATTACATTCATGTTTTTGATCGTCTAACTAAACTAAAGACAAAAGGAGTTGAGAACAAACTAATGCTCTAAATCCTGCATTTATCTGCAGGATTTAGAGGATTAGAACACGTGAACCCTAATTAGAAGCCATCAAGGCAGTGTCACAAAAATTGCTAGAATGTTAGAAAAATTGTGCAAAACTGCATTCAAGTAAGGATTTAGGACAAACATAATGAATAAAAAATAAAAATCCAAAAATTCATAAGGCAAAGGATCTCAAAAAAATTATTGTTACAGCTTTTTAAATAATTTGAGGTGTTTTGTCTAGCAACTTCTTCTTCTCTCATTGCCTTATCCGTTGCGGACGTTGGCTATTAACATGGCTACTCTTATTTTGTTTACTGCGCTTCTAAACAGGTCAACAGATGACAATCCAAACCACTGGCGTAGGTTGTGCAACCAAGAATGTCGTCTCCTCCCTGGTCCTCTCTTGCTATCCACCATGTGGCCAAAATACTCCAGCTTCTGTTTTTTTAATGCAAAGACGACTTCCTTCTCTTTCCCTAATCTCTGCATGACTTCCATGTTGGTGATGTGTTCCGTCCAGGATATTTTCAAAATACGGATTTTAGTCTTTTTAAAGTGGCCTCAGTTGTGGTCCAAGCCTGTAGACCATAGAACAAAACAGAAGGTATGTAGCACCTGACTTACCTTTATTTTAGTTGTAGAGAAATGTCTTTGCTGGTAAATAGTTTCTTCATGCGTGATCATATTTCTGATGCCTGGTCCCATTTCGCCTTAACTGTGGTTCCGAGATATGTTTACGTTTCCAGCTGATCTATATCCTGACCGTTTATCATTAGACGCACTGGAGGATGCTGACTTTTGCTAATAATCATTTGTTTTGTTTTTGATATATTCAGGGATAGTCCATATTCTTCATTTGCTATATATCTATATGTTTTGCATAATATTTTGTAGCTCTTTATTCTTATTTACTATAATTACTGCGTCGTCGGCATATCTAATGTTGTTGATTGCTTGTCCATTGATTTTGACGCCATCTAATAAGTCCGCCAGTGCTTTTCCAAAGATTTCTTCAGAATATAGGTTGAATAGGAGAAGTGACACAATGCACCCCTGTCGCACTCCCTTTCTGACAGCAATTTCGTTGCTGAGCGAATATTTTTGTTTTACTGACTCCAATACATATTAGTGATAATAGGAATATCTTTTCCGTAAATGCCAGTGTTCCTAAGCACCTCGATGAGCTTTTCGTGCTTGACATTGTCAAAAGCCTTGGAGAAATCGATAAAGTACAGGTGTACTTGTTTGTTCATATCTCTGCACCTCTGGATGAGAACCTGCAGCCAACTGCGTTTCGGAGATGTTTGTTTCACATTTCGCATTTTTCCCTCACATTTTTTTAGGGATAGCGATAAAGGTTGACTGTAGCCAGTCTTCGGAGAACTTTCCTCTATCATAGATAGTGTGGTGATCAAAAAACTGGTTATCTGTTTCGCACATTAATTTCAATATTTCACCCTGTATGTTGTCAGAACCTGGTTTTTTGTCGTTTTTTAAAGACCGTATGGCTGTCTCCACCTCGAATCGTAGAATTGAAGGCCCATAGACGTCATCGTCATGTGTGTACTCGCTTATACGTATATCATCAAAAAGTTGTTCTGTGTAAGTCTTCCACATGTTTATAAGCTCTGAGCTTTCGGATATTGGAAACCTAATATGGATCTGCGTCCAATAAACCTGAATGTAGGCCGCTTGGTTTCTTTTTAGTTGTCAATTCTCTAACTTATGCATGTTATGATAGTGGTCAGTATTTTCTTTCACATTGTTTGATACCGGTGCAATTTACTATCCCAAATCACATTAACCTAACCTAACCTAACTCACCTTGTGCTGTTTAATTGTGTATGCTCGTTTTGCAGAAATCTGTTCATACATAAAATCTAACTTTTCCTAGTTACCTAAATTGTACACCTTTAACCGATAAATTACTGGAATCAACAATTGATTGTACTTTTTTACAAAAAAAATGTGTCCCTAAGAATCACAAAAAGGCAAATAAAATATAATTTGTTTTGTACTTTCCATATCAAGAAAAATCAAATTTATGGCACAAAAAACCTTATAACAATGTATATTTTTCATTTCATTATCAAGATATGACTACACATAGATATGACAGTTTAACATTTAACGAATATACGATACACATTTCAGATTCAGTTTTTACATCCTGTTATAATCGTTTTGACATTCTGTTTGAAGAACATTCCAAATTATTTACCTAACAGCACAATATTAATTGTGTTTTGCTTTTAAACTTGAGATTCAATGTAAATTTGACTGTCTTCGTAGCATTTAGCATCAAGTTATGCGTGTGGCAGATAAGACTGTGATAATAGAAATGAAAAAAATCACAGTCTTAACTTAAGTTTACTTTTGACGTTTAAGTCGACGGTGCAAATGGCGATAAAGAAAGACTTTCCATATACACCTGGTAATATTTCTTCTTGAATAATTATATGGCACTATATTTCATGTGATCCACAATAAGTGTCACACACTCCGATTTGAGTCACTTCCAAGTAAACACTGGCAACATTTTAATGGTCTAGTGAATCCAGTCATAAATGTAAATCAAACCGAAAGGTGAATAGCATCGTAAATCCGACAGGCTGGCGATGTAGGTTTGCAGAATAATAACTCCGCTTTTAAACTGGGTATTAATAATGGAGTGTGTGAATAGGTCTTAAGTCTCAGTTCCCAGAACTAGAATAGCCAACGGTGGTTGGTGGTTGCAGTTATACAAATGATTTCCTTCCTTTGATAGTCTTTCCGCGAATCCTTCCGCTAAATTACGATTCAAGACTCTCAAAGCGCAATACTCGCTAATCTCTTGCAATTTAGCAATGATGAACAATTTACATTCAATTAATGCAAGTTCAAATAAAGGTACCCACATTAACATTGACACGAATCTTTATCATTGTTGAAATCCATTTGTGTCTTTGTACAAAATCCATTTTTGTGTGCAACAAGGATGATTATAATTTTTAGGTCGTAGGCTATCACAAGTTGATTTGTGGTAATTTTTGTAAAGTATTACCACACATGTTAATGCCCACTTATTGGAGTTATGTAAGTAGGTTGAATACAATTTATTAGAAAAAAATTAAGGTAAATGCTTGTTTTACCACTCAAACAATTACTTCTGTACAAACAACTAAATAAAAGCGTTCCGGTTGTACGACAATATCAATAATACTTAATTAATAAAGCAAATCGTCGATGACCTAAGTCGAATATTACGCCATTACTATTTGATCGCGCCTTTACATTGTTCTTATGGATTCTTTGAGTGTCATCATCATCATGGTGCTAAAGGTCGTCTTCGTCTGGAATATTTATTAGCAAATTGGTTGACATTTTACATTCTAATAATACATTTCTGATTTAGCGCGTCAGTCAATGTTGCTATTCAAAGCAGGGAAGGTTAATGTAAATAACATTCAAAACTAATTTAGCTAAAACATGTATTAAGTTGTAATACATTCATTCTGAATATTCCAGTTGCTAAAAAACCGTTTGACGATTCAAGTCAAACTATAATTTTAAAAAAGGTGAAGCAGAAAGGAACAACAATGATAATCCGGCGACACATGTTTCTGTTTTTTTGACTTTAAGCAACTCTATCTGTATAAGAGACTTTCACGTTAAACATTCTCCCATATAATTACAAACTACACATTTTTTGTTACCATCCCATGATATGTTATATACATAGGCATCTCATAGTAAAAAGAAGAAGAGACCACTATTGCAAATCAATGTTTTAGATAAAGATGGATTTATACTTTGTATGTGAAATGTGTCAGTGTGTCAATACTAATGTGACGCTATTACAGTTGGTCACAAATTTTTAAAAAGACTTTCTAATGAAGAAGTCACGTGACCAACTGTCGAATGATGTCACATCCGATTTGGTACTTTGGTACCTATGCCACTTAGACTCACTTGTACAACAGTGGTTCAACATTTCAACCTGATTCAAGTTAGAAATGTCACTTTGACAACAATGCATTTCATATAGGAAAGCTCAAATACCAGTCACAGACAGATGTGACCCAATAAGACGAGATATCTCGGGAACCATTCGTGGTATAATTTTGGGGTAAACATTTTTTTAGGTAAATCGGCCATGAAGAATCGCTGCAAAATATTTTCGAGTTCTAAAAATTACCACCAGAGGCCGTAACTGCCATCTTAAATTTTTAAATTGCATTTTCTATAAATTTTGCACAATAAACTAGAGTTTTTTTTTTCCTCATTTTTAAAGCGAATCATTTTATCTATCATTTTCGTAAAAAACAAATTTCTGTTATTTCAAAAACAAAGATGGCGTGAGGTGTTCAATTGTTTTTGCAATAGCCTGCTTTAACTTGGTTTGACCAATAACCGTTATGGTTTGACCAATTTTAACAAATTCGGTATTGTTGAAAAGATTATTTCTTGGGCAATAAGAATCAACCAAAATATAGTTAATTTAGTTGAATCTTTCTGCGCCAGGGGGCTACTTTTGACACCATGAATCAAATTCCAAAAAAAAAAATTAAAAAAACAAATGTTTTTTTATGAAAAAGTAACCAAATAACATCCAAATAGGCCAGTGAAAACCGTTTTTCAAATTCTCGTTCTCTAACCTGAAATATTGAGAAAATGAGATTGTGAGATATGGTCGAGGAACAATCCTATTGGGTCACCCGGTACAACCGGGCCTTATAAAATTATGGTTTAATCTGATTTAACTTTGTCTATACTAGAGCATTGATTTGCAATAGTTCTTTCTTACTTTCTATACTTTGCCAAATGCAGTCATTTGCTCTCTTCATATCTTAGTTTTGACACCATAATTTTTAACCAAACTTGAGATGATTAGAGTGACGCTGAGATGAAAACAAAATACACTCCAAATTCCGTGACTGTTTAGATAATGCTAAAAATATACTACATATCTTATCACAATTCAATAGGAGACAGGTTTGCATTGTTCTCATTATTTATGATTTATTAGCTGAAAAAGACTCATCAATTTGAGCGTTATTTATGTTGCATTTTTATCTTAAGCCGAAAGTCAAGACAGTTGATTAGGATAAGTTTGATGTTTGATGAGTTTGCAAAAACATAAAAATTGTCTAAAAGTGTGTTGGATGATTCAAAGCTGGGAGAGGAGAATCCTTGAGAAGCTTGGCTATAAATTCCTGCAAGTAAAATATAATTTGTCTGCGTCAACGGTGAAGAGGTTTTTCTTCTTCTGGCACTAAATTATCGATGAGCAAATTAAAAAGTTACAGTGTGGCCATAAAGTATAGAATAAGGTCAATATTGTAGTCCAACAATCCAAACAGCTAAAACTGAACGGTAATTGATTTTAATTAGATTGATGGTCCCTTAAAAGAGCACAAGTAATTGATGCTCAATTGAACATCATAACAAAGAACTTCGATCGTTAACTTAGTCTGATATCATAAAAATTGATATTAGAGCTAGAGAACCTTAGATATGCACGATTCCAGTCATACTTCATAAATTTTTTTGTGTTAGCAATTTGGAGACATTTTTTAAGGACCAAGAATGTGGAATTTTCTTCCAGACATATTATTTTATTCTTACTGCTCAAATCCAACTAAAATATGAGATTCGTAACTTACGACAAGTTTGCAATTTGGAGCTAGATGAACACTTATCGTCAGCATTTTGAGCTATTTGAACTTGAGAATCTAATATTGAGTTACTCAAAGCTCTTAAGAGAATTTTCAGAAATGTATAATTTCTCGTTCTTTTCAAACTTTTCCATAATGTTGTAGAGCTTCATTAATCTTCAATAAATAATGTTTAATGGTTGTTTCTTAAGCTGAAGTTCGGTATTTTCAACTTGACACATAATTTAAAAAGCATGCAAAGATAGTATGTTAAAATTAACAATAATGAGAAGTTCAATAACCTTTAATTACAACACAAGTGCTTCTATATTTGGACTGAATTATTAATTTATTTGTGACATTTCTGACTTAGATTTACTTCACCATCCACAAAAGTATTACTCTTCACCTAATTTACAGATAACTGATACGTTGAGAACATTTTTTTATTAAAACCATTATAAACTAGCTCTCGGTAACAGCCATATTGCCTTCTCATGTTTGAATATCATTTAACAAGTAAATGCAGGGCGTGTGACTTGAACTCTCTACTTATGCCTCTTGAGACTCTCAGAAGCTTACATTTACTGCACATTCACACAAAGCGGCTATTAATAGGAAAGATTTTACGATTTCTTGCTTCTTTTGCGATAATATTACACTCTATCTAAGTGCAGTTCGAGGAATCCAGCCGGATGTGGCTAATTTGCATCTCCACTTTAATGGCAGTAGCAGCAATCGAGAAAATGGCATTCAGTTCGTCACGTACAGCTAATTAATAATTACGACTTTATGCTTTGGGTTCTGGAGCTTTTCAAAGGCGCCTGGTACCATTATTTTTATTGTAAGAGTCCTAGTGTGTTAAATATTGCGTAACTGGTTTAGTTTGTTAAAGCTCCATTTAACACCGCAACAAACAGCTCTATTACTACTGTCGTCATGCGATAAAATCAAACGGAAACCCTGATCAATATTGTCCTAATAAACACATTGTATTGCTCAAGATGGCAGTTATTGAATGCCCTAGTATTGGTAAAGACATTTTTCAACCCCGTTCTCTATTTACCCTCATTCGAATGTTAATAAATTGTCGGGACCACCTATAGACCTTTTTCTTGTTTTTCCTCGATGTTTGCTTGGATATGAGACCGATTTAAACCGATGGCTGCCGTTTGTCAGGACCAATAAAAATAAAACACGTAGTAGAGGAGACGAAAGACATATGGTAGGAGTCTAATTTGAGTAACACGTGTTCGACGCCAGCCAGACGTTTGGATGAGGGCTTTTATTTCTTCATTTCTATGGTTTATTTTAGCTTTCGGATGTATTTCACCACTAGAGAATATGTTAACATCGCATTACACGACAGCATCGAGAGGATGTGAAGTTTAATAGAACGAGAACTAAGCATCAATTATTTTGAAGTGATTTAGAACAAGAAGATATAAGGATTTGGAGGATTGTTGTAATTAACAAAAATGCTCCCATGATGGTCAATAATAAAAAAGATCTTATTTTGTGCAGTTGGTTTTTATGTGCTTTTAGGAATTGAGAGACTTTTAGGCCCGGTTGTACAACCTCGGTTTAGAGCGCCCTCAAAATTTTAACCTCACTTAAACATTTTTTCGTTTTTCAGCGTTCTTCATCGTTTTGTTTTCCAAAACTTATTGTGGAGGGAAAGATTAATGGTAAACGACCACGAGGAAGGTCTCCAACGCGCTGGGTGGATCAAACCAAAGAAATCATTGGTCACGGTCTGCAAGAAGCTTCTCTTGCACCTCAGGACAGAGCAGGATGGAGAAATACGATCCGAGCAATGAAAACATGATGTCACCATGCTCTCCCGAGAGCAAAAAGAACAAGAGAAAAACATTTTTTAAGTTGTACAGATCAAATTTAAGGTTAAACTGAAGTTCATGTGTGTCATATCTCGAGTTTGACTTAAGGCAGGTTTAATTAAGGTTTTGCTTAGGCGTGGGAGGTCCGATAAAAAACAATAATGGTGGTATATGAAAGTGGTATACAGCGTGGTCCAGTTTTAAATGTCAATAATTCACCAATCGATAGCCTTCAAAAAATAAGTTAACATACATTATGTCATTTTCATAAAAAATGCTTCTCAAGGAAAATACAGTCCATAAAAGTTCAGCTGGAGCAATTTTAATCAAATTTGGAACAAATACATATTAAATTAATACTCATTAGGTGATGTTAATGACGTTTGTCGAAACTATTTCTGTGTGTTAATTTGTCTACCTTATTCTCTACGTCACTGGATATTTTTAAAAAAATTCAGTTTTTTTACTTTACTTGTTCAATTTAACAAAATAAGTATCTTTTATATATAAAATTCTGATTTGAAACTTTGTTTACGAGATAATTGAGTTATTACGTTCAAAGACCCAAAACCAACCCAACCCAACTGAAGAATTGTCTTGAAAACGGTGAAAATTGACCTAAGAAGCTTATAAAAATTCTTTGTAGCCAGTTTTCATAGTTTTCAGAAAAATTGAAAGACTTTAGTTTTGAAAATTGACTTATTAACCAGTAAATTTACTTTGAAACGATGAAAATTGACTTGAGAGGCTTAAAAATTGTCTTTGTATGCAGTTTTCACAGTTTTCAGACAAATTGAAAGACTTTAGCCTTGACAATTGACTTGGAAACTGTGAAAATTGACTTGAAAGGCTTAAAAACTGTCTTTGTAGTCAGTCGTTATAGTTTTCAGATAAGTTGAAAAACTTTAGTAGTGAAAATGGAATTGTAGCCATGAAAAACTAATTTATCTAGAATTTTTGACTACAAATTCACACATTTCAACCTTGAAAATTGACTTGGACACCAAAAAGTGACTCTGAACCAATGAAAAGTGACATCAAGAGCTTAAAATTTGCATTTGAAGTAAATTTTCATAATTTCAAAATACATTTCAAGGATATTGTCATTTTCTTAGAACTCTGGACTATTTTTAGGGCTTTAAAACTGCTTTCATCTTGGAAAATCGAGTTTTAGGGTTATCTTCACCAAATTTTTGACATAGCAGACTTAAAAAACTATTTTTACATTTTCCATACGCTTAAACATGCCATTTTACGCTTTATTAGTATTAAATTGACTTCTAGACGCTTCACTGTGCTTTAAGGCTCAAAAATCGAATTTTAAACTATTTTTTATAGTAAAAGTTGTTTCAAACTCTTCATTGAAAAAAAATTAAACAATTTTCGCATTAAATGCTGCGATATTAGTCTTGAACTTATTTAAAACTGGACCACCCTGTATAAAAGATATTTTGCTTTGAAATGGATGATATATGAAAATAAGATTTTGTTGAATCCACTGTGTTAGTAAGAAATGTGAGTAGACAACCGCAAAACTACAGAGAAAAGCTAAATCATTTTGAAATTGAAGTTAATCGAATTACTCATCTATTAAGTTCTAAGACAGACCAGTATGTATTTTCTGTATAATTTGAATTTTATTAATACTTTTAGTTTTCAATGATTGTTTAATTTTTTTTACTTCCCCCAGAAATAAATTTGATGATCTCTTTTGTTAATCAAGTGATGATTCTATGAAATAAGTGCAAAAATTTGTATTAGACCTCTAAGATATTAATTAAAGCGAAATAGAAGTCCATTTTCTCAAAGTGGATTTGAAAGCAAATTTAAAGGGAAAATAACACAAAGCAAATAAGGTAACAATGGTAACAGCTAAGGTTGAAGATGACAAAATGCAATTTGTTATTTTTTCCCAGTATATTTAAAATTTGGGAAAAAGAGAGTCCTTCTACCATAGTCCTGATAATGGGTATTTCTGTACCCGATACTAGTTGAGTCCCACTTTATTTACCTTTTGGGGGTTAATACAAGTTTTGTGGAGAAGGTTTTGTGTTACTTAATCTATAAATTATGCAAAAATTATTATGTAATGATTGAAATAAATATCAAAATTACTAGGCAATATACATGCGTTAGCTTCGAATGTAGTTGCCAACTGTAGAATAAAATGTTGAACCAAACTTAACAAAACCGGACTTAAAATTCACTTGTAGAACCCGCTCTCAAATTTAAACCGGGTTCTACGTTGAGAATGGCTTAATTAAACTCGACACTAAACTGAAGTTGTACAACCGGACCTTAAGATTAAGTTCGAAACTCTTAATAACCCTGTTTTCAGATCACTCACTTTACGTTCTAGTAAACAGGTTTTTCAATATAGTTTGTATGGATTTTAAACTTTTTTCCTGTAACTGCTTTTAGTACGGTAATCCCTAATCACTGCCACTTATATTGCAAAACTTACACAATTGATTATTTAGGTAATATTTAAACAATTTAGTCACACAATTCATGAGAAATCCGCTATGTTTATTTACTGTACTATCGAACTTTCTGATTTAAACTTTTTTCTAGAATCTGTGTGAACGTAACAGTTTCGTCAATATACAGGGTTATCCCAATCGTTCATTAAAAGTGTATTAGGAAGAAATATTGATAGAAATTTTAAATTTTGAAATTAATTTGTTAATCTTTCTTTTAATTCCTTTCTTTTACTTTCTTTTGATAGAAAGATAAATAATGATCAAACTAGGTTAAATCATTAGTCAAGTTTGAAGCCCTGTACAAGCCAAAAAATATGACTAACCAATCAAAATATGTACCACATTTATTCTATTTTATAAATTTCTAAAAATATTTGATCTTTATAAACTATAAAAGCATAATAATAATAATAATTATAATAACCTATTAAACTTTCAAGCTACAAACGCGGTTTGGTTAACCACACGACGCAATATAACTACTCAAAGCCATCATCACTTCATATTTAATCGACCAAATAACAAAAAACCGATTATTTTATACATTACTGCTACTAAAATGTAAAATTAATGCAAAGACGCAAAATGCTTTGACGGCGCCGATAGAATGAGAATTGATTTCATCGAAGGAATACTAATTGACAGCCCCTTTATTCCAAGATCAATAGCTGGTATCATTAATAATTGATATGCAAACATTTCTACAATTTTTTTTATCAAAAGTTATTGTAAATTAGCCTTATCCACTAATCCTCAGTCAGTCGTTATAGTTTTCAGATAAGTTGAAAAACTTTAGTAGTGAAAATGGAATAGTAGCCATGAAAAACTAATTTATCTAGAATTTTTGACTACAAATTCATACATTTCAACCTTGAAAATTGACTTGGACACCAAAAAGTGACTCTGAACCAATGAAAAGTGACATCAAAAGCTTAAAATTTGCATTTGAAGTAAATTTTCATAATTTCAAAATACATTTCAAGGATATTGTCATTTTCTTAGAACTCTGGCCTATTTTTAGGGCTTTAAAACTGCTTTCATCTTGGAAAATCGAGTTTTAGGGTTATCTTCACCAAGTTTTTGACATAGCAGACTTAAAAAACTATTTTTACATTTTCCATACGCTTAAACATGCCATTTTACGCTTTGTTAGTATTAAATTGACTTCTAGACGCTTCACTGTGCTTTAAGGCTCAAAAATCGAATTTTAAACTATTTTTTATAGTAAAAGTTGTTTCAAACTCCTCATTGAAAAAAAATTAAACAATTTTCGCATTAAATGCTACGATATTAGTCTTGAACTTATTTAAAACTGGACCACCCTGTATAAAAGATATTTTGCTTTGAAATGGATGATATATGAAAATAACATTTTGTTGAAGCCACTGTGTTAGTAAGAAATGTGAGTAGACAACCGCAAAACTACAGAGAAAAGCTAAATCATTTTGAAATTGAAATTAATCGAATTACTCATCCAATAAGTTCTAAGACAGACCAGTATGTATTTTCTGTATAATTTGAATTTTATTAATACTTTTAGTTTTCAATGATTGTTTAATTTTTTTTACTTCCCCCAGAAATAAATTTGATGATCTCTTTTTGTTAATCAAGTGATGATTCTATGAAATAAGTGCAAAAATTTGTATTAGACCTCTAAGATATTAATTAAAGCGATATAGAAGTCCATTTTCTCAAAGTGGATTTGAAAGCAAATTTAAAGGGAAAATAACACAAAGCCTTGGTAAGGTAACAACGGTAACAGCTAAGGTTGAAGATGACAAAATGCAATTTGTTATTTTTTCCCAGTATATTTAAAATCTGGGAAAAAGACAGTCCTTCTACCATACTATAAGCTCCTGATAATGGGTATTTCTGTTCCCGAAACTAGTTGAGCCCCACTTTATTTACCTTTTGGGGGTTAATACAAGTTTTGTGGAGAAGGCTTTGTGTTACTTAATCTATAAATTATGCAAAAATTATTATGTAATGATTGAAATAAATATCAAAATTACTAGGCAATATACATGCGTTAGCTTCGAATGTAGTTGCCAACTGTAGAATAAAATGTTGAACCAAACTTAACAAAACCGGACTTAAAATTCACTTGTAGAACCCGCTCTCAAATTTAAACCGGGTTCTGCGTTGAGAATGGCTTAATTAAACTCGACACTAAACTGAAGTTGTACAACCGGACCTTAAGATTAAGTTCGAAACTCTTAATAACCCTGTTTTCAGATCACTCACTTTACGTTCTAGTAAACAGATTTTTCAATATAGTTTGTATAGATTTTAAACTTTTTTCCTGTAACTGCTTTTAGTACGGTAATCCCTAATCACTGCCACTTATATTGCAAAACTTACACAATTGATTATTTAGGTAATATTTAAACAAATTAGTCACACAATTCATGAGAAATCCGCTATGTTTATTTACTGTACTATCGAACTTTCTGATTTAAACTTTTTTCTAGAATCTGTGTGAACGTAACAGTTTTGTCAATATACAGGGTTATCCCAATCGTTCATTAAAAGTGTATTAGGAACAAATATTGATAGAAATTTTAAATTTTGAAATTAATTTGTTAATCTTTCTTTCAATTCCTTTCTTTTACTTTCTTTTGATAGAAAGATAAATAATGATCAAACTAGGTTAAATCATTAGTCAAGTTTGAAGCCCTGTACAAGCCAAAAAATATGACTAACCAATCAAAATATGTACCACATTTATTCTATTTTATAAATTTCTAAAAATATTTGATCTTGATAAACTATAAAAGCATAATAATAATAATAATTATAATAACCTATTAAACTTTCAAACTACAAACGCGGTTTGGTTAACCACACGACGCAATATAACTACTCAAAGCCATCATCACTTCATATTTAATCGACCAAATAACAAAATACCGATTATTTTATACATTACTGCTACCAGTAAAATGTAAAATTAATGCAAAGACGCAAAATGCTTTGACGGCGCCGATAGAATGAGAATTGATTTCATCGAAGGAATACTAATTGACAGCCCCTTTATTCGAAGATCAATAGCTGGTATCATTAATAATTGATATGCAAACATTTCTACAATTTTTTTTATCAAAAGTTATTGTAAATTAGCCTTATTCACTAATCCTCAGTGGTTATTTGATGAACAGGCATCCAAAAAGATTTTAGTCCAAATTACATAATTCACAGTAACGAAGAAAGTTTGTTATCATTTGAACTTGTTTAGTGTACAGAATTTTTTTTTTAAGTTAGGTTAGATTATCATCACCTGTTACTTGAGTTGACTTAAACCTCAGAAAAAATTAAATCTTTAAATTTCATATAAATATATGTTTCAATCTTCCTTTCAGGTGCCATTTCTACAATAACCTCACTTTGGTCACCATGCATATGGTAAAAATGCTAATTAATTTACAAGATTGTGGAAAGTATCAAACTTTCTTCTATTTTCAGTAATCATTAAATCAACATTGTTGTCCAAACAAAAGTGGATTATTAGAATAAAAAAGTGGTATTAGCACGTAAATCAAACATTCGCTAAGATAAGTAGCAATTTATTAATGAGCTCGTACAAGACGTGAATAATTAAAATGGATAGCAACACAATCTAATTGGACGACGCCGCCAGCCCAATTAAACTTACAGTCGTACTTACATCTATTACATCCGACCTTGAAAAAAGGTTAATCTGACCTTAAAAGGTATAATAATACCAAATACATTGCACGACGCCGTAAAGAAGCGACTAACATAATAAGTAATCCGAATCGAAACGATGAGAACCAAAGTTAAGCAGTTGCCTAGATGCAAATTGGTTGTTTAGTAAATCTGTAAAGGTACTTTGCCGCCTTAGAACCGCTGACATACATATACAAGTCTTTGATATTGAATACTTCCTGGTTTAATCCGACTGGATCTTGAATTCATGAGACCAACAAATCAAGGGCAGCATATGGTGACATTAAAACCTATCTCGGTCTATTTCACTTCATTTAAGACAAATGGATTACAAATTTAGTTTAGCAAAAATCGTTCTTAGAGTTGTGCGTGAATAAATCTCAGTTAAAGACTAATTAAGTGTTAGTGATAAAACAAATAGTTATTAAAGCATCCAAACAAAAAAGTGACAGACAATTTTGAAGCAAATTAGGGATTTAGAAAGAGTTGAGATGGTGGAAGAAGATGAAGAAAAAAGCAGCAAAGAAAGAAGCTCAAGTAAAAAGACTATCGAAGAAACTATATGGATGCTTTGCTACTAAACAACTGAAATTAAAGATATTACAAAGATTTCGAATCAGTTAAACTATGAAAACCAAACATAGAGTAGAAGTAGTATTAAATTTAAATAATATTCAGAATAACATAATAATAATAATTTTTGAATATTAAAATGTTTTTTTCCAAAGCTAGATCCCCAAGATCAAAACTTATTATTGCAACTTAACAAGTTTATTCCTATAACTTTCTTCTATAGAAATAAACTATTCACAACTTTCCTGACTTTCTTTACCCAACTTTTATAAAATTTCACTGACTTTTAACGATTGCATCTACCCTTGACCTGTATAAGTGCATAAACAACTAATCTAAAGAGAAATGCACTAGTTCCAGACTGACTGGCAGCGTTGAAATATAACTCGCCAACTAAATAAACCATTGTCCATAAAAAGCGAAATAAAATCAATAGATTTGCTACGGTTTATTAGAATTTGTAAGGAACGTCCTGAACTAAGGTTCGGTGAAGTGGTTTTAGTGTAAAGGCCGGATAATAAGTGAAAATTCCGGCAAGTCACTGTACGATCGATCATTATCACGACTTTTCTCGGAAAAAGTTGTTTTCCTACAGGCGACAGCTTAAAAATTAAAAAAGCGAGCTTGAGTCAATATTTGCGCCAACCATCGAATGTTTATTGATGAATATTCTTTTTGGAAATAGTAGATTTTAGTTGTGTACGTATAAAGGTCGACGAACAACCAACTTTTACTTCTATTTATAATAAAAGTTACTTATATTTTTTAAGTTAGAAGTGTACCTATGATTGCTTAGAATAAAATGAAGATTCAGCAGTTTCTACACGAATGTAACACTGTAGTAAGGAACAAGGTAACGTAACTCTGATGTTTTCTGAACATATTTATATTTTGTAATAATTATTTAAACTTTATTTTGTAAGGATTAGAAGTAAAAATTTCTGAAATAAAAGAAAAGTTTCTGAGACAGAATTTTCTGAGTGAATTTTGACAATTGACAGATCTGTTCTAGAAAAGGTTCTATTAACTGCGTTTCATCAGGCCTTATATTATGTTGTGCTACAACAATTCTATTATTGGTATTAACACTGCATCAATGAATTAATTTTTTATTACAAATTCGAGTATTACTTACATTATTGTACAAAAAAGTATTTAATAATGGCATAGAGTTAACGTAAAAATGTGGTTAAAATATTAGTGTATCCAATGTAATTAACTTAATATACAGTGCGTTTTTTTTAACGCGCAACATAGGATTTTACGTGTTAAATTTTTAAGCCCATGTTAGACCATGTTATTTTGGAACTACAAGAATAAAACTTGACGGGTGTGTCTTTAGTACCCTGAAGCTTAAGTAAGTCTACCAATTTGGTCTAAAAAGTGATTTAAAACTGGAAAAAAATCTTTTTTTTTTCGAAAAGATTTTATCTTTTCATACTCTCTGTATGCATTGTTGTTCCTTGTTGTTTTTGATACTGGCAGGGCAGGTAGCAGGTAAAGTGACTTATTTTGACTGCATCTCGACCCGACATCTTTTGAACGTCAAAAGGGCATTTTATGATTGTTTGGAATATACTGTTTGGCTTCAAACGAAGGTCAATTTGAACAATTCACTTATAAAAATACTTCTTTTGTTCTTAACTTTCTTGATATAAAGTTAATGATCACCCTGTTTTACTTTCTACGCCAAATTTTACCTGCTACCTGCCGTGCCAGTATCAAAAACAACAAAGAACAACAATGCATACAGGGAGTATGAAACGATAAAACCTTTTCGAAAAAAGATGATTTTTTGCAAGTTTTTTAACACTTTTTAGGCCGAATTGGTAAATTTACTTAAGCTTCAGGATACGAAATAGCCACCCGTCAAGTTTTATACTTGTAGTTCCAAAATAATATGGTCTAACATGGGCTTAAAAATTTAACACGTAAAATCCTATGTTGCGCGTTAAAAAAAACGCACTGTATTAAAATACTTCTTCTCATTTTTTGGACACAGAAGTTTGACAACCTAACCTAAAAATTAGGTAAAAAACTTAATTATTTATATTTATTATATTAACTACATTATTACATGTGCAAGAAGTCAAATGCAGTGTTTGTGTAATTTGCCTGCTCCTGACATTCGGTATCTTTAAAATCGTGCTATTTTTGGAGAAAAGTAAAATTGTCATTTATGATTCAATAATTTGTGCACGTTTTAGAGACACCCTGTATCACCAAAATAAACACTAGAATAGTACTCTTTAGAGGATAATTTTTCATAATTTTGTTCTTCAGTTTGTTTTGAGTTGAGTCACACTTAAAGCAAAAAGTAAAACGTAGTCCTTTAAGTTGATACAAATTTATTTCCGAGTTATTTTGTGTAGTTTGATAAACTTTATATTTATTTATATTTTGGTAACCTAAAAATCACAAAGGATTATTGTGTGTACATTTTTTTGTTGAAATCATAAATGAAAAATAAGAATTCTGCATTTTTCTGGTTTTATTAGCTGAGTGAGTTTCAAGTTCACTTAGTATTACCAATTAAGTATACAAACTTGCAAAAAACACTTACATTCCTCCTATCTTCCAAATATTCCATAAAGCATTTTAACTTATTGCTTCTTAATTACTGTCAATTATGTCACTCAATAAAACTGCAATCCAAGTTTACTATGACACGTGTATGTGATATTAAAGTAACGTAACATTAAGATTTATTGGAGCCATATAATTTATACGTACAATTCGCAAGTTTTGCTCTTCAATTACTAGTAATTTTGGCAACTGTCCTAAATTAGGTTATTAAAAAAAGAACCAGTTTCCATAAACGTAATAAAAACGTACAACTACACTCTATTATTTAGTTGTACACATAGTAATGAACCATAACCACAAAACTATTACTTTTTTTCTTTTTTCGTAAACCGTCAAAGTAAAACGTGTTCGTTTATGAGGTACCTGACTTTTCAAATTATTATCGTAAACCTGCTACAAAACGCCTTAAAAGATAAGGTAATTACAGAATTAGTGAGAAAAGATGGGGTGTAAAAGGAAAGATATGTTCTTAATAGCTTATCACCTTTATAAAGTGGTTTGTTTTTGTATGAGAATTTAAGGAGTTCCATGGCAATAAAACTAATCAAAATGCTGCCGTTAATAGGAATTTTAATTGAAATTTGCTTATTTCACCTATTGTTTATTATTAACTGTTGTTCATCATGAAAACTGTTATTATACAGGGTAGACTACGATGAGCTGCCACAAACTGATCTTCCCATCTAAATTAAGGTAATAAGTTTGTATTAGGTTGTATATTTGAAAATGTGATACTTTTTGAAAACATATTGCATGTTCAACGAAAAAACACAATGCTAAGATGTTTTATCATAGGGTATATCCCGAGACGTTCAAGTTTTATCGGGTAAACTGTGCATAGGTGATTTTTTGCAAAATTTTGCTTGGAAAATGATTGAGACTAAATAATTCGACGATAAAATCCTGAGACCGCAGGTCGAAGGATTTTTTCCAAAGAATTATTTAGTCGAAACCATTTGCCTAAAAGAAAAATTTTGCAAAAAACCTACCAATGCACATTTTACGTGATAAAACGTGAACGCCGAGGGGTATATGTCAAGATTATTTCCTGAAAACCCACATTTTAGTTTATTAACAAGAAAACACCATAGTTAGAACACAAATACTAAACTAAACCTGATGAAATTAATGATAATATTGAACTCACCCCAGCAGATGACAGATTTTCGTTCAGCCATGTATATTTTTGTTTACATTTCAAATTGACAATCATACGTCAAAATATTTTAATTTATGTAATTATTTAATGAAAACTACGTTACAGTGATTTATTAATTGTTAATATTGAAGAAGATAACTTAAATTTTATAAGTGGCTAAATCCCGTTTCGTTTAATATCAAATTTTCTTCAAAAAACGTATTCGAAAAAGGTAGGTGGTGTTTAATCACTGTTAAATTTTAGCAGCCAGGGATTTAATCAGTATAAAACGGTTTCCATTGGTGGAACTAGAACGGTTCTCGGAATTTGATTGGCTGCTGGTACAATGAAGGAAATAATCGTTAGTAATGTGGTTTAAATTAATCTGAAATAAACACAATCAAGAAACACAAAATACCGCAATTTCAATGTTCTCAAATACTTTATGTCATTTAGGCCTACTTTTTCTTGTCATCACTCATCATACTTATAATAAATCCTATTGCTTGAGCGATTTGTTTCAAACTATTTTCGATCAAACTGACTTTTTCCACTTGTGGTTTCAACAAAGATAGCAAACTGATTTGAATATTTGGGACAGTTTCGTTTGCCATTCTTTGCTATGTTTATGAGTAATTCTATTGTGTGAAGTAGGTATTTCAAGCTAATTTCGGCATTTATCACTGAAAATATATATGGTTTAGCATGAGTGAGAAGGAAAGGGAAAGAGAGATCTTAGCACTCATATGGTTTTGACAGAAATTATTGAAACATTTTATGTCAATAAACCCCATTTTCACCGTCGTACTTTAAGCCTAGCTCAAGTGTAGTCCAGACTGTCACTTTTTCCATCTGTATTGTCACAGTCTGAACCAAACTTAGTTTAAGCTAGGCTTAAAGTGCAAAATGGGGATAAGACTTATTTTTGCTTGTCATTATTCGTCATGCTTATAATGAATTTCATAGTTTCATTATGTCCGTTTCCCCAGCATTAGCTAAGTTGAGTTTAAGGACCGATAAGTTTAGTTTAGACTGTGTTATTTTGTACCTGATCTGTCACCCTCAAACTTCAAGTTAACTAAAGTTGTATTTCAAAATTTTTAAAAATTTTGTACACTAATTCCTAATATGCCAGTAATACCCACTAATTTCTTGTAATACCCAATAATTCCTAATGATTAACCTAACCTAACCTAGCCTAACAATACCCACTAACTTCCTGAATTATCACAACTGTAGAGTCTAAAAAAAGTAAAAATAAAAGAATATGCCTGCAATGAATTAACTGGGATGGGATACCCTGTATATTTTTTCATTTTTGTATTCTAGGTCAAATTCTAGACATATTTCGTGTTTTAATATCATATACCTATCTATATTCGTTTCTGAGATATTTACCATTTTATGTGAAATTTGATATTTGCGGTCTCCAAAACATTTTTAATTTATACATATCAGGAAAGGTTTTTTTCTTGGTTTTTGTGTTTTGTCATGTTAGACAAGGTTTGTTCTAGGAATGGGTGCAGAAAGACGTCAAAATATATAATACAGTGTGGTCAAAAAATCAGTTCTGTCTGATTCTCTGTTCAAAATTAAAGAACTTTGTATTACGCCAGTTATTTAAAAAAATCACTTTTTAAATTGATACATTGAACCACCCTGTAACTGTCAAAATAACCGAATTAATGAAGGTTAAAGTAGTAGTTGTCAAATTTAGTCAAAACTGTCTTTATTGTCACACACAACACTTTGTATAGATTTTTATATGTCAATGGATAGAAAATAAAATGGGCTTAAAAAAAATATGGGCGCATGTGTTGATAGGTTGCTTCGTTTGGCCGCCAGAGGGCTCCAAAGTTAACTAAAAGCTTTCTTTGATTGTTACCGCTCTAATACCTTAAAAGGATTTTTTTTTAAATCGGGCAGATACGGCCCTGATATTTGGCAGACAATGATTGCCAAATCTAGGGTAGTAGCAAAACTGTAGAAATACAATTATTAAGGTCGATTTTCGCTTGCACTAACTGGCCAACCTAACGCGCAAAACTCATTGGGATAGTGGCGGTATTTCAGGCAAATTTGACCCTTACGAAAATTGTCATTTGGAAAAACAGTTTTTCCAAAAATTTCCAAACATTACGTCTTGGTAGATCTAGTAAGTCACGTGACCGTGTTTTCCTAACTTTCTATAGTCAAATTAGCTTTTAACCAGTCAAAAAATGTTTGTGGTGTATCTTAGCTGTCACTAAACCGTAAATAATACACGTGTACTTATAGCACTTTGTATATGCTTTTATATGTCGATGGACAGCCAATGAAATGAGCTTTTCATTGACGTATAAAAATCGATTGGTTAGCCGTTTGCCCGCTAGAAGGCGTCAACGTTGACCAATTTTTTTGAGGTATCCTTTTGTTTAATCCTTAAAAACTCGCTTAATTGCACTACTTTTAGTAGAGTTTTATACGTCAATGGATAGCCAATGAAATGAGCTTTCTAAAAATATTCCTATTTGGATTGACAGGTCAGACGGTTTGGCCGCTAGAGAGCGTCAAATTTGACCAATTTTTTTACCACTTTCTTGGTGCATCCTTTTGTTTAATCTTCAAAAACTCGCTTAATTGTACTATTTTTGGTAAAGTTTTATACGTCAACGGATAGCCAATGAAATGAGCTTTCTAAAAGTACCCCACCTGGGGTTAATAGGTTGGACGGTTTGGCCACAAAAGGGCGTCAAAGTTGACCCATTTTTTCATAACTTTTTTTGGTGCATTTTTTCGTTCAATTGTCAATAACTAGCTTATTTGCTACACTGTAGCTTGTGTATAAGCTTTTATATGTCAATGGATAGCTAATGAAATAAGCTTTTTATTGACGTATAAAGTTGATTAATTAGTTGTACGGTTTCGGCGCTAAAAACAGTCAAAATTTTTGAAAAAAAAAAATCAAAAATGTTTGCAGTTTGTACACTATAATGCCCCAGTGGTTTACCCCTCGGGAAAACAGGAATAATTTGTTTAAAGCTATTTTCGATCATGCTGACTTTAGCTATATTCCGATTAATCAACGTGATTTAGGGGTTATTGCACCGTCGTACTTAAGCGTAGTTCAAACTGTGACTTTTTTCACTCGTTCTGTCACATTCAAAACCAAACTTAACTGAAACTCTGTTTAAAATACGACGGTACAGATGGGAGTAAAGCTGTTTAGTGGTTTTGATCATTCTAACTGAATCATTGCATGTTAATTATTATGACTGTACTCGTTTTACTTAATTTTGAGTTTTCTTCACTTTATATTAAATACACATACTTTGATTAAAAAGAAACCTTGAAATTCGACACTTTATTTTCAAGTTTATGTGTCAAAATTATACATTAAATATGTTGAAAATTTTGAATGGAATCCAAAAAAAAAATATTTTACAGAGTGTTTCATTAAAAATAAGGAAGCATATATGTTTGCTCTAAGTACCTATAAGTTGGGAAATCTTAAAAATTTGACACTATTGTAAATGTTTTTTTCATAATTGATCACCTGCAGCTTATTCACTGACCAGTGACCACTCTGGATTTCCTAATTTACTATGTATAGGCAATTTAAATGCAAATTGCCACCCTTTTATGACAGAGATTTTGTGAATTTAAGTCATCAGTACATTCTTCAGTATGACGTAAATTCTGCATAATTTTAAATCAACGTGTACAATTTGCCAACCAACCAACATTCACGATGACCTTGCTAAGGTTGCTCCTCGGCGCCTTTACCTCTTTCTTGAACTCTTGAAAGACCTGAAGAAACCGAAGACGATCTTCTTCAAGCGGTCAACCAACCGTCGACTACATCAGAAGCAATTGCTTCATCTTTTTCTAGCAAGCACTTGTATAGTGACAACAAACGAGATAGAACCAGCTTCGTCACGAGTGGTTTTAGCCAGCTGGTGCGTATGATGAATTGGCTTGGTCGACATAGCGATCGGCATGTGAAGTGTTTAGTTTAGTTCGAGGTTGGAGTCAGTCTAGTCTGAACGCGCGGTCGATAGATAATTCGTTTCACGAAAAGTTCGTCGAAGCTGGTGGTGTTATACAGTGTGGCACTTTGTTGATTTTTTTCGAAAAAGCTACTTTGAATGGGCGGTAATGATCAGATAATAGTTGGCGCAGCACAAAGTCTTAAGTGCTGGTGAATGTAGTGATAATGTGATTGAAATTTTTCTTGTCGTTGATTTACGGGGCTGGGTTTTTTTTTTGGTTGTTATGGTGATAACGCGGTTGGAATACACGACTGTTTAAAGTAAGTCAGTCTACAATCACATATTTTATTTTATCTAAAGTTAGTTAATTCTCAACTAACTATTGAGCCTGGTTTATAAAACAAAATTTAACTTTAGTTTTAACTTTAGTATTAGCATTAAGAATAGAAGCAGTGGTTTTAAATTGTGATGTTCATAAACAAAATTTAACTTTAACTGTAAATTTAGCTGTAACTTCTGACCTTGGTTTTACATAAAATTCTAAATTTTCTTACAGCTAATACTAAAGTTAAATCTCCAATGTTCAAACTTCTTTTTAAGATTGAATTTTTGCTTTATTTATGAAATTTCTAAACAGAAATTCAAAGAATATCCTTTTGCTATTGATTTAGTGCAGTAATGTGGAATTAGGCAGCAAAACTTGAAAAAAATAACATTAAAGTTAGGTTACCTTTCAGAAAACTGTATGGTTAAATTAAGGGTTTTATAAACACCCTTTTTTTTTAGGGTTAATACTAAATTTATTACTAACGCTAAAGTTACAGCTAAAGTTAAAATTTCTTTTATAAACTAGGCTTAAGTTACTGGGTAACGGAACATCTGCCAAATTTAACGGAAAGAACTTATAGTCTATAGAATTTACCGACCGTGAAACGAGGTTCTGACCAGTTTTGTGGCCCAAAAAGAACTACCAGCATATTTTAGTGAACAATGGTAAATTTAAATTATTTGTATTGAAAGCAGTTATAATCAAGTCTTTCAAAAAATGTATTAACTTTCCAAAATTGGAATACAAATAAATTTCGCATGGAAAGTTTTATTGACACAAAAATGTGGTTTCTAGATAAAACAAAATATTTTGAAGAATCAGAAGCTGCAACTGATGAGAGTTTTGTAAAAAGGTATTTAATTACTGTGAGATGAGAAGCCTAGGTGATTTGTAACATAATTATAAAGGTATTTTTTGAAATTGAAAGGACGTTCAATTAGGAGAACCAAAAAAAAATATAATTTTTATAAAATTGTGCAATAAAGTACACTTTTTTAAATGATACCCACTAGTGCATCATTTGAGTGCAGGAAGGAGTACTTTTCCACACTAGTGTGGTAAAGTTACTTGTCCGCATTGCAAGATCAATTTATGTATAATAAACCGGCAATTTTGAAGTTTATATGTGTAGAGCGAAAATACCCATGTGCACCAACCTTTTTATGTTAAAAGTAACTTTATCGCACTAGTATGGAAAAGTAACTTTTCCATACTCATTTTATTTGAAGAATACATTTTTAATCATCTTCGCAAACAGAGGCTTTCATTTTAGATATTATACTATACACTTTCCTTCAATTTAATCAAAATTGATACTCGTAGAAAAAATTTTGTACCTAACACATGCGGAAAGCGTCTTTCCCACCCTTTAACTGCTTGTCCGAACTCTGCTTTGCGTCGTTCGGGCAACTGCAGCCTCGTGCGGGAAAGTACCACTTTCCGCACTTGTTAGGTAAATAACTATTTTGCGCTTTGTTATATTTGCTGTGCTTTTGTCATCACACAAGTCGATTTTATAAAAAATGTATGCAACCCATACAAAAAGTCCTTTTTTTAACTTACTATTTTAGTTAAACTATAAAAAAACAAATAATAAAATATTATATTAAGAAAGATTATAGGTATATTATTAAAAAAACAAACTGTTGGAAAACAACAAAAAATTATAAATTTTGTAATTTTACTTTTAAAAATTTTAACGCTCTCTAGCGGCGAAACCGTACCACTAACCGATCAACTTTTATACGTCAATAGAAAGCTTATTTCATTGGCTATCCATTGGCATATAAAAGTGTATACAAAGTGTTACAAATAAGCTAGTTATTGACTATTGAACGAAAGAATGTACCAAAAAGTCATGAAAAAATTAGTCAATTTTGACGCCCTCTAGGGGCCAAAAACCGTCTAACATAACAACCCAAGTTTGGGAAATTTTTAGAAAGCTCATTTCATTGGCTATCCATTGAGGTATAAAACTCTACTAAAAATAGTTCAATTAAGGAAGTTTTTGAATATTAAACAAAATGATACACCAAAATAATTGTTCAACGTTTTTAACGCCCTCTAGTGGCCAAACGGTACCACTAACCAATCGGCTTTTATACGTCAATGGAAAGCTCATTTCATTGGCTGTCCATCGACATATAAACGTATACAAATACGCGTGTTATTGACGGTTTAAAGACAGAAACACTTTTTGACTGGTTAGGGCTAATTTGACCCTGGAAAATTAGGAAAACATGGTTACATGAGCTACTAGGTCTACTACGATGTAATCTTTGGAAATTTATTGAAAAACTGTTTTCTCAAATGACAATTTTCGTAAGAGTCAAATTTGTCTGAAACACCACCACTATACTAATGGGTTTTGCGTTATGTTGGCCACTTAGTGCAAGCGAAAATCGACCTTAATGTTTTTATTTCTACAGTTTTGCTACAGCTCTTAATTTGACAATCACTGTGCAAGGTTTATGCCAAATATCAGGGCCGTATCTGACCGATTTTAGTGATCGAGTGATGACAGTCAAGGAAAACATTTAGTTAGCTTTGGAGCCCTCTGGCGGCCAAACTAAGCTATCTATCAACACACAACATATTTTTGGAAAGCCCATTATATTTTCTAACCATTGACACGAGCATTGACATATAAAAGTCTATATAAAGTCGTGTATAAAGTGTTCCAAATAAACAAGTGGTTTGACAATAAAGACAGTTTTGACTGAATTTGTCAGCTACTACTTTAACCCTCAATAACTCGATTATTTTGACCTCGATTTTGACAGTTTCAGGGTGATTCAATGTATCTAAAGAATAAAATTTTCAAACAAGTGAGCTAAGACAAACTTACCTTAATTTTGAACAGAGAATCAGACAAAGTTATAAGAATAAGGAGTGTTTATTTTGAAAAACGTCCTTTTTGAGCGCTTTTTTTGACCATCCTGTATCATATATTTTATCGTTTTTCTGCATCCACTCTTAGAACAAATCTTGTATAAAACGACAAAATACAAAAACCAAGAAAAAAACGTTTCCGGATATTAGCATAAATTAAAATTATTGTTTTGGAGACTGAAAATATTAAATTTTACATAAAACGGTAAATATCTCAGAAACGGATGATATTAATACACGAAATATGTCTAGAATTTGCCGTAGAGTCCAAAAATGCAATAATATACAAGGTGTCCCATTTAAACTAAGCAGCAGTTGATATCTACTTCCATTTAAATTGTTGCAAGCATATTTTCTTATTTTTACTTTTTTTTAATTAAAAAAAATTTAGTGGGTGTTGTTAGGTTAGGTTATTGGGAATTATTAGGAATTACTGGGCATTAGATGGAATTAGTGTACGGACAAAATTTTACTCAGCAGTTTACCCCTCGCCTTGAACATTCCAGAGGTTTCAAAAAAGTAAGAGTAAACAACATCAAAGTATTTAGGTATTATAGGAAACACCAACAAATTCTGCATTCACGTCATATACGATCATGACGTCATAGATAAATAATGTCGCCAAACCTCTCAACATTTGTGATACGAAAGACAGATTATTTGTCAAATGACAGTATTTGAGTTGGCTTAACAAAATTTCATCAGTGATTCCCATATAAATCTTGCAATGGTACTCTACCAACCCAACAAAACATCAAATCAACTTGATTTCCCTGCAAATAATAATGATTTTTGACATTTCTTTATGTTTGTGGTGTCATTCCATTCTTGTCAACCAACCAATGACAGTCAATCTTAGTCAAGCAGTATGAAATAGAATAGACCAATAATTACAGCTGATTCCAGTATTAAGTAATCATTTCATTGGCACAGAAAGTGTATGACTTGATATGACTTGCAAAAACTAATTCAGTTCATTACTTACTACTTGTCTAGTCCAGGTTTTAGTTATTGTAAAGTTCATTAAAATGTCTATTACTATGGTTTAATCAGATGTTTCATAGTAGTTTTTACTCGAGTTTTTATATTCTTCCATTTGTTTTGTTATTGCTGATAGAGCAGTTTTGAAACTCGTTTCTTCTGCAATTAACTATTAATAACTGAAAATGCTATTTAGAGAATATTTTTATTGGACTTTAGTCGATACCAGCACGATATTAACAGGATTATTGATGTGTTTAATTTAATAACTTGGGTCTCATCTGCCAGGCAGGAGAAAAATCGTTAGGGGGCTGGGAAACGTTGAGGGAATGGTGTATTAGGGTAAAAGTAGAGTTCGTGGTAGGCATTTTGAAATATTTTTAATATTGAGATCGATTTCAACCCATCTGGGGCTCATTAATTCTTGTATTCTCATTTATTATATCATTCATGTATTTCTTATTAATTTAAAACATAACGTTCATAGGAGAGAAACAAGAAGCCCACTTAAAGAATTATTGATAAAAGTGTTTTAAATTAAAAAAGTCACGTTTAACATGTACTCTAGAAACAATAAACACTCTCAAAACATGTATAAACCTAATAATGGATATTTTTCTAGTGCTACATTGACCATGAAACTTATAGAGCGGTAAACTCAACCACACTACCTAACACTAATAAATCGGTCGTAAATTATAATGCCATATGTGGTCTTATTCCTATATGAATGTATGTTACTATTTGTTTAAAAAAACGTATTAATTAATGTAAAAGTTAAAAATTCTTCCATAAATTCATTACTCCAGTATTGGAGCCAGTCTTTCAAAACGTTCATATCACTCATCAATATTGTAAACCAGTATAGATAAAAGATTACAATGTTTGGGAAATGCCAAGGGTATTACTAACTTTTTAAATTGTTGTTATCTAGGTATTTAGGTTAGTTTTTAAGTTTAGACAAAAATTGATGATCTTATTATCTGAACTTATTTACAACACATTGGTTTTGTTCAAAATCCTATTTTGACAAAAGTGTAATTACTCCCTGAGTACAATTTTTACACTAATTCTTAATATGCGAATAATGTCCACTAAGTTCTTGTAATGCCCAGTAATTCCTAGTAACTCCCAATAACTAACCTAACCTAACAATACCCACTAATTTTCTGAATTACCAGGACTGGAAAGTCTAAAAAAACCTTTTTTAATAAGAAAATATGCGTGCAACGATTTAACTGGATATCAGCTGTTGCTTAGTTTAAATGAGACACCTTGTATATTATTGCGTTTTTGAATTCTACGTCAAATTCTAGACATATTTCGTGTATTAATGTCATACACTTTTCTGTATCCGTTTCTGAGATATTTACCGTTTTATGTGAAATTTAATATTTTCAGTCCCCAAAACAATAATTTTAATTTATGCATATTAAGAAACGTTTTTTTTTTTGGTTTTTGTGTTTTGTCGTGTTATACAAGGTTTGTTCTAAGAGTGGGTGAAAGAGCTCAAGAAGTCAGTTCTAAAAAAGGACGTTTTTCAAATTGAACACACCTTATTCTTATAACTTTGTCTGATTTTTTGTTCAAAATCAAGGTAAGTTTGTATTAGGTCACTTATTTGAAAAATTTATTCTTTAAATTGATACATTGAACCAACCTGTAACTGTCAAAATAATCGAGTTATTGAAGGTTAAAGTAGTAGCTGTCAAATTCGGTCAATTTGTCTTTATTGTCAAACAATTCGTTTATTTGTAACACTTTGTATATGACTTTTATATGTCAATGGTTAGAAAATATAATGGGCTTTCCAAAAATATGGCCGTTTGTGTTGCTAGGGTGCTTCGTTTGGCCGCCAGAGGGCTCCAAAGCTAATTAAACGTTTTTCTTGACTGTAACCACTCTAACTTCTTTGAGGGATTTTTTTTAAATCGGTCAGGTACGGCCCTATATTTGGCACAAACCTAGCACAGTGAGTGTCAAATTTACAGCCGTAGCAAAACTGTAGAAATAAAATCATTAAAGTCGATTTTCGCTTGCACTAAGTGGCCAACAAAACGCAAAATCCATTGGAATAGTGGTGGTGTTTCAGGCAAATTTGACCTTTACGAAAATTGTTTTTTTGCAAAATCAGTTTTTCAAAAAATTTCTATGCATTACATCGTAGTAGACCTAGTAGCTCATGTAACCGTGTTTTCCTAATTTTCCAGGGTCAAATTAGCCCTAACCAATCAAAAAGTGTTTCTGGGGCACCCTGTTTGTAAACCGTAAATAACACGCGTATTCCTAACACTTTGTATATACTTTTATATGTTGATGGACAGCCAATGAAATGAGCTTTCCATTGACGTAGAAAAGTCGGTTGGTTAGTGGTACCGTTTAGCCCGAGGTTTAGCCACTAGAGGGCGTCAACTTTAACCAATTTTTTTGGTGTATCCTTTTGTTTAATATTAAAAAACCCGCTTAATTGTACTATTTTTGATAGAGTTTTATACGTCAATGAAGAACCAATGGAATGACCTTTCTAAAAAGTTCTCAACATGGATTGATTGATAGGTTAGACGGTTTGGCCGGTGGGGTGTCAAAATTGACTAATTTTTTCATGACATTTTTGGTGCATTCCTTCGTTCAATCGTCAATAACTAGCTTATTTTCCACACTTTGTATAAACTTTTATATGTCAATGTATACCCAATGAAATAAGCTTTCTATTGACGTATAAAAGTTGATGGGTTAGGGGTACGGTTTTGTCTCTAGAGAACGTGAAAATTTTTAAAAGTAAAATTACAAAATTCATAATTTTTTATTGTATTCTAACCGATGCATAAAAAAAATAATTTTATGATTTTTTTTTATAATATAATTTAGACGTTCCTAATTCTATTAATAGTTTTCAAAATACCAATGTATGTATAGTAATGCCCATTAATTCCTAAAGTTTGTACACCATAAGGTGTTTACCCCTTTGAAATCACCTGGCCAGCCTAGAAACAATTAATGATAAAAATCTACAGTAATAAAAATTAAAAACAATATAATTTTGATCACCAAGGTAATATCAATGTTTATGAGTCACAAGCAATAAAAATGTTCTGTAAAATGTTTTATTACCAGTAACTGTAAAATGTTATTAAAAGGCGTATTCCTAATTGTTTAGTGTCATAACTGTTTGGCTGCAGGTGCAAAAGTTATCGAATCATTAGCTATGAAATCAAATTAAAAGCACTTGTCTGTGACATTTGGGTCAATTTATGTATGACTTCACTTTGAAAGGTTTTAAAAGGTAATTTACTGGCCTCTAAGTCACTATTAAGATATTTAGTAAACCTGGATTAGAAATAAAAAAAAGAAAAATCACTGTTATATAAAAATTCCTAAGCATGTTTTATGTATTCAGTATTGAATAATATGGGTTGGACTGCATAGTTTTCTAAGATTGAATGCAGACATATACAAACCATTAAAACATGACACAATCTGGGCAAAATGCACGTTTTTTTAATACTTTTTAGCCTGACATTGGTTTAGTAAAATCTTAAAATTAAATCTCTTAGTATTTATCAAACTTCTGCGTAATTACAAAATTGCTCTCAGAAACCTGGGTTTTATTAGGTTAATAGGCCTTCCTACAATTTGTTTATTAACCTTAATAATAAAAGAAGCAATTCTAGCTAATTTGCTATGTTTATTGTCATTGCACCAGTTTATTGCGCATATCACCTTAGTTATTACAAATTATATGCGTCAACCTTGGCTTGTAGCACTTACTCAATTTGGTTATCAAAATAATTATTAAACTTTCTGATTTAATCTCAAAGATCCAAACTAGTGAATAATAATTTGTCATGGGGCCATGCCATTATGTGATGCTTTATTACTTTGTTTATTTGCTGAATAAGGCAATGGTCACTTAGGCATGAAGTTTAATACAAATTCTAGCCGAATTTTGCGGTATATAATGAGCCGAATAGAAAATCACCAAGTTTTACATGCTTCACTGCAAAGCTTATTAATTGACTCTCAAGTCTAGAATGCGCATACATTCAGGCTACATTTTACCTAATTAAACACGAAATTAATCATCCTTTCTAAACAATAACGACTGGTTTTAATGCCCTCGTTTCAACTGCGATTTCTCATACAAAATGGAAACAAAATCAAATGATGGCTAAATAATAACGAGGTACTCTTTTTGTATACGTATAATTATATAGATCTTGTTATAGTGAAGCTTATTGGTTGTGGTTCTCTTGAAAGTAATTTCCTCAAGAAATCCGGTAGAATTTTCTCGTTAGTGCATTTTTAAGTCTCCTTAACGATGATGAGGGTTGAGGTGAAAGACACCTGAAAGGACGAAGTTTAATTAAAAAGTTATAACCTAAAACTCATATAATGTTAAGTGTGAAACTATAGTCAGTAAAATATTCTCTTAAACCATCTTGAAACCATAAAAACCTAATCAAAAATTAGGAAATTTGATGACGTGACTTTATCAAATATTTTCCTTTTAATCCATAAGTTTTTGAGATATTGGTAAGTTGACCTTAAACTATTGGAGCAGTTTAACTAGAAAGTAAAAGCAAACTTATTATGTAATAACATTTTTCCAAAGATTGAAAATTTCATAAGGCTTATTGTAAAAAAAAACAACGTTGTAATGCATGTGATAACCATTTGAAAATAAAATAAAAGTAAAAGTAAATCAGAACAGTTCAAAAGAGACCATCAGCAGTTCCACAAATATTTTTTGTCAAGTTTACTATGAATTCCATAATACCTATTTGCATTTGCATGCCACTTAAAATGTTTTATAATTAAAGTGTTTTTTGTTGTTATTCAATATTTTTGCATAAATGCCACCACACTCATAGATTTGATAATTGAAGTATAAAAGAGAACTTATCATTAGAGTTATGGTTTTTGTTTTCTTTTTCTTTTGTTTTACATTTCAGATGTTTCGTTTCTTTAAAATAATTTAATGTTTGACTTTTAGGTGGTTTTGTTGCATTCTTGCTCTTGAATCATTTTTAATATTGATTTTGTTAGGTATAAGAAAAGCATGGGTAAGAGACAGCAAAGACAAAACAAAATTTTGGGATTTATTCTATCTGTTCAATTTTTCTTTCCTGTCAGGAAATCATGCAAAATTAATAAGTCAAAAAATATTTTAAAAAAAGTAGAAACCTTTCTCATATAGAGAGAAAGAAAGAAACGAAGAACATCCGAGACAGACACTTTTTTACTGAATATCCAGAGGAAGAACATCTTTTGGTATTTTGACAGATAATAAAAGAGTGCGACAAACATATATTGTTCACCAAGATAACTCGCACAACTGTAATGTCTGTTCTTGTGTTAATATCTCAGTGATAAACTCTTTGCAGCTTGCTTTTGCCTCTATTACATGCTTGTTTTCGTTTTCCCTGTTTTTACAAATATTTTCATTGAAAAAAAGAGAGAGCAAAGAAAACAAGAAAGAATTTTTGCTTTTAATGGTTTCATTATTTCTTTGTCATTCTAATTTATTTTGTTTCTCTCTTCTTAGCAACAAAAATTCTGTTGATTTTTTTGTTCATATCAAAAGCCTTTTTTTAACCTTCTGTCGCTGTATGCCATCTCTCTCAACACATATGACTAGAATGAAAGGTAAATATTTTGGTACATCCGGTGTAGAAATTAAAGAAATAATCTTTCTCCAATTTTACATAAAAATGTTTGTATAATACAGGGTGTACCAAATTGCTTCACCATAATTTAAACAGCATATTCTATATACAATAAATACAGGGTAGTAAGTGAGGTATTAAGTTTTTGAAATAATTTTTTTGTCATTTTGTCGCATTTTGTTGTTGGTTTCAAAAAGGCAGTGACAGTAACTATTATGAAAATTTCAAAAAAAGTGATTTTTCCATATAAAGCGTTTTTGTGTAAACAATAAAAAATCCTGAAAAAAATACAATTTCAATACAAATGGTGGATTAAAAATCGAGTAATAATCTGAGTCACATCTTATACTTTTAACCGAGTTTAACCGTAATTTGTATGGAAATTGTGAAGGACCGCATAAAAGTATGTTTATGATAAAATTATTTCCAGATAAATTTAGAAATGACTGTGTAACTGATTGTTAGTAGGAATATTAACTTGAGTTTTGACTTTTTAATTAAAAAAACGGCACGTTTTACGTATAAAAATAATAAAACCATTTTTCATTTAAATTGAATGAAAATTCCGAGGAGAATTGCAAAATTCATTTTCTAAAAATACATTGACAACAATGTAGAATGGCTTATCCACGTCAATGAATCACAACAAATATTTAATACAAACACATTTAAGATTAAGTAATCACCTAAGTAAAAGTCCACTTTGATTTTACGCTTAATTTATTCACTTCTGTATTAGTGATAGTATAATTAGCTGCATTGACCTACCTGGCACGTCATTTGTATTAAATGAAAAATTGTAAACGTTAACACACCTTTCTACCTTCTAAAACGTCAATTTTTCGATAAACTACAGTTGACTAACACACACAGGTCTGTAATTTAATTTTTTCTCTTTTGATAAGCTTTTAAACGTTCTAGTCAAGCAATAATGTAATTTTTTACGTTAAATAAACAGGCAAAGCAACTTTATCAATAATGGCAAGTTTTTTCCAAGTGGCTGTTACAACACAAGAGATATTCTTAGCTCGAAAGTCTCTGAGACCTAGTTTTGAAACTAAATAGACAAGGAAGAAACGTGGCTGCCAAGAAAATTCGTAATTCATTGCAATGAAACTAGGCCTTGTTGGCCTAGAAAAAGTGAAGTTTATTTACTGAAGGCACCAGGATTAATTAAATTCTCATAGCTTCCCTCAAGACGTTTGCGTGCGGAAAATGGGAATTTCTTTCATTGCTTGTGTGTAAAATATGGCGGAAACGCAGCTGGAAAGCTGATAAGAAAGTCTTGCAAGGTCGTTTTGGGGGGTTTTATCGAAATCTGACACAGTTTACCAGTTTTGTTTTAAGCTGAGTTTATATTAATGTATTATTCAATAAGCTTTAGCCTTAAAGAGAAAATATCTCGTAGGAATAATCCGAGGGGTAAACCGCTGAGGAAAATTTTGTACACTAATTCCTAATCCTAATATGCCAGTAATGCCCACTAATTTCTTGTAATGCCCAGTAATTCCTAATAATTAACCTAACCTAAACTAGCCTAACAATAAACTTTCTGAATTATCACAACTGGAAGTCTAAAAAACCTTTTTTAATTAAAAAAAGTACAAATAAGAAAATATGCGTGCAACGAATTAACCGCGATGGTATATTTTTTCCTTTTTGTATTCTACGTCAAATTCTAGACATATTTCGTGTATTAATGTCATATACCTATCTGTATCCGTTTCTGAGATATTTACCATTTCATGTGAAATTTGATATTTTCGGTATCCAAAACATTTTTAATTTTTACATATCAGGAAAGGTTTTTTTCTTGGTTTTTGTGTTTTGTCTTGTTAGACAAGGTTTGTTCTAGGAATGGGTGCAGAAAAACGTCAAAATATATAATACAGTGTGGTCAAAAAATCAGTTCTAAAAAAGACAAGAAAGTCTAGTTTTTCAAACGAAACACATTCCTATAATGCTGTTTGATTCTTTGTTCAAAATTAAAGAAGCTTGTATTAGGCCACTTATTTAAAAAAATTACTTTTTAAATTGATAGATTGAACCACCCTGTAACTGTCAAAATAACCGAATTAATGAAGGTTAAAGTAGTAGTTGTCAAATTTAGTCAAAACTGTCTTTATTGTCACACACAACACTTTGTATAGACTTTTATATGTCAATGGATAGAAAATAAAATGGGCTTTCAAATAAATATGGCCGCCTGTGTTGATAGGTTGCTTCGTTTGGCCGCCAGAGGTCTCCAAAGCTAACTAAATGTTTTCCTTGACTGTAACGGCTCTAATATCTTTTAAGGATTTTTTTTAAATCGGGCAGATACGGCCCTGATATTTGGCACAAACCTAGCACAATGATTGCCAAATCTGGGGTAGTAGCAAAACTGTAGAAATACAATCATTAAGGTCGATTTTCGCTTGCACTAACTGGCCAATCTATCGCGCAAAACCCATTAGGATAGTGGCGGTGTTTCAGGCAAATTTGACCCTTACGAAAATTGTCATTGGCAAATACAGTTTTTCAAAAAATTTCCAAGCATTACGTCGTGGTAAATCTAGTAAGTCACGTTACTTTGTTTTCCTATTTTTCTATAGTCAAATTAGCCTTTAACCAGTCAAAAAAATGTTTGTGGTGCATCCTGTCACTAAACCGTAAATAACACACATGTATTTGTAGCACTTTGTATATCCTTTGTATATATAGAGCTTTCCATTGACGTATAAAAATTAATTGGTTAGCCGTTTGCCCGCGAGAAGGCGTCAACGTTGACCAATTTTTTTGGGGTATCTTTTTGTTTAATCCTAAAAAAGTCTCTTAATTACACTACTTTTAGTAGAGTTTTATACGTCAATGGATAGCCAATGAAATGAGCTTTCTGAAAAACCCCAATTGGGGTTAATAGGTTGGACGGTTTGGCCACTAGAGGGCGTCAAAGATGACTCATTTTTTCATGACTTTTTTGGTGCATTTTTGAAAGTTGATTGATTAGTTGTACGGTTTTGTCGCTAGAGACAGTCAAAATTTTTGAAAGTAAAATTGCAAAATTCATTATTTTTCGTTGTTTTCCAACGGATTTCATTGAAGTTACCAAACTTTATTTATGTTTATGTTTCAATGGTAGATGTGATGATAATATAATTTAGATCTTATGAATTTTATTAATAATACTAATTTAATGCCTAGTAATGCCTACTTATTCTTAGTAATGTTGCCAATTCCCAAGTAATGCCCACTAATTCCTACAGTTTGTACACTATAATGCCCCAGTGGTTTACCCTTCGGAATAATCGACATAAAAAACGACGATAATTACCATCCATTCCATTTGATTATTATTTTTGATAAATCTGGAAAAAAAAGTCATAATTTTCCAGATCAAGATGACTAATCCCTCTGTATATCATTCATTATTGAACCAGATTGAATGGTTGTGGTAGTATTCAGACTGTGACTTTTTTACCTGTACTGTCACAGTTAAAACCAAGCTCGGCTTAAAGTTGGACGGTTCAAGATGTGGGTTCAGATTTCCGTCCAATTCTCCATCACAATCTAAGGCATGGTAAATTTAAGCTTACATAATCTAAAAGGAAGAAGTTTAAATATATCCTCCTTTACCTACAGCTTAACCCTAAAGAAAATAACAATTCGAATTCCTTAAACAGTAATTATCAAAGGTATTGTCATAAATAAATTGTAAAACATAAAAACTTGAAATGGGTGAAATTTAAACCTGAAATGCTAATTGCCTCAAGAAGAAAGCTAAACGAAGCGAGCGAATCAACCTTTACCAACTAAGAATTTAACCTTTAAGCCGAAGATAATGTTTTCACTGAAATATAAATTTTGTTCTTGAATATTGTAATTTATTGGTGAATTTTGCGAGAAACTGAATCTGGTTGCGCCAAAGAATTTGAGTGGAGGCAAACCTGGTTGATCTTGAAATTGTCGATTTAAATTGGATCATTTTTACATTAAACATGTGGCATTTTAATAAGGTTGCCCACATGATGCAATTTTACCATCGCCAACCGAAAAACTGGGCAAGAAACCATTTTGGTCAGTGATGGAATTTAATGAGCTAATTCAGGGCCAAAGTTGCCGATGAATAAAAAATCCAATTACCTATGAAATAACCGTTAAATAATAATTATAATCGTTATATTGTTTGGAACACATATCAATTACAGCGTGAAAGCGGATATCAGACGACAGGACGTCCTAAATTCCGAGATTCGAGAATATAGCCTCTGGGTGTATTAGTTAATAAACCGTCTGCGGTTAATCTCAGAGAAGTAGATCTAATGGCGTATTTTTAGATCAAGTTCACTAGTACCAAAGTCTGCACTGTAACGACGATGTATGATTATTCATACTGCCCGCAGTGATTGAAGTCATTTTGGATGTTATCCACACTCATTTTGTATAAATATACTTGTTCCACATTCCAGTTTAAACAAACATATAAAAAGAAGCAGGGAAATTCTTTGACTGGACTATCCCACGTAAATTGTGAAACAGGTTTATAGTAAACATAACCTGATTTTCACATCTTTCTTCAATAAATGAAGGAAATGTTCTTTCTAACAAAACTAAATAGTAAAACCATTGTAGTTAAAAATAGAGTTACTACAAAATAATTGGTAGCTTTTACAGTATGAGTTTTCACATTTTGCATAATTTTTTTAAAGCTAAAATTTGCCCCAATACTTCTAAAAGATTGTATGTCCTAAAGTTTCTTCTTCATAGCTTGGCTTCCAAGTCAAGGTAAACTATCTCTAGAAGGCTTTATACGTTTTTATTTTTTATATGCATATGCTGCAAGTTTAAATGATACTTTTGACGTTATTAAGAAATAAAGCCTCAAAATTTTCTTCCAACACCTTCTAGGACAGCAGATATTAGATAACACAACTAATTTGGTTAATGGATTTTAAACATATTTTGCTTTTTCATTTACCTGAAGTAAAAGCACACTAAACTAAAGTGGTTTTGCATTTACTTTCAAAAAAATTATATTAGGAAGCTTTTATTCAGTAGTGAATGTATTCAATTATTAAGTTAGGTAATAGCTCAAGTTGCACATTGACCTTTGGGTTAACAACCATATAATATAATATAATAGACTTAACGGTGCATTATGGACTGTAAATTGAGTAAGTAATTTGAAAATACACTATTTTAGGTTGAAAACAAGTCTATTAAGTTTATTTGTAGACTGACAAACTAACGGGTGTTTTAGTCAATACTTGACAAGACAGTGTTTGTGACGTCAATGTGTAAGAATTAGGTAATTAATTACTATCACCGTATACTACGTAGCTATTTGCTTTTATTTGCTCTGGAAAACTGGAATAAAATCATTAATATTATGTCTATTAAACTATCTAATAAAAACACTTGAAACCATATTCCTGGACAAAAAATTTGAGAAAAATATCATCTAAAGGAAGATTTTAAGTGGTTTCAGGCACTTATTTTAGACGGTAATTTGAGGAATCCACTTTAAATAATTATTGTTTTTCCTTATTGTCCCAGATAAAGTTGGTGAGATTGTTAGAACACATCAGATAAATAATCTGAACTGGTGAGCAAATAAATGTGATTTCCTTTAATAAAGAAACATTTTACAGTTATTTATTAAATTATTATCAATTAACCGGTTTATACAGGAGGTAATGACATACCTATAACAAATCAGGGGAGATTCAAAATTTATTTTCCTACGACTAATTGGAATTACATACCAAAGTTCATATTAATATTTTTGATACTTCCATGTTTACATACTAGTTTTGACACATAAAAAACGTTGAAAATGTCAGCTGTCAGCTTGTCACCCAAGGCACGCCGAGAAAATGGCTGTAATTGGTCTATTTCATTCAAATTGCCTGTGATTGGGTTGTTTTATAATTCACAGCTATAGGATTATCTATAAGATTTTCTAAAAAAAATCTACTCTATTAACCACGAGGGGTAGACCGCCGATAATTTTGTGTACATCAAAATGCCTTTTTGCATACAAAATACCTTGAAATGCCTTTAAAATACCTCACAATGCTTCTATTATTGCTCAAAATGCCTTATAGTGATAATGCCTTAAAACTGCCTAAAATGCCTTAAACTGCCTTGAAATACATCAAAATGCCTTTAAATTATTTAAACTGCCTCAGGTTACCTTCAAATGTTTACACATTATTTGTGGCATTCTTAAATTTTGTTATAAGTCCCCGTATTGAGATAATGATAAATTTTGATGAAATACACCCTTGAAATTAATTTTTTATGGTCACGTGACACGTTTTTAGGTTAGATTAAGTAGCATGTCTGCTTTTACAATTTGTACATGACTTTTGACTATTGTCAAAATGTCGATAAAGATTAATGATTCAATAAAAATGACCAAATTTTAAAGACCCAAAAGCTTAAAATTCATTTTTTTTAAAGGTCACGTGACAGTTTTTGGGTTAGGTTAGGTGAAACGTAAAGGTTTTACAAAATTTTTGACACTTGATTTGACTTTGTGCCGAAAGCTTCAAATTGATTTTCTAAGGTCAAAAGACCTTAGAAATATTATAAAGACCTTAGAAATATATTTTTTGTACGGTTGCCTGAAATTACGGTTTATATTTTGACGTTTGCACGAATCTTCTAACTGTCATAGTAACCAAGTTAGCACGTGTCTTATGAAGACACTTATCATTTAAAAGAAACTGTTGAAAAATTAATAATTTAAATTTAGACAGTAGTAAAAAATAGTAAGAACTAGGTCACGTGACTTGATAATTCAATTTTTGAGCTTGCAATATTGTAAAGGCCAGTTAACAGTTGTAAAAACTTAAATTGGAAAACGTTACGTGACGTTGAAAATGCAATTCTGCATGTTCTTGCAACACTGTAAAGGCTAGTTGATATCTGTCAAAATTAGTCACGTGATCTTTAAAATGTGGTTTAAAATTTAAAAATTTGGTAAATAAAATTTAGACCGTTGTAAATGCTGAAATTGCAAGAGACATATCACGTGACTTTGATTATGCCATTTTAGAGCTTGCAACACTGTCCAAGCCAACTGACACCTATCAAAAACAGTCACGTGACTTTAAAATGTAATTTAAATGTTCATCATTTGTTAAATTTAATTTAGACAGTTGTAAAAGCTGAAATTGTAAAATACACGTTACGTGACGTAAATAATACAATTTTGAGCTTACATCACTGTAAAAGCCAGTTGACACCTGTCAATACCAGTCACGTGACCTTAAAAATGTAGTTTAAATGTTGAAAAATTGGTAAATTATTATAATAATTTGTAATGAATATTGTTTCAACTCAATATCATGTAACAAAGGTTTTACCATAATAATTACATGTGCCTATGCTGTTTGTTCAATTTTCATTCAATTTTGTTATATTGATACACTACATTCTGAAATATACAGACAATGCCTCAAAATACTCTCAAATGCCTTATAAATATCTCAAAATGCCTCGTAACATCTCACAATGCTTCGTAATAATGGAAAAGTGCCTCATAATACCTCGAATTAACCATTTTGAGTTGTATTCAACATACAGAGTGTCCTGTAAATATACCGACAAATTTTCAGTTTACGGTTGACTTTCGGGGTCTTACACAAACTTCAGAGCAACATTTTACGTGAAAAAAGGAAATAAATAAAATAAAATGTTTCTACATGTTTTTTTAATATGTATACAAAAGTATCGATTCTTGAGTAGAGAAGTATTTAATGTATCAAATCTAGACATGTCCCAATTGATCTTGATACACAGTTTTCTTCAGAAGTTTGCTTTTTACAATTCCATCCTGTATAATTACATTTTCCGCCCACTAAACGCTAGATTAAAACGACAACATTAATCTGTTACAATAGTAATTCCCAATGGGCGTGGAGTTTAAATAAATTTTTTATTAAGGTCACAATTTGTGCTATCTCATAAATAATTCAGATCCCGCATTTCCAGTCGCCAGACGACGTTTCGAATAACTCGGCTTTTGTTAGTTCCCCGTGGAATTTTTGCTTGGAGAGGGGCTATAAAGATTATATGGGTTGATTTATACAATGGCAATAAAAATGACGTATACGCTGTTATTGTTTGACTAACTCTTTACTTCACTGATAAATACCCGTCTAAGTCAGATTAAGTCTAGTAGAGTTAATGATCTTATCGGATAAATTAGTTTGATGCGATTATTCTGGAAAAAATACAGCTCCTCATGATATAGGTACTCTGTCTATTCACCGGATATACTCACCAGAATTATTCATTAATTTAAATGTAACTGAAAACAAATAAGATTTATGAATTTCCATAATGTGGTGATAACCCTTAGTACTGGTCACTGGTCCAATACTGATAAACTATTATTTTTAAGAGATTAACCGTCAGCGACCTTCCTTAACCACATTTCACTTTCACAGTTTTTCATAACAATTATACCGCAGTTACCGTAACTCTTCTTACAAAATGTCGCCCGACTTAATGAAGTTCGTTAAACTTTGATTTACCTTGTTTATTGATTTGTAATTTGTTTTTTCTGTTGCAGGCCCCCCTCGGTCCCTCCACCAAGATGCTGCTACAGGGTAACCGAGGTGGGAGGTTCATTACCAAAGTCATCACCTTGGGTGCTATTTGGGCCTTAATCATCTACACTGCATTGCAGTTCAGGTCAATCAAACTTGATGTTCCTATGCCACACTTGAATAGTCGATACCTCCTTCAAAAAAGGTAAGGTAACATCGAAAAAATATGAATTAATACTAGGTGTCCCATAACGTACGTGAGAATCGAAAATAATACACTGATTCTGTCACTTGTCTAGTATGGTGGCTGAAATGTGTTCAAATCTTAAAGAGTAAAAAACATAGTAAATTAAGAGGAAACCAGAGAAGAAAAAATCAGTCTGAAACTAAACGATTGGATTTGCAATAACCACACAACTAACACAGAAAAATTGAAAATTAACCCCATAAAATGGTTTCAAAGGTTGTGGAATAACCCCTTGAAGTGTAGTTTAGATTTCCAGGATAAATATAAATAGCTTTTGCCATGTAACTCAATTTCCACTATTGCACCGTAGAGACAGTTTTATTTCTCCATCCCTTTTCAAATATGTAAAGGATTTTGTCTGACCTACCTAGTTATTCTCAACGGTCAGATAAACTGTTATTTCAAGGTTTACGAGTCATTTTTCACTCATGTCGAATAAATGCTTCATCTTGAAAACAAATTAAAAGCATATGTAATGATAAAGCATATGATCGGTATTACCATGTCACCAAATTATCAACCGGAAATCCCATCTACTAATTAACACCATTATGTCAGGTTGATTTGCGCATATTAATAGATCAAGGTAAAGAAAAAGTTACGTACGCCAAATATGCTCGTGTGTTTACTGAATTGGATTGGTGTAAATGAAAGTGACTACTTTCTGATTAGTACTAGTTTATTGATTATTTTTCAGACTGGATACACTAACAAGACATGATTCGACGACAGAAGCAACAGATATGGAACCATCAGTGGACAAAAGTCCCTCCCTGTCTGAGGAGAGCCTTATCAAAGATATACAAGAACGATTGCCGAATCTGCCCATAGTTTATTGGAACGAGCACAAGAACCAGCCAATGGGGATGAACAACAGCTGTGCACGGTAATTTTTGTTGATTCTGCTGACCTAAAACGCATGTTATTTGCTCGCTTTACTAGCAACAATAGAACGGTAAACAATTACAAATTAATCAGACCAATTGCGACTAGTTTACTATCAACGATAATAGGTTTTAAGTAGGTAAATACGTAACAATGCACAACAAGCAATTTTAATTTGGGGGAATGTGTGTTTTGCATTTACAACTTTTAGACTTTGATGTGGAGCAATTAGAGAGAGGAAATTTATTTTTTACTACTTAGCAAAATTTTCTGAATAATTGCATTAAAAGTCAAAATAAAATGGGGTGACGTTTTTGAATGTGACTTTTGCTTCTTTATTTGTCACAACTAAACAATTATTATACAGACATTTTGTGTAAAGCTAATTTTAGCAAAATTGCTTAGAGGTAGGCAAAGTGTGGTTCTAGCAAGTCAGCAACGTGGAAACAGCTTGACGACGAACATTTATTGTATCTCTGCTACTATTTGTCGCCTTGGTGTGACAATTGGGAAGGCTATTTAGTTACTTTTACCTGACAAAGTTAGGTTCATCTTGGAGTGCCTAAGTGAATAAAAATCATTCTTTGTGGGAAGAAAGGTTATCAAAACAGCACAGAAAATAAAGAAGCTGACTTTCTGCTTACGAAAGTAGAAAATATAGTTAGTTGATAGTTATGTAGCGTGAGTGGACATATTCTGCCCTCCACCGCGACCGCAAGTCTATTGTGGCTCACACATAAGTTAAAGCTCATCCAGAATACTCGACTCCCTGAGGAACCGAATAACTGCTCTGGATGAGAGGCTGTCCAGGTCTCCTGGGCGTACATCCGCCCGTTCAAATATGGAAGACCTGGAGTGGAGTTGGCCAGAGGTTCTTCCTCTTCCATACACCAGCGGCATTCGGCGTCTTCCGCCAGGCCTATCCGGTGCATGTGAGTCCTTAGATGATAGTGACCGGTGTACAGCGCCGTCACTGCACTCAGGTGTAGTCTGCTGAGTGGCAGGAGATTATTGGTCCTGTTCTTAGAGGGCCCCCTAATAAACTCCTTGGAGTGAGCCAACCTTGTAGTTCTCAGCCATAGGTCGGAGTGTTCCTGATAACACCACTCCGTGATGCTTTTCTTTGCTTCACCGTGCGCCATTCCAAGTGCCGGTTCTGGGCCGATGTAGGCCGCCTCCGAACCTAGCTTAGCCAGTTCGTCGGCTTTGGCATTCCCTGTGAAGTCGGAGTGACCCGGAATCCACATCAGGGTAACGCTGTTGGATCTTCCAAGAGTGTTAAGGACTTCATGACAGCCCAGGACCGCCTTTGACACAAAGCGACCTGAAGAGAGGACACGAACAGCGGGCTCACTGTCTGTGAAGATTTTTATCGATTTCCGTAGGGGGGTTTTTATTCATCATCTCCCTAGAGCAGATCTTGATGGAGTAGAGTTCAGCCTGCAGGACCGTCGGTGTTTGTCCCAGTCCCTCAGTCAGACAGACCCCCACCTTGGCACAGAAAGCCGTCCGTAAACCAGCAGATATCTGCTCGGAGTAGGTCATCAGCCCGTTCTGCCCATTCCACTCTCGATGGTACGAGGGTCCTGCAGCAGAAATCGCTGGCAGCCGTGCCCGGCAAAACATCGGAGGGCTTAGCAAAGAACTCGCGATTTTATTAATACCATAAGTCAGTTAGAAAAAAGATAAATTAAGAAAACAGCAAGAGCTGACTCAACTGCTAATTGAGAACACAATTAGAAATAAAACGAGAAATCTTTTGATCTGATGGGAAGCTGTAGAAGGAGCTAGACAACATGACCTACATGGTAAAATAGGTAGAAACTACTTAGTAGATTAATAATTGTAAACTGAGAAAAGAGGATTGATTCGTTATGTGTTAAATGTTGTAACTGTATGAACATATGCAGGTTTCAGAAGCTCATTTCTATTTTTTTGGGTGGAATAGGTGGTACTCCTTCTTCTTTTGTATATTGTTTACAAGTGGTTGAAGCATCACATTATCTCTTCTTGCTTTCTTATTTGAAAAATCAGAAGAATAGTAGGAAAATGTGTAATGAGTATGGATGGATGCTTTCCACTTTCAAATATAATATTTTATAATATATATATTCTTATAAGAATATCGTGTAATTAACAAATATTATTCGTCAAAAGATTAAGGGTGATTATGAAATATATCAAAACTCTTTTAACTCTACTCAATGCTTATATTGATTTTATTTTTTTACAGATTTCCAAGTATTTTGGACATCGAATTCAACAACAACTACTGGCAAACCTTGCACACATCCAACGGGACTTTCCACTTATTCGGCGCTTATCTGGATAAACGGAAAAACAACCGTTTAGGGCCAACGGTGCGCGTTTTAGGGATGATCGACCGTATCGAGCCGACTGTGATAACCCACTGTCAGTTCTGGTTTGACGGTAAAAAGGAGCCTGTGATAACCAAAAGTTTCGAGTATAAATACGTTTGGTAAGCACATCGTATAAATTCGCAACCAAACAACAACCAATTTTTTTTTAGGTATAAAAAATGGGGTAATTATAAGCAGGGCATCTTCCAGCCCTATTTGATCGCCTGCGTCATCCCTCAGGCGTACAATTCGAAAGTGCCACAGTCGATTTCTCTAGTCGAAAAACCTTGTGATAATGCTACTAATAACGTTAGGGTGATCTACGATGCGCCATCTAAGAAAAAGGATTTTGCAGTCTGTGTTAAGGTAACTGTTTTTTTAAGTAATCTTATCATTTAAAAAGAGCGGTTCAACCAGTTGTATCAGACAAAGATTTATTTTGATCGGTTGCAATTATGTGGTTTTTAAGGTGTGGTGTCCTTCACCTGGTGTTAATCAAAAGCTGTTTATGGAAAAAAACTTCTTTGATATCAAGCCAAAAGTAAATGGCATTTAACTGGCTTGGAGCAGTTTTTATTTATAATCTGCGGTGTTTTTTTTGTTAGTGGACCAATAAACTGAAAATAGATTTTGCTGTTTAGAGCAGCAATAAATGCACAGTGTTTTTACCTGATTAATTAAAAAGTCACCTGACACCAATTCAGGTTATGCTATACATTCAATATTCTATAGTCTGTTCAGTGACTTCTTCTGTTGCGTCATAATCACCAACAAAAAACGCATGTCGATGATTAACAGTGATATGGATTGATTGCTAAAATGATCATAGCTTTAAATTATAACTTAAGCCAGGAGCTACAATAAATTATATAGTATATGACCGTCCAACCAATCAATGTAATATACCAACAATTAAACAACTTTAAAAGTTTAGAACACTTGGTAGAGGCTTCTGGTTATTTCTAGAAGGTTTGCAATACTATCTAGAGAGCTCTGACACTTTCAAAATGGTCCTAGAGGCCTCTGGCAATTTAAAATAGTTATGGGAAGGTTTATGATACTTATAGAAGACTCTAGCACACTTTTTAGAAGGTTCTCAGTAGCATTTAGACGTCTCTGACACCTTTAAAATGGCCAAAAGTAATTCTGGCAATTTAAGTCAAGCAAGTTTTTAATCCCACTTTTTATTTGAGTCTATGAAAAGTCTTGATATAAAAGCAAAAATACAGAACAAAATACAAATAAAAAAAGTGTTAGTAAAGTGATCAAAGCTTTACAGATTTGCAAGGATGTTAACTAGAAACGAAAGGTTATATCAAACCACAAATCTAATAGCAAAATATGAAAATAAGTTTTAGGGACTTACATGAATATTTTGATATTGTTGATAACTATTTTACTAGTGTGGTGGTCACTCAATTATTATCGCACTAAACTGATAAAATCGCTCATTACCTAACTCAAGATGAGCTATGTAATGATTCATCATGCTAGAAGTAGATAAAACATATACACCATCTGTTGTTAGTATTTTGGCACAATTCACAAGCAACATACTTTCAAATATTAATTGTAGTTTCCATTATTCAAATTCAAAGTTTTTTTTAAGAATACTTGAACTTGTTGACTAAGCTCTCAGGATAAAATGCAAATGGTGTAAGTATACAAAGTTTGAGAAAATGATGTTTTGAGCAAAGAAAAAAGTGAAAACAGTAATGGGATTTTATTTTACACCAAAAGGACAAATTGAAAAGGATCATGTTGCATTAATAAGTTAACTTTCTATAATGAGATATTAAGGAGGAACAAATGGCAAATTCTTAGGGTCTTCTTCAAAATTGTCATTTCCACTCTATCTAAAAATTGTATTCCTATTCAGTTGAGCAGAAGCTGAACTAAATGAAGCTGTATAGTTGCAATCAGAATAGAACAGCTTCTATTTGGTTTCAACTGTAGCTTATATAGATTTAGATTTCAATATCCTGGTACTCTGGTACTCATTTGAACATTTAACCAACATGCTAGTGTGGAAATTTGTTCAAAGCATTAAATATTATCTTAATCATGTAATCTAACTATTTCGACATTACAAACAAGGGCTGAACTATTCTAACCCTATTCCACACATGATCACAATATCGGAACTTTTAATCCATCTATAATTAAACTACCTTGACGATCCAATGTAGGAACAACCCCTAAATGCTGATATTAGCACAATGTTTGACTGAAAGAACCCCTTTTCTATACAAAATTGAAATTTACTGTGGAAGTAGCGATTAGTTACAGAATTCCCCCTTTTGATTGTATTATATTAGTTGGTTGAAACAGAAAGGTGAAACACTTAAACAAGCTGGTATGAGAAACGATGATGTTTGATTATACCAAAGTTTTTTATGAGTGGAAAATGTCTAAATCCTACCTGAAAAAATAGTAAAACAGGTAAAGTGAATTACCAAAATACCTATATATTTTTGAAACTCAAACTCGTATTCAAATCAAGATTGCTTATAAAGATTCAGGTATATTTACTTTACTACTACTTAGTTTATTTTTTGATCTAAAATGATGTGTTACTTTTTTGTTATGCGCAACTTGATAGAATCATGTTAGAAAGAAGACTTTGCTCAACTTCAATAGCTATGTAAAGCTCTTGGGCTTTTGGAAACGTTACTGCTGGCGTTTGAAGGTTTTAATGGGAGAACTAGAAACCTTTGAAAATGTCGAAACAGCTAAAAACCTGGATCAATCATTAAAAAAAATTGTCTAAATGAAAAAACATACCTATATCAAGAATATTTTTAAAAACTTACATAAAAGCACTTTGAAGGTATTGTGTGGTGTTGCAAAAATTGGGCACTTAAAACTTATACAGAATTGTAAGAAAACTGTAAACTAAAGTCACACAAATCTGTAAACCAACTGAAGATGTAGATAACGCCTAAAGTACAGAAATGATGATAAAAAGCTACTTTGAGGCCTCTTAAAAACTGTGCATACAAAGGTCTTAAACCAGTACATCAACTGAAAGCTTGAATAAATCTTTCAAAAGCTTCTTTGGCAAAACACCACAACAATACATTTAAAAACTTTTAAAATGCTATGAAAGGGAGTTGTGATATGTTTGCAATAAGTTAATATACAAGCATTTTAACTAAAAGCAAGCAAAACATTAAGGGTGGGTCAAATTAGAAGCTCTGAGAAAGTCTTTCATGGAGTTTTGAGTTAGCTAAAAACTCACTTAAGTTCAAAATGTCAAGAAACTTAGAACAGGCAAGTTTGTGTTTACATTTACAATTTTATCCCTAAAACTTAATTAGTAAACCTGTGACTCATCCAAAAATTTTTTAGGGGCTGGACTTCTTACACGAGGACCTATCAGTGAGGCTTGTGGAATGGATTGAGCTTCTCAACCTTTTGGGAGCTGACAAAATCTTCATGTACCAATTACAAGTCCACCCTAACATAACTAAAGTATTAGACCACTATCAGAGGGAAGGCAAGGTAATAATCTATTTAGAAATAAAATTTAAATCAACTCTCATAGTAGTTTTGTTATTTTACTTTATCTTGTTCTAATTATGTTGGAAACAATAAACTCAAAATTCTTCCAGGTTCATGTGACTCCAATAACGTTGGCGGGAATCCTCCCCAACGCCCCCGCTCTCCAACATTACTTCCTCTCCAAGAAAACTAACCACAAACGACAAAACGAGCTGATACCCTACAACGATTGTTTCTACAAAAACATGTACAAGTACAAGTACATTGCTCTTCTGGATATTGATGAAGTGATAATGCCTTTAGAGGGCTCCACTTGGAAAGAATTGATGGACAAAGTGTTGCCGAAAGCACGGAAAATCAACAGTGAAGAAAGGGCTTCGTATAATGTACGGAATGTTTATTTCCTGGATGATTTAATCCACGATCATGGGTAAGTTGATTAAATTATTAAAGTACAATACATAATTAACAAAAAATAGAGTCGAATATCTCGGAAATGGTTAGAGTTGCGTAAATTTTGCCATAAATGTTCAGAATGCTTTTTTGTACCTAACGTTGGTTTCAAGAGTACTGGTAGAATGCTAGTTTCAAATCGAACAACATTTGTTTTTGAACACCCTGTATACGTTTAATCTATAATTAATAATTAAAGAGCAGTTTAAGACAAACATTTTATTACGTTTCCTAAATTCAAAAAATAACCGAGATAATTTTTAATACCATTTTTTAAAAAAAGTCGAATATCTCGGAAACAGTTACGAAAATTTTGGAAGATGTGTAATGTTCAGAATGCTTTTTTGCACTTAAGAAACTGGGTTTACACTAGTTTCAGATACTGAGAACGAGGGAAATATGATCAATACTGGCAGAACGTTACTTTCAAATTCAACACCTTTTATTTTTGTTTCTTATACAGCCTGTATAAGTTCAATTGTTGTGCGGTTTACGGAAGGTGAAAGAGCAGTTTAAGACAAACATTTTGAGTTTTTTACGGTCGCTGAAACAACAACAATGGCGGAAATACGGAATGTTAAAAATGTTGTACAAAATTTTCAGAGAAAAGTGGAATGTCCCGGAAACGGTTAAAGTTACGAACATTTTTTGCAAGAGACCAAAAATGTTTAGAATACTACTGTACTGTTACAGTTTGATTTGTTGTACACCCTGTATATTTAAAGTAAAAGCATTTTGTTCATATGACCAAATGTGTGATTTAATCTTATTGTAGGTGGTTTAAAGAAATACCGAGATACATGCACATGCTGCAGCACGTCTACAGAACCAAAAACTTTACCAAACCAGGACAGTATGTCAAATGCTTCCACAATACGGAAAAAGTCTTGACACTGCACAACCACTTTCCATTAAGCTGTCTTGGTAGTGGATGCACGTCGTACCCCATTGAGACCACTGATGCGCAGCTACAGCACTATAGGTAAGTCTATCTTCTATACAAAAGATCAAAGTAAACTAGGATAACGTCAGAACGTCAGAAGAAGAAAAACTGTAGTGTTGGTACAGTGTAGAAAAAGACTATTGTACACAATTGGCTAAAATTAGCAAACCAGTCTTGAAATAGCAATACCACGCATTTTGACTATAGAAAATTTCCAAATTGCAACATGACAAATTCTGGCACCAAAACATGAAAATGGGTAATGGAAAGTCCATATGTGCAGTATTTGCGTAAACCACAGCATTGTCTGTAGTTTCTGATTGGTCAAGAAAAAGCAGTCAGCTGCAAGCTGCTTTTTCTGACCAATCACAAACTATACACACAAATGCCGCACATGTGAACTTCTCATACAATACTAAAAACTGCATTTTCACAGTTCTGTCAAAATTATGCTTAAAATGGTAACATTGCAAGATATGAGCGACAGAACTAGAGAATAAATAACGCAAATTGACTTAAATTGGCAAAGTAGTTGCAACAACGCAAATTTTGTCCAGAAAACTAGGACGTTCTGATAAAAGTTCTCTGCTGTTTAAAAATGCTGTTTTAAATGCTTCGTTTTCGAGATACAGGAAGTTAAAGTTTTAATATCAATTAGGACATGTTCCAAATTGTTTGAGATTTGTTTTTATAAAACTATTTATGACAGTAAATTTAAAATGTTTTTTAAACATTACACGAAAATGTAACTCATTTCTTTGTGTGGTAATTTTTTTGATTAAAATTTGGGAGACTGTTAAAAATTGTGAGTCAATAATACGTCATCACAATTTAATTTGATTTTTACAGTATACGCAGAAGCATAACTTTTCTACTATTTCCAGGGCTGACTGTGTAAAAACTCTGAAAAAAACCTGCGAAGAATTCAGGAAAACTTCAGTCATGGACACAACAATCTGGAAGTTTAAGGAACCTCTAATTCATAGGGTGAGTTCCACATTGAAGACTTTAGGGTTCTTCAATAATGCCAACAACGTCGAGATTGTAAATAATAGTATTAGAAAAAGGTAACCTAGTTTCTAAGGTTGGTAGACCTGTTTTTATAGTGAGTTCCTTTTTACTTGGTTGCCTAAGGCCTTTATGTATATTGTGATATTTCCTTTTTTGTCATATAATTAGAGGAATCAGTGCCTTTTGCGGTAACGTTAAAGCCTTGTGCACAAGATTGTGCCTTTTTTGACTCTAAATGCATTGCTCAAATTATTTAAATTAAGTGAAAAAATGCATTTTTAACGAGTCTGCACTGGGCAAATTTAAGGATTTTCTTTTGCTCAAACAAGTCATAACTCAAGCCATTTTTTTCGTTGTAAATATTTATTTGACTGCTTATTTTAAACCCATTTTAGTTTTAATACAAAAAAATCGATCGTTGAGTGTGTAAATAAATAGTTTTTGTTGCTGCACCCAACGGAAACTATTTGTATAGTGGAATAGTGTAAACAAATTGTACCAGGCGTCTTGATCATTTTTTTGAGACGCTGGGTACACTTTTTTAGGGTGTACATACAGGGTTGAGGTAGGTTAAGCTGTAATTGAGACCATTTGGAAGTAATTGTAAGCGTTTTTAGACCAGTTTATTGTACACTTTATTTTCTACATCAATGAAAATAAATTACTGATCATTTATTCTGGACTTTTGTGTGTTTTAATGATCCCAATTCGGAGGAGGAGGTAAATTTTAGTTATCCCTGATATACTTACCTCATTAGCAATATTATCAAAAAAAAGTATATTATGTATATCATTATGTGAGTATATTACGAGAGCAGACAAATTAATTCACGTAAAGTGAAAGACTACTACACTATCACTACTGTTTATTAGGAAAATTAAGAATTATTAGGAGTAATTAAGATTTACTTTCAAAAGTTTTCTTGACAATTGGCAAATGCGTAAAATATTAGGAGCAACTAAAATGTATCTCCCCGCGTACAATCTACTCTTCTGATAATATGCTCGATTTTCTGTAAAAATTGTGTTTTTCTATCAGGGACACAGAAGTAGTAGGAGGTAAATTTAGCTTTCCTGACAATTGGCGAATGAAGCAAGTATCAGGAATAACCAAATGCTAGGAGTAACTAAACTTTACTTCTTCACATTTATGCTCTCTTGATAACATGCTCGATTTTCTGTAAAAATTGTGTTTTTCTATCAGAAACACAGAAGTAGTAGGAGGTAAATTTAGCTTTCTTGACAATTGGCGAATGAAGCAAGTATCAGGAATAAGCAAATGCTAGGAGTAACTAAACTTTACTTCACGTTTATGCTCTGCTGATAACATGCTCGGTTTTCTGTACAAGTTGTGTTTTTCTATCAGGGACACAGAAGTAGTAGGAGGTAAATTTGGCTTTCTTGACAATTGGCGAATGAAGCAAGTATCAGGAATAAGCAAATGCTAAGAGTAACTAAACTTTACTTCACGTTTCTGCTCTCCTGATAACATGCTCGGTTTTCTGTAAAAATTGTGTTTTTCTATCAGGAACACAGAAGTAGGAGGTAAATTTAGCTTTCCTGACAATTGACGATTGAAGCAAGTATCAGGAATAACCAAATGCTAGGAGTAACTACTTCTTCACATTTCTGCTCTCCTGATAACATGCTCGGTTTTCTGTAAAAATTGGATTTTTATCAGGAGCACAGACGTAGCAAGAGGTATTTGAAAAAGGGGTAATAAAAACAACTGTGTTTCTAAGAGCATTTTGATTTGTACTAAAATAATTGTTTACATTAATATAACGAATAGCAACTAAAACAATAAACACAATAATAGAATTTTAGTACGAAATAAATTATGGAAAGAAACTTAAAAATCAGATTTCTTTTCAAAGTGTATATTTTTGTTTGCATCTATTTTAGGGCTATCTTCAGCACCCTGTACATCAGTGGCAGAACATCAGAAACATGGATATTATTAGGAAATACATTAAATAACACATTTAATCCAATGAAAATTTATTCAATAATACCAGTTTTATGACATAATTAAAATAATGGTAAACAGTAAATTAAAATCATTGCCAAGTCATAAAAATGTCACTTAAATTACTTTCGTGGTCCATTATATTAAAAGTACACTTATTTAAGATATTTTTCAACAATTTTTCAAAAAAATCACCCTTTAGTTTAAATTCACTTAAGGTTTGCTGAAGGATAATAGCAATAGAGGTATAAGACCTAACAATGTTTAAATCAAAATTTTGTTTCCTTGTATTTGTGTTGTTTTTATTGTAACCAGAAAAACCCTTTTTTAGGACACTCCAACAATATTGTTAAATTTTTGAATACATTTATTGACCACCCTGTAAACGACACACTTTTCCCAATCACTGTATCATAAACAGGCAATTTTCATATCTACGAAAAGTATAATTTAGCGATTAACCTGACATAAACGCACCTTCAGAAGATTTTGAACAGGAAACGTGTAATTACCAGTCCACATTGTTAAAGAGTATCTCAACGAAAATGTCGATAACGTTGCGTTTTCAGGTCTAAATAACATTGAACAGTACGTGCTTTATAGAACAGGAAGCCGACCTTATCAAATGTTGCGAATTTATTAAACTATATACATTTGCTTCATAATTAGGTCAAAAATTTTTTTCTTACCAATATGGGACTATTACACAAGTGTTTAATGTGCGTGTTGTTGTACAGATTAGAGGAAAAAGTGTAAGTAAAATGTTTGATTTACTATAGTAGTGGATAATTAGTATCAATTCAAATAAGGTACTTTTGGTAATTGTTAATATGCTTCAGTTACTTGTAGTAAACCTTTTAATCACTATAGTGCTGGATAGATTATCCATAGAACGGAAACTTTTAAAGATGTTGGCATATTTCCTGTAAAACTTAAATAAGTTAATTGACAATTTAATAAAATATATATTTTGAAAAATCTTTTCTTTGGAGGATTCAAAACGAAATTTGTGAAAATCGCAAACCAGTAGCTGGTGATCGAAAGAATCCCAACTTCTACAGAGGATTAAGTATAATCCTGACTTGGGTATTCCATACTGAAAAGTATTCCACGGAAAAATTTGGAATTTGGAAAAATACATGAAAATATTGGATATCAAACTGGCTTGGAGAAAAGTATAGGAGTTGGGTCTGAAGTACATCTAGCCTTTGTCGATTTAGAGAAATCATATGATAACAGTCCCAACATTTAAATTATGGAAACATGGCTTCAGCTTGCTGCTTTGACCAATCAAAAACTACGAACAGTGCTGTGATTATTTACGCAAATAACGCACTTACCTTTTTAACCCTACAAAATCAAAACTTTTCAAACTAAAATAGAAACGTCAGAACTTTAATGTTGATGGTAAGTCCACAAGTGCACCACTTCCACAAATCTCAACACAGTGGTAAGCTTGTGATTGGTCAAAAAACCAGCATTCAGCTTGCTGCTTTTTCTTGATCAATTGCAAACAACAAATAGTGGTGTGCTTTACGCAAAAAAATTAGTCAACTTAAAACCATATTAAAATCCAATGAATAAAATCGAAATTTCCACGGACGTCATACAGCTTTATCCTTCTGTGTTATCACGGAACCCCTATAAAAATTAAAATAACTAATTTACACTAAAACAACAGATTTTTCCTGTATAATTTACAATATTTTGCAATTAAACAACAGAAAAAACGGTGACGAGAAAGTCAGTCGTTACCATTATGTACAACAGACTGGTTTGCTATTTACTGCTTATCATAAAAACGTGCTCCACCAGTGATTTACTTAATAGCAGGTAGGCTAAGACTATACTAGTTTAAACTGTAAGGGTTTATTAAATTTTTAGTCGCGGTTATAACTTGGATTTGTTGCCCTTACCCTTAAATGTGTATTGGAACGTGCCGTCATTTCAATGCAACCCCAACAAACTAAACTTCACTGATTTACTCGACCGGTATGGGATTATACATAACGAAAACAGCTCCTTTAGGGGTGAAGTTATTAACATTCTCTACGATCCGGGTAACTTTCCTGCTATCCTCAAACAGCACAACAAACCTTTTATAAGGTATGTTCAAGCAGTTTTGATTTAAACATGTAAAAAGACCATTTTGAAGAAATGGAGGGGTGCCACAGGCAGGAAACTTGACAAACCATCTGGATATTTATAAGGAAATTGTGGAGAAAGTCATTCCTGATGAAGATTTTTCAGGTGAGAGTTTTTTATAATTATTCCTAAATTTACTAATACTTTTTTGCCTAGGGATAACAATTATAGACTTTGAGAGTTGGAGACCAATTTATAGGCAAAACTGGGGTGTTCTGGTGGAATATAAAAATTTATCAGAAGACATTGAAAGGCAGACTCATCCACTTTGGCCTGATAATTGGATAAAGAAAGAAGCAGCAAAAAGGTCGGTAGTAACACTTTCCTCACTTGTGAGTAAACCAACTATTTCAGGTTTGAAGAGGGAGCAAAAACATTTATGGAAAAAACTTTACTCCTATCCAAAAAGCTGCGTCCTTATGCCAAATGGGGCTATTACCACTACCCTTATTGTTTCAGTAGCAAAATGGAACGGAATTGTCCTAAACAAATTTTAGAAGAAAACGATAGGTTTACTGGCAATAATTTGTCTTAATCAGAAGCATTAGACGTGAAATTTTTAGGATAACATGGCTGTTCAATCAAACTGACGCACTTTATCCTTCAGTTTACTTGCAAGAGTCTCAAACGTCTGAACAGAGAATTGCCCACATTGAAAATTCACTAAATGAGGCGTTTAGAATAAAGAATAATGTGAATAATGAAGTGAAAATACTCGTTTACTTTTGGTATAAATTCCAGGATACTGGAAATTACATCTCGAAGGTGAGTAAAATATGTTTTAGTGTTATTTTATACTAGACACAATATTAAAAATCTTGGATCTTCCGTATTTTAACAAATTTACAATGGGCCTATCCCACATATCATAAATTTTTGTTTTAATGACTGGAATCGAAAGAATAGGATAAAAAAAACTAATTTTTCATATTCTTGAGGAAAAAATTATGGTCGTAAATGTTCCTACATTAGTTTGAATTTGTCCATTAAATTTAAAAGATCTGTTTTGGCGCGCATGTGACGTACGTAATTCTGGGCGATTTTATTGGCTGTTGCACGCCAACTGTTTCACTTCTTGTCGCTGATTGGCTGATAGTGTAGTACGTCACCGGCGGCGGGCGTTTAAAACATGAGATTAATGTAGTTTTTATCATCATTTTTTTTCTATTTAGACTTAATATTTTTGAAAACAAAAAAATACGGGTATAATATTTTCAATCCGTCTTTGTAGTTATGAAATAAAAAAAAATTGTGGGACAGGCCCATTACTATTAAAGAAACTCCTACCTTATCATTTGAATTGAGTCCTGCAAATGGCAACATTTCTCACGTAGCTAATCAGGTAATTAGAAATTGAACAAAATTAACGATTTATGTACAAATTTGAAACTAATATGCTGACGTATGTATTGTTTTATCAAAACAAAATTAACAAAACGTGTTCTCAGGCAACGAATAATAAAACAATAACCGTCTGAATTCCTTTATTTTGGAAGGGGGCCCTAAACTTTAGACTTTGTGTATATTTCTACAAAGTTTTTTCTATTTCTGAACGAATTTATCAGCAATTGAAGTTTAAACGCAAACCAAGTGCGCCAAAACGAAAAATTTCGGTCTAAGTGCCGTAGGTGTATGAAACCACTATAAACGGTTTTTCTAAGGTTTAGGACACATTGTAGTATTCTCTGGCAATTTTTAGAACAATACTGTTTAAAGACTTTTGCCCATTTTAAACAATTTCTCTACGATTTAGGACTCTTGTAAACGCCTCTGACGATTTTTCGAAGTTTTAAGACAGTTGTATAGTCCTCACTTTTTAGGAGGTTTTCGATTGTATTTAGAGGCCTCTAGCCATTATAAATGGTTTCTAAGGTTTAGAGCACTTGTAGAGACAATTTTTGTTTTGTTCTGACAATTTTTTGATTTTATTTTAATTCCATTTAGAAACTTCTGTTCATTCTAAACAGTTTATTTACGGTTTAGGACTCTTATAAACCCTTCTGACAATTTCTAAGAGGTTTTCGATAATATTTAGTAGCCTTGGCCATTATAAACAACCTTTCTAAGAGCTCGGATATTTGTAGAGGCTTTTGGCCATGTTAGACAATTTTTCTCTGGTTTAGGACACTAGTGTAGTCCTCTGATAATTTTTAGGAGGTTTTCTCTAGTATTTAGAGACTCTGAAGATTATAAACGATTGTTCTAAAGTTAAGGATATTTGTAAAGGCCTCTGACCGTTTTAAACAATTTTTAGGAGGCTTGCAAGACTTGAAGACCTCTCTGACAATTTTAAGAAGGATTTCGATAGTATTTAGAGGCGCGTCTGACCATTATAAACGATATTTCTAAGGTTTAGGACACTTGTAGAGTTCTGTAACAATTTCAGGGCGTTTCAATAGTATTTAGAGGCTTCTGCCCATTTTAAACAATTTCTCGAATCTTTAGGATTTTTGTTTGAAATAGTATCTAGAGACTGAAGATTATAAACGATTGTTCTAATTGTGAAAATGTACTAATAAATTTGTAATAAATTAAGGAAATTAATAATCACTAACATTTTCTATTGAATTAAATCATTTTTTCTTGAATTTTTTGCCCACATTTATTTTGCAAATCAGACTTGATTTTGATTTTGATAGTAGTTTTGAATAGTACTAATATCAGCAAACCGATAATTTTATGATTCTCAATTATTTTAATAAGCTTTGCATAATAAAATAAAAGACAGTTCACAACTCATTTACTTAAGAGAAACTCCCTCTTCAAACTTAAATTCCACCATAATGACTGACATTCTTAGAGCTTTCATGGGGAAATGAAATAAAGATAGGCAACCATTGACGCTAAAAATAAAATTAAAGATGTCCGAAGGTCGAAAAATCCTGAAATTTATAACAATCTGATTCCATACATTTGCACCGCTACTTGAAGAAAAACTATTTTTTTTTATTTTAGGAACACTTATTTCCTCCTTTGGTGGTACTGTCCTCTTATGACATAGACGGTGTCATACTATGGGGTTCAAGCAGTGACGTCAACTCGAAATTAAACTGTGTAAAGCTGTACAACTACATTGAAACCATTTTCGGTCCGACTTTCGTCCAATTATAAGTAAATAAATCGATATATAGGAGGTATTAGTGCAAATATTCGAAATACTTTTATTATTGTTTCTATGTTTACAACGTCTAATGGTTTAAGTCAGAGTGTTACTTCGCAACTTATAATACAAACTTGATGTGTAAAACGATTACACAATCCAAACTTAAAAAGATCACAAAACTAAGTAACAACTAGCAAATAATTTAAATTCTCTAAAATTTTCTATACATTACCGGCTGAGATTGGCCAAGTAGATTTGCTTGAGATCGGTTTTTGGTGTGTTTTCGAACAGCGCAGCCCTGTTTTGGCCCTCGCCCTTCTTCACCCAGTGGCCGTACACCCTAAAAGCGCAACCGTCGACGACCTAAAGCAAAACAATGTTCGCTAAATCCAAATTGGTGTTACAAAACTTACTTTTCTAAGGATTTTAATTCGGTAAGGATCACATCTAGCTGCTTCGATTGATAGTGGTTCCGGAGTGAAACGAAGCCGTTGTATTCTAACCATGGCTCGTACAAAGAGAATAGCCAGTTTAAACTTTCTTCTGGCGTCAAACTTACTGGTTTGTAGTTTCTGCGGAACAAATTGTGATTGTGATACAGGCCAATCAACGAATCTTTGCATGCACGTCACATCAACATGAATTAGTTTAGACATATGTTTCACCTGTAGTATGAAATGCTATTTAGGTAAAGAGAAACGTATGTCCTACGTCCTGTTTGCAATTTGAGTAATTACAGCAACAATATATTGCTATAGATGAATGTCTTATAATAATTTCAGTAGATAGTTTCATTAAAAAGCAAACTAAACACTGATAACTAGAGTCCGGATTAAAATGCACAAAAATCGTGAAATTTTCATTTTCCTCAAAAAAGTTTTAAAAAAGCACAAAACTCTTTCAGAGATGCAATTTCTTTTTTCAAAATGGTTTAGAAGAACGGAAGATTTTTGACTGTTTTGAAAACTTTAAAAGTTTTTTTGAACTACTTGAGAGCATTTGGAAGGTTTTTGGACTGTCTAAACAGCATATTAAAGGTTTTGGAATGCTTTAGAGGCATTTGGAATCTCTTACACGGTTCACCAAATTTTTTGGAAGCTTCTAAACTGCTTTAATATCTTCTGGGAGCTTCTAGACTAGTTGAAAAGCATTTGGAATCTTTTAGACTGTTCTAAATGATTTTGGAAGCTTCGAGACTATTTTGAAAGACTTCCGACTGCTTTAGAAGCATTTTGGATTTCTGTAGTGTTTTGAAATATTTTTAGACTACTTTAGGAGCATTGAAGGTTCTGGACTGCTCTTAAGACATGTGAATTTGAACTTTTGGAAGTTTTTAAACTGCTCTAGAAGCATACGGAAGCTTTTAGACTGCCTTGAAATTTTTTAAGAGCTTCTAGACTAGTTGAAGATTATTTGGAAGCCTTTAGAGTGTTGTAAAAGCTTTTGGAAGCTTCTAGACTATTTTGAAAGGCTTTAGAAGCATTTTGGAGTTTCTGTAGTGTTTTGAAATCTTTTTAGACTACTTTAGGAGCATTGAAGGTTCTGGACTGCTTTTAAGACATGTGAATTTGAACTTTTGGAAGTTTTTAAACTTCTGTAGAAGCATACGGAAGCTTTTAGACTGCCTTGAAATTTTTTAAGAGCTTCTAGACTAGTTGAAGATTGTTTGGAAGCCTTTAGAGTGTTCTAAAAGATTTTAGAAGTTTCTAGACTATTTTGAAAGGCTTTAGAAGCATTTTGGAGTTTCTGTAGTGTTTTAAAATCTTTTTAGACTACTTTAGGAGCATTGAAGGTTCTGGACTGCTTTTAAGACATGTGAATTTGAACTTTTGGAAGTTTTTAAACTGCTCTAGAAGCATACGGAAGCTTTTAGACTGCCTTGAAATTTTTTAAGAGCTTCTAGACTAGTTGAAGATTATTTGGAAGCCTTTAGAGTGTTGTAAAAGCTTTTGGAAGTTTCTAGACTATTTTGAAAGGCTTTAGAAGCATTTTGGAGTTTCTGTAGTGTTTTGAAATCTTTTTAGACTACTTTAGGAGCATTGAAGGTTCTGGACTGCTTTTAAGACATGTGAATTTGAACTTTTGGAAGTTTTTAAACTTCTGTAGAAGCATACGGAAGCTTTTAGACTGCCTTGAAATTTTTTAAGAGCTTCTAGACTAGTTGAAGATTGTTTGGAAGCCTTTAGAGTGTTCTAAAAGCTTTTAGAAGCTTCTAGACTATTTTGAAAGGCTTTAGACTGCTTTGAGAAGCATTTTGGAATTTCTGTAGTGTTTTAAAACCTTTTTAGACTACTTTAGGAGCATTTGGAAGGTGTTTGGACAGTTTAAAGAGCCTTGAAGCTTCTGTACTGCCTTTAAGGCATTTGAAACCTTGTAGACGGTTTTAGAAACTTTTGGAAGCTGTTAAACTGCTTTAGAAGCATACGGAAGCTTTTGAGAGCTTCTAGATAAATTGAAAAGCATTTGAAAGCTTTTAGATGCTTCTAGGCTGCTTTGTAAGCTTTGCAAGGCATTTTAGAGGTTCTATACTGTTTTGGAATGTTTTTATATTTTTTTTAGACTACTTCAGGAGCATTTGGAAATTCTTTGGTCAGTTTAAATTTGTAAATTGATACTTATTCATTTTGCAACATGTTTTTGTTGTTCAGAAGCTTTCAATATCCCAATATAGCAATTTTTTGTCAAAGCAGTTATAAGTTTAGTTTATTTTTAAAAACTTGAAAAGCTTGTTTTGTAACAAACTAAAACCATATAAAAATAGCAGTAAATAAGCACAAAAAACTAAAATAAGTACAAAACGAAGAAAAAAGCAAAAAAGGCATCAACAAAATCTGTCAAATAACGCGTTTTTGCATAAATCGTTCACATTAGATGTCAAAGGTTGGTTGCTTTTATTATTTACAGAAAGCAAATTTTCTAGAAATCCGGACTCTACTGATAACAAATTAGTGGTATAGACAAGTAAAAAAATTAATGAGGAGGTCGTCAACCATAGTGGAATTTAATTGAAAATACAAGATGGTCCACCACAAACCACCAAAAATATTTTTAAAATGTATATTCACCCTGTATTGTTTTTAAAATGTATTTAGTGCTTAACAAAATTGCTGATTCTCTGTAAGATGGAACAAATTATTTATAAGCTAATACAGGGTGACCCATAAACAATACTGTTCTTTGACAATAGTGCTACACAGGTTGATTAAAAGAACAGCTTGAAAATATTTGTTATTGTACACCAGAGGTGCAACAGTGTTGTCAGATTACTTTTTAGTTGCTGTAGATGAAGAATTATTAAACAGCATTAAATTTAACAATAAAAAACCAACCACTCATAAGAACAAAGAGTTAGTTACAAAAAATATGTTATTAAGTCACAACAATCAGGATTACCAAAGCTAATTCGGAAATTATAGTCATCCTACGGGAATCTCTCCTCAAGGATTTTTTCAAAGTTGAGATGTCTTGATCCCACAGTTGCTGAATTGACAACAAAAAGTTTTAGATACAACAAATTAAACGGACTGACAAACAGTAATTTCTACGCCCTGTTTTACATTTATTTACACCCACAACTAACATGGAGCCAACAATTTAAAAGCTGTTTCAGAACAACCAATGATCAGCCGATGAAAATTAATTACTTACTACAATAAAACTTGCTTCTGGGTATACTGTGTCAAGTTTCTAAATTATTAATTTATGTGTCAACCAAAGTCAATTTGAAAAATATAATAAAGTAAGATTTTTAAGTATTAACAACAAAAACTTACCACAGACTGGAAAAATTCATGTTTCAAAGCTTGTTCAATGCTTATTCTTTGTTTGGGGTCTGTAACCAGTAACTTCCTAATTAAGTCTTTGGGTGATTCTATGACATTAAAAATTAATTAAACAAACTGAATTTTCTTTCCTGATAAATTCTAACCTGAGATATCCGTCCATTCGGGTGAACTAAATGAGTATTTTCCTTCCATAATATTGCGTAACATAACCATTTGTTTTCGATGCCAAAATGGTGGACACCCAACCAACCTAAACAGCACTATTTTAAAGAAAAACTGAAAACTGTATAATACAACCACTTACAATGTGTACATAATAACGCCACAAGCCCATCTGAAACGTTTAAATAAAAGTAAATAACTTATAAACAAACTTAAAGTACCTTAAAGTTTATACCTACATATCTACTTCAAAGGAGTAGCCTGGGGCATCATCAAACATGTTTGTTTTTAAAGTTTCAGGAGCCAAATACCCTGGTGTACCACACAAATCTGAAAATGGTAAACATTTTTATCAAAAAGTAAAGTTTAATGCTAGAGTAAGCATTAAGTAGGACAAGTTTCTATGTTTATGTGTAAAAAGAAATGCGGTTTTACCTTTATTCGGTGCAAAACATTGATTCAATGGAAATTAAAAAAATACAACATAAATTCAACTGATGCTAATTAGTTGGTAACTGTGTTATTGACACATGAGAAACCAGACACTTACAGATTTATTTGTTAGAAAAATAAAATTTTGAGAATATTTGTAGCTAATAAATGCGCATTTTAAAATTAACACACGAATAGTACTATACAGAGTTAACCAAACCGTCTATGAAAAGTTAATTAGGATCTAATATTTAGAGAAATTTTATATTTTAAAAATATTTTCATATTTCTGTCACTCTTTTAACAGGAAGAAGATATATTAACTGCTGATTATTTTAAATGGGATACTCTTTATTTTTTGCATTTTCAGATTTTACGTCAAATTCTAGACATATTTCATGTATTCGTTTCTGAGATATTTACCATTTTATGTAAAATTTTCATTCCCCAAAAGTTTTAATTTACCTATCAGGAAACAGTTTTTTCCTGGTTTTTATGCTTTGTCGTATTAAACAAGGTTTGTTCTAAGAGTGAGTGTTTAAAAACGTCAAAAATGACGATACAGAGTGGTCAAAAATTGGTCTTAAAAAATCAGTTCTAAAAAGGACATAAAGTTGTGCCGAGAGTTGTGCTTTAGTGTTCTAGATGTTTAAATGGAACCTTCTCTATTTTTATAGTTTTATCTGATTTCTCTGTTCTTATTAACGGTAATCAGGTTGTATTAGACCACTTATTTAAAAAAAATCTTCTAAACCACCCTGTCAAACCGCGTTATTGAAGGTTAAAGTAGTAGCTGTCAAATTAAATCAAAACTGTCTTTATGGTGGTCAAAAGAGTGGTTCAAAGGCTTTAAATTGATATGTATCGCTACGCCTTGCCACTCATTGTAAATAACTCATTTATTAGCAACATTTTGTATAGACTTTTATATGTCAATAGATAGCCAATAAAAAGGGCTTTCTAAAAATATGCCCACTTGTGTTGATAGATTGCTCTGTTTGGCCACCAGAGGGCTTTAATGTAAACTGAATGTTTCCTTGACCGTTACCACTATAATTTATTTAGACTTTTTTTTAAATCTGGCTAGGTACTAGTACAGCCCTGATATTTGGCACAAACTAAGCACAGTGATTGTCAAATCCAAGGCCGTAGCAATATTGTACAAAAACAAATCATCAAGGCCGATTTTCGCTTGCACTAAGTGGCCAAGCTAAGGCAAAAACTATTAGAAGAGTAACAATGTTGCAAGCAAATTTGACTCTTAAAATTATAATTTTCAAAAACAGTTTTTCAAGAAATTTCCAACCATTACGTCGTAGTACCCTCGTGGTAAAAGTAGGTCACGTGACCGTGTCTTTTGTAATTTTCGAGGGTCAAAACAGCCCTTAACTGGTCAAAAAGTGTTTCTGTTGCACCTCGTCACTAAACTGTAAATAATGTGCTTATTTGAAACTTTTTGTATAAACTTTTATATGTCAATGGATAGCCAATGAAATGATCATTCTATTGACGTATAAAAGTTGATTGGTTTGGGGTTAGGTTGCAGAATATTAATTTAATTGCCAGTAATGCCTACTAATTGCTACATTTTGTACACTATAATGCACCAGTGGCTTATCCCTCATGCTAATGATGTTAGAAGGGGCAGTCCTAAAGATAATATCAACATAAACACGTTATTTTGATGTTGTGGTATTCAATTTTGCATCTCTCCCTGCCTACAATTTTTGGTTAGATCAAAATTTTAATAAAATCGCAAAAAGGGTCTTTGCTATAATAATCAAAAACCAAAATTGATTTTAACCTAACATTATAAATAATAATGACACTGTCACTTGTGCCAAATGACTAACCAAAATATGCCAAAATCAACGTAAACAAACAAAGAAATAACAGCTGGAATGCGCGAAACTGTTTTCGAAACAGATCACCAGAGGGATCACATCTTTTATCTTGAAACACCACTCATCAACTATGTGAATATTTAAATTTTATATTAATTCAGGAATGCATTTTTTGATTTATGTCTTATTATTAAGAAATAGGTACTCTGTATACACCACACATTTTGTTGATAATTATTATTACTTAATGGTAATGTGGATATAAAACAGGACTACAAATTACATATTTGGTTGTTAATGGTTAATAAAAGCAAGCGGAATTTGATGGATAATTTAAAATCTCAGATATATACAGGGCTTCACAATAATAATGATGTACTTACAAAATAAGGTAGGACACAAACACTTTGTTTTCAAGATGTAGACTATGTAGAGAATGTCTAAATAAAAAACATCTTAGAATCCCATAAAAACAACTATTACAATTAAATCCAAAAAATGCCAAGAAAGTCTTAAAAATCTTAAGTTTTGCAGACACAGTTTTTCAGTCTATAGTTTTATGTCAGGTTGTATGTACTTTGTTTTTATCCATTTTAGATTAGATCTTGTGGCATTTGATTTGATGCATTCTTTATCTTCAAAAATAAACATTGAAACTTATCATATTTAATGTAGAAGCACAAACAAAAATATTACATAATATTCTGCCTGGATTTAATCTAGTTTCCTCTTTAATGCAATGTATTGTTAGGTTTAACTAATTCTTCTCTATTGTTTACATAAATCATAGGGTTAATATATCATATTTTGCAATATTTCTGTCTGTCAATGTAGTAAAAAATTTACCATGTAACAATTCTCCCTTCTCAACAATTTTCGCAAATCCAAAATCGGTAATTTTAACATTCAGATTGTCATCCAAAAGGATGTTTTCTGGCTTCAAATCCCTGTCATAGTACCATTGTTTACACCCTTTATAATAAAAGTTACAGCAACTTACCTATGGACTACTCCTTGTGAATGAATATACTGTACACCCTCAAACACTTGCCTCATAATATACCTAGTCTTTTTCTCACTCAGTGTTACCACTGAGGTGAGATAATCAAACAACTCGCCATGTTTGCATAGTTCAAACACTAAGAAAATGAAGGTTGTAGATTCAAAAACGTCTTGAAGCTCAACTAAAAGATTTCACATGTAAACTAACCTTTTGGGCTAGTTTGTTGACTTACTGATATATGGATGTCCAGCCACTAGTCTTAAAATGCTGACCTCTTGTCTTGTGGCTTCTACTGAAGAGTCATCATTACTGAGGTCAATAATCTTGGCTGCATACTCCTTGCCAGTTTCTTTCTCTATACATCGCCTAACAGTGGAGGATATACCTCTACAACAAACAAAAAACACTCCCTGAATTTCAGGAAGTTGGTATGATAAAAGCAAACTGACCTTCCCAGAATCTCTTTAGGTTCATATTTGGCATAGAACTCTTTGGCCGCATCTTTATCAGGAAGCTTATCATCTTCCTCCTCTTTGCTCATCCTCTCCCTCAATTTCACTGTCATTGATATGGGTGCCAGAGTTTCAAACTATAAATAACTCTAGAGTCTCAATAACTTTTAAAGGTTAATCCTGGAATCTCCGAATCGATTTAATTGAACGCGAGCCACTCAGTATCGTTCCATTTGTCGTCTTGATTTTCGTATTATCCAATCTGATTGCTGTCAATTAATTGTTAATTGTTATTTGCGTTTTTTGTGTACTCTATTTGAATGAAACACAAAAACATGTGTGGGGAATAACCTTTGTTGTCAAATGAAAACAAAACAACAGATTTCAGCTGTCAATTCAAAAATTCTTCAGTCATGTAAGAATATTCGTTTGTCTTTCACCGGATCACTAAACCACGTGCCTTCTCACTAGCAGCTTCTATTAGCTTCACGTGACCATTTAAGATAAACAACGTTCGGCAACTGTCACTTCACTAACTTGAACCATCAAATGTCAATGTCAGATAGAAATGGTTGTCAACTTTTTCGGTTGTGCTTTATCATCGGTGTACTAAACTTTATCCAAAAATAAGTCCCTGAGGTGAAAAGCCGTGTTCAAGGAGTTGTTTTGCTTTTTTATTTGAGACTGTTTAGATTAATTTAGGCTGGCAAAATGAAGCTAACGCTGAAGAACCTACAGCAGCAAAGCTTTGTGGTGGAGGTTGAGCCCAGCCAAACGGTGAGTGTTTTCATTTTCAGAGGGTTTCTGTGACTTTTCCCGGTTTTGGTGTTGCAGGTGAAGCAGCTCAAGCAGAAAATTGAAGCGGAAAAGGGACCTGACTACCCTTCAGACAACCAAAGACTTATCTATGCAGGTGAGTTTACTAGCAACACTGAGAGACCAAAAAATTGATTATTTTGTGTCTCAGGCAAAATTCTCAATGATGAGGCTGTGCTTTCTGAATACAACATTGATGAGAAGAAATTTATAGTTGTAATGGTGACGAAACCAAAAGTTGCAGAAAAGTCGGATTCTGGTGATGGATCTAGCACTCCTGCTGCAAGGTATATTTATAGTTTGTACACTCATGGCTTTTCCCTCTCATGTGTAGGTTTTGTTTGTTTGAACAAAGAGCTTGCATTTTTTGCCAGGTCACTTAATTTATTAAAATAAAAGATCTTATTATTGAATGAATTAAATATTAGTGAGAGTGAACTGATCTATAGCAAGCCTGCTACCACAACCACTGCACCACCAACCCCCACTACAACGACCCCAGCAGCTCCAGCACCACCCACTACAGCTCCAGCGCCAGCCACAACAGAATCACCAGCCAGCAACACCTCTATAAGTAGTGCTGCTGAATCAACCCTGCTTATGGGAGAAGAATACGAAAACATGGTAAAAAACATCATGGACATGGGTTATGCTAGAGACTTGGTTGAAGCAGCCCTTAGAGCCAGTTTCAACAACCCAGACAGAGCCGTAGAATATTTAATTACCGGAATTCCGCCCATGATTGACTCTGAGGTAGTATAGTTCAATATTTATAGCAGTTGAAGTAGTTAAGTTGGTGTATCTGTTCAAAGGTCAGTGACTCCACTGATATGTCTGGTGTGGATCAGAGTCAGTCTGATGCGGAAGATCCTTTAGCTTTCTTGAGAACCCAGCCCCAGTTTCAGCAAATGCGGCAAGTGATTCAACAAAATCCGCAACTGTTAAATGCCGTACTGCAGCAAATTGGGCAGACTAACCCAGCTTTGTTGCAGCTTATCTCACAAAATCAAGAGTCATTTGTCAGGTATTTTTTTATCTCATAAAGTAATAAAGACAGGAATTAACAGGAGATTCTTAGAATGTTGAATGAACCAGCTGCTGGAGCAGCGCCTGCTGCAGCTGCACCTCCAAGTGGAGTTGTACCCCCTGCAGTGGGTGGTACTCCCCCTGCTGTAGGTGGGGGTGGGGGGGTGGCGATTCCAATTCAAGTTACACCACAAGATAAAGATGCAATTGAAAGGCTGAAAGCACTAGGTTTCCCTGAGCATTTAGTAGTCCAGGTGAGTTGTTTTTATTTCGATTGAACCTATTCCTGATTGTGTGGTTTACTAGGCCTACTTTGCTTGTGAGAAAAATGAAAATTTAGCAGCCAACTTCCTGCTCTCACAAAACTTTGACGAATAATCTAAGCGCTTCAAGCCACAAAAACTAGTTAGTACCTTTTTCTTTTCTTAATAATGGTTTTTTATCACTCTGTCTTATACAGATACTGGTCAGTGACTATTGGTTTGATAATTTGTAAATACATATAAGTCAGTTGGATTCTTGTATAAGCTTTGAAGCAAATGAAATGTTTATCTAATAATTATTGGGTTTGTCCTTGTAATATAGTTATTATAATGCGTAATTATAGTCATTTCAACTTGACTTTATCGTTTTATTATCTTCAGGGTTAAGAAATAAATAAATCTGCAGTGTTATTATCTTTATTTTTTGGCACAGGTTTCCTAAGTATGTCCTAAAAGTGTCTCTAAATTAGCTAAAACATCCTTCCTAATAAATTGACACTGGTGTACTAATATAAGCAAAACAGTCCAAAATGGATGTGAAGCTAAAGCAGGATAAAAAAAACTTGGTGAGTCATACAAAAAAATCAATAACAAAGTCACCCTGTATAGAGGTATTATAAAAACTTAAACCTATGAATAGAAAATATATTCGAAAAATTGATCCCAATTCGATAACAACCACCTTCAAAAGGGTTAGGTAACAAAAGAAAGTAGGAGAGCCTAGAGAGTGATAATTAAGCTCTAGAATAGGGGGAAAAATTGGCAACATAGTAAAAATATGTATTATTTCGTCTAAGCAGCTCATCTGTGTAATTTCCAGTGAATCATACTATTGAAATATCAATACAGGCAATTAAAGTAACGTCTTCAGTTGTTATGAAAACAAATCCAATGATAATAATAACCTTTTAGGTTAAGTGAAAAGTTTGGACCTAAGTAGTCGTTGTTAAAATGGTAATAATAGTTAAACTTATTTAAACTACTTTTAATACTTTCCGCCTAAAGCGGAGGGTTTGAGAAGAAACTAAATAAGCCATCCTATGCAACAGAAACATTGACAAAATCAAAATGTCAATTATTTTTAATGCCAATTGAAACAAACTCGCGGAGAAATTAAAAACGAAGTTATAAAATGTTGTGTTTTTCCAGATATCTCAACTCAATAATAACATATTATTGAGCTTCAAGTTGCGCAGCTTTGCTTCAATTTAACCAACTTTGTATAATATTACCCTGGCTGAGATTATAATAAATGTACAGGGTCTGACCAACCCCCCTTTTTGGTCTTCCCTGTATGTAATTAAAGAAACTGAGATAGCCATTTGACGTAGTTTAAAAAGTTGAATCAAAAAATTAGTACCAAAATATTCCTAACCTTCAAATAGAAAAGCTACAGCCAATAATGGTGTTTTTTCTAATGGATCACCCGGTATATTTAACTATTTTCGGAATGTGCTCAAAATTCTGCAAATATTTTTACAAATAATTTTTCGAAATTTGTTTTTTGACAAACCTTGTATATTGATAAAAAACAATTATAGAGAGGATCATTCATTAATTATAACTCTGGAATCGTAGCCGTAAACAAATGAGGGTACATGTTTTACAATTTTACAACAAACTAAAATAAAATATTAAGAAATAAAAGAAGAAAAAAATTAAAATTTTGTGGTCATTTTTAGATTCAAAGTTTTAAACTACATTAAATGGCTATTTCAGTTTTTTTAATTACATACAGGGAAGTCAGAAAAAGGGGGTTGGTCAGTCCCGTGAAAGATCCTGTACCTTAAATTTGAAACACCCTGTACAACATTCCAAATATAAGCCTTAATCAAATGTATTCAAAATAAGGTCTTTATCTGCTTATTCTGGTCATATAATAAAAAAAACATGTTATGGCTTGATCTGACGACTTTAGTTTGTAGTTTTGGTTGATACAGGGTGAGCAACGTTTCCTGAACAAATGTAACTTTTTTATTTTAAACAGCTAGAAAAATGTACCGTATAAGTAAATGAAAAGGCCTAATAATTGAGGAACAGCGATTTTAGTTTTTAAATAACTTATGTTATATTGGTGTTAATTTGCCTTTATGTTTTATCATAAAACTGGTGTTTCCAAGTTAACTACAGCTACAGTCAAGTGAAATCCCAAAATCCTGCATAAATTTTGAAAATTGAATTCAATATTACCACTTATTTAAAAAGTGGTTGAAACCCCCAAATCCCTAAAAGTAAAAACCTGGTTTGTGCAGTCAAGCTGCAGAAACCATTGCTTGCATTTTTCACTACCCTGTGTGCTATTAAGTATATGTTTATACTCTCTTTACCTCAAAAATGTATATACCCTGATTATTATAACTTTAGTTGCACGTCATAACACAGGTGATTCTATTGCCAACCGAACTTACTGGACAATAACATTACATAGATAAGGAAGTTTAAATTACGCGCCTTAAAATATGTTGGCAATAGTGCGCAATGTTGTCGTCTGTTTTTCGATTTTGAGCTATTCCGATCACCGATTATCTCACCTGATCGTTATACGTCTCGAAGTGTCAAAGTTTGACGTAAATATCAGCGTTTTTTAAATTTGTTGTGACTTGTGATCCTATTTTACGTTCCTGTGGTCATTAAACGGTTTACTTGTGGATAAACAACATTCCAACCACGTGCCACGTAGCTGTCTGTTATGCCAAAACCGTCGAATACTGACTCCAAACAACTTTATTCTATTAGATTTATGTGCGAAGTTGACACCTATAGTTTGATCTAAGAATGTGTCTGCAGTACTAAAGCTAAGTATTACCATTTACTAGCAAGAGTAAGCTTATTCAACCAATAAAAAACATTGAATTGTTAAGCCCCTACCTGAAAATTTACGCAAATAAACATGTCTCCATTATTACTCAAAGTTTATACACAAATGCTGAGTAAAACATATCAGATCTCAAAACTCTCAACTTAGGGTCTCCTAATCACGCTTAAACTAAGTTTCCCTCACTCCCAATACCCCAAAAGTTTAATTAAAACAGTAAAAACCACTGTAAATGCAATTCAAAATGTAAACAAACACGGTTCTGACATTAGATGTCAGATTTGAAAGTAAAATCATATCCTTCAATTTTGGTTCGTTTTTTATAACATTGACAACGCCGCCCATTTTCACCTTGATGACGTGCAACTAAAGTTATAATAATCAGGGTATAGTTACAATAACACATATTACTTATTAATCGACTAGAATTGTTTTGTGCTTAAATTTCGAAAAACTAGTGAAAAACTTAGTCTTTTTTAACGGAAAAACAAGCGAATTTGAAAGTTGTTAAATGCCAATTTCATCTATACTAATATCAACATTTAACTATACCTATAAATATATGTCTATGTATACAGTATGTCTTTTAAATCCCATATACATATCTCAAAAACACTTAACAGCTTTTTCGCGTTTTGTTAATAAACCCTTACAGTATCATTACAGTTTTAGTTCGTACTTTAAATACTGACAAAAAACTGTAATGACACTCTCTGGACTTTTTTGTTTATCATTTAATGACCATTACTAAATTGATTTCAAAATAATGATAGGTTCTTTTTCAGTATTTAAGAGACACACTGTATACCTAGTCAGATCGATATATTTTCTACGATTTTTTATAATATTGTAATGAATTAGCCAATAATTAATATCACAATAAATATTGGAGGTGGGTTTTAAAAAGCATTCTCTAATTAGCGTCAATACTGCTAAAGAGCCACTTTGGTTAAGTGGCATCAAATTAATAAATGGTTAAATAAATAATAATAAATTGTATCGGTCAAATAAGACTGTAAAATTGTCCGGGTATCATCTCATAAGACATCATCATCTGATATATCAAACTCAGCGTCTTAGCACTGCACCGGGTCGCTAGTCGATGACAGAGCCATCTTCGAGAGGGTGGATAAGCTACGCTTAGGAAAACTAGCGCCACCGCTGCTTTCGGAAAATATTTTCCGAAAACTGCCACAAATAGTTTATGTCAGGTAATTTGTTTATTATTATTTATTTTTAAAAGTATCACTGCTAGGACGTAAAAAGGTAAAAAATACTTACAACTTTCTTATGCCCGACTCTGAAGATTTCTTCCAGGGAGCGTCGTCTGGCTCGTACGGCAAAGGCCCTTGGACTGGAGCATCTTCATCCACAGGGCTAAAACACAACCACAATTAATAATTTTGTTTAATTCAAACGTCAAGTAGTTATTTTATATTACAGATGGATATTTTACTTAATATTAATCACACCCTATCCACTAACAATAGTTACTACTGTGTAATTCTAGTCCTTGATCATTTAAATTTAAGGACACTTTAGAGTATAATGCTAATTCCGCTTTGCTTTCACAAAAGAATGTAATTGAAAACATGAACAGTTTAGAAAAGTTTTATTTACGGACTTAATAAACTGCTAAACTGACAAAACCATCTACAAGCAAGTTAATGGAGGTATACAAGACATAATCAAGGTAAATTTAAAACACAAAACTACCTCTGAGTCACACCCTGTATGCTCAGAAAAAACACTCAAATAAACCAAAATACATGTAGTATGTGTCTGTCCTGTTCTTCTTCATGTACCGTTTAGATTAAATTAGTTTAAATTACAGTCTATGAACACAAATTAGTTATTTCAACACTCAAAGCAACATAATTTAAAGGAGCTTATCACCACAAGAGATTTTATTGTGGATTTCCCTAAAAGCCAGTGTGCACGTTAACCAAAACCAGCCAGGGTAAAACAAATTTCAAACAGAAAAATAAAAAGCAACTTACAAATCTTTAGCCTCATCAGCAGGTGACAGTTTACTAGAACCACTGCTGTGGTTGTCTAACGAAATTAGATTAGAGTCGCTATCACATGCACTCGCCCCAAAACTAAAAAACCTTCTAAATCTAAAAATACAAAAAAAAATGAAACAAAAAGTAACCTACTTTGAATACTACTCTAATTCTAGTGACAATTAAACTATACTTACGTTTCAGCTTTCTTTTTGGGTCTGTACGTCTCCAGTTCATCTTCCAAGTCGCTGACGCGCGCTTTCAGTTCGTTTCTCTCGTGCAAAATATCTTTCAGTTCCTCTGTGGTGAACCGTGGCCTGTTCGGATCTTCCAAATCGTACACAGCCTTGTTAGCAGGGAAGGGTGTGTCACACTAAAGTCTTAGTGTTAAAAAATACATAAAACAACCGAAAAATCATACTTTAACAAGGTCCTCGTTTTCTTTCTGCGCCAGTCCTAGACGTTGCCTTAAGGCGTTGATGTCCCTCTGCTGGTCTTGCAGTTGAACTAAAAAGTCTGCTCGTTCGTCGCATAAAGTTCGCACTTGGTTTTGCATAGATTTGTGTTTTCTCCGTAGCTCTTTACTTGTGGTTGTCAGTCTTTCTATTTGGATCTTCAACTGTAGTTAAGATTAGTATAATTTAAGTTTTAATTAAATCTGTCTTAATTGAAGTAAATAATGTATTTATTTGCAAGAAAATCAAAATCTCCAAAAGAGTATATTAACTCTGGAAAGCAGACTGACAAAACCAAGGGCATGTTGTAAACTTAGAGTAGAAATAAGTAACTGGTTGTCAATAGAGTAATTAAAAACAATATGGAACTTTTGATTAAAAATTATCTTAAAACATTGTTGAGACTGAGTTTGTTATACTATGTTCAGTGACTTCTGACTGTTGCCTCACATCATTTATCTAATTTCATTAGACAAACGTTGAATAAGAATATGTGTTTTATAACATAATAGTACCAGTTATTGTCAGTTTGACGATTGTCAGGGTTATTTTGACATTTTTATCAGTTTTGTAAAAAAAAACAGAGTGAGCCTTCTTTTATAGACCAGTTTTGTGTCCAAAATGCCGTTTAGGTATAGTGAAAGAGAACATATCCTTATATCAAGGCTTCATAGACTATTTCCAAAAGTAAAAAGTGGCTTGATTGCCAGAATCCTCTAACACCATTTTGAAAGTATCAGATACCTCTAAACGCTACTGAGAACCTTCTCTTGTGTGTGTCAGAAGGTTTTACAAGTGTCTTAAACCTTCCCATAACTGTTTTAAATTGTCAGAGGCCTCTAAAACCATTTTGAAAGATTCATAGAACTCTAAATACTATTGAAAACCTTTTAAAACGTGCCAGAGATATCTACAAGTGTTTCTACTTTCCTAGAATTTTTTTAAATTTTCAGATGCCTCATGGACTATTTTGAATCTGCTAGAGACCTCTAAATGCTAATGAGAATCTTCTAAAAGGTGTCAGAGTCCCCTACAAGTGTCTTAAAACTTCCCATAACTGCTCTCAATTGCCAGAGGCCTCTAAAATGATTTTGAAAGTTTCATAGACTTCTAAATGCTATTGAAAACCTTCCAAAAAGTGCCACAGTCCTCTACAAGTGGCTTAAACCTTCCCATAACTGTTTTAAATTGTCAGACCAGTTTGAAAGTTCCATAGACCTCTAAATGCTATTGAAAACCTTTTAAAAAGTGTCAGAGACCTCTAAATGCTTCTGAAAACCTTCTAAAAAGTGCCAGAGTCCCATACAAGTGTCTTAAACCTTCCCATAACTGTTCTAAATTGGCAGAAGCCTTTAGGACCATTTTGAAAGTTCCTTAGACCTCTAAATGCTACTGAAAGCCTTTTAAAAAGTGTCAGGGCCCTCTACAAGTGTTTTAAACCTTGCTAGAATCGGGGTTATTGAATAACACAGAGTCATCTCCACAAACTTTGTGTTATTCAACAAACCCTGTCTACTTTAACTCCACTTAGTGAAAATGGGCTACTACTTGACTCTTGTTCCTAGAATTGTTTTAAATTGCCAGATGCCTCTAGGACCATTTTAAAACCTCTAAACTCTACTGACCCCATTCTAAAAAGTTCCAGAGGCTTCTACAAGTGTTTTAAACCTTCCTAAAATTGTTTTAAATTGCCAGAGGCCTCTATAAGTATTCTAAGCCTTGTAAGAATTGTTTAAAATTGGCAGAGGCCTATACATGGGTTCTAAACCTTCTAAAAATTAATAATATATAATTTATTGTAGTCCCTGCCTTAAGTTATAGCCCTAAAACTATAATCATTTTGACAATCAATCCATTTCACATTTAATCACCAATTGATCACCAACATAAAGGTTTTTTGCTAGTCATTGTGATGCAACAGTCAGAAGTTGCTAAACAGACTAGCAAAATAGACCAACCATGTAGTGTAGAAAGAATTTCCTGTCCAGTTAATAAATTGAATCCTCCATTTTCCATTCTTATGTTCCTCCTATACTTTGAGGCATTTTGTATCAATTGGAAAGAAATTTCACCAATTTTTGGCACTGTATTGACTCTTGATGAAATCAACTCAAATCTTTTTGACTCTTGATGAAATCAAATTTATTTTGTGTTTTTGTCAAATAAATGTATACCTGTTTTACACCAATACTTGGACACAAATTTGTGAAGTCAAAGCAGCCTGAATGGTTTAAAACAAAATTCAATTCAACAAATAATTTGAGATGTTATTTAACCAAATTTTGTAATTTGATGTGGTCAGTCAAAGCTGCAGAAATCACTAATACAGTAATCGGGATAATTTTAAATTCTAAAAACAAGTAGAACAAGAACAAGGACTAGAATTAGGGAGAAATACTTACAACTATTAAAATCTCCTGGTCTGTTGGTTAGTAAAATTGCTTTTATTGACAACTTAGAAATTTTGATAAAACCAATATATTCAAGTGCTTTAAGCAAACTATTTTAAACCTAAAATTCACTTTGGAAATTATAATAATTTTCTTGCAAAAACAGCAAATTTTAGTTAAGATTTAGGTTCAGTTTAACTTTCATTTAAAGAACTCAAAGTTTAATCTCTAAAATTAGCTGGATTGACCTATAAAACTGGGAAGAATTTGTACTAAAAATAATATCAGGCCCCACTTATAGACTAGAATTTTTCTCACTCTGTAAGTGACTTAAGAGTAGAAAAAAACAAACTTACATTTTCAGCATCCAAATTCTTCTCCTGAATTAACTTCTCCTTTTCACGAATCTCTTCTCTTTGCTTTTCCAGATTGTCTTTCAACCTTTGCAGCATAACAGCATCATGCAGACAATCTGTTGAGCCATTAGACAACTGGTTGTCAGGGTTTTGGTCTTTGAGTAGTCTGCGATTATCTTCCTGCAACTTGGCCACCACAGAAACAAGCTCTTTGGTTTCAGAACGCCACTGCTCCTCAATGGCCTCCAGCTCCTTCTCAAACTTTTGCCTGTACTCGGCTTTTTCTCGCTTGTCATTTTCCAATTGGGATATTTTGAGCTGGAGCTCATTCAGCAAAGTGTTTTCTCTTTCGTTTCTGGTTGCTAGACTTTCCAACAGTTCCAAAGCGCTGACGACTTTGGGCATTAGAGACGATACGGCGTCAGCCCCATACCTTTAAATAGTCATGAAGATTTTAAATAGTTTGGTGGTGGAATAAAATTAGCATAGTTTACTGACCCATCAATAATTTTCTTGCATTCCTTGCCAATATCTGAAGCGATATCGTACACGTCCACCACTGTAACATCACCGGACAAGTCACTTATATCTTCCATTGCAATAATTTGGAGTGGATAACTTCTTTGAGGCATTAAAAAGTAAATTAATGGAACATTTCGAGCTTTAAATTCGCAGGAATTTTAAATATTTGTGATTATACACAGTAAACTACTTTATTTTTATTGATTCATCTGTCATCGTGATGTTAGGATGACAGTGACAGACCGAGATTCTTTTGAACTACTACGATAATGGACCAATCACAGGCAGGAATAAACGACCTGTAGAGGGGGCTGCAGAACCAGATTTGAAATTTGAAGAGCGCCAAGCAATTTAATTTGAATCACATTTTCAAAAATTAGTTAGGAAACAAATACAACACTAATAAAAAAATCAGTGCTTTATTTCAGAAAAAAAATCCATTGTAAAGAATTTCTTGTTACAGTACAACTTTTCTGTACTGACAAATTTGATTTTGTCATAACAATAATAAGTAAGAACTAACAAAATAAATCAATGAATAATTTACAAAACAACTTTTTTAACACACCAAAAAACGTAATAACAATTAGGGACACAATAGCTATCAACAGGCAAATTTTTACTATAAAATGTTGTCTTTTCCAGTCTTGCAGCTCGTCCATATGCAAAAACCGATTTCTAGAATGTTCAGGCAGCTCAAACTGGCTGGAATGTGGAAAGAGCGACATGTAGAAGTCGTACAAAATTGCTTTGACTAGATCGTTTTCGCTCTTTTTGGACTCGTCCAAATCGTCATTCAAACAAATAAATTTCCTGAAAATAGTCATATATTGACAGTTTTTTTGATGTTTAACTTATTTACCTAGGACCGCGTCTAATTTCATCCAAATGAATCACAACATTGCTAATATTTGACACCAGCATATTGAAAAAGCTGTACTTATCCGAGTCCCTGAGTATGTGATGTTTGTATTTAGGTACGCGTCCGAATCTTTTACTTAGAAACTCCCTCAAAAAATTACAGTTAACAATAATGTCTTTACTAATTGTTGGCTAAAAATTGTGATAGATCAACAAAATAGTCTAGGCAAAATACTGAAATAAAAAAATACCAGTTTGGAGTCTAGATAACGTTCATTAGGTGGCGTTTCCACTTCCGGGTACTTTTGAAACTCACTACAGTTAAACAAAAGTCCATCAAAGTGATCAACTATTTCATAGCTCAAAGGTAACTCATAAATTTGAGTCAACAAATTTCGAATTTCTCGATCAGACCACGTCCTGAAATACTTCCCAATTAACTGTGAGGTTAAACAAAAAAATCACACCGATATATTACCCAGAATCATCGGTGTCAAATAGGTCAAAAATGTCATTAATAGACCTCTCTGTGGTTTCGGATATGACAAAGTAATAATAGCTGAAGCCAAATTGCATGTCATCGTTATGTCTAAACCTGTTCCGTTCAGTTAACTTAAATTCGGTTAGAAATGTGTTTTCCATGCTTTGCATAATATCCCTAAAGTGAAACATTTAGACTATGGAGATAAAAAAAAGTCACAAAAGTATTCATATATATCGTAAATTAACCTTTGAATTTTTAATCATGGTGTAAACAGTAATATTACTTGTTATTTTGTTAAACAGTAGTAACTATAATAGATATAGTCATGATTTTGACAAGGTTTATTCTGAATACTTTCACTTTCAGAAATTCAGACAACTAAACAGCAGAACACTTTAATACAGGGTGTTTGTAAATAAAAATTAGTCGGAAATTAGGTTGGGTTTACACAGAACACTTCAATGCTGTACGTGCACAGTAATTTAGAATACAGGCAAAGAGAGTTTAGAGCACGTTGCCTGCGCTACTTTAAGTCATTCACGAGTTCGTCACGTGAGTACATTACATCCAAACGTAATCAACATCGCGTTACTAGAAGCAACTGTCAAATGACGTCAATTTGGTGTTGCCATTTACCAAGGACGGTAAACAGTAAAGGATTGCTCGATTGGCCGATTTTGTTTCCTGGCGGCGAATGGATCCTGACGTCACAGTACAGTAGTTCCTTTTCTTTCTTTTCTCCCTGACTGTACCAAATTTTGTAGTATTTTTTTATGTTATTGAATAGGAAATTTAATGAGGATTCCAAAAATGTGCTTAAAACAGTAATTTTCTCACTCTAAGTGGGTTTTACAAGCGATTTTGTCCGTGACTGTTTATTCAAACGGTGTTACTAGCAGTTCAAACTTTGACACCCATTTTTTCCCTGACTGTATTAAATTTTGTAGTGTTGTTTTATATGTTATCAGATAGGAAGTTTAATGATGATTTCAAAAATTTGCTTAAAACAGTCATTTTCTTACTCGAAGTGGGGTTTATAGGAGATTTCGTCCCTGACTTTTCTTTCAAATTGTGTCTCTGGCATTTTATATTTTGACACTCCTTTTCTCCCTGACTTTACTTGATTTTGAAGTCATTTTTTAGAAAAGTTAAAGAGAATTAGAAAAATGTGCTTAAAAATATGATTCGGTCACTCCAAGTGGGTTTTACAGGCAATTTAGTCCTTTAAACCGTGTTCAAAATTTAGATCACAATTTTACTAACTTAACAAACCAATTTTTCCTGAATTACTCGAAAACGCTGACTGTTAAAACAAAAAAAATTGCAGGAGACCAAAAATGTTCCTAATCAACTCCTTAACTTAGCACCGTAAGGTTGCAGTACCGTTGCTTCCAATATGCAGGGTGTGCATGAAAAGTATGGTGATTGAATGTTTTTGGTCACTCTGTACACATTTTTTGAGATAGAATTTTTTGCTCAACACTACTGGAAAGAGGAGCTCAAGACGGCTAATTTAAGCGATACAACTTCCCTGAACTCCCAAAAAATAACCAAATTACAGGCTGTTCAAATTTGAAACCAGAATTTCAACTGATTTGAATATTTGTTGCACCAAACCAGTTTTTCCTAAATAACTCGAAAAATTTGAAATAAAGCAGAAATTTTCGTAAAGAACTGCTAAACTTATCCCTGGAGTTTACTACTATACAGGGAGTGCATGAAGAGTATAGTGATTCAGATTTATGACTTTTCAAATTAATGACAGTCAGGACAGAAAAATGATATTTTTCAAGCAAATTTCAATTAGACCCATAAATTTACTGGTAAAATTGGTAAATATTCCTGTCACATTGAATTTTACTTTACCTTACCGGTAAATTTACGCCCATCACTACAATACGCTAAATATGATCGACTGCAACCGGTTAAAAATCGCGCAAACGCGCGATCTCTGACTTGATGGTGACGTAAAAACCGTCACCAGTCCCAGCCGATACGGGCAACATTGCGCTTATGGGATTAAGCAATTCTTTACTGTTTACCGTCCTTGGCCTTTTACAACGTTAATGGTGATAGTCGATTGACTTGTGCTCCCTTAGGAATTGAAGGTTTGACAGTTATCACGTGAATACTTTAGGGATTAGAGAAGACTAATTTCCGACGTTTTGAGTTAAGAAATGATATTGGCGTTTCAAGATAAGAGATACTCCCTCTGGTGATCAGTTTTGAAAACAGTTTCGGGCATTCCAGCTGTCATTTCTCCGTTTGTTTGCGTTGATCTTGGTTAGGAATTTATCACTGGATGTCATAAATATGAAGTGACATATATTATGCCAGCTGTCAATGTCAAACAAATGATAAATCAATATGAACGATTTCATGGCAAACTATGTTAAAATTGCAAATTCGAAAGGAAAAAGGCTGTAAATCCGCTATTTTGAGAGACAACAATCTACTTATTGGTACCGTTTTAAAGCTTGAAAAAAGACCTTTCTAAATATGCAATAATCTTCTATGCTTCCTGTTTAAAAAAAGTAAGTTTATGATCAATTAAAAAAAAGCGTCAAAATGTGGTTTTTGCTAAATATCTAGATAGTACCTTGTTCTATAAAACAAAAATGGTTTTAAATTGGTCCCCTAAAACTACAATTCTTTCTCCATTTAACCGACTTCGTAACTCTGCTAGTTTCGAAGATCCCTTCACTAAAAACGAAAAAAAAACTCACCCTGTATACATTACATTTATAATTTTAGGTTAGGAACTTGTTGCCCGATTTTAGTTCAACTGGCACAAAAAGATATAAGCAACAGTGTTCGTTCTTTGTTTTTGTCGACAAAACTACGGCAGTGTTAACGTAGACATTACTCCTGTTAACGTAGATTAAAAATAATGACTTGGAAATTATGATAATTTTAGCATTTTGCTAAAATGCTTCTAAAATTTTTAATTGACTTGCTATTAAACTTATATTGACTTTTGCACATTCTAGCAAGTGTCTTCGTTCATATGCTGTTTAAAACACAGCATTATCTAGCCTAGTTTTTTTTTAATTTGAGATTAACAGAGGATATATGAATACTTTTTTCAGTCTGGCGTACCTGTCCAAAAATATGGGAGCATGCGCAGGCGTGTATCTAAGTTTGAACCCATACTTTTTGTTAAAAACTCTCTGAGTGTAAACCAAAGAATCCACAAACCCGTTATGATTTGGTACCACCTTCTTTCTACCCTTCAAAGTTATTACAATAAAAAAACCACCTCAAAATCTTAAAAACCCAAATACCTTCAATATGAGCTGTCGTTTTCGGCTTACAACTTTGTCCTTTACCATCACCCTTTTATTGTGAGCTTTTACTAGTCGAGACAAGAAAGCAGTTTGATTTACGTGCAGTTTAATGGGGAATTTTGGGCTGTCTGTATGCCCCAACAGGGAATTTTGATGCAGTAGAATGTGAGCTTTCTCTCTTAGCGAATCAAGTTCATTGATTACTTTCTGGTTTATTGGAAGTTCTGTTGAGTCAACTGAGTCGTTTTCATCCTCATAATTGATTTCAACAGTTTTCTGTAAAATTAGGGACACTTAAACCATATAAGAACACTGAAAATAGTTAAGATTTCTAGAAAAGGTCAAATCACTAGAAAACTTGTATTTTTCTGCAAAAGAAGACTTGAAAAACTTCTTTTAAAATCATGAGAATCCCAAAAAAATTTGTGTTTAAATTAATGCCGATGACTATTCTTTGAAAGTGTCAGAGTGTGAATTCTACTCTAAACCTTGTAATAGTTGCCAGAGGCCTCTGCAAGAGTTCTAAACTTTTCAAGAATTATTTTAAATTGCCACAAACCCCTAAAACTACTTTTAAAGTGACAGAGTGTCTAAATACTACTGTAAAATTTATAATAATTGCCTCTACAAGTGTCCTAAACCTTTCAAGATTTGTTTTGAACTGCTAGAAGCTTTTAGAACTGCTGTTGAAGTGTCAGAGCTCACTAAATACTACTGTAAACCTGTAATAATTCCCAGAGGGGTCATCCAGTGCACTAAACCTTTTAGAAATTGTTTTAAGCTGCTAGAAGTCTCTAGAACTACTTTCAAAGTGTTAATGCTTTCTAAACATGACTGTAAACCTTGTGATAATTGCCAGAGACCTCTACAAGTGTCCTAAACTTTTCAAAAATTGTTTTAAACTATCAGAAGCCTCTAGAACTACTGTGAAAGTGTCAGAGTTCTCTGAATATTACTGTAAACCTTGTAATAATTGCCAGAGTCCTCTACAAGAGTTGTAAACCTTTCAAGAATTATTTTAAATTGCCAAAAACCCCTAAAACTACTTTTAAAGTGTCAGAGTGTCTAAATCCTACTGTAAAATGTATAATAATTGCCAGAGTCCTCTACAAGTGTCCTAAACCTTTCAAAATTGGTTTTGAACTGCTGTTGGAGTGTCAGAACTGTCTAAATACTGCTGTAAACCTGTAATAATTCTTAGAAGGGTCTGCCAGTGCACTAAACCTTTTAGAAATTGTTTTAAACTGCTAGAAGTCTCTAGAACTACTTTCAAAGTGTTAGTGCTTTCTAAATATGACTGTAAACCTTGTAATAATTGCCAGAGGCCTCTGCAAGAGTTCTAAACCTTTCAAAAATTATTTTAAATTGGCAAAAATCCCTAAAACTACTTTTAAAGTGTCAAAGTGTCTAAATATTACTGTAAAATTTATAATAATTACCAGAGTCCTCTACAAGTGTCCTAAACCTTTCAAGATTTGTTTTCAACTGCTAGAAGCTTTTAGAACTGCTGTGAAAAAGTCAGAACTCTCTAAATACTGCTGTAAACCTGTAATAATTCCCAGAAGGGTCTGCCAGTGCACTAAACCTTTTAGAAATTGTTTTAAGCTGCTAGAAGTCTCTAGAACTACTTTCAAAGTGTTAGTGCTTTCTAAATATGACTGTAAACCTTGTGATAATTGCCAGAGGCCTCTACAAGTGTCCTAAACTTTTCAAAATCTGTTTTAAACTACCAGAAGCCTCTAGAACTACTGTGAAACTGTCAAAGTGTCTAAATATTACTGTAAAATTTACAATAATTGCCAGAGTCCTCTACAAGTGTCCTAAACCTTTCAAGATTTGTTTTCAACTGCTAGAAGCTTTTAGAACTGCTGTGAAAAAGTCAGAACTCTCTAAATACTGCTGTAAACCTGTAATAATTCCCAGAAGGGTCTGCCAGTGCACTAAACCTTTTAGAAATTGTTTTAAACTGCTAGAAGTCTCTAGAACTACTTTCAAAGTGTTAGCGCTTTCTAAATATGACTGTAAACCTTGTGATAATTGCCAGAGGCCTCTACAAGTAGCCTAAACATTCCAAGAATTATTAATACTTTCAATGAATAATAAACATACCTAAATCCAAACATATAGACAATATACCTATACAAAATACACAAAAGTAAGCTTACATCTTCACAATCACCTCCATCAAACTGGCACTTCTCATTATAACAATTCCAGTCACACTGACCATCTCCAACATACAACCAAGGACAATTTGATGTACAGTCTGGTATAGGATAAGCCAGAAAAATTGAATACCCTTTACCAGGTGTGTAAAAATCATCAGGATACAATTGTTGGCCCAAAAAGATGTCATCATTAAAATAAATGAATTTCTTTGAAAGTCCTGGAATTCTACAATATTTGAAATACAAGTGGATTTAGCTGAAAGTTAGATTAACTGACTGGTTCTACCTGTGCAAATTGCTTTCAATAGCTGGACTAGAAAATGTGGGTAAATTTGCTGAATTTTTGAAAATCATTTCATGTGTGATGATTGTGACTTTATCACAGTCTAAGTTAAGCCAGTAAGGGATTTGGCCATTTGTGACTAAGTAAACATGGTTAACCCAAGGAGCAAACTTTTCCAGTGATCTTTAATGTGACTGATAAAGTATATCCAAATATAAATCACTTAAGTAAATACCTTAAGGAAAAACGTAACTCATTCTTGTCTTCATATCTTTGTTTTGATGCATCGACATTCTGGTACAAAACCAAATAATGTTTTAAATTTTTTAGAAACTTTGGATCAGAGCCGTTCACCCAAGTGTACACCACATCTATTGGTTCATCATCAGGGCAGTCACTTTGGGATTTGACCTGAAAACAATTTCATTAGAGTAGAGAAAAAAATACTGAAAATATATAAACTTACATTGTTAATCCTTGTGGTAAAGAAGAATATAAGTACAAAAAACACAAAGAAAATGAGGAAACAAATTTTCTTTTTGCATATTTTCAAACCAGAAACTCTAACCATTTCCAGACAAATTCCAAGTGATTATACTGCAGTACTTAGCATATTTCCACCGTTTAATACCACAGCACGTTTTTACTTTTATCATTATTTTTTTTTAAATAATACCGAAAGTTTTTTTTTCCAGATAGAAGAGATATGTTGAGAACTTTACAAATAACATAAAAAATAAACCCCATCATGTTTATGTTTGAATTAAAATTTGATGTGTGGGAATTAACTACTACAAATGACAAATGACGTTACCATTAACAATTGACAGACTCATTTTGCCTACATCGTGACATTTCGTAATTGTCTTTCTTCTTCTTCTAACTTTGTGGCGTTAGCACGTACAAGAGCTGTACCAGCCTAATAGTAGTTGACTAGTAGGATAAGTCGAGAGGTGGATAACCTTAACGTTTTAGGATTTCTCTTGCCCTAAGCATTATCTTATCTACTACTATGTAGGTATAAAATAATTTTGTTCCTAGAGTTAACTTAAATAAGTATTGTCCGGAGTCTTGAGAAATCATTAATGTTGGTTATTTATTTCAGAAAATGAAAAAATTAAAAACCCATGCCAATGAACTTTGAACATTATTGATGCTGGTAAACTTTGGGTTAGCCTCCTCAATATGTCTAAGATTCTAAAAAAGGCCTATTATTTTAACTGTAAAGAAAGTCTGAACTATAAAATGAAACTATTGCCTGAACTTTGATGACACTTGGAAACAGCAAAAATGGCAAATCTCAGAAATAAATTTTAACCCTTGAAAAAATCAATAATCAATAGATAAAACTTAAGAAGTATATTTAAGGGCGCCCTCCCTTGCCAATTTGTCTGCCTGTTCATTTCCCCAAATTCCTTGATGACCTGGACAGTATTCCTTAAAAAAACCATTACAGTGGTGACTCCTAACGTCAACTTATTACATTATGTACCCATTTGATGTCCTCAAAATGTTGACATATCCTATCCAAAGCCATCAGCTCCTCTTTATTTTTTACTGGACCACCTGATGCCAGCTTCCAATTCTTTTTCTTCCAGGTGGAAATCCATTTGGTCATACAATTGATGGTAAACTGAGAGTCTGTGAGGATTTTCACTTTATTGTAGCCTAATTCTTTTAGGAGTTTTAGGGCTTCAGTGGGAGCCTGAATTTCTGCCATGTTATTGGTTGCTCTGCCAATCACAGGCTTGGAAATGTTCCTTGATGTCCAGACTACTTAGTTACTAGTTTAGGAGTTACAATAACAACTTACATTGGATGACCATCACTAAACCATGCTCCTATCCCTGCTTTAGCATTTTTCTGTCCATTATTCTCACAGGCACCATCTGTATAAACCACTGCATACCCATCAACTACTGGAATGTTACCTTTAGCCCTTTTGGAAACCTGTTCTGCATTGTCTGGGGTGTCAATGTTTCGTTTTCGAGACTTTGGCTCATCAGTGTGTAAGTTAGATTTGCAGTCTTTAAGGATACTGTTAGCTGAATGGGTCAGTTTCCGAATTTGCTGGTGCAAATCCTGAATTTCATCTTTGAGCAGGGCGGCCCGTTTTTCAGCGTTGGAAAGGCGACGTAGCAACACGGCAGCCTCACCTGTTCTGCAAATATTGAAAATAGGAGCTCTGAGAAGTACTCTATTGTTATTTAGTACTTACACGTCCCTTTCCATTGTAACAGGCTGGGACTTTTTATGAACACTGCACACGCTTTGCGGTACCTTAACAAATTTGATAATATTTTCATCACATTATTTTACCAATCAACTTTCTAGCCCATTAGAGTTAGGAAAACGAGCCTGATAAAAAAAAACAGCTTTTGGGTTATTGATATTGATTGGGATTTGGGAATATTTTTATTTATTCATTCCCTTGAATTGAATTTGGAAACCGAACGTTGTCAGTGTCGGTTCGGATGACATCTAAGACGAGACTATTCGTCAACTCTTTTTAAAGCTGTAGTGCAGAAAAGGACACATATAGTCTAGCCCTAATCTTACATACTACTATTCTGGACTGTCGTTAGTGTCATTTTTCAATTTGTGGCTTGTCGTTGCTTTACAATTTTAATGGCTGAAAGCTGAAAGAGAGCGTCATTTCCCCTATTCACCTTTGGCGTTTGTTTGTTTATTGTTATTGTTTATTATTTACAAAAAAATTATTCTCAAGACATAAACTTGATTATTATGATTTTGTCTAGAGCTAAAGTGAAACCCGACGTATTGGTCCACTAAAACTATAATGAAAACCCGCTTGTCAGAGTAAACAACTGGACCTGTAGTCTTTTTGTGTTTATAGTCGAATTTATTAGGAACATTGTGCCTCTACAAGCTTTAACATGGTAAAAGGTAAGTAACAACTTTCTGTAGCTGAACAAATCTTTGACATTTTATTCATAACAGCAAAGAGAATTACCCACTCAGACCATAAACTGACTGAGTACTTCGCAGTGCGAAAATCAGTAAGAAAAACTAAAATGCAAGTTTTAAGAGAGCAACAGAGAACCTTAGAACGATTAATTATGAAAGAGACTGAAGATGGTTTAGAGGTTAGTGTACAGCCACTTGTAGCTTTTTAAAACTAACAAAAGTGATTGTAGTGTCGGTATACTGAAGGCAAAGGCAGGGGGGTGTTTGCAACCAAAAACTTTGAAAAAGGTGACTTTGTAGTAGAGTACAGTGGGGATTTTATAAGTCTGATGGAGGCTAATGCTCGAGAGCAACTCTATGCTCAGGATGACACTACTGGCTGTTATATGTATTACTTTAAGTACAATGATCAAACATTCTGGTAAGTTGTTTTCTTTTTTCTGTAATTGTAATAAGGAGGTTAAAAATATGGTTCCAGTATTGATGCCACTCAAGAAACTGGGAAACTTGGAAGGTTAATCAACCATTCACGTACCAATGGGAATCTCTATACAAAAACTGTGTTAGTGGATGGTCTCCCCAGGTTAGTTTTGCTAGCAAAAGAGAGTATTAAAAGAGGACAAGAATTGCTCTATGACTATGGGGATCGAAGCAGAGAATCTATAAAATATCACCCATGGCTTAAAGAGTAATTCATTTTTCTGATCAAAAAAGTATTACACCATTTACTGCTCTATTTATAAATTGATTAAGTTTGAAGATAATGTGAAGACCAGGACTGAGTTTTAAGGGTCCTAACTGAAATTTGAAATTTTATTAGTTAAGGTTACTAGAGTATTGTCCACTGCCTTGTGTATTATTGATTTATACTGTATTTTTTTATTACAATAATTACTATTATAAATATTGAGGTTTAACTAATAAATATTTATGAGATTATGGTTGAAAGGTAAAAATTGAATTTTCCCCTGAATCACAATCAATATAAGACAAACACCATATTTGTTTTCTAGTTTCTGATATCCCTATTAAATATTGTAAAACTATAATTCACTGCCCAAACAATTTGGTTAGAAAATAAAATTTTAAAAAATTACATTAAAAAACAATGACAAAGTCACAGTTACACAATTAAAAGCGAAATATTAGGTTTTGACAGAATGGACATAGGATATAGGACGATAATCGATAATTTATCCGCGAGAGGGCGTTTTGCATGGCACACTAGATATGTTTTGCTAAGGGGTAAGGGCCAAGGGGGTTATATTTGGTGTGCTTTCACATTAAACAACAATTCTACAATAGTTGTGAAATGTTTTATTGTTTTTCTATTTGTTAATATCAGGTTTTGATAAAAAGGTGTGTACTTAGTAAATAATTAGTAAGTCGGACTATAATCGTGAACCTGCTTTTACCAATGCAAATACAATAATACTATAGATAACATGATAACACCACAACATGCTGTTTGTGATGCTATTTTATACTGTATACCCAGGTAATAAGTTATTTATCAACAAAAAAGTGATTCAACAGTACGCACTTGATAAATATTTTCATGGCGAGAGTTTCAAAACTAGATCATTTCCAACAAGGTTTTCATAAGCTTTAAATAAGTCGGGGTTCCTTTCGGGATTAGGAAACTTAAACCTGCTAGAAGTTCATAATCTGACACTCTCATATCACTCACAAAACTCACGAACAACACAAATAAGCAACTTTAACTTTACTTTTAATATAGATTTAAACGATATTCAAATTTTAAATTAAAAATTAGTAATTAGTCGTTTTCATCTAAACGCGATATGATCTAAAAATCACGTGGCCTACGTATAATTTTGTAATCATGGGGTCATGTGATTTTTAGAAAAAAACAAAGTGGCTCCCTCCGGCGGCGGATTCCTTCGAAACAGCTTTTAATCAAATGACAAATTTTGTGTCTTCACTCTTCACTCTTCATAGCCTGCCATGGCCACGCTATGGCCGAATCCGACTAGTCCTAGAATAGGCAGGAAGGCGGAAAAACCAAAAAAAATAAAATAGCAGTGCTTTTATCTATATGATGTACTTTTTTAGGTGATAATAATGTGGAAAGATTAAATAAAAATACCACAAAATCCATTATCTATATTGTATTTAAATGCAATGAAGAATTAAAAATAAATTCTAACATCTCAGTAAGGTTCAGAAAGTATGGGCTTTACACATCAAAGTAACAGTTTTCGTTTGGTACACCAACTGGATCACTTTAATAAATATAGAGGGTGTGTTACACATTCCAGTCACCCTGTATATGCAAGACCATAAAGGTGAAAACGGAAGAACCGCGATTCTGAATGAGTGAATAGACCTTGGAAATAATTTACAAATATTTTCAATATATTGTATTTAGTAATCCAAAAAATGGACGAAAAGACTGACGTCAAATGTATTGTATTATGCTGCCACCCGGTAGATTGTAGACAAGCATTCTTTGTAAAAATGTTGCGCTGTTTTTTTCGAAGTAAATTGATCTAAAATACTCGCTTATAATCTACAAAGTTAGCCATCACATCTAACATCTTTTTAGTTTCCATTATCATAATTGAACGGTAATTATACGAGGTGTATCACAAGTAATTGGAACTAGGAGAGATACTAGTCTCGAGTCAAGATTTCAGTGAAATACAGAGGGATTGAAGCTGTGCCTACGACTACGCGAAATGTGAAACACCCAGTATAGTTGTAGCATATATTCTCTTTTTTTTATCAATAGATACGACTTACTTGCTACAAAGTTAACAACAAAGTCTTCAACACAAACTTAGGCAGAAAGTGTCGCCCGCATTTTCACTTTTCTCCTAAATTAGGAAATAACACATTTATATGGTACAGAGGGTTGTCAGTTTAGAGCGCAAAAAGTGGAACTAAAATAAATTTTTTTGTTTAAGCCACCAATGTCCTCTGAGGCTCAGTTGTATAGATTCAGGTTAAACTTTAATCTAGAGTTTCAACTGTTGAACTTCAAATTAACGTTTAACTTTGACCTATACAGCTGACCCTAAATCGCCCAAAACCAAGCTTAACTACCAAGAAACTTAACTCATATCACGGTATAATCTAACATCCTCTTCTCTCAACTATTCCAAAAAAAAAAAACTGAAAAATCTGTCAACAAAATAAATTTATTCAAAATAGTTATAGTAAAATAAACGTCAAGTTTTCTAACATAGTTTTTAAGCTAACCCCATGAGAGAAATGTTCCTTAACAATTTGTCATATTTGACATCTTCCAGTTACATCCCGATATTAATCTAACTCGTCGCAAATGATTAGTTTATTAATACAAAAAAATTTCCTAGTGAGGCAGGGGTAAAATTATAGAGAATACTGTCAAGGAGAGGGGGAAGAGAAGATGGGAATGAGATTTTTCTTCACCACGCTTATTTATCCGCTCTTGAATAAGAGTATTGCCACCTGAAAGAAAAAAAAAACAGAAATTAGTCCACCACTGTCATATCAGTAAATTTTGATGGATATTTAAGCAAGCTTACATAGTAACTAATTTACTGCTGTGCAGTTGCTTACCTGCCCCAGATAGAAGTAAATGAAGTGACGAGTCTCGTGCGTGACGTACGATCCAAAGTTTCGGCCTACAATACAATGCCAAGTAGGATTGTATTTTTTGTCGAATTCCTTTTTAATGTACGCCGCAATATCCTGAAAGAAAAAATATCTGTTAAGTTTTGATACTGTAATTATTTTCTAAGACAAAAAATGTATACTGCAGCACAGGAATCTGAATAGAAAACATAACACTACCTCTTACCTCTAATTTCCAGTCCTGGCTAAAGATAATTGAATATGTCGTAATTTGTTGCAGGAATTATGTTTGTCATACATTTGAAAGTCTTTACTAAAGGCCGGTAGACTATTCAATTTTTTATACAATATTTTGAACAATTTTCTGTCTAAGGTAGATTGGATAGGTGTCCTACAGTAGATTGGCCCGAAAATTGATTAGGACTGAAAAATTGACGAAAAATAGAACCGGTTCTATTTTTCAGCCAATTTCTAGGCCTAGCGCATATGCGTATGAGCATGGGCCAACAGAAAACAAACGTTACGAGAAGAGTGCTGAAGCAAACAGGAAAATAGAACATTTGATTTAGATCATCCATTACTGTTCTTAATTAATTAAAAACCAATCCAAAAACAGTAACGTCATTTGAAATAATACTAATAAAGAAAGCATTTCTCTGTCTAATTGCATCCAAAGTAGGATCATATCTAGGCTGTAATGTAAAACAATATAAATTTTGATAGGAACCAAGATTTGCTGCAAGTTTGTTTTGGTCTATTGTTCAAGATCTTGTATAAGAAATTGGATAGTCTAAAACGGCCTGAACCTATAAACGGGTGGAGAAATTTCTAATTTCAGCAGTCCCAAAACATAGCTCGTTAAAAAGCTTTTTGCTCTTTCTAACTAATTTCAAACAAAAACTACGTTGATTATGGTGTTACAAAGTATTATTCGCAATACGGAACATTTACAGCCGTTTACAAGTTGCAGAAACTTTGAAATCATCAAAAAGTTAACAATACTTTGATATCATTAGCAAGAAATTGAGAGTTCTGATCTGTAAAAAGACAAACTCGGAAACAATCATTCTTCCAGATTAAAATTCAAATTGTTGAAATGTTTAGACTACTGAATAACTACAAACAAAAATCTCTATTTCTCTCAAAAATGTAATTTACAAGAACACGCGCCAGATTCAAGTTTAATACTCACTACAATCAACTTTTCTAAAACGGTAAAACAATAGTCAATTACCACTTTGAGATTATAAACAATAAGCAGGTGCCGAAAATAAAGCACGTCTAATTTCTTTCGTAATCTCGTCCGCCTAGCTAGTACTATTAAGTTTAACATTGTTCTCCATTGTAGGCAAGTACACCACACTGCATTATTTATTTATTCAGATGTGCAAATGACCTTAACCACATTTAATATCCGGTTCTTTAAATGGAAACTGATAAATTTGGTTGCGTCCTGCTATAAATAGACATTAGCAAAATATTAAGCATCTTCTTAAAAAATGAGAATGCCTTTAGATTGGTTTCACATCATTATTATGTAATGGCTATATAGGGCACCATACTTTTAGAGTAAATATTTAAAGTCCAAGATATCACATTTCCTGCAGTAGCATGTATTAAATTAATTAAGTTGATACAAACAGATGTCAGTTAGGCAAAGTTGAAAATACATACAGGTAAGGAATTTTGAATGTTAAGAAAAAAAACATTGATTTTAGATCTATTAATCTTATTTCAAAAGAAAATTATAATTACACCAAAGTTGCTTTACAAGGGTTCTGAAATACATGAAATTCAAATCTCTGGACTATTTTCATATACTTAATAGTAATTCTACCATACTTTTTAATCTGATACTGTGAGTTTGGAATAGAATTTATCATATTTGGCCCCATCACTTGTATGGAAGAAAGAGAATTCATACTGAAAAGGGTTAAATGCAATGCTGAGCAATTTATTTGAAATTAAATGATGCAGAAGATAAACAAAATAGTTAATGAGGAATAAATAATTAAAACCATAGACTGTAGTAAAGTGGAAAATTATCATCATAGATAAGTTAGTCAGAAATTGTCATTAAATTGCTTTGACAAAAACAAACAAAATCAGAAAGTCAAGTGGTTGTCCACTTAATTAACAACCTATAATAGGTGATAAATTAAATGTTGTGTAATAATTACAGTAGGTCACCTACAACTTTAATGTGAAAAACATGAAAACCATTCATATTACTGACTACCCCATAGGCACAGATATTTTGATAGCATAATATGAATTAAAAAAATTACTGAATAATAAAGTAAACAAACATACCAGCATCACTAATTCTAGTTACTATTTTTAACAAATACAGTTCAATAAATTGCACCATTATAAAAAGAAATACTCCTCATTTAATATGGGATAATATTTTGATTCCATGTAAGAAATAGGTCAAATGAAAATGCCTCCCCTAGCAAAGAAATTCCAACCATAAATATTGATTCAATGTTGACCAAAGAAAAATTATGTTAATCCCTATTAAAGGACATGGAAATACATTCTACCAAAAGACTGCAGCAAAATCATGATCTATATTCTGTACTTGTATAATGATCAATGAAAAACAAATTTGAACATTCACCATGTTAAAAATGTCTCCAAAATGTCCTTTAAAGTGACATATTCTTGAAAATATCATATTTTAGTCAGGGAACCTTAGATTATGCAATTGGCTACTTCTAATTAACACTAACAGCTTTTTGATTTTTGAAACTGGAATATGTAGCACAACTTAAGGCAAAAAGTAGAAATTCTACTAAACTGAAAAGATTATGAAACCCATAAAGAAAATGTTTTCTCCACATAAGAAATATGATTTATTATTCAGTGTGGCCCAGTTTTTTGGTGGTATAACTGCATTTTGGCTTCAGGCCACATTATGACCAGAAAAATTGATTACCTTAAAAGTGAAAATCAACTATATGCAAAAAATCCACCAGATAGGAACAATTGGTCTTCTTTAAGAAAACTAACTAAGTTGATCACACCACCCAGAAGTGTGAAAACTTAATTATAAATGGATGTAGATTTAGAGCAATACTTAGAAACAATACACGGGTTTAATACAAGTTGCCAGTGAAACTGTATCAGAAAAAAATTGCAAAAACTGACTGACTTCAATCAATACTGTAACTCTATCAAATCTTACCTTTTCTATGTTATACTTCTCAATGGCCTGAGTAGCACAATCAACAGCGTCTTGCTGCATGTCCTCAGACATGTCAGCATTTTTAATCACGGCTTTCCTGTCAGTCATTTTCTTAGTTTTGGTGGGCGAATCAAACCTACAAAACAAAACTTGGATAACCTTCTGATAGCTATAAACCTGGAACAATGTTGTCAGCTGCTGTGTTAATATTTGATTTCAGTGTAATGTTTGGCTTAGGGTTAGTATAGTAATTTATGGCAATGTGGTGTTACTGGAATAAAACCCTACTTTTTGTGGATGGTTTTTTTGTAGGCACTATGTTTGATTTGGACTCTAGCCTGAGCAATAATTTCGCCCATACCTTCTTTAACCAATAACTGGCACAAGGAAGCCCCGGCGTATTAATGTTTTATCAATATCACGAATCTGTATCGAATCTATAAGATTTGATGGGTGACATGCAGCAGGGTTTGGGGGGCCAAACAACGGTAAACAGCACTAAAGACAGTGTGGGGTACTTACGTGAAATTTTACAATTTTCTGGTAGAAACCCAGTGAAAAAACGTACCCGGTGACTTTTCGCGACTGTTAATTTATTTATTTTGTTGAAAAAACCGACTTTCAACTATTTTTCTACTGACTTCAGCTGCCTTTTCAATCTCACATCAAACCAACTGATGATAAAAATAACGTCAAGTTATTGGTCGGCGGTAGAGGCGTCTGGCAGAGGCCGCTGGCAAAATGCCTGCGATTGGTCCGAATTTTTCACCAGTGTCGGCTCGTGGATTGTATACTCGAAAAGATAACCCTGTTCCCCAAATAAAAGTGCCGCATTTTTTTATTGAATCCACGTGTCGTTTATTCGGCACTCGACTTTAATTGCGTTGAGATTCATTCAGGCAAGCAATTTACGACATTTACGTGCAGGAATATGCTTAGGATGTGCAAAACTTAAATTTAGGGCATGTTAGGTTGGCAGCATGTTTGACAAATATGTCAACGTTTTTTAGGTTCAAAATGACAGTTGGTAACGCCAGCAGGGTCGCACTACCACAGTTAAAAATTTTTTTATTAGTTTAATTTTAAAAAAGCAAGTTTTTCGTGCCAAACATGACTAAATAAGATAAAAACCTGGACTTGGGGGGTTGTTAGCTTAATTACAACGTAACAAACTCACGGCAAACTTAGAAGACAGGTAAATAAAAAACTATCATAAGTTATACATTTTTGAAAATTTGAAGTTACAATTTGCTGTAATTGTAGAATTTAAGGTTTAATCAATCTATTTTTCCTCGTTTGGTATTTTGATTGAATTTTTTTGGCTAATTTATTAGTATTAACGTACACGGAATGTTGTTTTTAAGTTAAACCAAAAAACGAGTCAACAATTTTGAAAAGATGTATTGCGTAATTTGTCAGTTATCACGTGTCTCTTACACGTTCTTGGTTTAAAGTGGTCACGTGGTAGCTGTTAGATTGCTTAATTTCGTGCAGCTGATCTACAGAGTGGCACAAAAAAAAGTGTAAAACGGGCCGCATTTGTTTCCAAAGTAGATTCTATATACAAGGTGGTCGTAACTAAGATAGCCCAAAACTGAAGATAGACTTTTTCTCCAAAAGTTTGGTACTTTTTGGGTTTTACGGGTTTGTGCATAAGTAAATTTTTAATCTTAGAATGTCCGACAGGGTTATTATTTCATCAATAATGACACCTATTAAGGTCAATTATCTAAGGATTAATGCCCTAGGGCGTTATTTTTCATAGTGCCCTCTGGTGAGCAGGACATTATTTTTCATAATGCCCTCTGACCATTTTTTAAATACATATCTACAGAATGAAAGTCGGACATTAAACATTGATATTAATTATTATAATAATCAAATAGACAATCTAAAATTGCAGTAATATACAGGGTGTTCAATTTAAAAAATAACTTTGGCGCGCGGTTTATTTTTGTTCGCACTGTATATAATCACCCTGTATAGGGGACGTATAGGGTTCACTTTGGTGACTACTTGTATTGACTACTTGAGATGTTTTCGAGATAACAAATATTAAGGTTCCATTAAGTACCATATAATTACTAATTACCTTTCAAAGTCTGAAATATTTAAAAGAAAATCTGCATGATTTGTGAGATAGAGAGAGGATAAAACAAATAAATAAAACGTTAAGCAGAGCAAATATGACGTATCTGTTAGTGTAGTCACGTGTCACATACGGTCCTCCTCTATAGACTGACAATATGTAATGTATGAAGTTTTGTCCTATTTTTTTTGTCGACAACAATGGATTTCAATAGTTGTTATTATAAGTATCTTTTCCACTTTATAATACATAATGACAAAATGTCAGCGCGTGAAAAAAAAAACAGAATTATTTATCTTCTCACTCGAAATGCACGGAATCCGCTTGTGCATGATACTTCGATAACATTTTGTTTTTAAACCACAGTCAAGCAGATGGTTTCTACCAGCAAAAATTTAAATAGTTTTGCCAGTGGCGATCGTATATTCCACTGGATCACGTTGAAGCACTAATGTTTTCTTTTACTGAATTCTAAATAACAGATATGCGAGTTTTCCAAAGTAGAGAGTTACCAAATTGCTTCAAGTAGCTGTACTATTTTCAGAATTAATTATAAATTTTGAAATTTTTGACACAAAACTCTATCATCCAATTTTTGATTTATGAATGGAGTGCCTAGGTACACTCTATTTCAAATACCACATGTGTGATGTGTACATTTTGTTCGGAAAAAATTAATGTCATTAGTATTGATTGATTAAGGGGAAAAACCAACTAAATTACCCTCTTTCTGTCATATTAGTCTTCATAAATAATCTAACCAACCTAACATGTTATTGAACTGGATCTTGACAAGAAAATAAGTGCGTCACCCCAGCATTAATATTCATTCACAGGCAGCTTTAAACACACACACACAGACACATCCTACACAGAAAACCGACTATAGCCATCACCAACAATACCTAATACAACAAACAGAGCAAAGAACAACAGATGAGACTTTATAAAGTATTACCAATTAACTTTTATTTTAATGTTGTCTGAAAATGTGGCTTTGACAGTGCTGGTCATTCGATGCTCTCGCACTCTAAAAGCAACAAAAAAAACACCTTCTGAAAAATGTTGTTATGCGTGGGTTGTAATATTATAGTAAAAGAAATAAAATGCGCTACAAATCGATTTTAAATGAAGAAAATATAAATTATACATAAAGAGAGGTGTCATGCGAGCCTTATTGAATTATACTTGCAATTTAAGTAAAAGTTGAAACAATAATTACTAAAAGGTTAATTGAAATGCCAAAAACTTACTGGTTGTGAGTTGTGCTTGCACCTTCTAGCCCACACTTTTCCAAAAAGTTTTTCTAGGCTTTTTTGCACTAAAATCTAAATTGGAACAACTGTTAAAACATGATCAGGAGACAGGTAGAGAGGTATTCCAGACTGGCCAAATCGATGGGGAGGCATTGCGCAAGTTTCAGCCCCATGCCAACGCAAAATTTCGAAATATTGACGAGCACCCGAGGGTTAAAAATAGGCCTCGTCGAAAGACAAACGGCATCTTCTCACGACAACTGTTTGCGATTCACCATACATTTCGAATGCCAAAAAGTCGTTAATTACCCTGGAATAGCGTCAAGTTTAAATCTAGGCTGATAACGAGAAGTTTATTTAAAATATATTGCCGGGGTTGGTTTTTCCGTTCAAGAGGGTGGGGGCTTTCAGGTGTAAAGTTGGTTGCCTGAAAATGGCAAAAGTATATACAGTGTGTTTGCGGCACATTCAACGTCCCACGCAGTTAATAACAGGGAAGTTATCCGGAAGAACGCCTTTCTTCTGTAGGTAATAACCCAAAAGCTATTATAAATTTAAAAAAAAAATAAGAAAAGTGTAAGCCGCATTATAAACCGAGAATAAAAAAAAACACACAAAAATTGCTTCACTGCGAGCTTTTTTATGTCATCTGTCATAAACATTGTTAAAGAAATGAGTCGATTTTTTCAACATTCTATATTTCATTTACAAAAACCATCTCTATAACAATGGACTACAAAATTAAAAAATATGGCATATGTAACACAAAGTTAGGGGTGTCTCCTTCTAATCAGGAAAACACTTTAAAGTAAATAAATTGGTTTTAAAATATTGTATTATTTTGTGTTAAACTTATTATTTTCTTTATTTAAAGTTTGTAGTAGTTGAACACTAAGTGTAATATAAAAAATATTAAAGAAATATGTTCCATATTATAAAATAATTAAGGTCAAGTTTATACTAGTGGTGTAAAAGAATAAAAATTTGAAATAAACTTAAAGTATAAAACAAATTAATAGAGATTAACAGTTAATACAGTAGAGAGCATACACACTGCCAATTGCCTTGTTACACAATTTTAAAGCTCATTTTTGCGTTTTAGACATAATACATAATGCATCCTATAAATTATAAATGCTTGAAAAAATACGACGCCATTATTGTACGATTCTGTAAAATCTACGAACGCTAAATATTTAAGTACGTTATTTGGAATAGCCTTATAATAGAACAATACTTAGGCTTTATCACAGTAGTAAATTAGTTGTTTAGCTTAACTAACTCTTTTAACTTATTGCTAATTATAACATTTAAGTGCAACCATCGACAACGTCTTACTGCGACTCTACCTTTGTTTGGTTATTTATATTCGGAAAGTGTCAGAATAGAATTTTGTTTGTTACTTTGCTCGCATCGCTTAAAACCAATCAAACTGTAATTCATTATTTATTACTGTTACAACAATATTCAGGTGGATTGTTTAATGCTTGAAGATTCTTAAACAAGTTAATTTTGATTTTATATTATTGACAAAATTTTGATAAAGTTTAAAATTGCTGTTTTTAATTACTGTTGTAATGTATGTTTGGCAAACTAGTAATTATTAAAAAATAAAAAATGGTACATTTCCACCAAATATGTAAGAAACTTGCTCAAACACTTACAATTAAGTAGAGATTACAGACGTTTTGACTTAAAAAGCACATTTATTAAAGCTCTAAATTCAATAAAGAGATTCATTAAAGCACCAAGATGGAGGTAGTTGGTTGGCTAAGACGTTGATTAACGCAATCTTATTTAAATAAGTTACTGTTGGAAACAATGACCGCCTATACATCGTAGACTTAATCAAGCCGCTTCACCTAGTCGGCTCAGTTAAGCCTCGTAGTAGTTATCGCAGCTTTTCTTGATGATTGGAAAAATATAAGGTCAATCCTATTTTAAGCCTTTACTATTGGCGTTTCAAGTTAAGATCGCAGCGCCAGTTGAACTAAAATCGGGCAATACGTTCCTAACCTAACATTATAAATAATATGACACTGTCACTCCATATTTATATGAAACCAGTGCTAAATTCTTAACCAAAATCAATGTAAACAAACGGAGAAATGACAGCTGGAATGCCCGAAACTGATCACCAGAGGGAGTATCTCGAGTATCTCTTACCTTGAAACGCCAATTGAAAAAAAGATGGAATCAAATAAAGTTAAAGATTTGAGGCTTGTTCATAATACAAATCGACAGAGAAAAACGTAAAATGTCATTTAAAAACTTCACAATCCGTATACATAGCATTGTCTTCTTGTTCTAAGCTGTTTCAAATAGACTTGGTAAGTTCAAGCCTGTTAAAAAGGAGACATGACACATTAAGCCGCTTGAGATAGCGGCTAGTAGAGTATATATCGCAGTTTTTCAAACCGCTTATGTTCAAGCGCGTTTATTAAGCCCACGATGTATAGGGAGTCAATGTTTTCAAAATTCTTAGCCCAGTTAGCACAAATTAAATTAGAAATCATTTCGATCACGTAATTGAAGAAATCGTTGAGTTTAAGCATGAAGACAAACTTGATTTTCTTTCCTTAATACCTTATGACGTAAATTTTAAAACACCGAGTTTACCACCAGCCTACCTCCTCATTTCTAAAAGAACCAAAAACAATCTCGTTTCTCATAACATCAAAATGCACATCGATCAAAGCAGATAAATCAAAAAAACTGTCGCCTACTTACATCACAAGGGAGTAAACTCAGTATCCAAATTGCCCCTTACTACCCCTTTTAAATTAACATTAGGGCTTCCCACCACTTTCAGGGAACTCCTGCCATAGCCGCCCCTGTTCCCAAAACTCATCCCTCCGCTCTTCCTATTCAAGCTGTCAACTATATTGCGCACGATGCTGGTTCCGGAACCTCGAAATCCGCTCGTGGATGGTGGATTTACGTAATTTCTGCAATCGTCCTGTTTCACCGCCGGAGGTTCTATTTGGGGTTTGAATGATTTCCGTTCAAAGATTGGAGTTCTCCTCAAGACTTTGGCTAAAATTCCCGTTTCTTCGTCTTTTTGTAAAGGCTCTTCGCTTTCAGTTATAAATTTGGAGCTGGTTTTTCTTTGTAACAGTGGCGTTCGTTTGGGTACTGGACTTTCTTCAGTGTCTCTACAATATCTTCTTCTAGATAAACTACATCTTTCTGGCACGGTTCTAGGTAGGAATGTTTTAATCTGGGTTTGTTCAGGAGGAGCTTTGCAAGCTTCAAACACTAACGAGGAAGATACTAAGTCAGACTTGTAATTGCCCCGAGAGGTGGAATTCACGAATTTTTCAGTGACAGGAGAACTAGCGGATTTCATACTTCCTAAAGTCAAGTTGCTGACCTTTACACTATGATTGGGTGCATTTAAGTTGCTCTGTTTCGCTAGTAAGTTGTGCTTTTGTCCAGTGTCTTCAAAATCTCTAATAAATCTATTTCTAGTAAAATTTTTAGGCACAGTCCTCAAGTTCACATTAAAACTCCGGACTTTCAAATTGTTTTCGTTGCTGTTTGGCTGCATTAATTGAGGTTTATCCATGGACTTTAAGGTGCTGGTGGTTAGGTTTTTAACGCACACCGGTTTCTGGGAGTCTTTGCTGAAGATATTGTCGTTTTTCAAAAAATCAAGATTCTCATAAGTGCGACAAGGTGGGATCAACTGTTTGATATCTAACAGGTCTTCAGTAGGACTAGACACTTTAATAATAGGTTTAGGTGACTTGTTTTGGTAGATTTTCTCGTTTGACGGGACTTTACTGAGTATGTTGGGAGTTGCAGTACATGAAACAGGAACTTTTTGTATATCTTGGGTGGGTTTTCCTTCTGTGATCGGTTCCAAAGCCGGACTTCTATGACCTGATGGTATTCCTAGAAATGTCGAAACTAGTTTAATGTTTTTAGTCCATTTACCATATAACAATACAATAATGAAGCTTAATAAAGTATATACATGATAAAACAGCTGATTTTAATATAATTCTAGCAAAAAAGTATTTCAAATTTTTTCCTGTCATAAAAAATAACAAATTCAGTTCAATTTATTGCCACTAGAGGACTTTACCTATGATGAAAATTTTGTTTTTGTATCACCTTTCAAATACAATAGTGAATTTTGAATACATTATAAGATTAGGCACAATATAACACCTATTAAAGGTACAAATAAATACCATGCTAACTGTGCAAGTGAGGTAAAAAATAGACAAAATCAACGAGTGCTTTAAGTGCAATCGACTACCCACATTTTGCAAAAAACTAGAGCACCAAAAATTAAATACCACGATTTTTCTACTTGTGAAAGTGGGACAAATTTTATTGAAGTGTAATAGCCAACTGAACTAAAGCCAAAATTTAAATATTTACTTGCTTTCTTCAAATGTTTATAACTGCTGAAATAGTGGCATTTTCACAAAACCACTCAACGCACAACTGAAATTCCCATAAAATTTCAAGAAAACAATAACAAATGGCTTTAAATATTACCTTCAGGGGTGGTGCTTCCACTACTGCAAGGACTGACGCCCCTGTAGTGTTGGATATCAAACACCAAGTCAGGAGGAAGATGCATGCCAACTGACAAATGCATGGATAAAGACTCCAGCCACACTTCCATTACTTCAAAAGGAGGCCTGAAGATTACAGATTATTATAAAGAAATTATGGAAAGTAAAAGCGCGTTAACCTTTTATCTGGATTCAAATCAGTGCAGAGAAATACGACTTTGTAGAATGGTTCCGGACATGATTGGCAGAATTTCTCCTTGAAGACGGCCTGGTTCAAACCAAAGTCGTTCGATCGGGGCAAAAAGTCTGGATCCGCCTGAACTCTCCCGATAATCTACGTTAATTTTATCTTTTAGCAAATAACTTTATAATTGTTTGGGAAACATCAAACCTCGCACAAAATAATACCGAAGCTAAACACATCCACTTTTTCATCATATTTGTTGCCTTTCATCATTTCTGGTGCCATCCAGTAAGGATTGCCCACCACGGTGTATCGTTTTTTACGTTCTTGACGGGTTTTTGCAGCGGAGTTTCCTAAGAGTTAACAAATATGTAATTTAGCTAAAAACACTTTTTTTTCTGTTGCTTTTCCATATTTGACCAGTTACTTCGTATACGCTGTTAAAAAGTCGTTAATGTTGGACCTCAACCAAAACTAGAAAACTTCTCTATCATAACTTTCAACAACCACCCTTGAATTATCCTACATTCAATTTGGACCGCCCTCTGTTTCAAACGTGTTTTTTCCTTTACATATTGAAAGAAAGAGAAATGTAAAAAAACGCTGAGGTGGCCTCAAATACATCAGACTGTGCTTCCACCATCTAATACGAACGTCACACTGATTTTTTGTGAATTTGTTCATAAACTTGTAAATCAATTAATTAATTTATGAAGTTTATTGACATGTTCAATAACTTTTAAACTGCGTTGCGTTTGACGTCATTCTCTGACAGATCTCCCAATACTTTTTGCTGTTCACAGTAGCTGTTTCTAATAATGGCGTTGGTTCTTGTGCGATTTAGATGCCACCGTATTTTTAGTTCTTTTTTGATCACTTTTTTTCCATTCTTATGGCATTCTCCATACTAAACATAAATGACTTGTTTTTGATCGGTACCAGCACCACCATGATTGTTGAACGTTTTGTTTGGTGCCTAACAACCCTAGCAACGTTGTCAAACAGAACTGCTTTTCTGTTCAAAATTAGGAAAGTCATTCTAAAAATTGATTTTTCATTTCTTAAAATGGAAGTTTTCCATATTGTTTCTCTTTTTGAGAACTTAATAATTATTGCTACATACCTGTATGAATCGGTCACTATGGTTAGCACTAGGTTAGCCATGCATCTTTATCAATACATTTACAAAAAATTAATATGGCCGCTTGTACTAATCGGACACTAAGGTTAGCATTGTCCACAGTAATTATAGATAGTAAAGTGTCACTTTGCATGTAAAAATTAAAAATACTTATTTAATTTACTAATTTTTAAGCTATTTAATGATTAAACCCTTCATGTTGAACGTCTTATATCGTTTTCTTGAACCTTCGGTTTGGCAACGTTGCACATTTCCAGTAGTAAAAGGGAGGAATTTTTCCTAGACTTGGTGTAACCTGACTTAAAGCGTTTTTTTTACGATTCTTTTCCCAAAAAAACAGCTTTATCTACCCTTTTTTGGGCAGAACTAAGTTAAATAAACAATCATGACATCAATTTCATCAAAATAAAAACCAAAAATACGGTGGCACCTATATCGCACCAGACCCATTATAATTTTAGTTGCACGTCATAACACAGGGTGATTCTATTGCCAACCGAACTTACTGGACAATTACATTGCATAGATGCAGATATTTAAATTACACGCTTTAAAATATGTTGGTAATAGTGCGGAACGTTGTCGTCTGTTATGCGATTTTCTTGCTACCGAGCTATTTCGATCATCGATTATCTCCCCCGATCGTTATATGTCTCGAAATGTCAAAGTTTGACGTAAATATCAGTGTTTTCAAAATTTTTTGACTTGTGATCCTATTTTACGTTCCTGTGGTCATTAAACGGTTCACTTGGACAAACTACATTCCAACAACCTGCCATGTAGTTGTCTGTTATGCCAAAACCGTCGAATACTGGCTCCAAACAACTTTATTCTATTAGATTTTTGCGTGAAACTTACGTCTAAGTTTGATCTAAAAATGTGTCTAAAAACCTCTCAAACTCAGGGTTTCCTAAACACGCTTAGACTAAGCTTTCCTCACTCTCAATACTCCAAAAGTTTAATTAAAACAGTAAAAATCACTCAGAAATTTCTGCAAATGCAAAAGCAAACAAACACGGTTCTGACATTAGATGTCACATTTGAGAGTAAAATCATATTCTTGACATTCTCATTTTTCATTGACAACAAAAGTTATAATAATCAGGGTATAGCCTATACCTCGCCTGTGCTTATTCATTTTCCGTTTATGTTATAATGTTGTGTCTGTCAAATGCTACAAATAGATGCAAGAAGTTGAACATTTTTAGCTTCCTTCAGGACGTCATTTTCAAATTTTGGTTCTTACAATAACAAATAAGTGAACTTAGAACTAAGTTTAGTTAACCAAGCTGATACCAATAACTTTATATGTGAAGCAGTGCCACTAAACATGTTGCGTGTTTTGTATCTTTATTGTGTTTTGAGTATTAATGAAAAATTTAAATGATCAAAGTAAACGTTGAAAAATAAATAAAAAACTGTCACTTACCTTTCGGAGATCTTCGAACACTGCTGGTAGCATGAGAAATTATTCTAGCCAAGCCAAAATCAGCCACTATCACAGTTTTATCTTCCCTCACTAGGCAATTGTGAGAGTTAAGATCTCTGAAAAATTACAATAACAATTCGTTAACTAATCAACCTAAACCCAAAAAATACTACAAATTTTTTACCTATGAATAATGTTCATGGAATGCAAGTAAGCCATCCCGGAAGCAATATCTTTGGCGAAAGAAACTCTCTGTTCCCATGGTAACGGTTGTGACAAGTCGTGTAGAAGGTCCGTTAATGTCCCCCCTGAATTTCAAACGCCTTAAATTAAGCTGATGATAACTCAGACATGACTAACCTGAGATATATTCAGTCACCAAATGTAACTTTTGCTCTTTATACAAAACGCCTATAAAACGAAGAACATTGTTGTGGTGGAGCGACCTCAACACCGCCACTTCTTTCAGAAAGTTTTTTTGAGCCTCTTCATCCACTCTGTACAATTCTTTCAGCACCATAACCTCAGAAGTGTCTTTGGTGGTAACCTGAAACGATAGTTAACGTTTGAACTAATTTTCTCAAAAACCTTAAACCCACCTTGAAAACTTGACCAAAAAATCCCTGCCCTAGCAGTTCACCTTTTACTAAGTCTGAAGCTCTAAAAACTCTTTGCGGAGGTCGAGACTCTAAAAATGAGTAGGCTCTTGATAAATCCAAACACCTTTTGGAGTTTGGAGCCCTACAATTTACGTGGTTACTAATGGTTGTAGTTTATTGTAGAAATCCACTTACTCATCCAGCAATCTACTCATTGATGAGCTTCTTTCCTTGTCTAAAGACTGGTCTTTCTCCACCAAGTGGTTTTTGCGTCTCAACTGTCTTGACCTTGTTCCACTCATGTACCCTTCATCCTTCCTTTTATACAACCGTTCCTTATTTTCACCCCTAAAGCAAACAACACATTGTTGATAGAAAAAATAAGTTTGTAGGGTAATTTACCTGGCCACAGCAGTTTTCTTATTTTCTTTCTCTTCAACTTCGCTGCATATAATATTCTCGCTGCTTCTAACTTTTTCGTTATTAACTGAATCGCTAGATCCGAACGATTTTACATCTAAAGGAATGTTATTGTTTATTGGAATGTTTGTATCACTTTTAGTAGTAGTCAGGGGACTGCTATTAGACGACAAAGACGTCAGTTGGGATATTTTACGCGATATCGAATCTGGGTCGTGTTCGATAGTAAGCTGCAAATATTAAATAATAAAATAAAACCACTAACTAACGTTCAGTCTTATCTTACTTGCAAAACGTTATCCGAGTACCTTAAAAGATTTTCAACATTTTCTAAGGGAGTGTCCCTAACTGGAATACCATTGATTTCTAGTATTTTATCTCCAATATGTAACGACATTAAATCATTGTTGACGTCAAGTCTGAAAGTTTATAAATTATTTATTCTCCCTTGTGACTCCCAGCTATCCCAAAATTAGTGGACATTATAAATTAATAGAGCTCAAAGCAATTCCACCCTTATACCAGTTTTGTTTCTGGGATAATTTCACACTAATTTTGAGACAACATATATGAGTTAAAAAAGCACAAGACCTACCTATTTAAAGGCGTCTTAAAGCAGCATAAATTATAAGCTGAAGTTATTAAGGCAAAAGCCACCTGCAGAAGCTTTCCTTGCAGTTTCCACATTAACCTGTTTAGAATAGATTAGTAGGGTTAACTAGCATTATAGTTTGCTGCAATAAATCACGTTAATAGTAATGTTTAATTGTTACTCATATCAAACTGATTAAACTTTGAATTAAACCAATAGTAAAAAACATGAATCATAAGTGATAATGTCAATAAACGCCCGATTTTACATATGAAATAAAACTTTTAGATTAGCGTATTATTTTGTATTAGTATTTACGGATTTAAGATTTCAAGTTCTGTTTAATGCAAAACCTTTTCAAGTATTGAATGCATTATTCTGCAAATATATAAAAAGGAACAATTTAATACAAAAGGTTCAGTTGAACAGATAATGATAAGATTTGAATAAGAGACTAAAAATAGATTATTTTGCAGTAGGTATATAAACCACACACTTCTTTATTCTGTTAGCCATATAAACAATTGGCGCTTAATAAACACAAAGTTGCCAAATTAAGTCTGTTACATTCTTGGTTTTACATAACATGGTTGATTTAAGTGGGCACAAGTGTAAATATGTCTATACAACTATTGCTTGAACATTTTGTCTAATATTCATATTGTTGAAAACCAATCAAACAAAACTTAAAAGCAAGTGAACTAAATTATTAGTATATTTTTGACTAGCATGAAACACTACAGTGATAAAGTGTAGTCTAAATCATGCTACCACTGAAAAATATTAATGTTTCTCTTTATTATAGTATTAGTGCATCAACTTACTCTGAAATTGTAAAACACTGACTATCTCCAGACAGCATCACATCTTTGGATAGTTTAATTCCTTTCTGACCTCCAGCCACTTCAACTAACCTAATAGAATGAGGTTTTCTGGCAAATGGAAACCGCGCAGTTTTTTGTAAAGGTTGCATTTGCCTCTTGTAACACTGTCCACTGTAAGTCAGTTGTTTTAGTAGTTCTGTGTTTCATGGAAACACCCTGACATACCAGTAAAGCTTTGATCTTTCCACCAAAGCATATGAATCACCATCTCCAATAAAAGCACTACAAGAACAACAACAGAAACATTCAGGGTGGAATTTGTGTTCTCCAGCAACCATAACAGGTCCAGTGATAACCTGGAGGAAAAAAACAATAAATACTGTGAAAAATGTTTGAAGGGAGTTAAGAAACCTGGCTGCATTGCTGACAGGCTTCTCCATATCTGGCCCAGTAGTCATCTTTGCAAAACAACAGTCCATCTTTTTCAAAGTACCAGTTTGATAGGGCAGCATCACATGCAGAACATCTATATTAAGTTACACACTTTTAGATTATTTGTGGAAGTGTGGATGGAGTAACAGAGATTTAAACAAACATCAACCTGCTCATTAAGTTTACTTCTCTTTAAGGTACAAGGTGAATAATTTAAGTGGGACCGACCCCAAGAGAGTATCAGTGTTCAGTTAGAACATCACTTTAACTAATTTCCAGGTAAAATTTACTTAAAAGATTCTGCATGGTAATTATTGTCAAAATCTGGGTTTGGGGTTGGGTGTCATTGCAACCTTTTGGCTGATTATTGTTATTTATTTATTCAGTAGGCCTGCATGTTGTTGAGTTTGTAAACTATTGTTTTTATTTGGTTTATAATCTAGAATATTGGTTCACAATCATTTTAAAACTAGTTAGCACCTACTTGTAAGAAACTTTGGCTTATTACATTATATTTTATTAAACTTTTTACTAAAAAAAATGTATTTTTGTTTTTTTTCTTTCCAGTTTTGAGTTGAGATTACAAAATGCAATTATATAGTTTCTGTGCCAGTGCACTGAACTTCAACTTATTTCCTGCAGTATTTACAAACCTTATCTAATAAAGTTCATTAGTTTGTTATGCAATATCAACTAAACTGTTTATAAATACAACTGAATGCTGACACAAGAAAAGTTATACAATTTCCATAAACTCTTAATTAAATTATCATATGTACATTTACATAAAACATAGTTTACTACTACAACATTATTTTACTAATTTTAATATAAAAGTTGTATAATTACTCTTATCCAATAATCCAATATTTACCTAAAACAGTCCATATGCCATTCTTGACCTAGAGCAGAAATAAACTCTTCTGCATCCAGGAGATTGAAACATCCTGAACAAATGTTGCTCTCTGAAGGACTGGGTTCACTATCACCATGTTCTAAAAAAAAATCCTTTGTTTAATCACCAAGTTAACAGAACCAAAGCAAACACAAATTGAATAAGGCCCCAACAAAAATGTTGGTACTTATCAACTGAATTACCCCAATTTAAATTAAGGTCAATTAACACCCTTAACCAATCTAGCCTTGTTCATTTCAGAAATACAGTTCAAACTGGTATTTATTTCCTATTCAACCCACGCAAAACAATCAAATACGTTTCCTTAAATTAAAAATTAATGTCCTGCAGGGTACCAAGACCGCATTACAAGTATTGGACATTCGTGTAATTGCGTTAAATTAACGAAACCTCGTACAACGTACCATTTTCTGCATCATCCTGCATTTTTATTTTGTTTTAAAGCTGAACGGAAACACAAACATCACAAAAACAATGTAGAACCCAGGAACCCAACAAAACTGACAATATGCAAAGCAAAACAAATCCTGCAATCAGGCAATCCTGCAAAATGATTTGACGACTTGACGTTTCAAATGTCAATTGTAAATACGACCAATCAAATAAAAGCAATGAATTAATTATCCTTGTTTAGACCATAAATTGAACCCTAGCTGAGAGAGACAGAAAAGTTACATAAACAAGATTACTGAAGTAAAAATGACAGATTACTTTTTTATCTTTGTCTTACTTGTAAAAATTGCAGCAAAAAGTAACAAAAACAGCTAATAAATGAACATATGGCTTTGCTAAAAGTGTCAACGTTGTCAATTCAACTTTCAACGTCAATTTTTAACTCGCCATTAGGCGACGCCATTTTAGTTTGTAAATTGTAAACTGAAAATCAAAAAAAATTATGCTTGTCCATTTTAGACCACTTTTTAACATTTTTTGTATTAAAAATTAGTGTATTGGGAATAAATTTTTAGTAAACACACTGTTTATAGCCGGTAATGTAATTGTCGATAGTGGACCTGTAATATTTCAGCTGTAGAAGGGCAAATAAGCCCTACCACATATTGTTTATAACTTTTTTAAATTATATGCTGTCTAGGAAAAAATAAAGATGGTTCGTGGTAAGTCCTTAAATGTGATGTAATATACGTTAATGGTTTAAAGTTTTAATCAGGATGTGTTAAATAAATAGAATTTTGGCTTTAGTTTATCAAATAAGCCCCCATAAGAACTTGAGATTAAGGTTTATATTAGCCATTTAAAAACTATACCTAATTTAATAATAATAATAATTTGTTTTAGTACTGTTGCTAAACATTTTATGTTCTAAAGCATGAATAAGTAGCTTGATTGGGACTTTCAAAATGGTTAAACTGAAAAAATTCTTGAGAAAGTCATTTTAGTATTTTCTATCCTTGTACCTTGTATATAACACAAATTCTAATGGTTTCAGGGAGCCATATCTCTTTTATGTAATCTTAATGACCTATGATTAAGTTTCAAAATGAAGAGTGAGAAACAAGTAACTGTGTTAGACAATAAATTTGAAATTCGGATGCTCAACCTACTGTTATTACCTATAGAAACAATATTGAGGATTTATAAAGATTTGTAGGTTAATTTAGATGGTAGTTGGAATGCATTTTGTCTTTCTCATTCTGTGTATTTTCATTTTCCTAGAGTAGCAATTATCCAAGTTACACAGTAGCTGCTATATGCTACACTTTCCTCCAATTAAGATAAGAGTATTTAACATCCCCCATACTAACACAAGAATTTGGAAGTAGAAACACTAACCCAATATTTAAAAAAATAACTGCTTCATAGTGGTAGTTTTTAGAGCTACCTGTACAATTAAAATTTATTTAACATATACTCTTCTTACACTTGACACCAATAATCGCAAACATACAATCACTTAAGGTTTCTCATTTAGTAAATCCTGCAGACTTCTTTTTTGTAACTTGTTCAGTTGAGCCTCTGAAGGTAGAACCTCAAGGAGATAACCTCCCTCATTTGTGTTTAAAATTTTTGACTGACGCTCATGTGCATAGGGCCCTGAGGCTCCTGTAAAACCAAATTGTATACTGAATTTTTTTTTTTGTTGCCTTACTTTGAGAATTCATGCTGGCCTTAATCCTGGCTAAAAGTATTTTTTTTGTTTCCTCTTCTGTTGTAGATCCAATTGTGGCTGCTTGCAACATACCAGATGATGGTCCTCTACTTTCAACATCTTCATCTTCAAAATTTTGATTTCCTTCATATGCCTAGACCAGAAATTACTAATGTACCAGACTTGTATTTAACTGACTTACATTGTAATAGTTTTGAGGTTTTTTATGTGTAGGGGGGACAAACACTTCATTTTCTGTCATGTAATTAGATAATACTAAATCTGAAGATCCTATGTTGCTTTCAGCTGGTGCAGTAGCTTGCTGGCTGTTTTCTGATGTGCCTATTGATGAAAGTCTAATAAAATTAATTAGGGTATACATGTTTGGAAGTCACTACCATCAATCATTGAAGGTGGAGGAATAGTTTCTACTTTTTGGCCCCATTTAAAGGTGTCTTTACTTGAACCAGAACCTTGTTTAACTATTATTGACCTGTTTTTGGTAGGGGATGAACTTCTGGATGAGTCAGACACTTGTGAAGATTCACTACTTCTCTTTTGATCTTTTGTAGGAATTTCTGGTGTATAACTACAAGGACATTCATTTGGAGCACATTTGCTACAAATTTCAATTCTTTTTTGTTAACCATTAATAACTAATAATGTTCATACTCAGGGGATCCAGTTGGTTTAACATATAACATTTGTACTTCATCACCTTCAGGCCCTGAACTGGTGCCTGTCTTTTTATTCATCAAATCATCCAGCTCCTGTTGACTTTTTTCAACAATTTGCTTTAACTTATTGGAACTATCCACTAATTTTGCGTAGTGTGCAGTTATCTCCTCCAATGTCTTGTCATAGTTGTTTTTTGCTTTGATTCGCATTGACAGGCTTTTATTGATCTACAGATAGTTTTGCATTAATAATTTTATACTCACATTGGTTAATATGCATACAAGACATAATTTGTAAGTCAGGCGTTCAATTTCAGCCTCCACTTTTTTCCTTTCTTCATACTGCTTCTGTATAATGTGTTCTAGAGTTTTGCGTTCTTCCTCGATGTCACATATGTACTTAACTATGTCGTGATTATTGGTAGTCAGTTCCTGGCCAGTTTTTCCAATACAATCCATGTTTATCACACTTTAGTAAAATTTTGACTTATTTTGTATTTGTGTCACATTGATTAGTTTGTCAGTGTATACAGGATGGTGTCGCGTAACGGAATCTAGCGATAGCTTTTCTACACAAAACTGAATTTTCTTCCAATGATTTTAATGCAAACTTCCGTAAATTACAAAGTTAAAAGTCAAAATCTAACAACCTTCAAAGTCTACGAGTCCTACCTAGATCAAGGTGTACATACTTTTTTGTGAATGTGAAATGATCAATCATATAAAATAACAAGATCTACACATATTTGGGATCTAACAGATGGGTCAAATTGGTTACTCAAGTTAGTTAAATGAAGAATGTCTTTTAGGAAATTTTATAAATAAAATATTTTGCTTTGGCTATTTTTTGCCGTTTCCCGGAAGATTGGGCTATAGTTGTTAAACTGGACACCCTTTATTCAATCCAGTTTTGAGAAGAATACATTATTAGGACATTTTTTACTTAGTATGACGCATTATGGAATTTCTACCGTCATTGGGTTAATTTTTAAATAAAAAATTTTGAAACCAGATTTTTTGGCCACCCAACCTAACTGATCTTATATCTCCAAAAATAAACAGAACACATCTAGTAATTTAGTTACATACAGAGTGTTTTTCAGCAACAGTCACTGCCCCTGCAACCCCAATACAAACGAGAAGGCAGAAGCTGTTAGGAATGACCGGCTCTCCGCCTACACCCCATAGAATTGAACTATGTAGTGACTCAAATGAGAATGATTGCAAAAAGTCACTTACCTGTAAACCACCAGCTGCTAAAGCGAGAAAAAAGTACCTAAACTTAAATTTTAGTACTGATCAGTTGTTTTAAAAACAATATTTTAGGATACTGGACAACCACATTGTGAATGGTAATTTAAAGCCTGAAATTAAAGAAACTATAAAAAGTCAGAATAACAATAAACTTAATGGACAACAAAAACTCACAGGTCCATAGACAACTAGTAAAATGGAAGCAGGATTTGCATTAATTAATGCTTTGTAGAATTTTTCCCGGTTAGACGATCTGTTAGGAAAACCAAAGCCATAGTACTGGAAGAACAACAGTTAGCGTTGGAGAAGCTTGTACGAAGTGAAGTTGAAGACGGTTTGGAGGTGTACAATTCCCCACTAAATTAGCAAAATTCGAGAAATCAACTTTGATGACTTTTTAGGTCAGATTGTTTAAAGATAAAGGTAGGGGCGTTGTAGCCTCTAAAGATTTTACTAAAGGGCAATTTGTGGTGGAGTACAGTGGGGATTTAATTGATATAGTTGAAGCCAAAGTACGTGAGGAATTGTATGCCCAAAACGAGAACGCTGGCTGTTATATGTATTACTTTAAGCATAACGATATCCAGTATTGGTGAGTAGTTTTTTTTTCTCACAAATTCCATTTTAATTGAAATGATTTAGCATTGATGCGACAAAAGAAACGGGAAGGTTGGGGAGGTTGGTTAACCACTCACGATCTAACCCAAACCTTGTAACGAAAACCATTTTGGTTGACAAAAAACCCAGGCTTGTTTTGATTGCTAAAGATGACATCAAAAGAGGAGAGGAGGTAAGTGATTGTCAATTTTCCAATAAACAGTTCAATTAAGAGTTGTTTTAGGTTTTGTACGATTACGGGGATCGATCTAAAGAATCTTTACAACATCACCCTTGGTTGGCTTATTAAAATATTTAGATATGTTGTACCTGTATATTTAAAGATTGTAGATTTGTTAGACTTTGATACTGCGCGACCGCTACTATAAGAAAATCTTTCTAGGAAAGATTTATATTTAATCAACTTGTTGTCAGTTTACGATTTTTATTAATTAAGGTGGCAGTTGTTTTCTATTTTTCACTTGCATTTTGTGGCTGTCACTATCCAGTTTACTCAATTATTTTCACGTGAACATCGGTTTTGATGTTTGTATTCGAATATAACAGTTTTTCATCTTAATCAAGTTTTTGTGAAACTCCTTTTATGTTGTCCTTGTGATTCTGTAAGTTGAAATGAAACAAAAACACTAATTAAGTGCAAGGTTGCTTGTTTGCCAAACGTTTCTAAAAAAACTGCAATACCATCATTTTTGTAAGAATTATTTTCGCTTTTATGATTTCTTGTGTTTATCTCAACATGTTGAACGTTGGTGCTCTTTGTACTGGATATAAGGCTTAATTATGAAATACTTAGAAAAAATATTGTGGAACTAAAGGGTAGGTAACTTAGGCGGGAAAAGAGCATGTGTGTTAGAATAACACCGGTTTCTGTCGATTGCTAGAATTTCGTCTTAACTGAATTAACTCAAAGATTAAGCAGATTGAAACACTGTAGAAAAACATTAACGATATTAAGCACTGTATTCTTCAAAATCCATATCCCTGAGAAGTTTTGTAGAAACATCAAAACAGTTGCCACGCATTATTGATTATTTCGGTGAAACCCTGCAAGAGTTACAGTTTCCTGTAAACGATGTTAAAGGGGGGGAACAATGTGGGGAAAACGCGTTTCTTTTGCCAACTCCCGCCCCCTATCAACTTATTAATGGAAACTGACCTACGTTAGATCGCCACTAGGCCGGATTTGCGCCCGCGCGAAGCGCCAGCGTGACGTCACGCGCGTCAATATCGAAAACCTAGTTCGGGGCCGCTGTTTTCCCCTTAAACCTATAAGTTCCCGTTTTCCGCGACGATTTTTATTTTCCCACGTTAACGGTCCAGTTTAAGAGTGCAAAATGTAAGTAAAAGTCAGTTTAACGAATTTGTTTGGTGTGTGGTTGCGTTTTTTTTTATCTCTCAGGGTGAAATACCGCCCTTGTGGTGTGAGTTTTCTTAATCCTGAAATTAGGGCGGTGATTGAAGGTGGTGGTTTTCCTCATGAAATGTAAAACACTTTTTTTAGGTCAAATTGCTGCTGTTGTCTATTGTTTTTGCGGTGTAAGTTGCTACTTTCAGTAAGCATAAAAAGATTCAAAACAAATTAAACAATTATATCGATTTAGTTCAGCAGGACGTGTATCCTGGAACTTTGTAGTGGGTGGAGGAACAACAACCACCTAATCAACAATTTATGAACTTATTATATCCATATTATTTAAATCACTCTCTTACATAGATAAATAAACTAATAATTTACACCCGAAAACGCTGATTGCTGCAATTTTCAAACTAAATTAACTAAGAACGTTGAAAACCCTTTATGTAAATGACTGGAAGTTTTCCCCATACCATTTAATTTATTAACAGCCTATTACTGAACATTTTCTACTTTAGGCTTACTTTTTTTGTAAAATCCAAAATTGATTCAGATTGAAATGATTGAGATTGCACAAGCGCATTGAGTGGCCAAAGTTCAACCTCCGGCCTAATCTGTAACTATCGGATATTCCTTATTTTGTCGGCGATATTATTTTTCAAGGGTTTTCCATGATTAGCCGGCATTTATTTGCGTCTGAAGGGTATTTTTAGGCGTTTGTTTACCCTTAAAGACGTAAGTTGGATAAACAGGGGTGGAGCGCTGATAAGAACAAAATTGATGGCATGCAATTATTTGTTTTAATGAAGAGATTATTACTGTAGATTGTGTGGGTTAGACACATAAACTATTTTTTTTAAACTTCCTTGAAAATATAGTAGAACAAGAAAGGTTTAAAGTAAGTGGTGTAGGAAACACCTATTTGAGACAGACAATTTTTTACTTACATACATTTTGATGCAATTTGTTTTTTCATTTTGCTTTAGGAACACATTTTTCAGTATGTTGTTCTCTTTCCATAAAATAATAAAGATGTACCCCCGCGACCCGTCATCCTGCCGAAATTATCCTTGCTTTTTCTTACTTACAGTTTTACATTTAGAGCTAACTTTTAGCCCAGTTGACTAGTGCTGTTTTGTGATTATGTAAATTTTTTTGCTATATTTGCCTTTTTAAACTAAAAAGAAATATATTTAGAGTCATTCTAGAATATCGGCAGTTCTTCCGAAGTAATTTGTTGAAATATATTGTCAAGGAAAAGATCTACTCATGTTTACAACAAAATTTGACGCATGATATAAATTATCAAACAATTTGCGAAATATGCAGTTGAAAAACTATTTATATTGCCAGCAAAATTGCATTTAGAAAATTAACAAATCAAATTACTTAAAATTAGTAAAAAATGCAAGTACAAATACTTGTATTGCTCAAACTTGCATAGAATAACATTTAAAATAAATTTTTATGGCGCATTTGATTGTCATATGTAATTTTATTTAGCAAACTTCTTCCATTTTGGAGCATTCACAGTATTAAAGATTTTTAAATAAAATATTTAAGTATTGTTAACAAGTCCATTAAAATCGACCCTTATCTTTCAACTAAAACCATAAATTGTCTTTATCGTCCAATTAATGGTAAAGTTATGCCTGGATTGTCTGGTAAGTTTCAAAATTTTTATTTATGACGTTTTTATCGGAAAGTGAGGGAAACCCTTACACCATATAATCAATTGGTCCATACACATTCTTGAAATAAGTCAATCTTATTATTTTCTATCAATTTCATAACTTTTAATGTCAAATTTATATCAGAGATCTGTCAATTTCATCAAAAAAAAGTCAATTTTATCATTTTCAACTACCAATTTTATAATCTCCAATATCAAATTTATATCCAAAATCTGTCAATATCATCAATAGAAAATTAGTAAACTTTATGATTTTTAGGTACTAAATCAATAATTTTACAACGATTTTATCATCTGGCGCTGACAAGCTTGTGAACATTAATTTAAATTTTATTAATAAATAAGAAAATTTCATTATTTTTAATGTCAAATTTATATCAGACATTTGTCATTTCTAGTAGGAAATAAATCAATTTCATAATTTTAAGGTCCTAAATCGAATAATTTGAAAGTAATTTCATCAAAAAGTGTCGATTTTATCATTTTGCACTCTCAAGCTTAGGAAAAAAAAATATTTTTTTTGTAATTTGGTAAATTTCATCATTTTTTATTTTTCTGGGTACACTATATTCCCAAAAGTAAACTGTTTGAGTGCAGTGTTTATAAACTTGTGCACTAATTATAAATCACTGTATGTATCTATACTACAGGATACTATGTTATTTATACTACAATTAAGTGAAATAAGTACAAAAAAAGAACTTTAAAATTTTTAATTTTTCAAAAAAAAAATAAAGAATGTTTACGTTTTACTTTTTTACTAATTTTTTAAATGCAATGTCTCATCCATAGACTGACTTGGAAGATTTGTGTTAAAATTACATTTTATGAAAAACTTTGTAATGTAGAATCTCTTAAATTCGAAGGTCGGCGGGTGACACTTTAGGAACGGGCGGAGCAGGGGCGGGTGGAGATGACAGCATCGTGGGCGGCCCCAGGACGCCCCAGCAGATCGCCGCCCAGAAGCGACTGCAGCAGACTCAGGCCCAAGTAGACGAGGTGGTAGATATTATGAAAACTAACGTGGAAAAAGTACTCGAAAGGGATCAGAAGTTGTCGGAACTGGACGATAGGGCTGGTAAAACTTCATAAATTTACTACCACCATTTTTCTGAGGACACTCTTTATAATGCTTGCAGATGCCCTGCAACAGGGTGCTTCACAGTTTGAACAGCAGGCGGGAAAACTTAAAAGAAAATTTTGGCTACAGAATTTAAAGGTAAGTAATTTACACTGATTGACAACAATTTTTGTTTAAAAGTAAACAGTAAAATTTCAAAATACTATATGAATTTACTAATTTTGATTTTCTTTTCTTAGATGATGATTATAATGGGCGTAATTGGCTTGGTAATTTTAATCATTATTATCAGTAAGTATTCTTATTATTAGCAAATAAGCATAGATCATCCAAATATTTACATGCACAGGATGATTAAACAACAATAATTTTTTTCTCTAGTGAACTTCATGTAACTGTCATTCACGCGTCCGGGTGCGATATTCGGTAATTAAACATGTCCCTGTATATTTGTGGTATCCTCTCTGTTTTAAAGGGGTGTCAAAGCTTGAACCAGCAAAATCTTTTACCCCCCTTGTAAAATGCTTTATCTGTCTTTCTGTGTGTAGGTCTTCTTACATTCATGAACTTTTGATAGTTTTTCACCACCACTGTTTTTCTATCTAGTGTTTTTTCTTTAGTCACCATTTTAGAGGCGGTCCTAATAGATATTTGCATGAGTGTGGGGTTTTTTAGAGTGTAGACGAGTTGGGAGCATGACCGACAAAGAAATCAGTACAACTATTGGCTTTTTTTATATACAGTGTGACCCATTTAGAATGGAAACACCCCTATAAAATTTTAGGTTATTAACCGATTTCAATGATTTTTTTTTGAAATAATTAGGAATGAAATGTCTATTACGGGAGAAAATTTTAAATATTTATTTCAGTTTTCAGGTCATATTACGATACTTTTTCTTGATAGAAAATGGAGAATTTTTATTAGCGATTTTTTTATTGAAAAAATTACTACGCCACTGGATCTATAGTGCTTTCAAATAGCTGTGACCAAATTTTTATTTTTTTTTTTGATTTTTTTTTTAGATTTTTTTTTTATTTTATTTTTTTTTGATTTTTTTTTTAATATTTTTTTTTTTTATAGAAATTAATCAATTAATAATTAATAATAAACGAGTAAACAGTAACACCATTTCTATGGCAACAGTTGATGCAGGGTGTTTTTTTGTGACCGTTAGCTTAGAGGATTTTTGAATTTTAATTTGTCATAACTTTGTTATTAATGAATGGATTTTCATGAAATTTTGGTCACAGCTATTTGAAAGCACTATAGATCCAGTGGCGTAGTAATTTTTTCAATAAAAAAATCGCTAATAAAAATTCTCCATTTTCTATCAAGAAAAAGTATCGTAATATGACCTGAAAACTGAAATAAATATTTAAAATTTTCTCCCGTAATAGACATTTCATTCCTAATTATTTCAAAAAAAAAATCATTGAAATCGGTTAATAACCTAAAATTTTATAGGGGTGTTTCCATTCTAAATGGGTCACACTGTAGATAATTAAGTTTGTAAATAAATTAAAAGAGTGAATTGCTAGCTAAATCAACTGCATTGAATTGAAATTTTTACTGAAAATTTGAAATAGTGTTGGTTAACTCTAGAATACAAACATAAAAGTGACCTTAACAATAGTTTTTTCAGAGTCAAAATTCAACAAATCAAGATTTGTAAAACAGGATAAAATATTTCAAGAAATCTACATTATGGGAATTACCATTATATGAGCTTACCATACTTACATGGATGTTTTAAGAAATCTAAAATAATAATAAAAAATTAAATTTTTAGGCTAGAACTTAATAGATTAGATCTAGCTTGATATAATGTGAAATTGATTAGGACTTTAAAAATCAGATAAAACCATACAGTTCCGTATTTTAAAATGCATAGTGTTGCAGACTTAAAGTCTAAACGAATAATAGGAACATTTTATTTTAATAGTTTAGTTTAATATTAGTTTTTGCTTATGTTCTGTAAATTATTTGATTGCTTTGTTTTTAAAACTTGAAAATGCTCCAAGACGTCAAATAATATACATATAATAATTCTACGTACAAGGTTAGTTAGTTTTCGTTTTTCTAATATTTATATAGCTCTTGGCTACAGTTTTTGGGATATTTACCTCAAATTTGGTAAGCAACAAACTATGCCAAATAATGTTATTTTTATTTACAGTGTTAAAAACTGAAAAATTTAATACTTTGTATCTTCGAACGGGGCATTGCCATATAAAGCGAACATACAGGGTTGTTCAAAAAACTTATCTGAAAATTGTGTATAATCAAAAGTCTACAATTTAAAAATAGTTGCGACTATGCAGGGTGTTATTTCAAAGGGAGCACCCTGTATTTTTATTTGGTTTCAGTTTTTCCGATGTTGCCAACTTACTTAACAAAATCTATAAATTAGGGACAAGAACCCCTTTTTTGGAAATTATCTTTCAGAATTAAAACTTCTTTAGTTGATTGGGCTAGCTTCTTAGAAAGTGCGCATGAGCATGATCTTGTGGTGTATGTACAAAATTAAAAACAAATCAAAATTGTTAAAATTTTCTCTTGCAGTTTGAATTGGCAAAACAGTCGACATTATCTAAAATGCAAACATGCACATACACACGGACTGTCATCTCATATTACAATATTATGTAATGCCACGGGATGGTAATTTCAGTTTATTACTAAAACATTGAGCGTCGAATCCTGAACCTAGTGAGAACATCGAAACCTCCCTTAATTTTTTAATTAAATTGGTTTATATAGTGTTTAATACGTAAAACTGTGTTGGGTTTAGCAAGACATGACAAAATTGCATCAATTTCATTGTAAAAAAGACACGCATTTCAATATATTAAATGTATAATGAATCAATAACGTGTGTGTCATACATTTGAACTGGATTAGCTTTTCTCTGTATAACGATAGGATGCTTGGTCAGATATAATTAGTCATAGAGATTACATATTTATATAGACGGTGTTAATAAGGTCATTTTTGGTATTAAAAATTTCAAAAAAATGTAGAAGTACGCTTCTAATGTTAAGCTTCATCTACTTTGAAATTTTACATTCACACCCTTTAAGAAAATCGAAGGGCAGTAATGTATAATAAAAAGGTTTTGTTATTATTAGATACTTTGAAAGATCACAGAAGACCTTCATTTTTTAATTCAGAGTTTTTTTTTTTTCGTTTCCTGAAGTCCTGTAAGGTCTGTTGTATATTATTGTAATAGTCTTTATTAAATAAGTTTTCTATCTGTTAGTTCAAAAAACTATTCCTTAGTGTCCTTAGTCAATAATAATGTATAAATATATAAGTATACATAATATCTCAATAGTTTCTTTACTGTAAAATTTAGGTGAACTTTAATAATACTAGTATTAGTTAAAATATGCTACCTGCCAACCATTTGGAAGAGGAGAGTGGAACAGGTAAACTTACGACACCATCAGTAACATTTCCGTAACTGTTCAGCATGACATTTTTACGTGATTTTCCTAAACACGAAAGTTTTATGCTTGAGATCATAATACATTTACTGCATTATCACCCCATCATAACACAGAAAGACAGACAGCAGACACCATAATGTTAAAATGAAACTGAACAGAGTAACACTACTGGAGGAATTAGTGATATTTTATAGTGATCAATTTTATTGTTACTGGTAACAGTGTGTAGTTAATTAAATTTATTCCAGTGAAATTTATGCCGGATGAAAAGCCAGCAGTGCAAGCTATTCCCCCAGGATATATTCCAGCAGCTCCACCTGTTGAAACTCCAGTTCAAGCAGCTCCAGCAGCAGATGCTGCCAAAGCAGGCAAATCTTAAATTGTGTTTTGACTCTTTGATTGTGTAACGATAATAAAGGGAATTTCCGTTTCAAACGCTGTCTTAGTTGCTATAAAGTGTGTATAAATAACGTTTCAGAAAGATTTAAAAAAATGTTGTGTTCCTAAAAGAAAACAGAAGTTTAAACTTGATTAATAAGCACAAAAATACTCAAAAGTGATTTCAAATAAACTAACGAAAAAAGCTTTATAAGATCATGTTTCATCAAGAGTAGTGACTCTTAGTATTGAGTTTTAGCTGTAATATTTATAATATTATGTAATTTTTGGCCTAAGTCAGTTTAACTTACTACACGGATGGCAAAATAACTTATCATTTGCAAATTCTATGACATTATAAAGTATTCAAATTGCATAATAATTGTAATATAGTTACCTAGTTGGTTAAGTGTATCTATATAGTTCCAAGTAAATAACGTAAACCATTTTATGTCTATATTATATTATTTAAAAAATATACATTATAATAAACTCAATCTCATCACCTTTTAATATTTTTTTGTTTCCTGTTCAGGCTATGTTCGTACTGTAATTTGGCCCAAATACCTTTGCACATTCTGACTAGCCTTTCATCTACAACCAGTTGGTTTGTAACTGCCTGATACTCCCTCCTGATTATGTTCATAGCCGTTTTGAACTTTTTCTTCTGGATTAAGCTTAAACTAAGGTACAGTCTACATCTGGCCTGCATATTTGGATCACCTAAAAATGTTTGTTTACTTTATTATGCAAAATTGATTGAATATTTTAAATTACAAACAAATTCTGGATATTTATTAAACAAATTGGCCTATTTTTTAAACTATTGCTTAAGTACTTATTTCAATTATGATATCTCTAAAATGCAGCCAACAAGAACTATTAAAGATGGAACATGTATAAAGGCTCTCAAAGAGATGATCAGCTTTCCAAAACATTACCAAGAAACTTTTATGACAAAAAAACGTGCAAATTATCTCATTAGTGCTTCTAATACCTGGCAAAATTGAGAGTTTATTGAGATTAGATGTTTCTTTTGGGAAAAATGATTCTAGACCTCTCTGGCACTACTACAAGTATCTTTAAAGCTTTTCAAAATGTTTAGAGGTACGACATTTTGGGAGTTATTCTAGAAGCCTCTGGCAACTTTATAATGATTATTCATACAAAGGCCTGTAACAGTTCTAAAGTGACTCTAGTGAAATTTAGCAATATCAAGAGAAGCTTGGAGATTTGAAGAGTTATAGGGGCTTCTGGAAATTTAAAAGAGGCCTCTAGTAACTTTATAATGATTTCATACAAAAGCCTGTAACAGTTTTAAAGTGACTAGGAAAATTTGGCAATATCAATAGATTTTTGGAGGCTTGAATAGTTTTAGGGGCTTCTGGCAATTTTAAAAACAATTCTAGAGGCCTCTGGCATTACTACAAGTTTCTTTAAAGCTTTTCAAAATGTTTAGAGCTATGCTGCCCTTTTGGGAGTTATTCTAGAAGCCTCTGGGAACTTTATGATTATTGTATACTATATAAAGTTCTGAAAATGTTCTAAAGTGACTCTTGTGTAGATTCTTGGAAGTTTAAGTAGTTTTTGTGACGTTTGGCAATTTTTAACAATATTTCTAGGGCCATCTTGGATTTATGATAGATTCTTGAGTGGTTTACAAGGTAATTAAAGGCCTCTGGCAAATGAATATTTTTATTAATTATGAAAATTCATTTTACACTCTGACAACAATGCAACCTTTTTGTGCCTATGATGTCTTCCTAGTTCTCTTTGAATTTTGGTATATTAGATTGAAATTATGTTGTCAAACTGGGGATTAAACTCCATATAGTAACATACCTAAGCGAAAAGCCAACTGCAACTGTTGAATGGAAATTTTGCCTGCAGTTTCTGCACAATTTTCAAAATAATCCCCTAAAGCTGAAAAGGCTCCACCTAAAGTGGACAGCCAACTGAATGCATGGTCCACCTCACAGCGTTCTTTTACCATTCGGTACAGTCTCTCATTCCTGGTTGAGTCAAACAGGCATTACCACCATCAAAATGAAAATACATAAGCAAACTGCACTTACCAGTTGTAATCAATTAAATCTTTACTAGTAGGAGTGAGTATCAGTAAATCAGGTCCTTGATTTAACAAAGTGGTTTGTACAACTTTCAGGCGGTAAAAAGCACTAAAGTGCAATTCTTTGACTAGATAATTAATGAAAACACAGTCAAGCTTAAGAGCCTTCCATTTTTTCTTTTTAGGTCTCTTAATTGCTGGTCTAGTTAAGCTATGTATACTTTGGGGATTGAACTCAATTGTATCATAATAGCACAACTCTGGTGTGATGATTTTCCAAATAACTGTTTCCATTATATGAACCTTACCATTTAATTATAGTTTTTTCTGGTTTTGAACACTAACAGCAATTTGTTTATACAAATTAAACTTAATTATTGTTTTTATTTATATTTTTTAAGCCGCAAACTGATCTACTAATTGTGAGGTTATAATCTCTTTTCTGTGGTGTAATTTCATTTGATATTTTTCAATGTTGCCAAGTCGACCTAAGTACCACAACTTCGCTGCGGAAGATTTAAATAGAAATTTGAAATGGCCTGTTCTTACTAAGTAAAAATGGGTGATTCTTTGATCTTTTCTCAATGACTCATTAAACAGGTTTATACTATATTTGCTCCTAAAAGTAGAAACTATTCGGTTGAACTGGCATCGATGCTTATTATGCTAGTACAGTTGACAGCTATCAATCAACAATAAACAGCATGACATCAAGTTAGGCCAACATAATTACATTAGAAACTAGAAGAATAAATTAAAAGTGATTAGATGTGATTTTTATGGTCAAGCTTATTAGGCTAGAGTACTGGAATTGTGTTTTTTACATGTTCTTCCTCCTTCGGAAACCTTTTGTGTTAAGAAAGTTTTCAAAAGCGCTTAAATATGCCGTCTGCTATATTCAGTTAAACGTCAAATGTCTGTCAAATTTTCGTACCGTTATGTTGGTGCTCATGTATTTTGGCTTAGAAGTAATGCGTTTTGATTGTGAATGTCCTATTTTCGAGTTAAAATTATTAGTTTTTAAACGGTAATCGTGATTCTGATGTTAATTAAACGTTGCTAAAGTGTGTCTAACGTTTGTCGAAATTACCGCGCCGCCAAATTATCTAGTATAAGTGGGTGAAACTAGTGTTTTTGTGTGAGGACGCCATTTTTGTGTTATAACTGTCACCAGTAGCTGAAAAGTTGGTGTCAGAGGATAAAAACAGTAAATAATTATTATTTGCGCTTTTTTTTGTTTCTTATTTGGTAAGGAATTAAGGGGCTTCACAGTAATTGCCCTAATCCGGCAAAGGCTTAAATGCACAGTTACTTTGCTGGTACAAATAATGCCCCAACAATTGAAAATAAACAATATGGACACATGAAGACCTACTTATGGAGGGTGAACTTTAGGGGGATTTCTAGAAAGCATGTAAATGGAAAAGCCCAACCATAAGATTATGATGCACAAAGACAAGTCAAATAAAAGGCTTATAAGTGAGCTAAACAGTTACATTACCTGCAAATTATGCAAAGGTTATTTTATTGATGCCACTACCATAATTGAGTGTTTACATACATGTAAGTCTTCTAACTCACTGTAAAGCAGTCCAGATTTCTTAATGGCAGTATTGTTACAGTTTGTCGAGGCTGCATAGTTAAATACTTGAAGACAAACAAATACTGTCCAATTTGTGATGTTCAAGTTCACAAGACCAAACCACTACTTAATATCAGGCATGACAAAACTTTACAAGACCTCGTCTACAAATTGGTTCCAAGATTGTATCACAGTAAGTTTGTGTAGTATTTACAGTAAATAGTGCTTAATTTGGGTTAATTAAAGATGAGGCAAAAAGGAGGAAGATTTTCTATGACACAAATCAAACTTCTAAGCCTTCAGTATCAGAGGAGAATATGGCATCATACTATGAATACATATTGTCTCCTGATGAAAATATTAATCTCACTTTAAATTATGATGGTTGTTCTACAACTCCAAGGTAAGTTAGGTGTTTGTAATTTAATTTCAATGTCATTCTTGTATGAATTATGATTAATCAATATTCTAAGCAAGGTATTTGTGCTACTTTGTAACTTTGTTATAGTTGTTTTTATTTATTTTCTACTGTAGATAAAATATCTAATATTTAGGTAGCTGAAAAAAGTAACATTGAGTTACTTTACATGATTTGAGTGTTTGTTGTACTAAAAGATTACTATGTTCCCATAACCTTGCAAATATTTGTTTTGCTGAAAATTATGCAAATTTAAATTTAAAAAACAGTTAAAAGTATATAGGTATATCTAGTAAAAATAGAAGCAGTATTTACAAATCTGTTGTCTGTTTTAACTTTGAAGCTTTAGACAAATTTTTGATAGGTTCAAAACTTAGTAAAAATTACTAGCATAGCATTTTCTTATACCTACATCCTACAATGCCAATAGAAAAAAATATGGCATTTTTTTATCACAATTTTAACCCAAAAAATAATGATTGATAATGGCAGAGCCTTGGGTAGAGCAATCATAGGAGATCATAGCTAATTTTCATAGATTTACATTACAGTTGCTTTTGTTCAAAAGTTGTCACTGCCACATTTTCCACTTTAAAAAGACTTTAAAGCTTTTTAACCAGTGGGTCACATTGTTGAAAATTATGTCAGCTTAACAACTATTTAGTAATGAGCTATCTGACTTGCTCTATCCATCCACCCCCACTAAAAAGTTCAAAAATATGTAGAGATAGTTGAACTCAACTCACAGCATTTTTTAAGTTGTACTTGCTTCAAAGCCAAGTCAAGGCGCGATAATCACTGTTGAGCAAATTAACATGTGTTAATATTATAAATAATAAATTAGAAAAAATTGCATTTAAGCAATCAAAAATTAGTGTTCTTTTTGCATTAATTTACACTTACTTTACAGTTCAAATATTTCTTTGCCTCTTAGTTTTTAACTGTTTTGGTTAATTTGTGCAGAACAATATTACCCATGGGTGTTCCTTGGTGAATGTGTCAATAAGCATTTCAGTCTGAAATCTGAACATAGAACACTGTATTTCCACTACTTTTCAGAAAGCCTGTGTAAAAAACTGAGATTTTAACGTTTTAATCTGTGGGAAATCTGAATCTACCAAATTTTGTGATATCTGCTAATTTTTGTTATGATAACTGCTAGCAGAATCTGACGCAGCACATTAAGTAGATTGATAATTTGTAAGTAATTGTGATGTAAGAAAGATAGAAAAATTGTCTAGCAGATTTAAGAATTAACTGCAATCAAACTCAATTGAATTTTTGATTTGTACTTGACTTTTAGGTGTTTAGGTTGCAACTTTATTAAAACATCTAATCAATATAAAAATACTTTTATAAAATTACAACTTAGCAGCAATATAAATGAAATCAGTGTTCATAAAACCTACTTATTGCTACACTAAATTAAAACTGAACTATAGGCACAACATCCACAGGTAGTTTATCCCGTCCTTTTAAATCTAGCAATTCAATAGCCACAAGGCATTTAATCACTTCACCCCCTACTTGGGCTACTAAATTACAGGCTGCATTTAATGTACCACCAGTGGCCAATAAATCGTCTACTATTAAAACTTTCTGCCCCGGTTTGATCACGTCGTCTTGTATTTCCACAGTGTCCTAAAGAGTTAAACATAATTCCCCTGGTTGTTAAAGTTTAAAAGTACCAACCTCTCCATATTCCAATGCGTATTTATAGCTGCGCACCTTCCCAGCAAGTTTTCCTTTCTTCCTTATGGGCACAAAAGGGATTTGCAGTTCCAATGCGATTATGGGTCCCAATAGAAAGCCGCGGGCGTCCAGTCCCACTACGCTCTGTATAGCCGGCTGAATTTCTTTAGCTCGCTTTATTAAGAGTTCTTTCAGTAGGGCGAAAATTGGGGGATTGTCGAGAACGCTGAATAAATCCCTAAAATGTGAAAACTACATGTACTAGGGGTGGAAATAATCGATATACTCAGGGATTTGTGTGACAAACATAGGCGGTCATGTTGTAAACAAAACCTCCAACTGAAAAAAGTAATTAAATGGCAACATGTGAGTCACTGATTATAAACAGGAAAAGGTGATTAATTACGTCAGCGCCTACAATATTGAATTTTACTACCTGAAAATTTACAATTGAAATTTACCTGAACAAGACACCTTTAACAGGAAAGTCTGGGTAGCTTTTGACGGCGTCTTTGATCAACCGCATTTTTTCCTCATCGTTCAACTGACTGTAGTTTGTCATTTTTGATAGTTTCACATCAAATAAACATGAAGTTGCTGGTTTAACACACACCTTGACTGCATCAAAGCGAACAGGAGCTACAATAAAATACAAACTAGGAATAATAACTTTCTATCGTTATCGTGTACGATAAAAGTTATCGTTGGTTTGCTGACTGACTGTTAGTCCTCAGTTAACAAGTGGTCGGATGCTTTGACCTTTTTGATTTAATACCAGTGGCGTATCAAATCCACGCTTCACTGCTCTCAGGCATTTTAATTGTATACGGACGGCTTGCCGCCAATTTTGTTTTTGCTAAAGTACAATAATTGGATTCAAATTTGGTTTCAGATTAGGAAGTTTTTATCTATTCTCAACAAGATTGATTTATCTAAATAGGAAAATCATTATTGTATTTGTAAATATTTGGGTTTCTGCTTATAATTTAGTAGGTATAACAGGGTGTCCTGTCAGTGACAGGTTACAGTATTAAAAAAAAGCATTTTAATTTTGACACAATGTTGAGGAAATATGAAGTTATCTTGACTCGCTCACTTAAATGTCGGTTTCTTTGACTCAAACATCAATTTCTTAAGTTATTAAGGTTTCTAGAGGTGTTGGTGGTTGTTTTTTTTAATAACTATAATTTTCCATGTAAAATCTGTTGAACAAAAATGTGGATTCACGGCATATTTGAAAAATGTATGAATGCACTAAAATAAATCGATTATTGATCGAAAAAGCAAAACGTCATTTTGCCCATCGAATTGAGAAATCCGATTTGTTCTTTTGAATGTGGCCATTATCTTATAGCAGTGGTTACTTCAAAACTGTCACTTGCAGTATATGGACAGAAAATAATGTTTTCGTTAATTTCTCTATTTGAAGGGTGCAGGGGAAAAACAAGCTAAGTCAAATTTTGAAGTTTTTGAGTACAGCAGTTTTATCTCTAAAATTGTTGTTAACTGGTCACCTATAGGCATTAGAAACATAAATATTTTTTTATACAGGGTGGACCATAAGTAATGGGACATAGAGCTACAGCATATTCCTGATATCAAAATAATACGATTTAGCTGAATTGTCCTATACCGAAAGTTAATATTAAGAAAGATACAGGGTGTGAAAGTTGAAATTTTATTTTAGCTTTTTTGTCATATCTTCACGGTCTTTTGATATAAATTACTGAAAGTTGGTATAAAGGGGTTTTGGCAGGCGTAAAATACGATGCTTTTATTTGTTTTGTAGTAGCTGATAGGGGGCGCTAGCGGTAACCATCTCCGTCCCTTCAAGAGGCTCAAACTTTTTTTTACGGAACTGAAACGGCCATATGACTTCAGAATATGATTCTAAGATGTTTTCTACGTAAAAAAGGTATACTTGTTGTAAGTCTTAAAAGTAGACCGTTTTCGAGTTATTTAATCTTTTATTATTGCATGCATTTACATGTACAGCAGATTTTAATTACAATTTTTTTTTAAATTCTAAGTAGGATTTGATACAAAAACAAAAAGGGCGTTCATAACAACTAGCTTTATTTTAAAGTTTACAAACATTTTTTAAACGGTCAAATTTACATACAGAAACTGTTATGTGTGTAACTTAAGGGTATACAGCACATATCGTATTAACATACGACAATGCATGCAATAATAAAACATTAAATAACTCGAAAACAGTCAACTTTTAAGACTTACAACAAGTATACCTTTTTTACATAGAAAACATGTTAGAATCATGTTTTGAGAGCATATGGTCGTTTCAGTTCCGTAAAAAAAAGTTAGAGTCTCTTGAAGGAACGGATATGGTTGCAGCTAGCGCCCCCTATCAGCTACTACAAAACAAATGAAAGCATCGTATTTAACGCCTGCCAAAACCCCTTTATACCAACTTTCAGTAATTTATATCAAACGACCGTGAAGATATGATAAAAAAACAAAAATAAAATTTCAACTTTCACACCCTGTATCTTTCTTAACATTAATTTTCGGTATAGAACAATTTCGCTAAATCGTATTATTTTGATGTCAGGAATATGTTGTAGCTCTATGTCCCATTACTTATGGTCCACCCTGTATATAAAGCAGCATGCTTTTTTATTTAATATAATAATTACAAGGTTTTTGTTGAAGAAGATACAAAAATAGGTCTTGACTTAGCCTGTTTTTCACCAGATTTATATTATAAATATTAAATTCATCAAGCTTAAGTAGCAAACAAGGTAATTCATAAATTAAAATGTATGTCAAAAAATAATTAGTTGAAAACTTGTTTGTTTTTTATTGATAAAAAATTATTAAACTAATTAGTTACTAGAAAGATTGAAAGGTGTACGCCTATCCTAAAATATGTTCTATTAGACGACGTAGCTCGATTTTCTTCTGACTAAGTTTGGACCCTGTATTGTATAGCATCGCTATTGTCTATCAGGTGAAGCTGTTTTCTCAATTTGGCCAAAAATTGACTTAGCTTGTTTTTCCCGTGCACCCTTCATTTGTATTTTTCTATACTGGAAATATCAATCAGGTTGAAAGAATATGTTTCTGTAATGCACTTACTCTTATTATAATCAATCATAACTGTGTTAGTAGAATTTATTTTTGAAATCATTTACATCTTGAAAAATTACCATGTCAGATGTCACTTATTTTGGAAAACAGTTAACCTTCAGTCAGTGTCGTCTGTCTTTGTCGAGAGCGTTGAGTAGTCAGGAGGCGAACTCCGTAACGATGTAGGAAATAGAAAACGCATAGAAATAGACAAGAAAGAAAATGTCTTTCTACTAACAGTTGGGACTTTACCTATAAGCTATTTTCTATCACATTCGGACACCGTCAACAGAAAACGGAACCTATCGGTCCTAAAAACATTGACTAATTTCTAGTAATAAATTTTCCTCCTATTCAGGGTTAATGACAATAATTTCAATAATTATACGTTTTTTACTTTCTTTCTCAGTAATTAATCATAGATTTCAAAGTTTACATTATAAAATAGTCCAATTCGTTGCCATTATTGTTGTTGGTGTTATTTATTAGAGTTGTCTCTTCAGTTTTAAGTTTCTTATTTTCTTGTTAGACCTTTCCTTGGTGAACAGCTTACACCTCAAAAACAACAACTAATAGATACATTAACACTTTAGTGAAAAACTCAAAAACAAGGAATGGGGGGTTCTAACACAATCAATTGGTCCCCAACTCAACTTTATAGACACAATTTTGACACTGACGGGCATAAAGGTTAAAAAAAAACATTTTAATTTTAGACGACAGTAAAAAAAAATTGACAAATTAAAAATTTCATAGCCCCAAGAGAGATAAAATCATAGCAAGACCTCATTTGGTCTTTCTAAGTGCCGATCTTCGCCAATTGAAACATAGAGAGTACCATATATTACAATATAGAAGGGTTTTCTATGATAACAAAGAAATTTCCTTGCTATTCATTACAGAGTTTGCCTACAGGACTTCTTTCTTTGTATTATTGAAAGGTAATAGACCAATAATATACAGTGGATAGTTAAGTAGCAAAATGTACACCCCTGAATTTAAAATGAAGCTTTAACATTTTCTACTTTTTGGGATGATTTCATGAAACATGTTATAAACACAGAATGATAGTTGATTTTTTACCTTATGAAATATAATATCAATAAATATGAGCCATCTTTGTCAAAACATATCAAACATTTTTCATTGTTTCCAACTGTTAAACTATCATCTGTATTAAAACTATGATCTATAAGTTTCCTAATGTTTTTAAGGTACTTACGATGCTCATGTTCTGTGTCTATTGCTCACTTGAACAAACTCATTCATGCAAAATATGACTTGACAAATCGACATAAAGTTGACATGCTCTATAATCACAAGGTGCTCAACCCTGCCTGGTCCTTAATGGATGTAGCTTATATTTATTCCTGGAAAAAGGTAATATTATTTACTGATATTGGTTTCATGTAACCTATTGTTTTTCTCCTAGAGCCAAGCTTTAGATCTGACTTACAAAATCTACGAATGTCGGGCTAAAAAGCCGAAACTGGATTCTGATGACAGCACATTGGCCCCGTCTAATAACAACAATTGGAAGGAAGTCCAGTTGAGAATTAGTGAGAACGGTGAAATGTCAATTACGGGTATCCAGGACGGCAGTATGATGGATCTGTTAGAGGCCACAGAAAATTTTAAGAATGAAGTTGTGATAAATGAAAGTAAAAAACCTGAAGGGCTTGCTAGTAGTGTGGATAATGAAACCAAGACAAAGCCAGAAGGTGAAGAAGTTGCGGTGAAACCGACTGAAATCGCAAATGGACACAAGGAGTCACTTAACAGTAAACCCACTACAAGTAGCACTGATTTAACAATCAAACCCAAACCACAAAAAGTTGAGGTGAACAATGAGAAGCATCCTAACATGGAAACCACTAAAATTGGAATCAACAATAACACTAGGCTGACTAATTCAGACACTCAAAATGTCCTATCAGTGTTTCCAGTCAGTGCAACAGCTTCTAGTTGTTTATTGACTTCAGAGTCCACCATTTCTATTGTGAGTACGCTTCCGAAAAGTGTCGAGTTGAGTCATAAACTCAACTTGAACAGTGAATTATCTGTGATTCCTTTGAGCTCGAGCGCGAATTGCGTTTCTCTGTCTTCCTGTGGTACCACAACTGTTTATAGTACTATTAATAGGAGTATGTGCAGTACGAAGTTGGACGAGAGCTCACTAAGACGGTAAGAGTCATTTTTATTAAATTTTTCAGTCAGTTTTTTATTCATAACTCTGAATGTATGTAAATTTTAGAACTGAAAACAAGACATGTATAGACACAAATAAAGATGTGCCAGTATCGAAGCCAAGCAACACCTTGAAAAGAAAATGCGAGGAGTCAGAAAAATTATCCGAATTGCCAGCTAAATTGCCCAAACCCACAATTCTAAACCACTCCATTGGGCTGATGAATCTCTCCAACAATCATCCGTTAAAAAAACATTCGAAATTGAACCGCAACGGGGAAAGGCGACATTTAGATTTAAGCGACAAAGTGCCTAACTTAACGGTCAGTCATTCGACGATCGCTCAAAAACCGAGTGCAGACAGCAACAACTCGAAACCGATTATAATTAATCGGAGTCTGCAAATTGTACAAAGGTGCTCGCCGAGCAAGGCAAAACAGCAGCAGAAAAACAATAATTCAGTGCCATGTTATGCTCCGAAACCTGCTAATGAAAGGAATGGTGATAGACAGGAAATTTCAGTGACACTGTGTGAGGTAAGATCACTTATTATTTATTGTTAATTATTTTTAATTTGGCTGTTGTACGTTATCAGTGACTTTGACGATAGTATTCAAGCGATTTAGAGTTAATAGACGTTAATTATTAGAATAGCTAACTTTTGAATTTAAGAGTATACTTAGATATTTAAGAAAACACTTAAATTTGTGTATTTTAATACAAAAACTATTAAGTTTGTGTTTGGAGGATAGAAAAAAATATCTAACTCTAGCTAGTTAAACGCTAATGACGTTCAATGGTCGAATTAATGCCGAAGTTAGAAGTATGTAGAGGAGGGTTCAATAAATATATTTTTTTAAAATCTAGAGTGTTCCAATCCAAAATAATTGTTAGGAAGGCAAAAACTCATATTTCAGTCAGATGACAATGTCTCACTAAAGACAGAAAGTTAAACTAGCAAACAGAACTTGAGGATTTATACAGGATGTTTCACGATAAATGAGTCATATTTTAGGCTTGATAGTGCATCAGAAAATATCTCAAGTTTGCTATTTAAACTTAAAATAAATTTTAGTTATTTTTCAATGTACTTTTAAGCCCTGAAATACGACGCATTTCTCGTGAATCACGCTGTATATTGTTTAGACTAGTGTTTGTTTGGCTAACACATTTTGATCAAATAGATGCAGATTTTTGAAAATTAAATGTTGGTACTTTTTTTTGGTTGATCCAAAATCGAAGATATGTTATAAAGAGAGCTTGCAGCGGAACTAGGCAACACTCCAGAGTATCACGTCACTATGACGTAATTTGGCAAAACCATAACTTGTTAAAACTCTCTGCTCTTGCATGCAGCGTGAAAACGAATGCGACCTAAACCAAAGAATATTGAGCTGTTCTTTAAATATTTCTACCATCTATTACCATCTATTTAGTGCTTTAATATTTATATGAATTTTCAGAAATCTCCAGTGGTCAGTAAACCCCAAAATACCTACCAAAACACTCATCACACCCCTATTATAACACCAGCCCAGTTACCCCACCATCAAAATTTAAATTCTCTGCAAAACAAGGCTACAGACAAACCAGATAAAGAGCCTTCGAGCAATGATAAGGAATCTGTTCAGAACTCCAAAAGCACGCCATCATCCGAATCAGCTGCGGCGGCAAGTACGGCAGGACCTACTTGCACTGTGACAGCTAAGCCTAAACCAGCCACTCCGATGGGTTATAAGACGTTGAGAGATCCGCCAAAAAGTTGGAACTCGCAGATCAATTCGCAAATCGCCAAGGTTAATCAGAACGCCAAAGCGCAGCAATTGGCTAATTTGGCCGCTGGAGCGGCGGCTCAAGGCCGATTAAGTGGAGATTTGAAGAGTGTGAGGCCCGCCAAGTTTTTTAAAGGCCGGAATATGCCGAGATATCTGGGTAAGTACTATTTTAGTTGACTGACCATATTTTTAAACTTTAAAAACGTATGTCCTTGATTAAATGTGCTATTGATGATGAAGTATCTACTTGCTATGTTTTAATTCACTTGAAACACACTTTATGAGAGTAATTTGAATGTGTACGAACTTTTTCTTCTGAATGAGTTTTTCTTAAAATTTAGAATATCTGTTAAATATTGAGTATCTTTAATTTTTAGTATATTTTTAAGTGTCCTTGTCTTTTCTCTTAAAGTAAACTATACTATTTAGGAAATCCAGCTTCTGGGGTGAAACCGATGTACCAAGTGCACGTCAGCCCGGAAAAGGATAAAACCCAGGACCCACAGACAGCGCAGAAAACCACAAAGTCGGAAAAAAGCGAAATTAAGAAACACTCTATAGTGAAGATTGACCCAAAAACACTGAAACCTATTAGCGAAAAGGCACCTGAGACTTCTAATCTCAGCAACATCAGTAGTTTAGCTTTGGCTGTGTCGCAAGCTGGTCAAGAATTACGGTAAATAAAATTCTTATGTATATTAATGGTTTAATGTTAAGTCTTAATTTTTAACCGTCTAGTAGCCCTTTAATAGTTACATTTTAAGACTGGTATTTAAATTTGACTTAACTTGAACTGAGAGAAATCAATCCCAATTACACTTTTTCCTCTTTTTGTTTTCAATAAGCGTTTTATGTTATTTAGGTTAACATCATCACCAAGCGACTTAAAAATCAACACAAGTTCAGTATCAATTTTTAATCCACTTAAACTGCAGCAAAGTTCACCGAAGAGTGACAGGAGGTCTCCGAAAAGTCCTCATTCTCCTAAAGTGAGCAGGTCAAATCAAAACAGCACAGCAGGTAGTTGAAGTGTTTAAATTAATCAAACTTAGTTGGAAGGTTTTTCCGAATTTGCAGCTACTTCAACAAGCTGTGTAACCTTAACCACCTCTTCGTCGCCCTGCACGTTGTCTCCTAAACAGCAGCGCGATAAAATTAGCTTAACGACACCACCAAATCCGTACATACCGAATTTGGGTAGTCCAACTCTTAATCCAAACCAGTTCTTATACCCTGCAGGCGGTTTTCCAAGTTATGATCCGCGATTTATGGCAGCTTGTCACAGGTGAGTTTTTTTTATCAATATCTTGTGTTTTTGGGTGAAAACATTTTTCTAGTTTGTGGTATACGCAAAGAATGGCAGCAGCGGCGGCGGCAGGTCTCGTACCGCCTCCCTTGCCGCACGCTTTTGGTGGTTTAAACATCGGTCTTAGTCCGCCCAACAATACCACTAACCAACCGTCTAGTCCGGGGATTTCTCCCAAACACAGCGCGACCAAACCGACCAGCCAGACTAGAACCAACAATTCCGCACCGTCGAAACCGAGTCGAAAAACGAAAGAAACGACAACGAGCGGAAAAACTGATAAAAGTCTGGAGTCTGCCCTGGAAAAACTAAGCAAACAAGTTAAGGAAGCGAAGGTGGCGGAAGAAAAGCACCAGAAAACTATCAGTGAAAAGCCGCAAGCACCTGAAGAAAGTAACAAAGCAGAGAGTGGGCTGGAAGTTAAAGATACAGCAGTTAATGAAGTGGAGAGGAAAAAGAATGGTGAAGAACAAGAGGAGCAACGGCCTGTTGGTGGTACTGTCCAGAAAAGTCCAGAAATCTCCGTTTCTATTGACGTGCCTGAAGGTAAGTGGATATTTTACTTTTTGTGGTTGTATTTTTGATGATTTGGACACTTTTGCCAATCCCAAAGTAAAACATGAAATTTAACATTTTTAAAAGGAATTAATTATTGTTCTATAAATTAATAATCGGCACTTTTTATTAAGAATTGAATATTCTTGTAATTGTTATTTCTTAACTTTCGTTTACTAAAACGTAAAATGACTTAATTTACGGCATATTCGCGTTTCAAAAAATTATAATTTTATCTTAAGGCTGTTTATTCGGCAGACTGTGGCTGTGTCAAAAATAATTTCTATTATGTATCCTGTGTATCAAAACTGTCTTCGCATATCGCTCCAGCAGTGCTTCGACCATGCGAAGTTAAAGAAAGAAGGGCATATAGGTAATATAGGTTTTAAGAACGTTTTGCAAGGAAATTATCTGGAAGGAATCAGGGATCTATTAATTAATATATTTACGCCAACTTTTTTTAGGTACATAGACAAAGGATAACTCTTGTCAATGATTAAAAGCATAGTTAGATATTACTACTTTAACATCTTCAAATTATTATGCCAACTTAATCGACATTTTCCTATTTTTTATGAATAATACCTTTCTTTCTAAAACCCTAAATGCAAACTTACTTTACACATTAATTACATCTATATTCCATGAATCAGTCAGTTTTTGAAATGTGTAGAAATGTTTATTCATATAGCTGCAATTCATTCCAGAATATTGACAAACATCTTTAAAAAAATCTTCAAAACATACTTAATATTGGTACAAATTGGCCTAATTTAAGTACGTTATGGGTTACGTAACTGAATCAAAATCATGGGTTGGCTTCTTTTGAGGTTTCCTGACCATCCTAAAACCTCATATTGATAAAAACACTGGAATTTTTTTCCCCGTTTGTAATATTCGGCAAAAACTGCCAATTTTTCGTGAGCTCCCAATAACATTTTTCAATTATTTGGTCCCCAAGGAACCCGGGACACACAAACACGACAACCAAACAAACTCAATTACAATAACTCATACTTCTTTTCTTTTTCTAGTTTCAACTTTGTAAGTTCTTTTACGATGTATGATCTAAAATACCTTTTCTAACCCAAGTATTATGCGATGTAGTACTAATAACACATTTACCAGAATAGTACATTTGTGTATCAGAATATTTTCTTCAGCTGTAGTTTCACCTTCAGCTGAAGCTAGGCCGAAAACACCACCTCCAATCGCAGATCCATCAACTCCGCCTGCAGCTACGGCACCTTCTGTAGACAATCCACATCCAGTAGAATCTCAAGCTGGTCCGGAAGTCGAGAAAATTGAAGAACACTCTCAAAAGGAAAAATCACTTGAACCTGCTGTAACCGAAGAGGCTCTTCCCGTAGAACAGGACAAGAATACTCCTACAGAAGATCAGGCAACTGTTAGTGAACTTTCAAAATGTCAGGAAGATGTTAGTGTTAGTGAATCAAATAGGGAAAGCGCGGATATTTTGAGTGTGAAAGAAGCAGCAAAATTGGAAAAAGATGTAAATACTCCTGTGGTTCAGCCAGAGAACGGAGACGGTTTAACGAGTCAGAATAATACGGAAGATAAGGAAAAGAGTGAAAACCTTCCAGTTGAAACTTCTCAAAGTGAAGGGATTTAGGTACGTTTTATTTTACAGTGCTTAATTCGTGCAGCCATAGAAAAGTATTGTCGCATCACGTTTGAGCTTTAACATTTTTAGTTTTACAAATGCTTGTTTAGCAATAGGACTGGACAATCTACTTATAAACAAATAATTCAGCAATAACTTGAGGAACTTTCTTAGTGAAAGCTTGTAAATTTTCTGTGTATATTATGATTTGTTTGTTTTTGTTTTATTGAAATTTTTTTGTTTGTACATAACAGTAACACCCGGTGTATAGTGTTTGTATCCTTCTGAATTTTGACATGTTAATAGTGTTATTCAGCTGGACTTTCACTGTTGCTCTGTTTCTTGAGCTTATACAGGGGGGTCCGTTTTACGAGCTCAACCATGGGGATCTCAGTTATTTGAAGAGATACAAAGTCGGTTAAATTAGGGCAAAGATGCGCATTTTCGAGCTTTGTAGGATGTCGTTTTAAAAATTACAAAATTCCGACTACTTCCGGAATTATCTGGAAAAAAGCGAAATTGAAGATGATGTATTGCATGAATATGAAGTATCACATGTTAAGATTCGGACCTGCAGTTTGGAGGAAATATGATAAATCCGTTCTTTACGAAGAGGGCCTTGTAAATAATGGTACATGACGTTGTTTTGACAGACAAATTATTGACACTCCCACTGGATGTCACTTAACGTCACCTACATTTACTAATTCGGTGTAATATTATTATTAAAATACCCTTTTCAAGTGAAGAAAAACGAGATATGCTAGAAATGTATTACGCATCTCATAGAAATGTACAAATTACTTTAGAAACATAACTACAGCGGTATCTAGAAAGACAACCACCTGCGTGTTAACAGTTTAGTCACCGGTCGTAAAATATCCGCTTCATTAACATTTTGTCTATTAACACGTCTTCTAGGCTACACGAAAATGCTCCAAACTCTGCTAAATTTCGATGAAGCACCAGAAAGTAATTTTTGCCCAGGTTGTTGTCTTTGTGGATACCGCTGTAGGTATGTTTCTGAAGTAATTTGTACATTTCTATGCAATGCGTAAGAAATTTCTAGCATATCTCGTTTTTCTTCACTTGAAAAGGGCATTTTAATAATATTACACCGAATTAGTAAATGTACTGTTCTCGCGGAGTGAGTTTACCCGTGCGTCACGAAGGCTACGTCATTTATAATCATATGAATCAAATCAAGTTTTCGTCAACAAACCTGTTGTGTTCATATTATAGAAAAGGGCGTGTCTAAAGCTTCGTCAGGTTTAAAATTTTGCGTGTATTGTCAGTCAGAAAGTAGAGATCTTTGGCTGCAAATTTGCACTAAAACAACCTTATGCCAAAGCAAATCAAAAATATCTTGACCGAAATAACATTTATTATTTATGAGAAGTCTCCGTTTGGATCATAGAATTCCGTCTAAATTTGAAACCGAATTTATTTACCAAAATTCGCAGAGATGTATCACCAATATGTAGTATTTCTTTAACTTTAAGTTCTTGATTTAGGTTCTGGATGGTTACATGTTTCTCTAAAATAAATACAACAAATTAAAAATTCAATAAGACATTCTGAGTGATGCTGTAGTATCTCATATTTCATTTTCAGGTTGCAATAATCCACTTATTTTATTTTAAACCCGCTGGAAAACATTTTAGACGCTTATTTTATTTTTTCGATGACTTTATTATTAATATGTTTGAAGAAATTTTTATGAAAAATCTATAATGCAACCCAAAAATCTCAGTCTCTGGAAACAATGAAATGTTAATAGATGTTTCTTACAAAAGTAGATATATTTTACTATTATTAACATACTATTGTTGTACATATCATATAATGTATTTCGAACATCTATTTTAGTGCTTTCAGATAAATCAGTAGTCTTGACCCGTCGATAACGTCTCAATTTAGGTTTTCTAGGTGAGATTACTTGCTTGCTTTTCCGGAATCGAATAAACAGTTTTGCGGGAAATTTTTAAAGCAGCTGCAACCTTCGAGTATCAAAAAATACGTCAGTAAGAATATGTAAGGTCTTAAAATTTCTTATTTTCTTCCTGAACAGATGATAAAGCTTCTAAAGGTCCTCCATTAGTTTTTTCCAATTCAAAATATTCACAAAGATTAAGAATTAACTGCTGGGCTTGTCTGTAGAGAATTTTTCCAGGCATTTTCTAAAAAAATACTGTAATAGTAAGTAATTCCGAATTTAGGAAAAACCAAATGGCTAAATAAAAATCATAATAGACACTACCACTTTTTTTTTCAAAACAGGTTAGTAATTGTGCCAATTTTGGTTAGATCGTGACAGCCGACATAAAAAAAATAAAAATACTAATAATAATATTATGAAAGTACTTACAGTATGTTAAAAGCGTAGAAACAATAGCTCTTAAAAGAACTGTGGTGGTGGGGTAAATAGAAAACTTTATAAATGATTAACAACGCAAAGAAACGGAAAAGAATTAATAGTAAACAAATCAAATAAATTTCGATGGTTGTCAAACTGACAATGACTGAAATAGAAGCGCTAATCAGTAAATGTTTTTTTTGGAAGACATTCAGTTAGATATTTACCCTTTCTGAAAGTGAACAATAGACAAGGATGAAGTCAATAATGCATGTCTACTTCTAAATCACAGGGGGATGACGCACGGGTAAACTCAGACCGCGAGAACAGTAAGTAATCTTTCTCTTCACAAAGAAAGTATTTTTCATATTCATGTGATACATCATCTTAACCAGAAAAAAAAGCTGAATTTAAAAATGCCAAAATCCAAGATGGCGCCCATATGAAAAAACAAAGCTGATGATGGTTTCGGAAAATCGAAACGTTGGATTCCAAATTTGACTCCGCCATATTGTAGAGGAGAAAAAGTGGCTGTGACGATCTGTCAGTTATTTTTATTTGTCTCTTCAAATAAGTCCAGAAAAAATTAAAAACGTTTTTTTCCATAATTTCGCTTTTTTCCAGATAATTCCGGAAGTAGTGAATTTTGTAATTTTTAAAAGGACATCTTACAAAGCTTGAAAATGCGCATCTTTGCCCTTATTTAACCGACTTTGAATCTCTTCAAATAACCAAGATCCCTATGGTTGAGCTCGTAAAACGAACACCCTGTATAGGGTATTTCCTTAAAGGGTATTGTGAGAGTTGTTGCCAAATGGTCTAAAGTGTCCTTTGTTTTTTTTACGACGGTCAAAAATGTGTGAAGTATGTCAGATCAAGATTTAAAAGATTACTAACCATTCTTAACATGATTTGTTAGTTGGTTTTCTAAAACTACAATTATATGTCAATTTAGCTCATCTGATGACTGCTTACATAATAATTATTTTTGTTGGCATCAGTTTGTTTATTAAAAACGTTAGTTTAATTTTACCAAAACGGATATTAACATCACTTAAGGGCAATACTCTATACACAAATAAACAGCAAATTAATCTTTGTACATAAACTGAACGTCGGGTGTCGTTTGGTAATCAAAATATTGATCTGGTAATGAAAAAGTGCCTATCGGAACGGTGGTGAAACTCCTGATTTAACCTTAAAAATATTTTTATATAAATGGTGAGAGCGCCTGCAAAATTATTGTCTAGTCAAAAAGTAGAGTCAGTAATTTTAACTATTCATACTAAACATTGGATTAAAAAAAAATGTGATATGTATTATAGTCGATTGTGTACAGGATAATTTCAAATTCGGCCCTAAATCATCAACATATCACTGTAAAAATGTTTTGCAGGTGTTTCTGTTAGGATAACGTTTCAAAACATGTTCGATGTGAATAAAAAACAGCTTTTACGGTGCCTTTCCACATTATAAGAGATTTTGCTTCCTTTTAGCACACCAAAGATAAATGATGAAGACACTCAAATATCTTGCCGGGAACGAGATTCCATTTTTTTCCCCAGTCTCAATATTATTCTAAAAAATTTAATCTGCCAGGCTGTGACAGGATCTACTTGGATAGTAACGTTGTACAATCATTTGAGGATTAGATGAATTACTCGTTTACAGTGTGTCTCAAGTGTAAATTGCTCAATGAATCTATCCTTGCTTCAGTTAAATGTGGTAAGTATATTGAGTCTCTGGATTTTAAATTTTTGCTCAATGTGATAATGAAATGTAGCTGTTTTGAAAAAGTATTTCTAACCTAACTAGTACAATAATTATTATTGACAAACACTGTGTTTCACCGACTTTGAGATTTTTTTTTATAACTTAAGACCCATCTCCTAAGTTTCTTCTTAGTGTCAGCAATCTTTCTACTTATCCATATAAATTAGATATGAATTTTGTTGTAGCGTCCTGTTAATTTTATTTTAGTAAAATTGACACAGGACATTACAGACTATTAGTGACATCGACATCATAAAAAAAATCATATTTTATGATGTCGACATCACTATAAAAGCCATAAATAATACGTTTGAAACATCCGAACAAGAAACAGTGGGATTTTTAATTATACAGGAGATTGTAAATTGTTTCAAAAGTTGCATATACAGGGTGATTCACGCTGATGGTATATTAGAAGTATCTAGAGAACGACTCAATATTTTTCGCTGAAATTTGTAGTGTAGGGTGTAGGTTAGGTTGGGTCTCACAATATTTTGAACTTTGCGGTGTTGTCAGAGCAGTCGGAAAGAACACCAACTTTTGATTTTCAAATGGATCACCCTGTTTCTAATCTCATTTTTGAATTCGTCGCAAGAAGGCTAGTAATTAATGTTAATACCTCCCTATACCTATTTTTGCACCGTTTCTTAGATATTTCATAAAAATAGTGAATTGGTCAGCAAAACGGTAGTCTAAACATTAATTAAATGGTCAAGTTTTGAAAGGTTTGCTTATGCGACCTTTTGTTTTCAGTTAGACAATACCACATGGTTGAAAAGTTCAAAGACTGAAAATGAAAAAAATTACAGGGTGGTCAATATTTTCCTTTAAGTTCGTTTTTTTAAATGCAACCACCAATGTATTATGGTTTGTAATAAAAGAACATTAAATTTAGAACAATTCTATGTATACTCTTCCTATACCTAACTTCAACCGTTTCTGACTTATCAACAGTTTTTCCTTAAAGTGCGTATAACCGTGGTCCGTATTCAGATTAGTATGGATTACGATTTAATGCGCTCTTTAAGGGAAAACTGTTAATAAGTCAGAAACGGTTGAAGTTAGGTATAGGACATGTATAAATGGATTTGTTCTAAATTTAATGTTCTTTTATTACAAACCATAAAACACCGATGATACCATTTAAAAAACGCACTTTTTGCAGTTTTTTTATCTGTCCGACTAAAAGGTAAATATTGACCACTCTGTAGGTCTTTTTCATTTTCTGTCTTTGGGCTTTTCAACCATGTAGTATTGTCCAACTGAGGACAAAAGGTCACATCATCAAACCTTTCAGGACTTCTTCTAGACCACCGTTTTGCTGACAAATTCACCATTTTTATGAAATATCTAAGAAACTGTGCAAGATAGGTATAGGGAAGTATTAACATTAATTACTAGCCTTCTTGCGCGGAATTAAAAAATGAGATTAAAAACAGGGTGTTTCATTTGAAAATCAAAAGTTGGTGTTCTTTTCGACTGATCGGAAAACCGTTAAGTCCAAAATATTTTGGAAAGAGAGTTTGGACCCAACCTAAATTTCAGTGAAAAATATTGAGTTGTTCTCTAGATACTTCTAATATACCATCACCGTGAATTACCCTGTATATTTACTAATCTTTTATAATAGGTATTTCACCTGTTTTGACATTTTCGACTTATTTCAGTCAAAGAAATTCTTGGACACACTGTAGGGTAATTAAAAACAATTAATTATACAATTTGACCAGGATTGACAAAAAAATCGTTTTTTGCGACAATAATTAAAAAAAAAAGATCATCTAAATTAAATATTTTGATATTGCGGTTTAATAAGAGCGGCGAGAAAGGTACAAAGACCGAGTTGTCTGGTTAAAAAATAATAATTGAGATCAACTTTATATTATATTATATTTAATATACACCTTAACAATATTGTAGATGTAAATCATGTTTGTTTTGAGCTGTAAATTAGAGATTTTATTATGTACAATTTGTATATACTAAGCACAGATGACGATTTTAATAAAATATTTATAGTTTATTGGTGTTTTTTTTTAATTACAAGTCTGGTTGCATTAAGGTTCTGATCTTCTTCACGCTCCTTTCACTTGGCCTGGTGGCTAAATGTTTTCCTAAGAAGGTGAATTTCATATTGTCAAGCAGGAACTCAAACACTGAGGTTTCTTTGAGGATCGCTGAAAATACATCCAGTAAGTACTGGGTGCATGTTTAAAGCTTACCTTAAAGTACTTTTGAGCTGGTTTTGAGGAGTAACAATCTGGAAAGTCATTTTAGTTTCCAGGACTACAGTCCCTTGCATTCCAACTAGGCTGGGTACTTTGGATTTAATGACTTTCAGTTCTGCTCCCACCATCTCAGATTTGGCTACAATCACACTACAATCCAATAGTTTCTACACTAAATTTAATTTTTTTCAGAGAGTTACCTGAAACTGTTCCATTCCTGGTCAATGTTAGACGGCGCACGTTTAATCAAGTCTAAGTTTTCCCTCATGTAGTCCCTCCACATGTTTCTAACCTTTTCCAGCGATTGATAGTTCCAACCATCCTAAAAACCACCAAACCTTTTCCCAATTATTAAAACTTAATATAATTTATTTACCTTAGGCAACTTCAACAGTCCAATTTTCTGTCGTTGTTTCCTGGTTAGGAAGGTTTTCTTTTGCTTGCGCCTCTTGGGCTTTACTATGGAGTGTTGTTCTAACAAAAATTGCCATCTAAATTCTGACTTCAAGTTTTTGGAGTCAGTTGTCGGTAAAGTTTGACTTAAAAACGTGTGTAAATGCCTGTAAAATGATTGTTATAAAGAGCAGACGTTGGCTTATTATACTTGTACGAACTGTGTAGCGTCTTCTTTTGATAAATCTTTGCCTCCGATTATTTCGTGGGGTAGAGGGGCGTTGATTTGATCTGAAATAGTTTTAGACACAAATCAGGCTTATTTTTAATTCAATCCCAGATGATAATCTACAGGGTTATACAAAAGTTATAGGGTTTCTTCTAATTCACCAGAAAATGTTAATGAATGTAATAATAGACCATGACAACAGTGAAAAAAAAAATACAACGTTGTTAAATTTTTAATGGAACATCCTGTATATTTTCTGATCAGTTGATACATTTTGTCTTCTGATTATAAAAATATGTAATAAGTTGATATAGGCTAAACGTCATTAATATTCGAGTTGATGCTCCATCTAGTCTGCAGAGCGTCATTTGTCGTCCCAATGACGTAATTTATCAAAACATGACCAACTGTCAAATCATGTCAACGTGACGTTCGGTCCCTTTTATAGCAACTGATTTTAAAAATTAATCAAATCACCATTTTAAAATCCAATAATTCGAAAACGGCTAAACCAAAATGTCAACTTATATTTTTGGAATCAGAAGAAAAAATCTATCAATTCAACATAAAATATACAGGGTGTTTCATTAAAAATTTATCCACTTCGTATATTGACGCTTCGTTTTATTCGGAACAGGAATATTTTAATTATGTTTTTTAAAAAAAAGTGAGAATTGTTCTGTATGTAATTTTGTATTGGTATATCGCTTGCTGAGAACCATAGTGGCGAAAGTGGAAATGAGTCGTTTTGAGATAATTGCTTGTAAAGTTTTGCTCATAGTTGGAAAAGGCGTAGTAGGTTTTAGATTGGAATTTTCAAAACAAAAGTGGTTTGGTAAAACTTCTTTTGTTGTACTCTAAGTATGTATACCTATGTACAAGTAAAAAAGTGAATAGGTCAAATGTTAGTATGTTTTTTCGCCGTTGTGGCACAAATATTGAGTAGTTTTTGCCGCAAATTTCAATTCAACAATGACAAGTAGGGAACAAAAAATAAATAAAATTATAATAATATTATTGGTTTAATACGCAAGAAAAAAGTTTATTGAGCAACAGTCAGTTTCTTATAAAACTAATGAGCAAAGTTTAGATTAATAACACAGCACACTTTCTCTGATGTATGGATTAAAAAAATAGAATAGTAGGTACATACCCACTACATAGAGCCCCACCAAGCCTTTTAGTTTTTCTCGTGGTTCAAATTTTCAAAAAAAGGTGCATGAACTCGGGGGATGGACCTGTTTTTAACAAGAGACTGGAGGTCGTCGAATTTTTTTTTCCCAATGGGAATACTTTGAGAATAAGCGGGCAATAATTTAAAACCATTTAAGTTTTTCAAAGTCGATTTTCTTGTCTTCGTGACATTGCTGACTATCACACATCGAAACTCTGGGTCGCTGTAAGCAGTTTTAAAAAAAAATCGATCCAAGTGGTGTTTATCAAAGCGAATAATAGAAATATCGTTGAAGTTAAATTTCTCGCCACTTGAGTCGCGGTTAAATTCGTTGTTTGCAATGCCCTGATGCAAACTTTTGAGGTCATAAAAATCACCGTGCGCCAGTTCATTGACAACAAACCTGGCACCTGTTTTTTTTGCGTTGTTAATAACGGTTGCATATTGGGAGGGAACGTAGATAGGTCCATTTTTAAGAGCTTTCTTGATTGCCTTTTCTATGATAGAATGACTTGCATCCCCTTCATTTTGTCCATGTCCGACTACAAGGAATTTGTGGGTAATGCTGTTGATATTAAAATTGGCAACAGCATACAAGAAAGCGGAAATAATGAACTTATTTTTTCCTTGCCCTCCACAGTTGTCAGAATATAATACAATATTCAGTTTTTGAGAGTCAGCAGCTGCCGAGACTTTTCGCAGATAATCCAAAAGGCAAGTGCCGATTTCATTGGAACCGCGTTTTCCCTCTCCTTCGTGCCAGAAGTAGCACTGAACTGGTCCCAAGCCCTTATTTTCAAGTTGACAAACCGTAAAGTTATATGAATTCAAACGTGATTTGTAGTAAAAGGAGTTGACGTCACCTCGTGGAGTTGGTAAGGCAGCCTGCAAATCAAAGCAGGCAACTTTATAATCATCGCTGATCAATGTTTTATCTAATTTTTTTTCCTCCCTGGAAAGTTCTTTTTCTTGCATGTGAGTTTTGTAACTCTCATCTAATGCTGTTTTTTCTTCCGGGTTTGAATTTTTAAATGTTTCGCACGTTTGGCATTGGTCTTTTTTAGGTGAGTGAAATGACATATTAAATTCAAAGAGAAAAATATGGCGGTACATAGAATATTTTCCAGAAGGAGTGCCACTAGCTCTGCACATTTCAACGTAATCCCTGTACAGATCAGAAAGATTTTTTCCTCCAGCAATGAATTTTCTCTGAGTGTTAGCTCTAGTATAATGACTTTCAACCGCTGGAATTGAAGCCAGATGCTCCCTCATGCCATTTGTTATTTCCTGCGACAGTTTATTACTGGGTTTAATTCCACGTTTCTCCCCTTCTAGAAATCCGCCGTCATTCTTTGCCTTTACAGTTCTTATAAACCTTTCAGAAACGCCCAAAGTACTTCTAAAAAATTTAAAGCAAACGGAAACCTGTTTATCATTTTTTCTGAAAAAATATGAGTAATTGAGGGTACGGTTTTTTTGTCGATTCAGTATCACGCGGCGAGATAATGGCTGTATACTCTGCATGTGTCCTAAAACGTAGTTTCTCTGAGCTTGCAAATCTCCCAACACCCAAAATTTTTTAAACAAAATTTGTCTTTCTTCTTCAGAAAATTTAGCAAGGCATTTAAATCGACATGTTTCAGCGTTGCATGGTTTAAGCATTTTCTTGGCCTTCTGCAATTTTCCATTGTTTAGTGAGTAGTATTCTTGACCTGAATTTCGAAGCTTCTTAGCCAAAGTTTTTTTCCATTCACCTTGATTTCTCTTCCTTTTCTTTGAGTTTAACGTTACCTCGTCCGGTACGGTAGATTCATCGCTTGATGAGCTCTTATCAATAAGACAATCTTCAGTAACGCCAAACGTGGGATCAGCAATATCGTCATCCGTTGGATCTGCTGTACTGTTTCTGCTTGAAGAAGAGGAACTGCTTTCAGAGCTTGTGCTACAAGATGAGCTGCTTGAAGAGGATGAGGAATCATGAGAATCAAGCGGTCGATCATCTTCACAAGTTTTCACTTCTAAAAAAACCAAATATTTAAATAGAATATCAAATACTAACTCAATGAGTCAGGCTTTTGAAATGACATTTTAAGAAATACACTCACCATCTCCAGCAGAGTTATTATCAATTAGAGGTGTGAGTGTTTCTTCATAATGTTTGTCAGATAGGGGAATAACTGATTCAGGTTTAACGAGAGCAACGTGAGACGTCATACTCTCTATACAACTATTCTCCGTTTGGCAAAAAATATTTTCCTTGTTTTCTAAAACATAATAATAAAAAATAAATAATACTACTTATAATATTTATATTTTCGAGAATCATCAATCGATTTATACCTGTTTAAAATCAATACTTGCCAAACAATATGATGAAAAGCTGACGTTAAATATTTATAAAAGAAGTAAAAATAAACGTGATCTTATAAGAGTCAGCTTTATGACATAACATTTGGAGACATACTCACCAGGATAAATATTTATAGGTTTAGTTTTGGGTGGTTCGTCATAAAACTTGCTAATGGTAAAACTAATTGTGCCACTATCGGTTGGGCTTTGTTGAGTTTCAGAAGTGTTTTCTACTTCTTTGCGCTGGTCACATTCATCGGGATTATTTTGATGGGTACTATTAATTTCTAACTGGGGAATGATCGATAGGGGTGCAACCTCAGAGTGTGCAACATAGTTAGGAGATTTGGCAAGTGTAGAAATCACATTAAGTTCTTCTTCAACACCTGGAAATTTTGCCACCTCGTAGTTGAAATCAGTACCTGCAACAATGAACATTAAACAACTCAAGAAAGCTAATGATAAAAGGTTATTCCAAAGATTAATAATATAAATAATAATATCCCTGATATTAATATCATGAAGTTAAGGGTTAAATATTTGGATACAAATAGAAATAACTCACCAACTTCATTGTGACTGGATTGAGTAGCTGGTGATACTACTTTTTGATCATTGATATCAAAAGACTGAATTTTGTTTTGCCCAGTATCCGTTGTCCTGTAAGCAAAAGACCTGACTCTAAAAAAATAACTCCTATTAGGAGACATCTAAACAATATTTGCAACTAGCTGAATAATAACATTATGAAATAGAAAGGACGGTGATTGGAAAATAAGTCAACAAAACCTACCTGCTAATACCTAAGGCAGCAAATATTTTCTGTGAGCGTTCATTCATGTTCCTGCTGCAAAACAAAAAAAAAACATGTCACACGATGTTATTAGAGTTAAGGTACCATGTGCGATGTGCGTCGAATCAACAAAACAAAAAATGTTTCAAATATTATTCGTTTTCAGAGCAATAATGGCGAATAATATTTACCGTCATTAATGCAGCATTTATAAACCAAATCTTAGAATAATAAAGACGAAAAAGTACATTCGTTAAATGTGAAATACGTATTGTTAAAGTAATTTACATCAGTGTCGGCGAAAAAGTCACTTTCGCCAATACAGTGCAAATAACAAAAAGGAAAAAAATTATTAAGTCCGAGTAACTTACCTTTCGTCCGTAGTTTTTGATATTACGCCTTTGAATTTCACACAACAACGACGAATCATGCGTTTCGCCACTTCTCAGTAAAAAACTGCTGACGTATCACTTTAACTCTTGGCATAACACTGAATTCGCCACTAACGCGCGTAATTGGTTGAACATTATCGGCACGGCCATAACGACCGATGCTGTCCTCTGGTGAGTACGTAAAAAGTTATCGTTTCGCCAATATTGTACTTAAAAGAGGGCGTAACATAAAATACTTTGGCGCCATTAGTTTATTTTTGGAATTTTTGCAGTTTCGCCACTATGGTACTCAGCAAGCGATATGTGTGATGTATAAGTTTTATGAGTGCTAATATTATATTTTAGGCTATTGTAATTGTTGACTTGCTGCACATACATTTCATGTATAATGTTGTCAAATAAATAAATCTAAATCTATATTTTTTTCACTTTTGCCATGGTCTATTCTTCTTTTTGAAAATAACTAAAAAGTGAAGTTTCTAGATACATCCAAAAAATGTTCTTTGATTTTGAGTTATTATTAAATAATTAAATACCGCATTTTGTTTTTCATTTGGACAAACTTGCTCCATGTTTTAATTGACTTATGTTATTATAATTAAATATTTTTTTTTTGTAAATTATAAAAGCAACCATTCTTTGACATCTAATGTGAACGATTTATGCAAAAACACGTCATTTGACAGATTATTTTTATGCTTTTTTCTTCTTTTTGTGCGTATTTTAATTTTTTGTGCTTATTTGTTGCTATGTTTTTGGTATGGTTTAACTAGTTTTTGACAAAACAGAACAAAGCTTTTCAAGTTTTTTCTTCAATATTAGGGTCAAGTGGGGTAAATGTAAATAGGGATAATTGTAAAAGCTGTTATATGTGTAAAAGAACTGCTTAGACAAAAACAAAACCGAAGTTTTGACGTAAAATTACGTTGGTTCTGTAACGTCTCACTGTGGGCCATTGGCCCTAAGTGGTAATAATGACTTGCTATATTGTAAGCAGTCCAGTGCTCTTTAAGCCGTCCAAACAACTTCCAAATGCTTTTTAAGTAGTCGAAAGCCTTCCAAAACCTAGAGGTCAAACAGTCTAGAAGCTTCCAAAAGCTTTTGCACACATAACACTATAAAGGCTTCCAAATGGCTAAAAGCTTCCGTATGCTTCTAAAACAGTTTAAAAGCTTCCATAAATTTTTAAATGTTTTTGAAACTCTCCAGAAACCTACCAAATGCTCCTAAATAAGTAGTCTTAAAAGATTTCAAAATACTACAGAAACCCAAAATGCTTCTAAAGCAGTCGAAAAGCCTTCCAAAAGGTTTTAGAACAATCTAGAAGCTCTCAAAATATTTCAAGACAGTCTAAAAGTTTTGCTGTTTAGACTGCCGCTTTTAGGGGAGTTTAAAAGCTTCCAAAAGTTTGTATAACCGTCTACAAGGTTTCAAATGTCTTAAAAGCAGTCCAAAACCTTCAATGCCCTTAAAGTAGTCTAAAAAGATTTCTACAGAAACTCCAAAATGCTTCTAAAGCAGTCGGAAGTCTTTCAAAACCGTCTAGAAGCTTCCAAAAGCTTTTAGAAACACTCCAAACACTTCGAAATGCTCTTCAACTAATTTAGAAGCTCTCAAAAGCTTCCAAAAAATTCTAGAACTTGAACTCAAAAAAAAAAGTAAACAAATTTGCACCTCTGAAAGAGTTTTGTGCTTTTTTTACAGATTTTTATGCTTTTTTGAGGAAAATGTTTTTGCTTTTTAAGCGCTTTTTTTCACAATTTTAGTGCTTTTTAATCTATACTCTCGTCATTATCAATTATAGGTATTAATAACTACAATTTATTAGTTATTTTTAGAATTATTAATGTTCTAGAGATATGTCAAATATTTGATGGTTTATCAGATCCTTAATCATTTATTGTTGCAAATCATATAAAAAATAACATTCCGATTTGGAACTGTAATAAGCTGCTAACATAAATATCATATTGTCCCACTGCTGATTTTCTTTCACACCAAATAACATAAATCAAGAATTTTCTGAAATTTTGTTGTTCACCTGTAAATGTAAAATGTGTCAATTTTAACATTTTAAAGATTGAAAAGTAATACTATCTAATCTCCTGACAAGCTTAAGCCACTTTCATTTTATGAGTAGGTACACTCATTTCAACAAACTGAAGTGAAAATATTGGGTTAAAATATTAAAACATTTGCTTTTATAGTCAGTTTTTTTTTTAATGTAAAAACTATAAATACAAGTTTTAAACTAAAACTATAAAATCATAACTAACTAAACCAAATTAATTTACCTAATAAGCTGCTACTAAAAAGTGAATATTTAACAGACTGAAAAATCAGTCAATACAAAAAAAGCAATCACTCATAACAAGGAGTCCCATCTTTATTCCAACTTTTTGCTTTTTGTTTTTCAAAAGCAAAAGTCAAATACAAAGTGGATACCTCCCATTCACTTTTTGACAAAGTCCCACATGGTCTGTCATCCTGCCCCTGTTCTCTCAGAAACTTTTTAGCATGATCATAGTCATCTGGTTGTGTTCCTCCAAGAGGTTTGTCCCTATTAGGTGGGTAACATGCAAAAGCTCCCATGCTACTCAATAACTGTCTACCCTCATGTTTCATTCTGTTGTAAAAGTCAAAGAATTTCTCCTTTCTAACCAATTTCAGTCCATACTTCTTTGCAAGCTTTACAAATGTTGGAAAGTGCACTAGGAACTCTGGACAGTCCACACGTCCGTCGTGCAACTGGAAGTCATATTTTGCACCAAATAATGGTGGATCATCAGCATCAAAATGCAACATTACTTTATAAATGTTATTGCCAAAACAATGAGAATCGGCACGTCTGGCTCTGCTGACTATTTCATTTGAGTCTATCATGGTTCCAATAAAGTAGCCTCCAGCCATAAGACATTCAGAAGCATTTTTAAACCAGCATTCAGCCTGTGGCAGACTTTCAAAACTGTAATGAAATGCAAACTGACAACTAACTATGTCCAGTTTAATGGAAGGGTCCATAAATTTCTCTCTATATCTCACTTTGCCTGCATCACCATGTATAAGTTCAAGTGAAAACAAATTTTCAGGGCCTCTGCCTCTCCTTTTCTGTGACCACTTTTTCATAGTAGCATAACGATTTTTGCAGTCCTCTAAAGAGCATTCAGCAATGTCACTACAAATCAAATGGGTGATATTTCCTTTTTTCCACTTGGATAAATCACCACCTTTACCACCACACATGTCATGCACTCGAATTGGTGGATTGTGCTGCTTTTTAGAATCTTTCACTTTGGTTAAATACTCATTAATTAACATACTTTTTATCCAGTTGTGAAACACTCTTAAGTTGATAATATCACTTTTAGACCTTTCCTGCACACCTTTGTCTTCAATTAGATTGTAATGGGTTGCCACCACTTCTGCATGATTGACTACTTGGTTTCTGTGGGCTTCATGAACATCCAATCTCTTGATTTCTTCATGGTCAGTGTGAAGCACTTTTTTAATGTTTTCCTCAGTTTTTGTGGATTCATCATCATCATCAGAGCTTTCACTTAAAGATCTTTTTAATGAAACTGAAGGGTATTCAGGTGATGAGTTGTCTTCATAAGTTTGGTGGGCTGAAGCAGCTGCCAGCATAAGAGTTTCTTCTAGTTTATCTGTGTTTTCACTCATCTTTACTATAATACGGTACTTAGTGGGTTGCTAGAAGAGACAAAGATACTTGAGACCATGGGGATATGACCAGCAAATGGGTTAGGTCCCTAGTTTGAATACTTTAGCTCATTGCTACACTAAATAATTTAAAGTAAATGTTACTTACCCTTGATAGTTGAGTTCATTGCGTGTATAAAAATAAATAGTTCAGCGATTTCGCTGAGTTATTAGAAGGCAAATTGAGTTGGTTTCTCAAAAAATATTAGTGTAAAATGGAGTCCTTGTTACCATGTATTTACACTTGTATTTTGTCGTATTAATTATTACTCAGGATTAATATAAAGTACTGTTTAACTTTTTTAATCTCGTATTAGTAAATAGTTTAATATTTACTAATAATAATCAAAATAAAAACTTGAAAGACAACTTTAAAATGGATATTCCACGTTTTAAGAGGTTTGTGGCGACACTGTCAGCAGTGTCAGCCGGCAAGAAGCAAAAAGAAGAATAGGACGCAAGGACCTGACTTCAGGGCGATGACGAGACACTTTAACTCAGGATTACAACACAAGATGGACGATTCTTGCTCAATGCTTACGTTTTTCGATCTCAATCATTTTCTAGTTAGTTCCTACAAAAATCTGTTATATTTGATTCTACATTGAATTCGAAGGGATTCAATAAAGTGGAGTGTTAAGTTGGTGAAGATTATTATTTTCCTTCTCCTTCTATGACACCCTTCATTGGTGACCCCGACACAAAAGAATCTACAAGCCAGAGTCAGACTTACTTTTTGGACGTTCTAGAACGCTGAACCATTCGAAAACTCACAACTCTCGCACCACAATGGCTACGGAACAACAAGGTACTTCATCATCTCTATCACCTTCAGTTGCAGCACCAGCTCCTACCCACATGGTAGAGAGAGTATCCTTAAAAGTACCACCTTTTTGGCCAAACGAACCGGCACTATGGTTTGCTCAGTTAGACAGTCAGTTTGCTATTAGTGGTATTGTGAATGACAACACCAAATATAATATTGTTGTGGCTAACCTAGACTTTAACCAAGTCCAACTCGTGCGTGACTTAATAGCACAACCTCCTACTGCCAATCAATATGGAACTATTAAGCAGGAACTCATACAGAGACTATCCGCTTCTCAACACCAAAAAATCCACCAGCTTCTTCAACAGGAAGAAATGGGTGATCGAAAGCCATCCGAGTACCTCAGGAAGCTGCAGAGTTTAGCACCAACTTCCCTTCCAGAGGACTTTCTCAGAACATTATGGACTGGAAGACTTCCCCAGCAGATTCAGACAATTCTAACCACTCAGGAAGGTATGTCACTAGACAACTTAGCCAAATTAGCTGACAAAATTCATGAGGTATGTACACCATCTTTAGCTTGTACAGTTTCTAGTGTAGATTCTGATATACACAAACAATTGGCTGAAATTGTTAAGCGTCTGGACAGATTGGAGACCAAAAGTTGTTGTCATAGACAACCACGCTCCAGATCTAGGACATCAGAGAGAACGACAACCAACAGGGCCTCGAACCAAAGTACTCTTTGCTATTATCATTCCAGATTCGGTGATAAAGCAAAAAAATGTAATAGCCCATGTTCTTTCACTATCTCGGAAAACTCAAGGGGGGAGAACCAGTAGCGGCGGGTTTTCTACCCTCCTCAAACCCGCGCCGCTTATTTGTGACTGACAATTCATCAAAAATTCGTTTTTTAGTGGACACCGGCGCCGAGGTTTCCATTTTTCCATACACTTTGCTTAAAGAAAGGCGTCCTCGCTCCAATTACCAGCTTTTGGCAGCCAACAACTCAGAAATTTCGACCTACGGACAGCGTACTTTCACCTTGGACTTTGGACTTCGCAGAAGCTTTCGTTGGACATTTCTTGTGGCCGATGTTTCACATCCAATTTTGGGAATCGACTTTTTATCTTTTTACAACATTATTGTAGATAGCAGAAAGCTCGCAATCTTTGACAGGACAACTGGCCTATCAACCATTGGAAATAATGCCAATTCTTACGGTCCTTTCATTCAAACTATGATTGTCCTTACAGAGTACCACAAACTTCTCAAAAATTTTCCATCACTTACCCAGCCACGCAACCAACACTCCAAAGCCAAACACAACACTGTTCATACCATTATAACTACCCCTGGCCCACCTGCATCAGCTCGCCCTAGACGTTTGGCACCTGACAGACTTGTCATCGCCAAAGAGGAGTTTCAATCCATGTTGGAACAAGGAATCATCCGCCCATCAAAAAGTAGCTGGTCCTCACCTTTGCATCTTGTTCCCAAAAAGGACACTTCTTGGAGACCGTGTGGAGACTATCGAGCTCTTAATGCTCGTACCGTTCACGATTCTTATCCGATCCCCAACATCAAGGACTTTACTCATGGATTGGCCAACAAGAAACTATTTTCCACCCTGGATTTGGTTCGCGCTTACAATCAAATACCGATTGCTGCTGATGATATACATAAGACTGCAGTGACAACACCGTTTGGTCTGTACGAATTTGTGTACATGTCCTTCGGGCTCAGAAACGCTGCTCAAACATTTCAGAGGTTTATGGATGAAATTTTCCGTGACTTGGATTTCTGTTTTGTCTACATTGACGACATCCTTGTTGCCTCTGAGTCAGCCGATCAACATTTAGAACATTTACGTATGGTATTCGAACGTTTATGCCAATATGGAATTTTAATAAATTCGTCAAAATGTGTTTTTGGCCAAAATAAAGTTCTTTTCTTAGGTCATGAAGTTTCGGCAGAGGGCATCAAACCAACAGACGAGAAGTTTTCTGCTATACGGAATTTTACCAAGCCCAACAACACTCAGCAACTTCGACGGTTTCTTGGGATGTTAAATTTCTACCGTTCATTCATTCCCAAGGCTGCTGAGCTTCAAGCACCATTACATGACTTACTTAAAGGTAAGCAGAAAAAACAGCAACCAATAACTTGGACTGATGTTGCAGTGAAGGCATTTGAGAACTGTAAGGAAATCCTCGCTGAAGCCACCTTTTTGTCACATCCCTTACCTTCTGCTCAACTCATTCTGTCTACAGATGCGTCGGATTTTGCTGTAGGAGCCTCCTTACAACAAAAGAACAACGTTCAACTTCAACCATTGGCTTTTTTCTCTCAGAAGTTAAATACTGCTCAGGCTAAGTATAGTGCTTATGACAGAGAACTGTTCGCCATTTATGCTGCTATTAAACACTTTCGATTCATGTTAGAAGGCCGCAGATTTACTGTTTTTACTGACCACAAACCAATCACTTTTGCTTTCTATCAAAAAAGTGACAAGTGCACTCCTAGACAGTTTCGATATTTAGATTTCATTGCACAATTTACCACTGACATTCGCCATGTTCAAGGTTCAGACAACATAGTAGCAGACTACCTTTCCAGACCTGAAATCTCGAGTATTGAAGATATTCAGATTAATTACCAAGCAATAGCTGCAGATCAGACTGACGACGCAGAACTAAACCAGCTGCTTACTGACTCCAGTTTAAATCTTCAACAGATTCAAATCCCAGGCACTGATGTTCAACTTTACTGTGATGTTTTTGAAAATAAATTTCGTCCTTATATCCCAGAAAAACATCGACTTAGTATTTTCAGAAAGCTTCATGGAATTTCTCACCCCGGTGTTAAGGCAACCATCAAGCTTCTGACCAGTCGTTTCGTATGGAGAAACATCAAGAAAGAAGTAGCCCTTTGGAGTAGGCAATGCCTCAACTGTCAACGCTCCAAAATCAACCGACATACTAAGACAGCTCACCAGAAAATTTCTATGCCTGACTACAGATTTGACCATGTCCACATCGACATAGTTGGACCATTGCCATCGTCCAGTGATTTTCGTTATGTGTTAACAATGATGGATCGTTTCACTAGATGGCCCGAAGCAGTTCCAATTAAAGACATGTCAGCAACCACCATTGCATCCACCTTTATTTCTACTTGGATATCGCGTTTTGGTGTACCCAGCAAGATTACTTCGGATAGAGGGAGACAATTTGAATCAAGCTTGTTCAAAGAACTTTCCAGATTCTTGGGTATTCTGCACATCAAAACAACATCATATCATCCTCAAGCAAATGGTTTTATTGAACGTTTTCATAGGACCCTTAAAGCAAGCCTCATTGCAGCCAAGTCGGATCGTTGGACTGAAGTTTTACCAATAACCTTATTGGGTCTTCGAAACATTTTCAAAGAGGACATTGATTGTTCACCAGCTGAGCTTGTTTATGGAACCACTCTTAAACTACCAGGAGAATTTCTAAATTCATCCACTGAACCAGCCAACGAAAATGAGTTGGTCAGCAAACTCAGAGCAACAATGTTAGAACTTCAACCTAGACCAGCATCTGATCATAGCAAGATTAAAACTTTTATCTCCAAGGACCTTTCAAGTTGTTCCCATGTTTTTGTGCGAAATAATGCAGTAAAACCACCTTTGACAGCGCCTTACTCTGGACCCCATCGTGTTATCTCCAGAAGTGACAAGTTCTTCAAGATTGACCTTGGCAATCGTAGTGACAACATCACAATAGACCGCCTAAAGCCCGCCTATCTGCCAGATGATTTCCAGATCCAGTCCGAACATTCGTATGCGCGCCTTGAAGAAGTTCGAAAATCTCCCGCAACGTTGCCAGCTAAGACAAGGAAAACAGTTCGTTTCGCGACTTTGTCGCTGGACGGGGGGTACTGTGGCGACACTGTCAGCAGTGTCAGCCGGCAAGAAGCAAAAAGAAGAATAGGACGCAAGGACCTGACTTCAGGGCGATGACGAGACACTTTAACTCAGGATTACAACACAAGATGGACGATTCTTGCTCAATGCTTACGTTTTTCGATCTCAATCATTTTCTAGTTAGTTCCTACAAAAATCTGTTATATTTGATTCTACATTGAATTCGAAGGGATTCAATAAAGTGGAGTGTTAAGTTGGTGAAGATTATTATTTTCCTTCTCCTTCTATGACACCCTTCAGGTTAGTTAGCTTTGTTTTGTTGGTTGACAAATGACAGTCCTGTGTTTGACAGAAGACGCTTTCTTTCGGATCCTAAATCTAAAAATCACATGACACGATGATTCGAAAATCGGACGGAGGCCACGTGACCTCTGGATGGTCCAAACCGAAAGAAAGTAGAGTAGAGTTAGGGATATCGAATATCGATATGGATTATAGGTATGTGCTATCTGATAAATGTCGATAGTTAATAGGGTTGTTCAGATATTTAACACCAAAAATTAACGTAATAACTATAAATAAGGGTTTGGAAATATCATAGTTATTTAATTTGAAGGTGTCAAAGTTTAAATGAAAGAATAAGAAACTCGTATTTTCCTCCAGTACTCAATACCCTATTTTTTGTGAAATAAAAGATTATTAACTAAAAATTGAAAATTTTGAAAGAAATTTATTGCTAAATCTATAATTCAATCATTAAAACGAACGTGAATATCGAATATTGCAGATCCACCAATTCAATCGATATGATTATCGGATTGAACGTTTTTTGAAGCTGATTTGGAGTCTAATATACTAACCGCCACCCTATTGACCTTAAACTAAATCCCCTTTTTACAAAATTTTTATTTGTAATTACAATTTAAAATATCACTTTTATCAATAAGTAAATATTAAAGCCAAGCTGCATAATATATTTTTATTCACGTAATACGGTTGCAATTCCTCAAAACTAGTGGATTTTCGACCGCAAAAACATCAAAATTATTAATTATATTTTTATGACCAGTTATTATTTAAATATTTTGATTAAAAATAAGTAACTATAATATCAGTCATTGGTAGGTTAACCATGGAGGTAACAAGAATTCTAGTATTTGGGTGGCTTGCAGTGCTGGTAGGTTTTATCACCATATTAAGTTTCATAATTTCTTTTAAAGCCACTCGTCCTGTAATGGAAATAAGAGGTTTTTCACTATCACCTACAAATTTTTCGTACAAAATTTATACGGAACAAGTAAGTATACTTTGACTATTGCTGCTGGCGGGTTTGAATCAGAAAAATCAATTTTGTAGAAAACATGGAAACATGCTCAATTATCGTGTTATGGTAGTGATGCAAGACTGGTTCAAGTTGATAGCCAAGAAGAACAAAAAAATTTAAGAAGCTTTATCAGAAAAAATGGAACGCCTAAAGATGAGTTATGTTGGTATTTCTTTTTATATTGTTTTTAATTAGTGGGCCATACGTTAACCGTAGATTATACATCCCTGAAAAGGGTTTTTTGCCTGTAGAATAATACACAGTTAATGTATGTCACTAATTTTGGGATACTCTGAATAAGACGTTGGCACTAATTTTGATTTTCAGCTGGATATTGGATGGGCGGTTTTAAGAAAAATTCCACCTGGACATGGGCTTCTACTGGTGAATACGTATACAAACATTATGCTGCAGGTTGGCACTTTTATAAACCTGATAATTCAACTTTAGAAAATGGTTTGTTTAGTGGATAATAAGCAGATAATATTTTCTAAGGTTTTGTCTATTTAGGGCACACCAAAGACTGCATGGAAATGCAATGGATAAATACAGGCAATGGAAGTTTATCTTGGAACAACATTCACTGTTTAGAAAAACGCCAGTATATCTGTCAAAGATTTTATTAGAACCAAACACAAAACTGATTACATACATACATATTACATATAAACGATGGAATTAAAAAATATATTTTAGATGAGCTTTCTTTCGCCCTTAGATATAATTTTTTTGCCGCAAGTCTCTACGATTGATTTGACAATTGATTATTTTTGAATTATGGCGTCGTATTTAAGGGCACCCTAAGCCTCACCTAAGCTAAGTTGTGATTTGTCTGTGATAGGTCATGTTCAAAATGTCACAGTCACATCACAACTTAACCTGGGTAGCACTTAGGGTGCTCTTAAATACGTCGGTGCAATCCGCCATTAGTCAGTCAAAATTTTGTCTTTAATTCTGACGATTTTAATTTTCTATCTCACTCTGCTTTATACAGAGTTGACTGTTTATAAGTGCTCATCAACTGAAGGATCTTCTATTTAAAGTGGCCTAGTGGCCAAAACAAGTTCTGTGTAACAAGCATTTCGGTCCAAAATTGCTTACCAACGAGCTAAGGTTCCATTATGGGAAACCCGTATTATATTAGTCATTTGATTGAAGGGAATTTGGACTGTAATAACTAGATTTAAAGTTGTAATAACCGGATTTCTAGAAATTTTGTTTTTTGTAAATAATAAAAGCAACCAACCTTTGACATCTAATGTGAACGATTTATGCAAAAACACGTCATTTGACAGATTTTGGTAATGCTTTTTTCTTCTTTTTGTGCTTATTTTAATTTTTTGTGCTTATTTACTGCTATTATTGTATGGTTTAACTAATTTTTTACAAAACAAGCTTTTCAAGTTTTTAAAAATAAACTAAACTAATAAGTGCTTTGACAAAAAATTTGCTATATTGACATATTGAAAGCTTCTGAATGACAAAAACATGATGCAAAATCTGTAAGTATCAATTTACATATTTAAACTGACCAAAAAATTTCGAAATGCTCCTAAAGTAGTCTAAAAAGGTTTTAAAACACTACAGAAACTCCAAAATGCTTCTCAAGCAGTCTAAAGCCTTCCAAAACAGTCTAGAAGCTTCCAAATGCTTTTCAATTTTACTAGAAGCTCTCAAAAGCTTCCGTATGCTTCTAAAGCAGTTTGGCAGCTTCCAAAAGTTTCTAAAACCGTCTACAAGGTTTCAAATGCCTTCCAGAACAGTCTAGAAGCTTCCAAAAGCTTTTAGAACACTCTAAAGGCTTCCATATAATCTTCAACTAGTCTAGAAGCTGTCAAAAAAGTATGCTTCTAGAGCAGTTTAAAAGCTTCCAAAAGTTCAAATTCACATGTCTTAAAAGCATTCGAACCTGCAGTAGGAACCTAAATACTCCTGAAGGGGTCTAAAAAGGTTTCAAAACACTACAGAAACTCCAAAATGCTTCTAAAGCAGTCGGAAGTCTTTCAAAACAGTCTAGAAGTTTTCAAAAGCATTTAGAACACTAAAAGCTTCTGTATGCTTTTAAAGCAGTTTAACAGCTTTCAAAAGTTTCTAAAACCGTCTACAAGGTGGTTTCAAATGCCTTAAAGGCAGTCCAGAACCTTCCAGGTTCTTTAAATTGGCAAAACACCTTCTAAATGCTCCTAAAGTAGTCTAAAAAGGTTTTAAAACACTACAGAAACTCCAAAATGCTTCTCAAGCAGTCTAGAGCCTTTCAAAATAGTCTAGAAGCTTCCAAAATCATTTAGAACAGTCTAAAAGATTCCAAATGCTATTCAACTAGTCTAGAAGCGCACAGAAGATATTAAAGCAGTTTACAAGCTTCCAAAAAATTTTTTTAACCGTGTAAGAGATTTCAAATGCCTCTAAAGCATTCCATAACCTTCAATATGCTGCTTAAACAGTCCAAAAACCTTCCAAATGCTCTCAAGTAGTTAAAAAAACTTGTTAAAGTTTTCAAAACAGTCTAAAATCTTCCGTGCTTCTAAAGCATTTTGAAAAAAAATGTTGCATCTCCGAAAGAGTTTTGTGCTTTTTTAAAGCTTTTTATGCTTTTTTGAGGAAAATGATTTTGCTTTTTCAACTCTTTTTTTCACGATTTTTGTGCTTTTTAATCCGGACTCTAGACTAATAACATTCAAAGTTTTCTACTGACAACTCAATCAGATAGTTTTAGATAGTTTTTAGGATTCTGTATTTGCAATGTTGACAAATGATATCAATTTAAAATATCCTAGTTTCTATATTGAAATATTGTGAAAAAGTGGTTTTTGAAGTAAAACAAAAAAATCAAATATCGTTATATTGTTGAAATTGGTGGTAGGTTTTAAAGGTGGTAGCATACAAAAATGGACTGTGTACAAATGCTTGAGCGTGTTATATTTGCCACGCTTTTTTGAATCACTCTATATATGACGGTATTTTCGAATATTATATAGTTTAACCAATGGATTTTTTACAATACTCAAGTGAACAGATTTAAAGGTTAAATACACGAATAAAACAACTTTGAATACTTGTACAGAATTCTAGATTTTATTCACAGCTTTGGCCACCACAATATCGTCACTGTCTTCAGTAAGCATGGCTAGTTTTTTGGCTAATGCTTTAGTTCTGTCAGTGAGGAAAGTGTCTACTTGTCCGAGGATATTGACAAGTTCGATCATTTTTTCAAAATTTTTGTTGACCCTTTCAGCCCTTTCTAGTTCTTGTTCCTTGTATTCAATCTGTTTCCTTAGGGAGTTAATGATATAAGGTGAATTGTTCGGATTGCGACCTATACCGTTTGTCGATATGTCAGCACTCCCTACGAAACCAATCTAAAAAATATCAAATCACTGTAATCAGTTTTTATAACATATTATACCTATATTTTTAAATGCTAAAATCATCTTTATAACGAACTAAAAGGCATAAATAAAATATCATGCTAAACAATAGTTTTTAGATAACATTACTTAAAGCAGTTTGGCGGTTACATTAAATTCGTTTTTACTGATTATTTTTCATATTTTTAGAACAAAATTTACATTTACAATGACTGACTCAAAATGTGGTGGTGACTTACCAGAAAAACACTGAATAATACAAAAATTCCTGATTTGGTCGGAAACATGTTGTAGAGTTAAAATATACTGAAATTTATTATTAGGTACTGTAATATTTTGCACTGTTCTAACAATCGTAATAGACTGCCTTGTGCAACAGAAAGTTTACTTTTGTAGCGAAATTTGATTAGTAAGCTACTTTAAAAGTAAACATTTGATGACTTGAACAAAAGTAGCATAACCCAATAATTGTAACATAAAATGTTTTAATGTATTATTAACAAAATTTAAAAAAATATTTTTGTGTAAACACATTAATGCAACTGATTTTTGTTCTTTGGTAACAAAACAAATATATTGGGGTTGAAAAATGCGTGTCAAAAAAGTAATTTTAACTTATTTTCAAAATGGTAGTAAAACCGTTTTTTGACATAAAAGTTTTCTATTTAAAATATAGGCAAAAATTGTCATCAAAAATGAGATTGTATAAGGTTATCTGTTTGAGAAATACATAATTTTCAAAAGATCTAAAAATTAATTGTTTTTTAATAAGAAAAACAAATAGATAATCTGACAGTAATTTATAAGAACTGTAATTAAGTAGTTAATAATTTTCTTTTGTTACGCCGAATTGACACTTGTCAAATTTTTGTCACATTGAAAAATTTCTTTTTTTGATTTTAAATATGTATTTTATGTGTTTTTTGGCCTTTTCATTGGTTACTTTTCAAAAAATATAGGGTTTTTACATTTTTTCTATTTGAACTTGCAACACTGTAAAACTCAGTGGACACTTTGTCAAAAACAGTCACGTGACTTTGAAAATGTAGTTTAAACTTTGAGAAATTGGTTAGACAATATGAATACACACCATGTAACTTTGATAATGCAATTTTCAGCTTGCAAAGTAAAGGCTAGTTGACACTAAATGCCAACATTAGTCAAATAATTCAATTATTTTAGTTATTCATGGCAAAGCAGAATGGTTGGCTTGACCACCCGGTACATATGAATATTTACAATATTTTAATACGATAATTATGCTATGGTTTAACAAAATTAATTTTAATCTTAAATTATCAACTGTTTGAATCAAAATACTGTGTAAATGTGTGTTAAATTTAAACTTTTCGTAATTTTGCTGCATGTACATTGTTTAAAACTTTAACAAGTATGGGTGCAGATACAAAGTTGCCTTTACTAGCATTCTTACTAGTAATATCTATTAGTTTACTGGCTATATTGAATGATCTGGGTTTTCGTTACTTGCGCTATAATGGAAATACCGATACTGCTTTGCTAAAAGATGGTGGATTTACGTATAGAATATATTTGAAGCCGGTAAGTAACGTAGAATTTGCTTAGTTCCTTCATTGAATAATGTCGGTATACTATTGCAGAAAACATGGTACGATGCCCTTTACTCATGTTATGCACTTGAATCAAGACTGGCTGAATATTCTGTTGAAAAAGCGCAAATTGGGTTAAATTCAATAATTATGAAATGTAATGCTACTTCTGACAAAGCAAAAATTCGTAAGTATAGTGTTTTCAGGATACTGCTATTTTTGTAAGTAACCAGTTAAAAAAGTCCGATTTTAAATAAGTTACACAATAAAGTATTTTTGAAACGTATTTTATATAGCGATAATCAATCAAAGTAAAAGGAAATGACAAAGCAATGTTTTACCTTAGTTATTTAAAAGAAAATCGAAAAGAAAATGTTATTATGTCACAATTACCTCATAGAATCTACACCATTTCCAAATGTAGTTCAGAAAAGGCCAAGTGAGATTCAGAAAAGGTCAAGCGTAATTCAGAATAAGAAACTGCAATTCAGAACCATCAAGTGTAATTCAGAAAAAATAAATTTAAAGTCAGAAATCATCAAATGAAGTTCAGAACATTTAAAGGCAATTCCATAAAATACATTATCTGTGAATAAAATCAGCAAAGCTGAATCACCAAGGCACTTGGTTGCCGATTCTGAATTACTCTTGACATTTTCTGAATTTCAATTAACTATTCTAAATTACACTTGGGTCTTTCTGAATTACAGTTAGAAATGGCGTAGTTATTTAAGGGCATCGGTAAAGCAAAACATCTTTTGGAAAATTCTATGCATTTTATGACAATCTTTTAACCCAAATAAAAAAAAACTAAGATAGATATTGTTGTTTTTTAAATAGCGTGTGAAAGAAGACACTTGCTAGAATGTACGAAAGTCAATATAATTTTAATAGTACGTCAATTTAGAAATTTTAGAAGCATTTTAACAAAATGGTAAAATTACCATAATTTTCCTGCCTACAAAATGTTTATCTTATCTTATCGTGGTCAGTGTTGCATGTGGTGGTTCCAAAGTAACTATAAACAATGATAAACAATACTTTTGTTTATATTTCAGCTGGATATTGGTTAGGTGGTAATCATAATGGAAGCGAATGGAACTGGATTGCTTCTGGTCTAACTGTTCCCAGAGACGGTTCTGCGAATAAATGGGGTTGGGGTGGTTTAAATTCCACGAGTAATGTAAAAGGTAATATTGTATTTATTTACAATTATTGGATTGAATTTAATAATTTATTTAACTTAGGAACTGAAGATGACTGCATAGAACTTCGGTTTGTTAACGAAAGCGTGTCTTTAGTTTGGCGTAGTGTCAAATGTAAAGAGGAACGGCCCTACATATGTCAAAGACCTCATTTTGTTTAATATGATTATTATTGAATTTTTATTTTTATTAGCGCCATCGTTGATGATTGCTTTTGGTCTTTGACAATATATTTTTCGTATAGTTATAATATTTTTAGTGTACATACATCCTATATAAGGTTTGTTATTATTTTTCTGTCTTCAATAAAAATTTAAGTCTTAAAAAAATATCTTTCAAATATACACTTAAATTTGCGTTTTACCATTAATTTATTATTTATGTATTCAAGAAATTAATCTTAATTAATATAGTGCCAAAAGTGTAAATGCCAGATAACACCATGTTTAGTAAGTTCACAGTTGATATCGACAATTTCATAACTTGTTGAGAGCTAGGGCTAGTTATACAGGGTGTTCCAGAGTTAATGTGGCAGCAACTATACGGGCTGTTTGGAAAAGAGATAAATTTTTTGTAATATCTTAGTTTAAGATTTTGTTAATATTCGGAGAAACAAGATATGCCAACTGACCAAATTGCCCTCACGTAATTTGGGACTGGAGGGACCATCATAAATAACATAAGATTTGCAGACGATACAGCAATAATGGCAGAGAGTATAGAAGACCTGCAAATCTTTTTAGATAGCATGCATGTTAATAAGGAAAGCAAACAAAAATGGGACTAACAATAAGTAAAATCAAATACGTTAGTTATCTCAAAAAGTACAAAATCGACATACAACTGGAAGGTGACCTTAACCACATAAATTCCGAATTGGAAGATAAAGAGATAAGCCTGAAAAGAATTTGTAAAATACAGGTCATTCTTCACAACTAGGAAATTGAATTTGGCTATTAGATTAGTCTCCAGCTGTTACAAGGGGTAGAAACTTGGACGTTAAAAGCGCAATCCATAAAAAAACTGGAGCTTACTTAAAGAAGTAAGAAAAACAGCATATTTGGGCCACATGACAACAATTCACTTTTACAAGTAATCATGCAGGGAAGAATAGAAACAAAAAGGAAATCATAGATAAGGATTATCAGAGAGTGGATTAGCCTCAGCGTTGATCAGCTGTTTGACTTTGCAAGGAATAGGGAAGTGTTTGATGGGAAAGTGATCGCCAACACTGATTAAGGAAGGAGTAGAAGATAATGTAATGTAAACATTTTCAATAAATATTTAATTTAAAAAAACACACCGACAGTCATTAAAAACGAATTTATCACGTAACAATATAACTTGTGTTATTCTCTGAGAGTGTAGTATAACTGTCAGTGGAGCTGCCTAAAGCATCGTCAGTCGTCAGTATTCCAGCTATACAGGCCGTCATAAAACACACCAGAGCACCGCCCACAAATGCTCTAAATACTAGTCTGGTGACGTTTTCCTTTTTCTCAGGGACCAAAGCCGACATTGTTGACACCAATATTCCTATCGAGCCTGGATTGGAAAATCCGCAAATAGCGTAGGTTGCTATAACCTTTCCTCTAGCCTAAAACGGACGGATATTGAAATAAGTGATTTATTTAGAGCACAATGAGAAATGTTTATGGCTCTAAAGCTTCTGTCTTGGCACAGAAAGTTGCTAGTTTTAGGTACACGATTCCAGCAGCATTTTTGTACTCTACTACTCCGTTTTTAATACAATTATCTCACCGACAAATTCATGCTTTCCAGCCTGGAAAAGGCAACAAACTCGTTCACCATAGTTTTGATACCGATGAGCTGTCCCACCCTTTCACATTCCGACCATTCCACTCCCATGATCCAGGCCACGGGAATGAATATTTTCCCTGCGATCAGTTCCAAGGTCCACATATTGGATTCGTCCGTGAATCCTGAAGGTTTTAGAAACAATGGAGTCGAACTGCATTCGTGGTTATTACCAAAAAAACCAACCTACGAGCGTGCCCATCCAGGTGAGTACCCCATTGATTAAGTAGACAAACGCCAGGGTAGCAGTCACTCCCGAAATAATGGCTGCAATTAAGTGGAAAGCGTCTATAGCTCCTTTACTAGCTGCATCAATGGCTGAACTATACTGTCTAAAAAAAATCACAGTAAACTATAATTGTTATTGTTATTTAGATGTACTTCATTAAGAAAAGTTGATAGAGCGAGCCACAGATAGTAGAGAGGAATACAGACTTGCCAAAAAATGTAGGTTAGGTTAGATTGTGACGTAACGACCATTTAGCCTGGTTTGGACTTTATGTCATACATTGATTATAATTTTTACTGATGTAGGAATTTCTGTTCCGAAAATCTCACGTTTACAACATTCATTCTGTCAAATGTATCAACCAGTATTTTAACATTCACATTCCACCTAATTAAGTTATTTGATTTCTAAACTTACATTTCGACCATGTGAATGTCCTTCTTCTTGATTTTCACCTCTTCCGTTTCAGGGTATAACATTTTGCTGAAGCAAAGCGCTGATGGTGCTGACATGATACTAGAAGTCACCAAGTCCTGAGGTCGGGCTCCATAACTAATGTAAGCGGCAAAAGTCGATCCTGTTGGAATATCAGATCTCAAAAATGGTGCCTCAATTTTGATATAAAGTAATGAAACAAACACATATACAGTTTAAGCCTGGTGAAACTACATTGTTCTTCCTAAATAGCACAGTATAAAGAAAGTCAATGCTATGTAAACTAGGCTTCAACTAGACTCATTTTGAACATAATTTGCAGTAAACAAATGCAAACACAGATTTTGCAATTTACAAAACCATGTGATGTAAGTTCCATCAAAATCTCTTGTTAACTGACCTTTTAAGAGCCAAATTAATCATCTTTTGGTAATTCAAATTCATGTTAAAAATATACTTGCCGGAAACACTAGCAAATCCTGCAAGCATTAACGAGTGAATTTCAGAGTCAGTGAGGAATCTCAAGTAGGGTTTGAGCATCATAGGACCTTCGGACTAAATTTCTTCATAATAATGTTAAAACTGACTACAATCACTAAAGTCATACCATTCCTACAAAGGCCATTGCCACACTATTGACACTTTCGCATATTGTAGTACCCATAAGGTACTGCAAACATTCGCCCAGCATGTTAATGAACCGTTGCATCAGTCCATAATAGTACAGTAAATTAACCATGAATCCCACAAAGAATATTACAGATAAAGCCTGTAAATTGTGTGTTACTTTTGGAAACTTGGAGTCAACTCACTTGACTTACCCTGAAGGCAAATACTTGCTCAACATTGACCAGAAGATCACCGTAAGTAAAAACGGCAGCCTCAGCTCCATAATTCAAAAATGTGTTAACGTGATCTGAGAAAGTTTCCAGAATGTTCCTTCCAACTGCCCATCTGATTGCCACGAAACCAATCGCAAACTGCAGAATTAATCCTGAAGCCACCGTTTTTATAGGAATCTACAATACACTATTGTAAATAATACAATCTGGGTACAGTGTGAACACTTACATGTTTGTGATTTGCTGAGAAAGCAAATCCTATTAAAAGAAAAACTACCAATCCCAATAAAGGTCTCAATCGGATATTTTGACCATCTCTGGTGTCTAAGACTAAGTAGACCAAAGTGGATACTGTCAGAGCAGCGTAAAATATGTAATGCCCAAATCTAGTTTGTAGGAAAGCTTTGTCAACGTGTGTTTTAATTAGGTAAAAAAAAAACAGTACTTGACTTTTTTCCAAGCTAATTTAGTGGGCTTCCAGGCATATCTGTTAACTGCTGGAAAAGCGTAAGGCTTCAACACGTAGTAGTAGGCTAAAGTCCAGAGGTAGATCAGGTAGATAATCACCAAGAGTCCGTAGCCTTGGGCGGTAGTGTCGTTGAAGGCTCCCCAACTTAAAGTATCTACAAAATCTTGGTGTAACAAACAAAATTTTATGTGTAACCTTCTAAATACCTGTAGTTGTAACAAAGTACACTGTGGCCCATATCGTGTAGCTGGTGACGATCAGGAAAGTTATGAATTTGATTATGATTTTGCGTATTGGGGATTTTTTTTGATTGATTGGTGGTTCCTCGTAGAAGCTGAGAGTTTCGTTAGATGGCACGTCCTAAAAATGTCGACCAATAAGTCTGTATTTTAGATTTGTTCTTATATGTTGAAAAAAAAACTTTTACTTTAATTCTCAAAATAAGTAATTATGTTCATATCAAATTAGATATAGTTATTTACATTACTAGTGCGGTATAAGCGTTTTTATAGTCACGAGTAAGATGGATGGATGGGATAGTGGTGTGCATACGAGTCCATTAATTTGACATACCACACGAGTAATACTTTATCTACGATCAACACAGAAATTGGTCATTTTCTAGAATCGATCATTACATAACTCAAAGGGAACTATGTAATGGCTCATTACCACTAGCCGTAGATAAATGTAATTTACCGACTTTTCAAGGTTAAAGGTGACATTTTTCGGGTCACGTGACTGTTGTTGACAAGTTTCAACTTAACTTTTCAGTATTGCCAGCAAATTTAAATTGTCACAATCACGTGACATGCGTTTTAATTTTAACTTTCCCAACTGTTCAAATGTAACTTACAGACTTTTCAAGTTTAAAAATAGCATTTTTTGGATCACGTGACTGTTTTTGTCACTAGTGTTAAAAGTAAATAAATTTTTTAATGCTATTTCGTACTATTGTCGGGACTTCTTTGGTATCCCATCGTGGCGTTTCTTGCAGCCTCATCAATTTGTTCCATGGCACTTTCTTCATTCATTTATGCGACTGATACATTAAAAACTATATTCACAAAATGCTTTTAAATTGGGTGACAGCGCTCAAACAAATGTATTTTTTAATGTAAGAATGGTAGTTATGGAATTATTGAGACAGTAAGCCCAATATAAAGAGTCATAAGTAATGCCAATTTTTAGATTCTTTGTTCTTTTTTAGATTCTCTGAAGACGGTGGTAAATTTTCCACCAAAACGTCAGGTTTTTTAGGTATCAAGACCTAGCCTAAGTGGTCTTGTGTTAGGAGGACTAGGCTAATGTTATTTTCAACTTAGTTGAAAATAGTGCGAAATTCCATTTTCCCAACAAAACCTTTTTTGTGTGGTGAGACAGTAAGCCCAACTAAGAATAAAGAATCATTCAAATTTTTGATGCGTTTGTAGAAAAAATATTGTATGGTATTCGTTTTAAAAGTGACATGTGATAAATAGCTATTTTCCACTACTAACATGATAAATATACCATTATTGACCGATTAGTAACTTGAGAAATGAGTTTTCTCTACCTTAATGGTGATTGTTGACCTAGGTCAAAAATAGAGTCTAATCTAGTTCTAGTCTGGAACTAACACAATAAAAAAGGAAATATTATTGACCTAGGTCAATAATAATGTCAATGTCTATTAAGATATGACATATGAAATATACCTGACAGAGACAGATAAATTAGGTTGACTTTTCATGTTGTTATCCTAAGTTTTTAAATTTTCAATAAAAGGACCATCAAAAATATGGTTAATAGTGGAAAAACGCTATATTATTCACGGTAGACAGCTTTTATTGACCTTGACATATGGTCAATAAAAGCTTCTGTTTAAACCTTGGTTAATAATATACTGTTGTTTTCTGATATAGTTTTGCCATGTTATAGCTCATTTTTTTCAAATAATCTTTTATTAATATCTCTATTTTTGTTCGTTCCACATCGTTATCATAGTTTTCGTTATAATTCCTGATTACCGACTTTTTTCTTTGTTATAATTTCATAGAATTGGGTTTGACTAATCTTTTGATGCAGTTATTGAAATTAAAATTACTTGATTAGGAAACCGGTTTGAATGTTTATCGCTTCACGGAGCTAATCTGATGCTAAACACAGTTTTTGTTCACAATCAAATAATCTTGAATAAGTTTCGTAATTTATTAACCCAGTATATAGGTATTTACAGTAGGTCTTGTAAATTCCTAGATTTTTAAATTACGGTACAATACACTGTTACACAATTACACTTAATTGCTTAGGTACAATATTACTTGGTGCGTATTGTCTACACTCACCTTTATAATATCCTGAGTGGAACTGTGATTGTCCATTATTCAAGGTTTTCTTGTTTTAATACTTCGACAATCGGTGCAAACTCATGTTTTGTATTTTTCAAAATGCAAATCTGAAAGTAAAACACTCTATAAAGCTCTTTTCTAATAATGATTGTCTTCTTAAACCTTGTTTTTATGGTAAAACACTTTCCGCAATACCTCGACCTGGTTTTACTCCTCTGGTTTAACGGAATCACAAGGTTTTAAGTTTAATTATTTTTGTTAATGGTATTAATCCTGATTTTTAATGATAAATTTGGTTGTAAATTAATAAAAACGTAGCAATGGAATCATTGATTAAAATTGATGTTTTCGTATCTACTACGGAAAGACAAATTGCTTACTGGTATTTGCCAAAAATACAAAATTGATAAATACGTACTTAGATACTTAGGAGGACATTTTTAAAACTTAAATTATAATTTGCTTGATATTGTTCTAATATTTGAAGCACTACTTCAATTTATTTGTCACGTTTACAACAATTACTAAATTTCTGTAATACGACAAGTTAATATAAAACTACTAACACTAAGTTCAAAATAAACAAAAGTTAATTCTGAAAACAATAAGAACATGCAAAAATCATCATGTGAATAATGCTTACCTTTACTGCTCGTCACAGTTTATGTGTAGTTTTACTGTTAGAATAGCATTGAAATTATTACTAACACCCTGAAAAAGTTTGAACAATGCTATTAGGTCGATTCTAGTTGACCGGTTTAAACCGACTGCGATAATTTCCAACTCGGTAGATAATTAATGAGTGATATTTTTATGGTTTGTATACAATGTGAGCAAAATAAACCCGAACCATTCAACCATTTAATGAAAGTTTATAGATTAGCTTGTCTAATCTATCTTAAGGCGTTGGCGTTAACGTGTATAACGCCCTGTAATGATAACCTGACACCGGACTCGTTGTGGTACTTTCTATACTGGACTTTTTGAATTTGATTAATCACGTTGGACAACTAATTATTTTTTTAGTGAATGAGTTAATGACTTTTGGCATACTTCTTCTACTTCTACTTCTTCTGGGGATTTTAATGTTATTATTGAAATTAGCTTTCCTAAAATGGGAGTCTTAATAAGTGCGTGGTAAACAAACATAGATAATGACTGATAAGGGATTTAATTTTTAATTAAGTTATTTAAATTACCTTGTAAAGTGAATGAATTGTTCACGACATTGTTTCGGTTTGTAAATCCATTCAGTGTCCATCAGGGCTGTTTATTAATGGAGTCACAATAAAAAAATAACTCTTTGAAACTTAAATGGTTTCTACCAACCTGATTGGAATGTTTCGTAAACTTGCAGAAATAGATGGTCATGTGTACTATATTTTACAGTAATTTTGTACCCTTTCAGCTTGTAGATAAAGAAAGAATTTAAGGTTTTTGAATTAATTTGTATTTTTATTTTGAGTACACTTTTAGCAAATTTTTAACTGGCAATATTTTGACAACGAGAAAAGTTCAACTCATTTTATTACTTCAAATAAGGATCCTACATCATGTCAACCTAAAATTCATAATTTAAAGTGCCTCTTACAGGGAGTGTACCAACTTCGTAGTAGATTGTTAATACTAGTAAATTTGCTTGAAATATGTCGCTAATTTAACCCCTTTTGCCATAAGAAATGAAAGACAGTAGCAAGCAAAAATAGATCATAATAATTTTTTTTTAAATAAATAAATTAGGAAACCATGCATTTTTGATATCTCCAAAAGTTATCTTCAGAAGATTTAAATATTTCATTTTATGCAGATAATGGTCAAAAACCTCTAATAAAAACCAAAAAAAAGTCAATGTGGTTCAAATTTGCTTGAAATAATTCACTGTCCTAATGAGTTTTACCAAAAAAAACTAAAAATAGTAGCAAGCAAAAATTGATCATAATCTCATAAAAGAAGCAAACAGTAATTTCTAGCAAAGGTTCGCATATTTCAATTTGCAGATTTTTAAATTCCTATTATATTTCAATAGCGCACCTGAAAGATACTAGACTGTTTTGAAGAAAAGTATGAAAATTTGAAAAAAAAGTATACATTAATTTATGTATACGATTTTATGTAAATATAGGTATAATATAAATAATGTGTGTCGTTAAAAGCTTCTTCGCAAATTTGCGTATAATTTTCATACGTTTCTAAAGTTAAGGTTCTAAGTTAAGGCAGCTAAGGTTACGGCTTGCATAGTGCAGATCAAAAATAAAAATTGCGGAAAATCAATGAATTTCTTTAGAAAATTAAATTAAAAAGGTTGAAATTTGAAAAACGCATACTAAAATCAGCTGTTTCCTAAATTAAAGGTGCAATGTTGCCAGATGCAATTTATGCACAAATCTCCATTGGCTGATGAAAGAGTAATTGTTTTTGAATTTAACCTAATTCGGACTTTTTATAGTACAGCAGTAGTAGAAAAAAATGCATAGCTGACCTGGTGCTAACCGTAGCTCGTATGAGTGAAAATATTTGATTAATGTTGTTTGCAAGCTTATTTCAATCTGACAACCGTGCTAAAATATATTATTTAAAAAAAATAGACAACAGATGCATATATTCAGTATATTGTAAAAGTAAGCAGAGAGCTTCTTTTAAATAACAGAGTTACCACGTTGCCACACAATTTATGTATCATAATCTAAATTATTATTTTATATAAAAATTGTTCATTTATTATCAATATTAGTAACAAGTAGATTAGAGGTCATCACATCAATAACCCATTTGTGGTAATCAAGTTTTATTTTTGTACTTAATTTTTTTGTGTGCTGTTATATTTTAGTTACATACATTAGTAGGTATAAAGAAACAATATTGTTAAATTCACTAATATTAAAATTTTTATTTTCAATTATTGGAAACGCTCGTAGAAAAAATGATATTTCTATCAAGTGCGGAAAGTGCCTACCCCGCACTCGACTGATGTACGCTCGGTTGGGTAACTTTTCGCACTTGAAAGTAACTATTTCACAACGACTCATTGGCTTTACTGAAATCCGACATAATTTTATAGTTTTTGTAAGTGAAATAAACACACAAAGAATACTGACACTCTGTAAATTAATTAAAATGCTTATTTTTGAGTAGTAATATACGAAACCCTTAATTCTGCAGTCACTCTTCTGATGTTTTTAATTGCATGTTTTTTCATAAGGGAAGAGCAACGCGTAAAACAGAATTTTCTTTAAAGGACATCAAACTCGGGTAACAGGATAAGCCAAATCAAATTTTAGCCTTTGACGTCAACTTGGGGATCAAAAGGGATCTGTTTGAATTTAAAAAAAGTGGAATTTAAGGGTTTCACCGTTTGTACGAATCAAAAGGGGTTTTCCGAATTGTGCGGTGACAAACAAAAAAGTGAATTACCTAAAAGTCACCTTTGAAAGTACTGGAAACTTACAAACAACTTTCCAGGAAGGAAATTCCATTTGTTAAGACTTGAATGTCGGGGGTTATCAGAAAGTTTTCCCATACCAAAAATAGGGTTATTAACCTTTATTTCAAGATTTGTCCTACAGGGTATATTACGTCTACTCCCACGTCGTTTAATCTCTCATCAGCAATACAAACAATGTTATCATTCTGTGTTACAATACATTGGAAGATCGATAAGTTGATTTCATCCCAAATAGACTTTCGGGTGCCTCTGTAACTTTATAAGGTTAATTCTCGTATCCTTTGTACCTTTCCTCGGGCGCCGATTAAATTTCAAAGTTAGTGTTACGGCTTAGGTGGAAAGCAAATGGCCAAGAGCGGAATTTCGCTCTCTTAACAAAAGAACGGAAATTTTATTCACAATCCTTGGGGTGTAATACGGCACGAGGAAGAACAGGCCACTGCTATCTTGCCGACGATAATTCAAAATACATTTTAAGTCCTGCTTTATGTCCTTTTGCCAGGTTTACGTTGCTAGTATCAAATACAGTAATTATGGAGAATTTCTTTAAATTTTCTTTAAATTCTCACTGAAATGAATATACAATATTATGAGGGTTTCCAGGTTAAAACTAATTATCCAGTATTGGTCACGAAAAGATTAGGACAATGATAAATTGCGACCTCTGTCATAATATGTGTGTGTAGGTAATCATTAAGGATGTATTCAAATTTTGTGCCTTTAACTTTCACTAAAAGTAAACTTGAAAATAAATTTGCATACAAAAAAAACTGAAACAAATTTTCTCGAAACTCGATAAGAACAACTTTTTGAACTTTCCTGTAAAAGCTTCGAGGAGTTTGACTTGAAGAAAAACTGCCGAAATTCAGCAAAAGCGACAGCCAGTTAAAAAATGGTAGAGCTTAAATGTTGTCGTAAAAAAACGTATGAAAATGAATAAGATGTTTGGGATATCGATGCGAAATTTGATAATTTACTTGCTAAATTTAACTCACAAAATATACTTTAAAAAGTTTCTTAGATACTCTCTGTCTGTTTCTTGTGTAGGATTTGTAAAATACAAATCCGTAACTGTACTAACTGCTTTATTACGCTAAACTTCTATCCTTCTTCAAATCGTTTGCGGAACGAAAGTTTTCAATTTATTTTCCGCGCATACTAAATTTCAAGAAACTTCTTGCTTTCATTCTAGTCAAATAGAGCAAATTTTTACCAGAGAAAACTTGATTTAACATTTTTAAAACCTGGTGAAATAGTTTAAGTTAGATTCCACAAACGATTCCTATGGTTTGACAGAGTCTTTTACAGTTTTTTGTAACTTTAAACGACAGTTGTAGACGTTTTGCCTGTGTTTTACAGTTTTCTGAGTTAAAACGTTATAAAATGGTAAACTTGCTTATCAAATTCATGATTTTTGATAGAGAATTTGCTGTTAGTCACTTTTTATAAAGGTAGTTTGGAGAAAAACCTTTTCTAAGTTGATGTGCTGTAAAAAAAAGAACTTTTGGCACTAAATATCATTAAAAAAAGTATACTTTTGGAGGGATGTTTTCAGAGACAACGCTGCTAATTGCTGTACTAAAGAGATCAAAAACTTCTTAAAAGATTTCTTAACTCCTAAAAGCCGGTAAAAACTACCTTTTATTCTAAATTGAATTTTTAGAATCAACCCTTACAATAAGTTTTCATCAAAAAATTAAATTTTTTGATAAAACTGTTTTTTTGACGTTTTTATAGCAAAGACAATGTTTCTCGTACATTTTTTGAAAACAATATGTAAAAAGGATTATGTTGTTTACAAAGCTTGCCAGGATGACGTATCATACTTTTGCCCTTTTTTTTTGGTAAAGAAGAAGGAAGGATGTTTTCCAATGACAAAATTACACATTTGTATCCTTTTCTGTTACTGTTTCAATATAAAACATCAACTTAACCTCAATTAGCAGACCATTTATCTTAGATCTTATCTATGGTAATAGCGACGCTTTAAAATTAGTCCAATTTTATATAGGGTACCAGAAATTTAATAATATGTTGTCTTAAAATTTAATTGCTTGTTAACTTTCTGAGATATCTAAGGAAAACCGAAATTTTGAAAATTTGTTTTATTCTTTTAAAATTATTTATGGATTTAACTGAAAATAAACCACACTTTTTTCTTCTATTTTCCTCCGCTACAACATGACAATATCATATTTGAGATCCAGTGTTTTGGTTTTTGGTTGCCATCATCAACTTTCATTTCTCGTATGGAGACCATATTCGATCTTTACATTCTCTGATTACGGTGATGTATTGTGTGATATTTTTTAATTTTGCAATTTAATTAGTTAAAATTTAGATTTTTATTGTTAATGAGCTAATTCAATGCAATGTAGGTAGATAGTAATAGAACATAACAAGATCGACGCAGAAAACCGATTTTTTTAGAATAATGTATGTTAATTTTCTTACAGTAACTGTTACACTTTTTTTCAAATTCTAACTTAATTTTCGAATCTTTTTACAATAACAAATAGTGCTTCCAAGGTTTGTCTATTTATTGTAATTTAACCTTCTTGAGAATATACCAAAAGTTTTCTGATATATTTCAGTAATATACCGATTTCACAAAAGTCATTTTAATAGCCTAAATTTATTAGAATAACCTTCCTAAGAATATTCGAAAAATGCCCTTAAAACATTTTAAAATATCCGTAGAAGGTTAGTCTCTCAATCTACCGAAAACTAAACTTTTCCATTGACACTTACAAAATCGATAGATAACTGAAATTCATCTTTCAATGACAAGTTTTTAGCCAAAAACTTCTGGATTATAAGGACAGTTCTGGATGGATTATAAGGATTATAAAGACAGGACAGTAGAGGGGGGAAAGTGATTATTTTCTGTTACCTCATCAAATAAATCAAAAGTTTGTTTTTTTCGGATATCTCCGGAAGAAATCGGAATTTTTGAAATCATATCATATAATATCAATAAATCCAAACGGCGCAATTTTGCTATAATTTAACCAAATTTGTATCTCTTGCCCTTTTCCAGATCCCAATACTTTTACAGATACATTTTTGTGACACCCTGTATAGGTTAATAACAGTATAATAATTACAAAAATTAAATTTATATACTTTTCCCATGTTTTTGTAGTCCTTGATTTGATAAAACGTACCAAACTGACTTTTCTTCAAATTTTAGTTTTACGATTTGATTAGATAATTCTGATTTTTACTGCATTATATCGATTCTATTAAATTTCATGGTTACAAACAATTTTAGTTGTAGAATTATTTTGTAGCGATCATCCATAGCAAAAGAAGCACCAGCAGGGGCTTATACTCGAAAGGGACGCTCGTCCTCTGCATCGCACTACATGGCGTCGCGACGCCAGTAGATTACGCGCGCCGTTGCGAAAAAGACGCAACGATAGTGGTGCGGTCCTAAGGCGAAACTTTTCAGTTTCGAAAAAGTTTTTGTGAACTATCTAGTTTTGGATTTAGTGGTGTTTTTAATTAAATTTTGGATTAACCTTCATACCAGAGCTTTTGGTTTGTATTATAATCATTAAAATATAAATTTTATAATTTTAGTAATGTTACTGAGAAAGTAAAAAAAAACACACTTTTGATTGTATGGTAAATATTTGCTCTAAACGTGAGTCAGTCAAAATGATTCTTTTTAATTAAGCTAAAAACTTCCAGTATTACAGTTTATTGACTCAACTCAATGTTTGTTTACCAGACCCCTAAACATAATTAAGTCCAGAAACTCTAGATACTTACATATTATCGATCGAGGCTTCACTTTATTTGAATTATCCAACATTTCTGTACCAACTAACAGTTTACTGATGTAATTCCAATTCACCAAAGCACTTTTCTAGTTATACAAACTCCTCCAGCTACAATTTTATTCCGTTCAAGAGACAATCGAGCTGGGATCAGTATTACGTAAGCGTTTAGTAAGAGTAAACACCTTAGCTAATTTATAAGGCCACAGAGGCTTGGAATAATTTATTCGTCAATAAAAGGCTTAAATTGAGTTTAATGTTGAGGGAGAAACTGGTTTCCCACTTTCCAGAATTTAAAAGACAGGAAATTATGTACAGGAATATCCAATTATTTAGGGATTTATTCATTCAGAGTCATTTTTTATAATGTTTTTCAAGAGATCTTGTCAGTAAAACAATTGAAATATACAGATATATATAATACGCATTTTTAGACTCTAGGGAAATTTTCGGTAAAGTATCTATGCAATTTTGTAGTAGTTTTTGTGTAATTTCAAACTAAAATTAATTTTTTACAAGCTTATCCAGATTTTCATAAAAATTCTCCTGTTATGATTTTAAGAAAAAAATTGTATATTTTATTTATTAAGCTGAATTTTATTTAGTAGTATTTCGCAGAATAATATAACCTTGTTTATACTTTATAAAACAAAAGTTTAGTTTAATGATCAGCTTTTGAAACTAAAAAAAAAGTACCAAAAAATGTAAAATTTGTTCAACAAGACATCGAAGCATTATTTGCTTATGAATGTTGGAATATATTTCATTTATATTATTTGTAATTTCACTTAAATAGCAAAATTGATCCAATTCCAGAATTAAACTAAAAATGTTCTTCAAAATGTATTACTCATTTCTAGAGTCCGGATTTCTAGAAATTTAGCTTTTTGTAAATAATAAAAGCAACCATCCTTTGACATCTAATGTGAACAATTTATGCAAAAACACGTCATTTTGACAGATTTTGTTGATGTTTTTTTTTGCTTTTTTCTTCTTTTTGTGCTAATTTACTGCTATTTTTATATGGCTTAACTAGTTTTTTACACAACAAGCTTTTCAGGTTTTTAAAAATAAACTAAACTAATAACTGCTTTGACAAAAAAATGCTATATTGAGATATTGAAAGCTTCTGAACGACAAAAACATGTTGCAAAATGTATAAGTATCAGTTTACAAATTTAAACTGACCAAAAAATTTCCATTAATTTTTAACTAGACCAAAAAATTTCCAAACAAAAATTTCCAATTTCCTGTAGTCTAAAAAAAATGTAAAAACATTCCAAAACACTATGGAACCTCTAAAATGCCTTGCAAAGCTTACAAAGCAGCCTAGAAGCTTCTAAAAGCTTCCAAATGCTTTTCAATTTCCAAAAGTTTCTAAAAACATCTACAAGGTTTCAAATGCCTTAAAGGCAGTCCAGACCCTTCAAGGTTCTTTAAATTGCCCAATCACCTTCCAAATGCTCCTAAAGTAGTCTAAAAATTTTTAAAACAGTACAGAAACACCAAAATACTTCTCAAGCTATCTAAAGCCTTCCAAAATAGTCTAGAAGCTTCCAAAAGCTTTTAGAACACTCTAAAGGCTTCCAAACAAACTTCAACTAGTTCTTGTTTCTTAGATTTATCGAAAACATCTAATTTTCTCAACGTTTTAGCCTGATTTTTGAAGTTGTTAACCACCAATTGATTTCTTAAGGGTAGTATCTTTCAGTCAGTATCTTCTATATTAAAAAAGACAAATTTCAAGCTATGGTGGTCCAGTTTTAAATGTCAATAATTTACCAATCCATAGTCAATTAAAAAATAAGTTAACATTCATTTTGTCATTTTCCTGAAAAGTGCTTCTTAAGGAAAATACAGTCCTTCAAATTTCTGTTTAAAAAATCGTTTTTTTTTGTCATAACTGTCAGACCGTTGGAGCAATATTGATCAAATTTGGAACAAGCACTTTATTACACGTTATTACGGACAAACACCGAAAACTAACCCAACCCAACTTAAAAATTGTCTTGGAAACGGAAAATTCACTTAAGAAGTTTAAAAAAATATTATTGTAGCCAGTTTTCATAGTTTCCAGACAAACTGAAAGACTTTAGTTTTGAAAATTGACTTAGAAAAGATAAAAATTTCAGAAGCTTAAAAATTGTGTTTGTAACCAGTTTTCATCCAAATCGAGAGACTTTAATACTAAAAATTGACTTGTAGACATAAAAACTACTTTTTCAAGAATTTGTTACTACAAATTCATACATTTAAACCTTAAAAATTTACTTGAACCCCAAAATGTGACTGAACTAATGAAAAGTGACATCAGAAGCTTAAAATTTGCATTTGAAGTAAGTTTTCATAATTTGAAGACAAAATTCAATATTTTAGTATTGAAAATAGTCTTAGATGCAGGACATTGACATTACATTCATGAAAATTGCCTTGAAAACTAACTTTTCGTGCTTTTTACTTTGCTTTTAATTTTCTTCGAATTCTGGACTATTTTTAGTGCTTCAAAACTGACAAGACTATCTTCACCAAGTTATTGACATAGCAAACTTAAAAAACAATTTTTACATTCTTCATAGACTTAAAATAGCATTCCAAGCTTTGTCACTATTAAATCGACTTGTAGACACCTCAGTGCTAAAAGTTCGGGTATTTCTTAATAAACTAGACTGTTTTTAGTGTTTTCAGTGCCTCAAATCGAGTTTCAAGACTATCTTTACAAAGTTTTTGACTTATCAGGCCTAAAAGCCAGTTTGTCCACTGACCATAATCTTGAAATAGTATATTCTATATTAAGAGCGGAAAGTATATATTTGCCGCTTGCACATGAAATTTGCAGCTTGAGGCGAAGCCGAACGCTGCAATCATGTAAAAGCGGCAAAAGTACTTTTGGCTCGAAATATAGACGATATTTTTTCGACGACTGCTGTGGGGTGGATTAGAAGGACAACTCACATCATTTTCGTCGCTCGAACTCATTGTCACCGATAAATCACTTTGACGGAATGTGGTTATTTCAAACAGGTATGTCAAGCGTTGTTATGGAAACGCCGAAAAAAGTTGGTGAGTAGATTGTTAGTAGAAAGCGAAAACGCTCTAGAGCAGAAAATCTCTCTTTCTGCTCGCGCGCGGCAAATAACCCCTTTCTGCTTCTAAATGGAAGCGTACATGAGGTACTTTCAAAGTAAGTCGTCGAAAAATGTTATTTCAAGCTTCTTCACTATTAAATTGACTTCTACACTCATAGGTGCAATAAATTGTAGCATCTCTAAGAAATTCAGACTGTTTTTAGTGCTTTTTAAGACTGAAAAATCGGGTTTAAGACTATTTCTAAAAGTCAAGTTTCTTCAGTAATAAAAGTAAAAAATTTTGGTACCAAATGCTATAATAATAGTCTTGAGAACTAATTTTTAGAAATAAAATAGTCCGAAAATTTAATTTACTTCTTGACTTGTTGAAAGTTGAAGAAAATTGAGTTGTACACCAATTAAAGTCTTGAAAATATACTTTTGGACTCTCTTTAGTCCTAGTAAGGTCTGTTCTAGCATTAAAAGTCAACTTTTATACTATTTTTAGTAGTAAAAAATGAGTTTCATGCACAATACAATCTTTGTCTTGATTTCCGGTCTTTTTTAGTTCTTGAATGCCAGTTTCAGACACTCAACCAGGATGACAGTCTGAGAAAGCGAATCATAAGACCATTCCTAGTAGTACAAAAGTTTTTAGACTATTCAGTACAAATTTGGACTTTCACAAGTCTGTATGTATGTTCAGTTTTAAACTATAAAACAATTTTTTAAATTGAAATTTGGAGGACTGTATCTTCCTTAGGAAACCTTTTTCAGAAAAATGACATAATGCAAGTCAACTTATTTTTTGATTAGCTATCAAATGGTGAATTATTGACACTAAAAACTGGACCACCCTGTATAGGTTACCAAGCTAGAAATTATTTAAAATCCATATATACCATACATTCGAAAACCCTATATTATTCTGTAACTAATCGAGAGAGGAAGTGTAGGAAAAACCTTTGAAAAGTTTCATGTTTTCTAAGGCCCCTAAATGGAAAAACTCTTCAATATAACCTTGTAGAGAATGAAATTTCCTGCAACTTCCCTTATTTACACTTTTTTGTAGCTCCTCAAATAACGGAGTTATGCTCAGTAGAAATGGAGTTAATTGTAAAAAATCAGTTTGGTGCACTGATCGATGATACTAATATCTTTTCCTATTGGACATATTGCCACATAGTGTCATGTATCAGCTGAATGTGTTCAATATAAGAACAATTTAAGCCAAAAAGATAAGAATATACAAATTTGTATTATGCATTTCAAACGTCCAGCGGTTTATTTAGTAAAAGATTTACTTTAGTCCTGTTTAGGTTAGATTATACAGGCTGTCACAGAATAACTATTCCTAATTTTCAGAAATGATGAATGCACTCAAATAAACATTTTTTATTAATTTATTCTAAAATTTTGTAATTTTTAAAAAGACCATAAGTAATAATTTGTGACACACGTAAAACGACAAATTTTCGTTTGTAAAGACTTGTAATTTATCTTGACACCGAGAAATTTCCGGACACTAATTCATTAATAAAAAATGTTTGAGTGTCCTTTATCATTTCTGAAAGTTAGGAATAGTTATTCTGTGACAACTTGTCTACTACGATTTTCTCTCTATATCAATAAATTAATCATTATTTAGACCTCTCTTGCGCACTTCCAAAAAAGACAAAACAAAACCCTACAAAATGAATTATTCATTACAGATAAAATTTCAGAGATTTGGTAAGAAAACCCCGTTTATTGCGTAATGCCACGTTTAAAATTTCCTTTAAATTTGTGTCAGTACATTAGCTAAAGCTCTGTCGCACAGGACAAGAAAAATGACGAAACGCTTTTAATGTGACGCGTATAGTTTTTGCAGGACGTCTTAGTCTTGACGGTTTTGCCAATGATATTAATCATTTCCAGTCGAAGTTGGGGGAATATGTTGGCCCAATATCAGCGGAAAAAGGGTGAAACGCGTCAGTTTCTTGCTAAAACAGCAGAAAGCTGAATGATGCTTCAAAAAAGATACGTGTGAGTGTAAATGGGTTTCCGAGAAATGAGGAAGGTAATGAGACGTTGCAATGATAAAGGTCTTAAGTGAAATGATGAGAGAATTGCAGGAAAAGTGTAATAAAACTTGGTTGATGACTTGTTTGCTTTATAAAAGGATTAAATATCAGATTAGTGGAATTATTTATACTAATGGTATATTATAAATTAGATTAGGACTTAATATAAGACCTGGAAACCATGTCGTCAAAAAGACTTACATATGTGTGTGCGGAAAATGAAATTTGTTCTTTAATTTTTTTGTTTAATCATCTCTAATTAATGAAACCTACTGCTCTACAAAAGGTTTTAAAACTAGGTATATTCTAATATTTCAAACTTGTAATTTGTTTTCCTATTTGAAAGTCCCAAGAAAACGAGCAACCAAATCCTTCACAACCTGAATAGCTAAAGTAATTTAATCTGCTCTTCGACTATAATAAATTATGCCAAACTTTTGCGGCTTTATAAATTAGATAAGTTGTTTACTCGCCGATGTAATGCTAATTCGGCTCTGGATTACCTGCACACAACACAATAAAATCATGGCCGGAAGACTTTACAGAACTCTAACGTGATCCGATTGAGAATTACCCAAGTAACTTCAATTCGAAGTAGAAATTTATTATAACGGCTAGTCTTTTTGTATAGCTTAAAGCGCCGGATCAATACAATATATATCCGATGTTTCTGGACTTAATTAGGTTTAGAGGGAGATTGTAAGCGAACACGCACCGAGCCAATAAATAAACAATTTAGCGTTCGATTCATTCGCTAATTGAAGAGTGAATTTCCTTGATGTTTAGAGGTGTCTTTAATTATTCAATTAACTCAGAAACGCAATGAGTTTATTGGAAAATAACTAAATTTTTATGTAACCAGTACAATTTCACAAACAAATTCACATACAAGGGGTGGCGCAATAGTGTGGTTAAGTTTAATAATGTTATTTTTTTTTTGATTTTTCGAAAAAATATGATCACCAGGTCTACAATTAAAAAAATAGTTGCGTAAATGCAACAATTTTCTTTTTTTTTATAAATTTTTGCATTTTTAGTCTGCTCGTGCACGTAATAAAGGAACAATTTTAGTGACAAATTAAGATTAAATTTATATCATAAAAACAATTAAATATAAATTCAATGCGTAGCCTTTTAATCTTATGACTAGAGCTCGGATTAAAAAGCATTAAAATCGTGAAAAAAAGCGCTTGAAAAGCAATATTATTTTCTTAAAAAAAGCATGAAAATCTGTAAAAAAGCACATAACCCTTTCAGAGATTCAAAATTTTTTGAGTTCAACTTCTAGATTTCAAATTGCTTTAGAAGTATACGGAAGATTTTAGACTGTTTTGAAAATTTTCAAACGTTTTTTGAACTACTTGAGAGCATTTGGAAGGTTTTTGGACTGTTTAAACAACATATTGAAGGGACTGGAATTCTTTAGAGGCATTTGGAATCTCCTACACGGTTCACAAAATTTTTTGGTAGCTTCTAAACTGCTTTAAAATCTTCTGGGAGCTTCTAGACTAGTTGAAAAGCGTTTGGAATCTTTTAGACTGTTCTATATGATTTTGAAAGCTTCTAGACTGTTTTGAAAGACTTCCGACTGCTTTAGAAGCATTATGGAGTTTCTGTAGTGTTTTGAAATCTTTTTAGACTACTTTAGGAGCATTGAAGGTTCTGGACTGCTTTTAAGACATGTGAATTTGAACTTTTGGAAGCTTTTAAACTGCTTTAGAAGCATACGGAAGCTTTTAGACTGCCTTGAAAATTTTTGAGAGCTTCTAGACTAGTTGAAGATTATTTGGAATCTTTTAGACTGTTCTAAATGCTTTTGGAAGTTTCTAGACTATTTTGAAAGGCTTTAGACTGCTTTAGAAGCATTATGGAGTTTCTGTAGTGTTTTGAAATCTTTTTAGACTACTTTAGGAGCATTGAAGGTTCTGGACTGCTTTTAAGACATGTGAATTTGAACTTTTGGAAGCTTTTAAACTGCTTTAGAAGCATACGGAAGCTTTTAGACTGCCTTGAAATTATTTTTTTAGAGCTTCTAGACTAGTTGAAGATTATTTGGAAGCCTTTAGAGTGTTCTAAAAGTTTTTGGAAGCTTCTAGACTGTTTTGGAAGCTTCTAGACTGTTTTGGAAGGCTTTTTACATATTTTGGAGTTTCTGTAGTGTTTTAAAACCTTTTTAGACTACTTTAGGAGCATTTGGAAGATGTTTGGTCAGTTTAAAGAGCCTTGAAGGTTCTAGACTGCCTTTAAGAGATTTGAAACCTTGTAGACGGTTTGAGATACTTTTGGAAGCTGTTAAACTGCTTTAGAAGCATACGGAAAGAAGCTTTTAAGAGTTTCTAGATAAATTGAAAAGCATTTGGAAGCTTTTAGAAGCTTCTAGGCTGCTTTGTAAGTTTTGCAAAGCATTTTAGAGGTTTTATAGTGTTTTGGAATGTTTTTACATTTTTTTAGACTACTTCAGGAGCATTTGGAAATTGGTCAGTTTAAATTTGTAAATTAAAGCAGTTATTAGTTTAGTTTATTTTTAAAAACTTGAAAAGCTTGTTTTGTAAAAAACTAGTTAAACCATACAAAGTAAGCACAAAAAACTAAAATAAGCACACAACGAATAAAAAAGCAAAAAAAGCATCAACAAAGCATCTGTCAAATGACACGTTTTTGCATAAATCGTTCACATTAGATGTCAAAGGTTGGTTGCTTTTATTATTTACAAAAAGCAAAATTTCTAGAAATCCGGATTCTACTTATGACCGTAATTTAAACATTCTCTCTCTCTATTACATTCGGTGACAGAACAATGACTTTTAGTGACAGTTGACAAGCAGCGTTGTCACAACTTAAATATTTAAAAATACAAATTTTGGACTTAAATTAATCTTTAGTTTTTCAATAAATAGCGACGTTGCCAGTTTGAATAAACGTGTAGAAAAGGATAATTAGATTATACAGAGTAGTTTCTACAAAATGTTTAAATTGAGAATAAATAAGAAAATTCATTATTTTTAAAGGTGGATCATTTACATAATTTTTGAACATGTTTTTATCATACTAATAAACTGCCAAAATAATTGTTATAGTTTGTTAATTGACACTTTCTTATACACAAGGTGATAATAAAGTATTGCCACAGCGTGTGCTAATAGTAATTTTATGGCATTTGGCAGTTTTTAGGGTTGTAAAAAGCCACTTTTAGCCTGCGTTATAATGACAAATAATGCTTGGATTAAACGTAAACTTATTGTAAAAACTAGAGAGTTTGTATTTTGTCACATTAGGATTTTGCCACTTATCACAACCACAATAATGGCCACCTCCAAAAATAATTAAATTAATTTCCTTTATTACCATCATTTTTGAACCAAAAACTCAGAGTAATAAATACAATGTTGAACTAAAAAAATAACAAAGATAGATATGGAAACATTTTTTTAACAGTTGAAAAGAAATCACAGCATATTTCCAATGCGCAGAGAAGAAAACTCTCAAATGGAGCATTTCAGAGAAAACATCTTGTATGACGTAAATTCTTTGCCCTTTTATAGAACACTCCCTTGGACTGAATTAGTTAATAATTAGGGTCGATAGCAAAGATTTCTTCGACGTTTTGTCTTTAATTTGAACATTTCGCTAATTAAAAAGTGCGAATCATAATGGACGTAGAAAGACTGAGAAGAGAACTTTAAAAAAGATTCAGAAGTTGAAATTTAAAGACAAAAAAATTGTAACCCTTACATATAAACATGTTTGTTTCATTAAATACAACTTTTTATAATTGGTTACGTGAATAGTTACGATATTCCCTCTAACAAAGTAATTGCAATTAACCTGAAGAGAGAAGAAGTAAAAGAAAATTTAATTACATTATTTTCAAACAAAGCGTGTAATAAATTTCTTTCTTACAACTTATTTCCATTTTTGTTGCAATCTTATTACACCAAGCAAAGTTGAAACAAAAGAAATTGTTCCTATTTAGAAAGACTGTTCAAGTTTCGTAACGGATATTTGGTTCATCAGGAACTAAAATACGTGTGCAAGCACTAAAACGAAGTGCTAAATACCCATTTAGTAGATGTTCTGCACTTTTCCAGTTCTCAGCGACAAAGCAGCAATGTTTCTTCGTACACTTCCAGCATTTTATGAGCAACCCGCTTTATCGCAAATTTTCTACAACATTTCCTTTGTTACATGATATACGTGTTTGTTATTAGAAGGTTTGTTTATTGATTGCGGTGTTATTAGTAATGCGTCTGATAACCATTTATCTTGCTTTTTCTGTGTAATTAATCAAGTAAAACCAATATTACACGTCAGTACAGGTTGTCTACCTAAACTTCAAAAAAATACCTTTTGTATGAAGGTTTTCACCGAACAATTTTCCACTTAAATTACGGTGGCGCAGAACACGCTTCCCACCTAAAAACCTTGACACGATTGTCCTCTGAAAGGAAAATTAGTGTATTTTCGGTATACGTGTGTATCGATTTCGATATCCCGCATAAACGATTGATTCGCCTTATCATTTTATCCGGATCGCTTGCCAGTTAACTGGACTGATGATTGTATAATTTCGACGTATGGAGCAATTTCAGGCAGGACCATTAGTATAAAGGGAAAACTCATCCATATTGTCTACACCTGATTGCAAATGTAGTCACGTACTACAAGGATTCACGAAAATCTGAGATTCCATAAAAGTTTCCCAGAAGTGTAAGAAGAATAAATAACCTGTGCGTGTTATTTTGAGAGAATTTCTTTTTATCAGATTGTACCTCTACGTTTTCTTGTAATTTGGCTTTCATACTGAGTGGGAAAAACTATGATTTAACAACACATTTGTTCTTTATATTTTTAACACCATTTTATTAAACGAATGAACACTATTTTCTTAGTTTCAGTGTCTTTTTTTTGGTTTTTCTGTACCTAAGTTCTGTAACTAAATTAGATTAGTGGTTTGTTAAATCGAAGCAAAGTTGGGCAGCTTAGAAAAACAAAAAAAAGGGCAGAAATTTACTTTCAAAAATCTTGAAGGCAACAACAAATTTTAAAAAATTGGTTCTAATTTTCCTTGCCTTTATTACAGTTTGATGGAAGGTTGGAACCTTAACTACATTATGAAGAATTTTACATAAGAACACTGGATGCAATTTTTATACCAAACTCTCTCTTCGTTATAAAAACACTTTTATTGCAAATTATAGCTATCTAATAGACAACAGAGGCAATATGTTACCCAACACACCCTTTTATGTTGCAATTTCTATTAGGATAACGAGTTAAGCTTCCATGCAGACAGGCTTCATGTAACATTATGTAAATACAATTTACTGGCAGCTTTGTATATTCTGCAAAAATAATATCTTATCATCTCATTCATATCTTATCTAAGGGAAGCTCTTGATAATATCGGTATTTATGAACATACGCGAAAATTGGTTTCTGACATCTTTGCCACAAGCTCAATAAATCCTTTTGCATGCCGCTGAAATGGGGTATTAAACCCTAATGTCGGTGTTTTGTAAGATTTGAAAGCGTGTTTAGAATTTAAGACCGAAGGGGAATTGTACGACTTAAAGTTTCACTTAATGACAGAGTTATAAATTCAGTTATAATTAGATTTTGAACCATTTATCCAAACATGAAACTTTAGTAAGTAGACTTTTCTGAATCAGGCAATATTTGTTGAACATATAAAATTATTTAAAGGTGCTTTGGAAAAAGCATTTAGAGTCTAATAAGCAGTTTTAAAACAGTTGAACGAAGTGAAACTAATTGAGGCTCTTAAAACATATGAAACAATGAGGCTCCTAAATAGCAAAACCTTCTGATGATGGCTTGGTAGCTACCACAAAACTTGAAAATGTAAGAAAATTGAAAATTAATGAAAAACCTTTTGGAAATGGTTTTGTCATGCTTGGGAATGCACCAAATATCTGACTACCGAAGATGTAAAGAACAAAAATCTTTTAAGAAACGTGAATAAAACTTGTTTCGTGGTTTTACAGCTTTATAGAGAGGATTTTGACGGTTGTCATATTAAAAAATAGACTAAAATTAAGTCAGAAACACACAATCAATTATTATAATTGTCAAAAATGTACTGATGATAGTATAAAATGCATTCAACCAAAGTCAAACTGATTTTGTTACTTATGAAGCATGTTTTGTTGTTTCGGACCTCTATGGGATCGAATTTGACAGTTTTCAGGTTTAGGACAAAACTATAACTGACGGCCAAATGTCATAACTGTCAAAATTCCACTCATAAAGTTGTAAAATATCTTTGGTACTGATTTTACTAAGGTTTAAAAGTTTATTTTGGTATTAAAGCTTTGTGGAGGGGATTTTGACGGTTGTCTGATTTAAAAACTAAAATTAAGCCAGAAAACACAGCTAAATGTTATAAATGCTAAAAATGCATTGATAAAGGTATAAAATGCATTCAACCAAAGTCAAACTGTTTTCATTACTTTTCAAGGATGTTTCATTGTTTATTTATACCTCCATGAGATTGAGTTTGACAGTATCCAGGTTTAGGACAAAACTGTAACTGACGGATAAATTTCATAACTGTCAAAATTCTAGTCATAAAGCTATAAAATACGTTTGGTACTGTTTATACTAATTTTACTGGATTTTAAGAGTGTTTTGTGGTTTTACAGCTTTATGGCGAGGATTTTGACGGTTGTCACATTTAAAAATAGACTAAAAGCAAGTCAGAAAGAGACAACCAAATGTTACAAATGCCAAAAATGCACTGATGAAGGTATAAACTGCATTCAACCAAAGCCACAATGATTTTGTTACTTTTCAAGTATGTTTTGTTGTTTTATACATCTATGGGATTGAATGTGACAGTTTCCAGGTTTAGGACAAAACTGTAACTGACCGAAAAATGTTATAACTGTCAAAATTCTTTACCATAAAGCTATAAAATACGTTTCGTACTGTTTATTCTGATTTTACTGGATTTTAAGAGTGTTTTGTGGTTTTACAGCTTTATGGCGAGGATTTTGACGGTTGTCACATTTAAAAATAGACTAAAAGCAAGTCAAAAAGAGACAACCAAATGTTACAAATACCAAAAATGCATTGATGAAGGTATAAACTGCATTCAAGCAAAGCCACAATGATTTGGTTACTTTTCAAGTATGTTTTGTTGTTTTATACATCTATGGGATTGAATTTGACAGTTTCCAGGTTTAGGACAAAACTGTAACTGACGGAAAAATGTCATAACTGTCAAAATTCCACTCATAAAGCTGTAAAATACGTTTGGTACTGTTTATACTGATTTTACTGGATTTTAAGAGTGTTTTGTGGTTTTACAGCTTTATTGCGAGGATTTTGCCGGTTGTCACATTTAAAAATAGACTAAAAGCAAGTCAAAAGAGACAACCAAATGTTACAAATGCCAAAAATGCACTGATGAAGGTATAAACTGCATTCAACCGAAGTCACAATGATTTTGTTAGTTTTCAAGTATGTTTTGTTGTTTTATATCTCTATGGGATTGAATTTGATAGTTTCCAGGTTTAGAACAGAACAAAAGATGTAACTGACAGCCAAATGTCATCTGTCAAATTATGGCGTAATAATGTAACAGAAAAGAAAATTAAGGTACAGACACAGAAAGATGAATATTTTAAATTTGACAAAGGAAGAAGCAAACACATTCAAAACGTTTATGCTTCTATTAACTGTTGCGTTACTTGTTCTCTCTCTTCAAAAATAATATTTAGGTCATCAGAGAAAGAAAAAAATACCTTTCAATTGTCAAAATAATTATTATAATTGAGTTAATCAATTTCAAAAAATAGCCGTAAAAAAAGAACAAAAATTGTGCTGTGTCATTTTTTTTACAAGCAGTTTAGTTTCCTCTGTATTGTAAGAGCTTTGTCTATCTGAATTTTCTCTACCCGCAAGAAACAGTATTTATAAAAGAACATAAATGCCAAATGGATTATATTTAAAAACAAACTTAAAATTCACAAAAAAAAAAACAAAAGTAATTGTCGTGACCTTAAAACCAGACGTGTTCTCTGTCATTCAGCCCGACCCATAATAATAGGCATATTTCCCTAGGGAGCTGTAGCAAGGCCAATAAAGCTTATAAGCACGAAACGTTACGTATAATCAAACTGTAACTGTATAATATAATATTTAAAACTCCTGGAAAAGTTTGGCCGACATGTATGTGAACCCATACAAATCCAAGAATAATACGTTTTCGATTAGGGAAGTTGCCTGAGCAGTAGGGAAAACGCGTTTTTAATTCATTTTCAGTTTCGATAATCCTTAATGGAGTTTCGAAAGGGTTGTTGGTAGTTTCGGTTAATCGAATTTTACTTAAACCGAATTGAAAAAGGGCAGAAGCCGGAATAATACAAAACACGAATAGTTTCATTTTGTGGGGGAACCGAAAGCGTTTCCTTTCAGTTCTGATCTTGATTGATCCTGACCTGAATCAGCCAAGCATTATCAACTGATAAAAAATAATGGAAATAGAGGAATTTCCAATCGTCATGGCTAGAACAGCCATTAATAATATATGGTCGGTATGAAATTCGGTAGATTCCTAAATGTGCTTTGCTCGGCTATTTCTCCTTTGGGTAACTACGTGAATGCTGATGCTTTTAGATTGATAATCTGAATTCTCTCTCTAAATTCATAATTTCACAAAACTGAGAAATTATGAATTTGGAAATTGCTTATAAGATGACTGAAAGTGACTTTGTATTTTGCGTTATTAAAAGTTCCCTGGAATACTATGAAATCCCTTTGCAACTTGTACTAAACATAAATACTGTGGAAACTAAAATTGGCAGATATTTTCAAAATTGCTTTTTGACCAAAAGTTCCCATATTTTCGTAACCCTGCAAAGCAGAAATTTGCACAAACTTCCTGTAATAAAACCACACAAAAACACAGAAATAGTTTCTTGCCAAAAATCGATTAGTAATTTTTGGCGAAGCCTGTTTATTAGTCATGTATATTTTTTACCATACAAAGCAAAGTTTTATAAAACTCCCATTCAGTTAATACCAACAAACCCATTTTTATTCTAGAGAATAATTTAGGATCTTTTAAAAATGCAATACTCGGACAAAAATTGGAATCTTTCTAACATAATCTAATACTATGAATCCCACTGAATGTTATCAAAAATAAAATCATTAAACAGTTTTGGAACCTAAGACATAAAAGCAATCTAAAGATTCTAGCAGGATGAATGGATTCACTTCTATTCTGGTTATTATTTGATATTGAATTATTCAATTTTCTCCGAAACTTCATTCAAGTCAAATTAGTTTTCTGAACTCCATTTCTAACAGTTCTGTTAACTTATCAAGTTATTCGAGTGCAGTTCTTTTCTCTGAAACAGCTCAATATCAATTCAATTATTACTTCTCTACTAGCGAAACGATATTACCAAACCTTTCAAATTTTGCGAAAAGCTCTGACTGACAATGAGAACTTAGTGATCTGTTGTTATGTTACCTCCATGGATTCGGTATTTTTCCGGGACTGCAAAATAAGTGAATACATCTTTGCATTGCTGCGAAAGTCAAAGACAGACACTAAATATTTTCACGTTATTACTTTTACAACTCGGGTACCACGGCGGCAGTTAAAATGTGAAAGAACGGAATGTAATTTTGAAAAACACTGTGAACGATATTAGTTTCTGAAAGAAGTCAAATTAGCAGAAACTAGAGCTTTGTAGCTAAGGTAGTTTGTCTGAATTAAATTCCTGCAGTTTTCATTAATATTAACTTTAGAGAACCGTATAAAGGCACTAAATAGTGCAATAGCAACTTTAATGTGAAATATTGCGAGAGATTTTGAACACTTGCTGCAGGTTAACTTTGTAATGCATAAAACTCAGTTTTCTCTCTATTGACAATAGAAAAATGTCCTGTCACAATTTTCCTTTTATTATTCAGGTTCTTTCTGTTCTGAAAAGCAATAAAGAAAACACTTATAACTTTTGGAATATGTCCAAGTAATTTAATGGATCGTTTGCCTGTTTGTTTGAGGTATTTGTGGCATTTTATGTTCACTATAAGCTTCGTTTACCGTAATTGATTACTGGATTGGAAACTGTTATTTCAACAGTAAATTAGAGGAGCAATCAAAATATAAACTTTTGACTACTAACGAGTATGGTGTGTAATAATACTTTCCTTTAATCTACATTTCTAGTAGTTTCGTTAATGCTATCAAAATATTTTCCTGTTTTTAGAGACAACAAAACAAGGTTCTCAAGTATTATATGCTGTAACATACCGGCAGGTGTGCCCCAGTTGAAAACCATCACGTGACTGTTAGAAATTCTTTTCAATCGAAAAAAATCATTACGAGACAATCAGAACAATATTTTGACCTTAATATGATCATGTGACTTAAACCTTAAGAAAACCACGTGTGACCCTCCATTCGACACCTGAATTTCATAATTGAAAACAATCACGTGACCTTTTTTAAGTCCCCTTTTAATCGTAAAAATGGTAAAGTGACCTTAAGGATGCTATTTTGACATTGAAACCGTCACGTAACATTCAGAACAGCATTTTGACCTTAAATACAGTCACGTGAGCTATTTGGCGCTTGAAAATAGTCACCTGACCTTCGTAACTGAATTTGATAATTGAAAACAGTCACGTGATCTATAGAAAGTCTTTTTAGTCGTAAAAATGACCTTTAGAGAGAGACGGCATAGTTATTTTAACATTAAGAACAATCTTTAAGATTCCATTCTATACGTGAAAATAGTCACGTTCTTGTCCTTTTTCAATTTTTCTTCATTTAATTTGGTCGTCTTCTCTTTTTTTAATCTGGTGGCGTTTTTTTCTTCCTTTCCTCTCTCCATTTAATTTTTTCTTTTCTAATTTAGTGAAATACAATTTTTGGTACGTTTTCTTTCAAATTGGTCGAGTTCTCTTTTGTTTTTTTTTAAATCTTGTGGCGTTTTCTTTGTCGTTCGTATTTTCTCTCCTTTCCTTCTTCTTTTAACATACTAGAATACATTTTATGGCAGCTTTTTTTCTCTTATTGTAATTCTTCTGTTTTTGTTCTGGTAAAATCAATTTTAGTGGCGAAAATTATCCCTTCTACTTTTAGCGCCTTTTCTTCTTCTTTTCATTCAACTCTTTTTATTTTGATCCGGTTGCTTTCTTTCTTTATTTTAATTCTTCATTTTTATATGTAGTAGAATGCAATTTTTAGAACCTAATCTTCTTTTCTTTTAATTTTCTTTTTTTTAATATAGTAATGCGTTCACTACTTTTCTTTTCTCCTATCAATTCTTCTTCTTTTGTTCTCGTAAAATATAATTTTAGGAGCGTTTTGTTCAATTTTATTTTAATAAACACGCTATCCACATATTAATTTAAAAAAAAATGGTGTCATGTTATACATGTTGTTCAACAATCAATCCAGTTAATTACAATTAAATAATTTTTGAATACTGGCAGTATTCTATAAGTAAGTTTAAATAACTTATTTGATTTTCAGTGAATTACTAACCTGTTTTTGTAGACATTCTTGAGGTTTTTTTGGTTTTTAGTAAGTTCATGCGTGTTGCAACACTTGTAATATACTATTTTCGTCTATATTAATAGTTTTAGCATTTATATCTGCGATTACTTGAAAATCCTCATGCATTTCTTCCACACATTATATTGGTACCCTCTATTTACTTTCAACGTAATTTTGATTGCTATTGGGAATTCGCTTACTACCATTAAGCTGGTCATATATTAAAAAAAATAAAAATTGAGCTAATAATTTACTTAAACGGCGGAAATAACACACTAGCAACCCAACGGGGGGTAATTTCATTAAGGGCATTGCCTCAACTACTGGACGTTGCATGTTTGTCCATTAATTGAAGCGCAAATCGATCCTTATTGGAATATTGTCGTTACAGCTGTTCGGACAAGGTTGATTCAGTTTAGTTGAACTAATTAAACTCACCCACTAATGGTTGGTACAAGAAAAGTAGAGGTTTTCAAACTCTAAATTTAAATTTTCCTTGCAGACAAGGGCGTTACATTATTACTTTATGTAGTTAACTGCACTTCTGATCTGTTCAGTAAAGCCAACTAAATGAGCAATTTTAATTTCAACTGGTATGAATACAGTGTTAGCATTTAATTAGCCCACTTGGTCAACATAGACCGTAAATACATAAATCTTGTATGAGTTTGGTATTTATTTACATTTCGAGTGAAATGATCAAGTTTCGGACAAAAATTGTACTTTTATAATCGAAATGTTTAGTTATTCTTTTTGGTTAACGTTTTTAACGAGTTCCTTTGGGAAATCTACGTCAAATATTCAGGTAACATTTGCTTTTTAAATTTAATTTTATATTGCAGCGGAAATGTATGCCGAAAAACTATAAAACAAAAAGTTGGTCTGAAATGTTACACTACATCCCAGGAGAGAGACAGCTTTGTTTGAATTCAAAATGGCGTCCCAATGTGACTTTTAGTACTCCATGTTAAATGTTCACTTAACATTTCGATAAGTTTTAGCTTTATCAGAGCTTCTTTATGAAGAAAAACTGGTCAATCAGAGTAAAAGTGGCTCAACTTCAAAATAGATCAATACAGACAATTCAGTGTTATTATCTTTTCTTTTTCATTGTTGTTGAATGTTATTTTCTTTTTTCAGTTCTCTTCAGTTATGGTTGTTATTATCCAGTTTTTCCCTGTTCCTCAGAAAGAACTCCTCGATTTAGAAAAGCCTTAGTAAACAAATGTTTTACTAATTATTTGCAGCATTAAATGCTTTATGTGAAAATAAAAATGTAGGAAATTGCTCTTTTAACAAACTAACTAAAAAAAATTTTGTAACGAAATCTCTAATTTGGGAAATCAATATTAAAGTAAAAACAATACAGCTAAATTACAAATATAAGAAATGCAAGTAAACATTGTAAAGTTTTAAGCAATAAAGGGTAAATACTAGTAGAATTAAAAAAAGGAAATATTAAGCAAGAAGTGAAAATAAGCAGAATATAAAATTGGAAAAACGCAAGAAAAAATAACCTGAAATTTTATATTGATGCGAACTAAAAATTAAGAAAAAATGGTCACAATCGCAATTATTAATATAAATTATTGAGTTTTATTTAAAAAAAATCATCAGTTACAATAATACTTATTTTTGCATCTTTTGCATACAAAAATAAAGTCGTATACAAAAAAAGTGCGGAAAATGCTTATTGCAATATCAATATTTATATGGTTAGGTTAGGTTAAGTTAGATAATGCGTAATGAAAACAATAGTGAAACGTGTGAGCAAATAATGTTAAATACCAGGTGTCCAAGAGCACCCTGGACATAGGAGATTAACATGGGAAAACGGTTTGATTTTTTTGCGCCTGTACGGTTGATTTGATTGAAAAATCGTAATAATGAAAGTTGTAGTACCTATCACGGACTAATTTTCTGTATTTTTTTCAGATCTCTAACTTGAGCCCTTTCGTCGTAAAATACGAACAAAAATGCGAAAATTTTAACTTTTTACCTGCACTGTATAAGCGGTTGTCGAGCAACCGTACCAGCAACAATGAAATGTTTACCCGTTGCCCGACAACCGCCTATACAGTGCAGGCCAAAAGTTTAAACTTTCTCATTTTTGTTCGTGTTTACGATGAAAGGGCTCAAGTTAGAGATCCGAAAAAAATACAGAAAACTAGTCCGTGATAGGTACTACAACTTTCATTAATACGATTTTTCAATCAAATCAACCGTACAGGCGCAAAAAAATCAAAACCGTTTTCCCATGTTAATCTCCTATGTCCAGGGTGCTCTTGGACACCTGGTATAATAAAAGTTACTTAAAATAAGGACTATTTAAAATAAAGGAATAAAATAGACAGGAAGATTAATAGAGAAAAACGTGATGAAAGCATAAAAAAAAGCAAAAATAATAGCTAAACCGGAAAATTAAAATTATCAGTCACCATGACCAAACGAAGCTTTGAAATTGATCGAAATGCAAATCTTGGCTTGTCAATACCAAACTTTAAGTCTGGCTTGTACAACAAATTCTAAAATTATTTAAATATTTAGAAAATGTCAAAATGACCGCACTTGCTTTAATATACATTTCAAAAGTTAATATTGGTTTGTAAACTTGATAGTATGGAACAAATTAAGTAATCCAGTTCTTGTTGATTTTACTTAAATAAACTCCATTATTGATTGTCATTATTATTGTTGGAACACTAGGATATTGATCAACAAGATTTCTTCGCCTTTTCAGTCCGTTTTATAAATTACCCTACAAACTGAACAACACAATTCATGCAAGAAATATTCGTGACTGTATTTGGATGAAAATAGATTGGATGTTCCTTGGCCTAAATACATAAAAAGCCATCAATTTGTTTAGAAACTGATCTTAATGTTACCACATTTTGTTTCAGATCATCGACATATCATTAGAGGTGTAAAACTACGATCTAAGGAGTGACAAACCAAATTCTCTGGTAAGTTTCTTTAAAATTACTAGCAAAAAAGAGCGAGCTCTTAACAAAATCATAAACCGTCCCGCTTCTGGCTACATAAACACAAAACACTGGGGAAAAAAAGAATGAGAAATTTAATGGTTTGCATTCAAACAAACGTTATTAAGTCAAATTTATTTTAGGGTCAGGAAAATAACGAAGTAATTTAAATAACAAGTCACAGACCCGCCCTAAACCAACTTTTTCTGTACTTCTTAATTTGTTGGGAAAAATTGAATTTTTTGCATTTGGTAGGCGAACGGTCAGGTTATTGGAATTTTCTTGTGCCTCCTCATAACCAGGACAAGTGTGGGTTTTCATAAATTACTGTTTTTTGACACGAGAAAGTATAGAACGTGGGTTTTATTTACTTCCTTCATTCACATGGAGAGCATTTATTTTATTTCACTTTGAGGCGATCTATATGCAAGTAGTTTTATGCCAGAAAAGCGTGACTGAGTCTTGCCAGGATACACAAGATGCATTTTGCAATACTTTTAAAGGATACGCTTTTCGAGTCAGTTTTTTTTCCAGGAAATTGTATATTGCAGCAATTTAACTCTAGATTACAGTGAACAATGAAAACTGAATTAATGAAAACTGTTTGCTGGAAGCACAATCTAATTTTTTACTGTGGAGAAAACAACGATGATTAACCTTGAAAAAATTGGGGTAATGCGAAATTGATTTACTTTGAACGCAGAAAGTAAATGGGAAAGTGATTTTCTTTATTAAGTGTCCACATGAACATTCGATAAGGATCAGATTTATATTAACAATTTAAAGATTTTTAAAAAATGTTTTTTTTTTTTTTAATACAGGGTTGGTAAAATATGGTAAAAAATGAACTCAGTTTGAAAAACTAACTAATAAGCTTTGGAAAATGTAGTATTTTGGTTGGAAGTCGTTTTTACCATTCTTTTTTCAATGGATAGAAACTCGCAATTTTGGGATACGGAATAATGACATTTTTTTAAATCGGAATTGACAACCTTTTGGCGGAATTTGGAAAGGTGAAACTTATTAACAATCCAAT